>NC_090406.1:14463527-15094915 GCF_036365525.1 Heterodontus francisci
TCATTCTAAGAAGAAACTTCAGATACTGGAACTAATCCTCCTGGAGCAGGGAAGACTAAACAGAGATTTAATAGAGGATTTTAAAGTTATGATGAGATTTGACAGAGTGAATAGGGTAAGACAATTTTCCTCTGGCTGAAGAGTCAGTGCTGTAAATGTAAATTTAAAATTGTCACTGAGAATGAGGAGAGATATTAATAGAAATTTGGGTGGTTGGACATGGAACAGTTTGTCATAGGTAGTGATGAAGGCAGAGACTATTGCATTTGTAAGGCAAAATTTGCTAAATATTGGAAGTAGAGGAAGATACATGGCTATGAGGACAGAGCAAGGCAGTATCATTAGTTTTGGATTGCACTGCAAAAAGCCAGCACAAACACAATTGGCTGAGTGGCCTCCGTGCTGAATTAAGATTTTGTAAGTTCACCTTAACAGTACAATAACATTTAATCCACAAGGGATCCTCTAATAATATATGAAAGGTCTTACATGTAGCAGTTGTCAAATTTTAAAATATCCACAGCATACAGAAAAATCTGTCATGCTTTTCTAATTTGTTCAAATTTATGAAAAGGTGAACAAAAAATCTTTTCCTTTTATCCACCTACTTTGTGATATCACACCATGCCCTTCATAAAAATATGCCATATCTACAACTCGCCATGAGCAATGCTACAGGAGGCCGACTAGTATAGAAAATGTTTCTTAGTGAGTTTATCGCAGTAATTTTATCAGTAATTAGATCAGCTAATATTCATTCATTAATTAAATTCTGAAGCACTGTGTTGAAAGAGTGCCTTGTTCCTCCTCTTGAGAATTGCCCAACTTAACCTCTAAGTCTTTATCTCCACCTTTAAAAACTTCCCCTGAATCCATTTCTCTAAGCAAGCTTTTATTTGCCACTTTGAACCTTTAAAGCTTAGCATCCATTTTTCTTTGTTCCTATTTGTGTATTTTGGGAACTTTCTTACTTCCCAAGTGGTAGCGTTCATGCCTCTGAGTCAGTAGGTCATGGGTTCCAGACCCACTCCATAGACTTCAGCACATAAGCTAGGTTGGCACTCCAGTGCGGTGTTGAGGAAATGCTACACTGTCAAAGGGATGTGGGTGTCACTGGCAAGGCAAGCATTTGTTGCCCATTCCTAATTGCCCTAAGTGGCTTGCTAGACCATTTCAGAGGGCAGTTAAGAGTCAACTGCATTGCTGTGGGTCTGGAGTCACATATAGGCTAGACCAGGTAAGGACGGCAGATTTCCTTCCCTAAAGATCATTCGTGAACCAGATAGCTTCACAGCACCAGTACTGAGATTGGCTTTCAATTTCTGATTTTTAAAAATTAATTAATTGAATTTAAATTCCACCAGCTGCCATCATGAGATTTGAACTCATGTTGCCAGGATATTAGCCTGGGCTTCTAGATTACTATTTCAGTGACATTACAACTATGCCAATGCCTTTACCCCGTCGCATTTTCTCCTTCAGGAATTCAAAGGTGTGGAATTCCCTACCTGCGTTAATTTCTTTTTCTCCTATAATTGACAAACTTTTAAAATCCTTGCTTGATATCACCTAACAGTGACTTGATTTAGTAGCCGATTAGTTAAGTAGCTGATCAGTCCAATCTGGTTGCTGCAGTTTCAGCTTCAAAAAGTAGAAATACAGAGGTCTGGGTGCAGCCTGAAAATGGTGTTCAGATTGCAAGCTGAGTGTGGAGATATGAGTTTGGTAAGAGGCAAGTTCAGTAAAAGGAGGAGGAGATGCTCCTTTTTTCTACTTTTCCTGCCCTCCGGTATTTGGTTCTTTCTTCGGTGCAGTGGCAGGAGATGGTTGGTGAGGAACTGGTATGCTTTTCTACTTATAATAAATAAGTAAAGTTAAGGTGGGGCAGCTCGGCCAAGTGGAATGTACAGCCTGTGGTATATGGGAAGTCATGGACGCACCATATGACCTAGACAAACACATCTGTAGGAAGTGTCACTGGCTGCAGAAGCTTGAGCTCCTGGTTTCGGAACTCGAGCAGTGGCTGGAGTCACTCCGCGAGGCAGAGAACTACGTGGATAGCATGTTTAGGGAGGTGGCCACACCACAGGTTAGGAGCATGCAGGCAGATAGGGAATGGGTGACTGCCAGGTAGTCTAAGAGAACCAGGAAGGTACTGCAGGAGTCCTATGAGACGATCTCACTTACTAATAGGTTTTCCATTTTGGATACTGGTGAGGGTGATGGTTTCTCAGAGGAGTGCAGTCAAAGCCAAGTGGCTCAGCTGCACAGGAGGGGAGGAAGAAGAGTGGAAGAGCTGTAGTGATAGGGGATTTGTTAGTTAGGGAAACAGACAGGCATTTCTACAGCTGTAGATGGGACTCCAGGATGGTGTATTGCCTCCCTGGGGCCAAGTTCAAGGATGTCACGGAACGGCTACAGGACATTCTTCCGGGGGAGGGTGAACAGCCAGAGGTCATGGTCCACGTTGGCACCAATGACATAGGTAGGAACGGGGTGAGGTCCTGAAAGCAGATTTTAGGGAGCTAGGAAGGAGATTAAAGAGCAGGACCTCAAAAGCAGTAATCTCAGGATTACTCCCAAGGCCATGTGCTAGTCAGCATAGGAATAGGAGAATTGAGTGATTGAACATGTGGCTGGAGAACTGGTGTAGGAGGGAGGGTACCAGATTTCTGAGGCATTGGGACCAGTTCTGGGGTAGGTGAGACCTGTACAAGATGAGTGAGTTGCATCTTAGCAGGACTGGGACTAATATCTTTGCAGAGAAATTTGCTAGATTGTCAAGAGGATGGGAACCTGAGAGGGAGCTCAGATCAGAGGGAAGCAAAACTAGTAACTTGTCAGGGGTGTGGGAACCAGAAGCAAATATCAGAGAGGAATACCAAGGTGCACAGAATACTGGGGGAGATAGATAGCACTTGAGTAGGGAATAGTAAGTTATTAGGTGGGGTAGGAGGAAGGGAGAAAGTAATAAAGTCTAAATCAGGGTTAATGTGCATGTATGTGAGTGTACGGAGTGTGGTTAATAAGACTGGTGAGGTACAAGCGCAGGTTGCCATGTGGAAATATAATGTTGTGGCTATAACAAAGACCTGGCTCAAAGAAGGGCAGGACTGGGTATTAAATATTCCTGGATACAAGGTGTTCAGGAAAATAGGAAAAGGAAAAAAGTTGGAGGAGTGGCGGTATTGATTAAGGAGAGCATTGCAGTGCTGGAGAAAAAGGATGTCCCAGAGGGGTCGAGGACAGAATCAATTTGGCTACAGCTAAGGAACAAAAAAGGTGCTGTTTCATTGCTCGGTGTTGTCTATAGGCCAACAGTTAGTGGGAAGAACATGGAGGAACAAATTTGCAAGGAAATTACAGGGAGGTGCAAAAATGATAGGTTAGTTATAATGGGGGACTTTATCCAAACGCAGACTGGGATAGTAGTAGCGTAAAGTGCAGTGAGGGACAAGAGTTCCTAGAGTGTGTTCAGGAAAATTTTCTACAGCAGTATATTGCTAGTCTAACGAGAAAAGAGGCTCTAATAGACCTGGTTCTTGGGAATGAGGTGGGCCAAATGGATCAAGCATCTGTAGGAGAGCATTTAGGGGACAGTGGTCATTGTATCATATGGTTTAGGCTGACTATGGAAAAGGACAAAGAATAATTCGGAGTAAGAATAATTAATTGGGGGAAAGCCATCTTCAATGCGGTAAGAATGGAACTGGGGCAAATAAATTGGAGGCAAAAGTTGGCAGGAAAATCGGTAGCTGAACAATGGGCTACCTTCAAAGATGAGATAGTTCGGGCACAGTCAAGGTATGTTCCCTCGAAGGAGAAAGGTAGGGCAAACAAATCCAGAGCTCCATGAATGACTAAAGTGGTAGAGATTAAGATAAAGAAGAAAAAGTGTGCTTATGACAGATGCCAAGTAGAAAATACTATTGAGAACCAGGTTGAATATAGAAGGTCCAGAGGGGAAGTGAAAAATCAAAAAGGAAGAGAAGCAAAGAGAGAGCATGAAAAGAGACTGGCAGCTAGCATTAAAGGAAATCCCAAAGTTTTCTATAGGCATATAAATAGTAAAAGGATGGTAAAAGGAGGAGTGGGGCCGATTAGGGACCATAAAGGGGATTTACACATGGAGGCAGAGGGCATAGCTGAGGTATTAAATGAATACTTTGCAGCTGTCTTTACCAAGGAAGAAGATGCAATGCAGGCAATGGTGAAAGAGGAGGTAATTCAGACACTAGAAGGGTTTAAAATTGATAAAGAGGATGTATTAGATAGGCTGTTTTTATTTAAAGTGGATAAAGCATCAGGACCAGATGAGATGTATCCAAGGATACTGAGGGAAGTGAGGGTGGAAATCGCGAAGGGACTGGCCATAATTTTTCAGTCTTCTTTAGAGTTGGGGTTGTTCCAGAGGACCGGAGAATTGCAAGCGTTACACCCTTGTTCAAAAAAGGGTATAAGGATAAGCCCAGCAACTACAAGCCAGTCAGTTTAACTTCAGTGGTGGGGAAACTTTTGAAAAAAAAAAATTTGAAAGTCACATGGACAAACGCGAGTTAATTAAGGAAAGCCAGCATGGATTTCTTAAGAGAAAATCATGTTTAACTAACTTGCTGGAGTTTTTTGAGGAGGTAACAGAGAGGGTTGATGAGGGCAATGCTGTTGATGTGATGTCCATGGACTTTCAAAAGGCGTTTGATACAATGCCACGCAAAAGATTTGTGAGCAAACCTATAGCTCATGGAATAAAAGGGACAGTAGCAACATGATATGGAATTAGCTGAGTGACAGGAAACAAACAGTAGTGGTTGATGGATGTTTTTTGGGCTGGAGGAAGGTTTGTAGTGAAGTTCCCCAGGGGTCAGTGTTGGGATCCTTGCTTTTCCTGATATAGATTGTGATGGAAACCACACCTGCCAAAATGAGACATATTAATTTTACCACATGGGACATTATTATTTGAACGTTTACTGGACATTGAAATAACTTGTTTAAAAAGACCACAGAATGGTGGCTGAAAACATGGCTGCACATTTGCACTTTAAAGGACAGTTGCATGGAGAGACAATGGGAGCACTCCCTGATCCAATTAGCCAGATAGGTTTTGTCAATAGTGATGATCAAGAGACTTCAAGGGTCATTGAATGTGTAAGAGCCAGCATTTCACCCCCCACTGAGTGTGTCTGGTAAGCTGTGAGGAATCCACAAACCTCGCAGGTGAGGCTGTCTCAAGAAAAAAGCTAGTCACATGACTAACCTGCTGGCCAACCTGGAGTTAATTGAATTGTGCTCACAGAACAGTTTTTTGGAGGAAACTGCAATTGAACTTCAAGAAGACAGCACTGCCTCTCTCTGTCTCTGTCTCTCTCACACACAAAGTTCCAGGGACCCATGGAAGTAACTCAAGTCTCAAGACAGAAGACTCCTGCAGCCTTCTGGTACCAGCCAAACAAGTTTGAAAGTGTGCACTGGGCCCCAACAAGAACTGCAAAACTTAACTTCAATCAAAGACTTTACATCCAACCCATAACCAGTAACTAAATACCATCTATTACTTAATATCTTTCCCCCTTAATTCTTTCTCTTCCTCAGTCTCTATTTGTGTATGTGTTTATTGCGTATGCATGCTAGCATGGTCGCGTCACGTATTCTTAGTAGTTTTAACTGAGTTAGAGTTTAAAGTTAATAAACTTACACATTTCTTGTTTAAAGCTGAGAAAACCTGTCTGGTTGATTTCTTTACAATTACAATTAAAGAGCAGTGGGCAAGGACTTACTGAGGGGAAGCTGAAAACACTGTGTTTTAAAAATTAAACCCTGTTACGGCCAAACCAGGAAAAGGCTGAGAGGGGATCCCTGGACCCCCCCCTCACCTGGTCATAGCAATATTAATGATCTAGGCCTTGGTGTACAGGGCACAATTTCAAAGTTTGCAGATGGTACGAAACTTGGAAGCATTGTGAACTGTGAGGAGGATAATGTAGAACTCCGAAAGGACATAGACAAGTTGGTGGAATGGGTAGATAGGTGGCAGATGAAGTTCAATGCAGATAAATGTGAAGTGATTCATTTTGGTAGGAAGAACATGGAGAGACAATATAAAATAAAGGGTATAGTTCTAAAGGGATGCAGGAGCAGAGGGACCTGGGTGTATATGTGCCTAAGACATTGAAGGTGGCAGAGCAGGTTGAGAGAGTGGTTAATAAAGCATACAGTCGCCTAGGCTGCATTAATAGAGGCATAGAGTAGAAGAGCAAGGAAATTATGTTGACCTTGTATAAGACACTAGTTCGGCCTCAGCTGGAGTATTGCGTCCAGTTCTGGGCACCGCACTTTAGGAAATACGTGAGGGCATTGGAGACAGTACAGAAAAGATTCACGAGAATGATTCCAGGGATGAGGAACTTCAGTTATGAAAATAGATTGGAGAAGTTAGGGCTATTTTCCTTGGAGAAGAGAAGGTTGAGAGGTGATTTGATGGAGGTATTCAAGAACATGTGGGGTGTGGATAGAGTAGATAGAGATAAATTGTTCCTAATTGTGAAAGGATCGAGAATGAGAGGTCACAGATTTAAAGGATTTGATAAGAGAAGCAAAAGTGACTTGAGGAAAATCTTTTTCACGCAGCGAGTGGTTAATGTGCTGCCTGAGAGTGTGGTGGAGACAGGTTCAATTGAAATATTCAAAAGGGAATTAGACTGTTATTTGAAAAGGAAGAATGTGCAGGGTTACAGGGAGAAAGCAGGGGAATGGAACTGAGTACATTTCTCTTTCAGAGAGCTGGTGCGGACACGATGGGCTGAATGGCCTCCATCTGCTCTGTAATAATTCTGTAATTGTGTGATTCTGTGATCTTGGCTCCTTTCAGTTGTGGCGGTGTGATTGTTTCTCCACGAAAATAAATAGAAGGTGAAATTAATTCCTATTTTAATATATGCATGTGTATATTTATTGGAGCTGAACACTTTTAAAAGCAGCCAAAATATTGCAACATTAAATGCTGTTATTTTCTCTCTTTCTCCTTTTGAAAGTGGTCACATTGTCAGGAGCACACTTCTGGCAAAAGTTCTGGCCAGTGGTGAGGAACTGGAACCTTGGCTGTTTTTCACTAGCTTACCAACCTAGAGATGCTGAGGTCCACACAATGCTATCTTGACTTATTCAGATTCCATCTAACATAACGTTGATGGAAAATCTAAATCCCTAGAGGTGAGGTTAGTTGACTTGTGATTTAGTTCCACAGATTTCCCATTTGTTCCTTTGTCGTGAAAATTATAACATGGATGTTTCAAGGGAGCGTGATAGTGAGAATCAAAGGTGGCAAGCATAAATTTGTCATTAAGCTCATCCTCATGAAACTTACCCAACTCATAGTCTGTCTTACAGGCAATATAGTCCAGATTGAAACAAAAGGCACAATAACTGATGGTGCCAGAGCATTCTGTACTAGAGAATACCACTTCCCATAAGTGGTATTTTTCTAATCTCCATCCTAGTGTGGAACAACTAGCTAGATTTGAACAGTAATTATCACATAGAGGACAACGCTGTCCGGCAGTGAGTTACAACAACTTGCATTTATATAATGGCTTTAGAAAGAAATATTAAAGCACCTTTCACAACCTCAGGATGTCCCAAAGTGCTTCACAACCAATAACAATGCTGCCAATACCTTTAAAGTTGAGGGGAGGTGGTGGTGAGGTGTGGTGGTAATGTCAGCTGATAAATAATCCAGCAGCCCAGGCTAATGCCCTGAGGATATGGGTTCAAATCCCATCATGGCAGCTGGAGAAATCTAAATTCAACTTCAAGACAGTGAGGAGGAAGGGAAAGAAGATGACACATTAGGAGCATATATGGGAGCGGGAGGTTGTCAGTTACTGGTACTTATCTGGCTTATTCTCTTCTTTTGGGCTTTAAAGTGCAGCAAGTTGTTGTCCTCCCTAGATAATGCTGCCAGAGGGCTCTTAGATAGTCATTAAATGTCAGCGACTCTCAATGGTATTAGAAGGTGCCTCATGACTTGAAATCATGTGGTATGGTGGAATTTCACATGGAGTATAAACTGAATAGCTGCTATTAATTCTTTGCCTATATATGAAACAAAAATACTTTTGTTACTGATGTTGCCAATTAAGAGTTGTGATGTAGGCCTTTACAGGACAGTGGCAGAAGAATTAATCATTCTCACCCTTTCTATATGTTCTATATACTCGCCAATATCCTATGGTGTTGCATATAGTGATCCAAGACCATGGGTAATAAAATGAAAGAAAGAAAGACTTGCATTTATATAGAGTTTTTCATGGCCACAAGACATCCCAAAGCACTTTACAGCCAATGAAGTTGTCAGGAAAGTGCCTCTGTGTTTTGTTAAATATATTTTTTGAGGATTCATTTTTTTGAAGTTTGAAGAAATGTTAAAATTTGGGGTTTTCACAGGGAGTCACGTAAACGCCATTTGACTTTGAAAAACAGTCCATGGAAATGTTTTTTAAAAGGCGCACTGAGAGGTCTTGTGAGGAAAACAAGCCTTTCCGGGAAACAACCTGACTTCCAGCTCAATAAACAACAGAGAACTTTGGACAGCTGGAGAAGTTGTTTACAAAGACGTGACAGGTCATGATTGATGGCAGTCAAAAGAATGATGTCCTGTTGTCAGTTTTTCTTTTGAATTATTTTGAGTTGGGGTTGAACTGTATAAAAAGGGAGAGAACTTCCAAGGAAAGAAGAGAACTCCACGGAAAACAGAGAACTTCCACGGAGAGAAGAGAACTTCCAAGGAGAGAAGAGAATTCCCAAGGAAGGACAGAAGACCAAAACGCAGCTAGCTTTCCAGCACCTCTCTAAAAGACCCTGAGAAGTCCACTGCATCAACTCATCTCATCTCCTATCTTTGAACAAAATCCTACTAAAATAATTCTCAATGCCAACTGAAATGAACTGTT
This sequence comes from Heterodontus francisci, assembly GCF_036365525.1. Taxonomy (NCBI): domain Eukaryota; kingdom Metazoa; phylum Chordata; class Chondrichthyes; order Heterodontiformes; family Heterodontidae; genus Heterodontus; species Heterodontus francisci. The sequence goes on from NC_090406.1 coordinate 14,472,476, forward strand.
CTAAAAGATCCCAGGAGGCCAGACTGTATGCCAGTTTTGGAATACAACATATCTCATCTGCTGTTTCTTCAAGAATGAGCAAGTATTCAGCCCAAGTATATTTTTTGTCTGTAATAGAGCTCGAAAAACAAAAATCCCTTTTTTTCTGGTTAACCGGTGGCAAAGATAAAAAGGGACTTTAATATTTCTGTGTGTTTATGCTTTACTTCATTACTGTTTAAGACTTGTTTTATAATAAACTGATAATTTTGTTGTTTATTAAAGAAACCCTGGTTGGTGTATTTTATTCTGGGATAAAAATAGAGTCTATGATTGATCGTATTGGTAAGTGGGAAAAATTTTAAATATATATTGGGACCCGTGGAGAAGTGGAGCTAGAATAAACAATGCCACTCCTCCCGCCTCAGTCAGAAGCATAGTCATGTTGTAATGTAGGAAAAGACCTGACAGGGTAGATGCTGAGAGGATGTTTCCCCTCGTGGGGGAATCTAGAACTAGCGGACACAGTTTCAAAATAAGGAGTCTCCCTTTTAAGATGGAGATGAGGAGGAATTTCTTCTCTCAGAGATTGTTAATCTTTGGAATTCTCTTCCCCAGAGAGCAGTGGAGACTGGGCCACTGGATATATTCAAGGCTGAGTTAGACAGATTTTTGATCTACAAGGGAGTCAAAGGTTATGCGGGGCAGGCAGGAAAGTGGACTTAAGGCCCCAATCAGATCAGCCATGATCTTATTGAATGGCGGAGCAGACTCGAGGGACCGAAAGGCCTACTCCTGCTCCTATTTCTTATGTTCTTATGTAATTCAATCCTCACTTTAAAATCAAACATTCTGTCCTCGTTCTTCTATATTTCCATTATAAATTCCTATGTCCATATTTGTAATGGAACCTGCCAATCCAAACTTGTCATACTGTAATTACACCCTTCTGTTATTGGTGCCATTACAGGACTCCCACTAAAACTGCTCTCCTCTCACAGTGTGACCTTGACAAGTGCTTTTTGAAAGGCTAAATACACCACAGTCCATTGGGTTGTCAATTCCTTCATTTGCCTTCTACTGAAGTGTTAATGAACATCCTCCTCTAATCCATTTACTTTAAAATACTGAAGGCGACCCCTGCCTCCGCTCATCTGCTCCTGAAATCCTCATCCCCAATGCCTTTGATACCTCTAGACCCGACCATTGCAATACTCTCCTGGCTGGCCTCCCACCTTCCACCCTCCATAAACTTGAGCTCATCCAAAACTCTGTTGCAAGTTCCATTCAGCCATCATTCCTGTGCTTGCTGACCTACACTGGCTCCCAGCCTGCTAATGCTTCGATTTTCATATTCTCATCCTTGCGTTCAAATCCCCCCTTGACCTCACCCCTCCCTATATCTGTAACCTCCTGCAGCCCTCTAAGATCCCTGTGCTCCTCCAATTCTGGCCTCTTGCACATCCCCAATTTTCATCGCTCCACCATTAGTGGCCGAGTCTTCAGCTACCTAGGTCCATATCACTGGAATTCCCTCCCTAAAACTGCACCTTTTTGCTTCTCTCTCCTCTTTTACGATATTGCTTAAAACTTATCTCTTGGCCAAGATTTTGGTCACCTGTCCTAATGTCTCCTTTCATGGCTCAGTGTCAAATTTTGTTCGATAATGCTCCTGTGAAGTGCCATGGGATGCTTTGCTATGTTAAAGGCGCTATGTAAATGCAAGTTGTAGTTCTTGTTTTAAGGAACTCCACTTTGCTGTCGTCCCCTAGTTAACTCAAGCTACTTCAGCTCTCTTTCTTCACATTATTTTTGGAAGATTATTTCTCTTTCTCCTCTCTTGCTTTCTCTTCATGTTGCTTCTGGAAGGCTCTTTCTTTCTCCCTCTCCTGCCTCTCTCTGTCTTTTCCCTTTCCTCCAATTCAAGTTTCCTCTGTTCCAATTGTATCTTTGCTAACAATACCCTGTCGGAGTCTGCTTCTTACCCTGCTTCTGCTTCTTCAAGGGAAAAATGGTTAGCCACTAGTCTTAGAAGTTCAGACTTTCTAGCCTTGGCACTGACAGTGATCCCACACTGCTCAGCAATTTTCTCAACTCCTCTATAGACAGTGCTTTTAACTTATCCCAAGTTACTTCACCGTGGCTTGGGGAGCTAGTAGCTTCAATTGCAGACATGTTAGTAATCAAGCACACCCAACCACAAGAAAACCTGTATTAATCTTGCTCTTTTTTTTAGGGAACGATTTGGCCTCCCACTTACAATTTCTCTCGTTTGTCTTTGGGTAAAATACGGACGGTAGCACCCAAATTTCTGTTACGACCGGGTGAGAAAGGGGTCTAGGGTTTCCACAGCCTTCACCTACAGCCTTTACTGTAACAGGGTTTAATTTTAAACACACTGTGTTTTTAGCTCCCCCTTGGTGAATCCTTGTTCACTGCTTTCCAATTATAAGGCAAATAAACCAGCCAAACAGGTTTTCTTCGGTTTAAAGAAGAAAGGTTGAATTTTATTAAACTTAAACTCTAATTCGGTTAATGCATACGGATACGTGACGCGCCCACGCTGGCATGCATACGTGATACACACATGCAGATAGAGACAGAAAAGAGCAGAAGAAATAAAGTGGAAAGTTTGAGGCAATATCTGAAGATGGTTTTGATTACTGTTCTTTGGGCTTGCTGTAGAGTCCTTGATTGTAGATAGATCTTGCATTTCGTTGGGGCCCAGTATTCTTCTTAAACCTTGTTCGATGTAGGAGACTTTTCTCTTGAAGTTTGCGTCTTCAGTGGATTTGGAGTTCTGTGAGAAAGAGATGGGAGCAGACAGTCTCTCTTCCTCAAACTGTCTGTACAATTCAATAAAACTCAGGTTGCCCAACAGGTTAGTTATGTGACTAGTGGGTTTGACCACATTTGTTTGTGGATTCGGCCATCTTAACAGTCATCCTGGAATGTAAGCTTCCTCACCTTCATGTCTGGTGATCAAAGTCCATTGTGGGTTGAATGTGTCAGGAAATGGTCCTTTGTCCCCACAAGCACTGTCTGTTAATATGTAATTGTTTATTTCCAGCCATGGCTGATCTGTTTAACATGTCATTTCCTCGCTCCAGCAACAGTTTAAACTCAATGTTCATATGATAAAATTAATATGCCTCATTTTTGGCAGGTGGGGGTCTGCATGAGAGTGCCCCACTTGTCGTCTGGCCCCAGCTACCCCACTATAAAGAAGGTCCTTGGGTATGCAACTGTCTTCCATCCTGCGGAAGTGTCCGATCCACCGAGCCGCCTCTGTTTGATTATTGCCAACACCCTTGGAAACTCTACCTTTGAGAGGACTGCTGAATTTGTGATTTTGTCCTGCTAGGATATACCAATAATGAGCCGCAGACAGTGAAGATGGAAATTATTGAGCTTCTTTTTCTGGTAGCTGTAAGTCACCCATGTTACACTGCTATACAGCAAGGTGCTGAGAACACAGGCCTTGTAAACCATCAGCTTTGGTCCTAAGGGTCAGCTTGGTATTATCCCATGCGTGTTTCACGAGTTGGCCAAAGGTGGTAACTGCTTTCCCTATACATGTATTGAGCTCTGCCTCAAAGGAAGATAGTGAATATTACAACATGTAATAAATAACAATTAATCCTTAACTAAGGCTGTCATTACACCTCAACCTGGAGCATACTGAATATCGATATCTTCCATGCTACCCATCACCAACAAAATAAAAATGAAAACAGAACAAAAATTGCAGTCTTTATAAGTTAGAGCAGCTGTGTGTGTTCTTCTTTTGTTTCGTTAAGCATCTGTGGTGTTTGTATTTCATTGCTTTCCAAGTGAAAGTTTTCCCAATTATATGCCATAAAAATAATTAAACATATTCCACCAAAACAAATTCTGCTTCATACATTTTCCGATTCACTAATCGCTTTCCAGCAAAATAGCCAATCTCATTTGACAAAAACAGAGATGGAGACACCGTGATTGAGCTGCTCCTTGTCTTGAATCTAGCAAGCTGCTTGGTAAAGATTCACACCCACCATGATAACATTCTGACATTGTACTCTTTCACACAGCTCACCAACACCACCACCACCAGCAGCAGTTGGATAGAGCAGAGATAAGAGTTTCATCGATGCGTGAAAGGCAGCAGTACATTAAAACTTGATAGATGGGAGTGAGTACAAGGCAATAATCTCATCTCGGGTTCACACAATAGTTATAAACGTGCTGAACTTTGTTTGCACTAAGGAGGAGAGGCCATATTTCTAGTTTTGTAAAATGAAAAGACTTGTATTGATCTAACATAATTCACTCTCAGAATGTCCAAAAGTTCTTTACAACAAAATAAGTTCTTTTTGAGATGTCGCCTCTGTAGGAAATGCAGCAGCCAATTTGTGCACAGGAAGATCCCACAAACGGCAATGACATAATGATTTAAAAAAAAATTTTGGTTGAGGGATTAATATTGGATAGGATCCACTCGCTTGCTCTTCTACAAATAGGATATTTTATATCCCTCCGAGAGGGCACATGGACCTCAGGTTTAATGTCTCATTTGAAAAATGGAACATCCAAAAGTGCAAAATAGTGCAAATGCTGGAAACCTGAAATTAAAACAGGAAGTGCTGGAAATACTCAGCAGGTCAGGCAGCATCTGTGGAGAGAAGCAGAGTTAACGTTTCAGGTCCGTGACCTTTCATCAGAACTCTGGTGAAAGGTCACAGACCTGAAATGTTAACTCTGTTTCTCTCTCCACAGATGCTGCCTGACCAGCTGAGTACTTTCAGCACTTTCTGCTTTTACATCCAATAGTGCAGCGCTCCCTGAGTACTGCATTGACGTGTCAGCCTAGATTATGTGCTCCTGTCTCTGGAGTGGAACTTGGGGTACGTGGGAAGTTGGGGCATTAAGAATCAATTTTAAGGGCACAAAGTTTGGATTATTAAAGCAAAAGTTTTAAAAGGAATTCAATTATTTTGCTTTGCTTTTTCTGTAACTGCCTTGAAAGGGGTACAGTGAAGATTCACCAGAATGATACCAGGCTTAAAGGGTTGAGTTATGCAATGCATAAACTTGTTTTTTTTCCCCTTGAGTATAGAATGGTGAGGGGTGAGCCGATTGAATTACTTAAAATGATGAAGAGATTCAATAGCGTAGATACAGAAAAACTTTTTCCACTGGTAGATGCATCCGGAACAAAAGGACATAATCTTAAAATTAGAGCTAGAGCATTAAGAGGTAAAATCAGGAAACACTTTTTCCACACAAAGATTACTGAAAATCTGGAAAACTTTCCAACAAAAGGCTGTGGTTGCTGGTGGTCAGTTGAAATGTTGAAGACTGAGGTCAATGGATTTTTTATTGGGTAAAAGGGTGTGAAAGGATATGGAGCAAGGGTAGGGAAATGGAGTTGAGGTACAGGATCAATCATGATCTAATTCAATGCTGGAGCAAGTTCGAGGGGCCGAATGGCCTACTCCTGTTCCATTCTAACGGCCTCTGCTTTGGTGATTATTTTTCCTGCATTTCTCTCTCATTGCTGGCCTTCTTTATTCACTTATGCTGAATTTAATTTTGTTTTCTAAATATCTTTCAGCTTATATTTAACCCCCTCCCCTTTTCCCTCTCTCCAGGTCTTTGCTTTACTTCTTTTGCTCTGTGCATCATGAATAATTGCAGCTCTCATTTCATCCCATGCGAGGGACAGTATTCGGCAAGTTTTGGACCTGTTAAAACTGACTGAAATGCCCCCCTCATTACCATTAATTTACACTGGGTCTTCCAGACACAGTTGTCCTGGCTCAATTTGGAGACGGAACACGGGCGGGGGATGGCGGTTGTCGGGTGGGAAGTGCAAATGAAGAAAATCTAGCCAAGCTAGAGTTAAAACTGGCACACGTTTTCAGTGGGAGGTTGGAGGTGGGATCACCAAATAAAAAAAACAGCCGTCTTGTCACCCCTTACCGATGTGACCTGAAGCCCTTCATGACATAACAGGCTTGTAATCTATCTCTCTGGAGCATCCGCTATCTTATATATATATATACTCTGGTAAAGACTGAATTCTGCATCCAAGCTTTACAACTGGTTTTATTTCCCCAAGATTATAATATTGCGCGGAAGTGCTAACTGCAAAATGTAAAAATTCTAATGGCCACTTGCCCTTTAAGAAGGAAGATGTGAAATGAATATCGATGGTATCTGCATCGAAATTAACAGAAAAATTAACATAATTCTTTGCCTGGGGGACTAAAATGGAAAATGCACTACGCTTCAGTAGGTTATTAGGAGGCTTTTAAAAAAATATAAAGACATATATAAAAACATTTTTTGGCAATGATTAAAAATGGCCCTAGGTAACTGCCCCACTTCCGCATCACATGGCGGCTTCTCATTCATTACGCTACCCTGGGGGGGGGGGGAGGGGCTCCTACGCTGCATTCCACCTCGCTCAATTTGTTACAGTGTCGCTCTGCTATTGCGTTCGGCAACATTGTATCCCACCAAAGGAGAAGCAAAGACAATTTCCCCTCCGAGAAACAAACTGGGAAGAAGGGGGAGAGGACAAAAAAAAGCAAAAAGGAAGAAACAAAGGAGAAGGGGTGGAGGAAAGGGGGGGGGGGATAAAAAGGATAGGCACTGAGCGATGCACCGAGATGTTTCGGTGCTAAATACAGCGGCTCCTATCAACGTCGTCTTTTGAAAAGCCGAAGGTGTACAATGTATCGTGACTGCATTATGAAAGATAGAAAATAAATCCTACACACGCAGAAGCCGTGCGGGAAGTGTCGGCGGAAACCGCTCGTCTGGCTTTGTTTTACCCTCCAGACTGAACGTACATACGCAGGAATTTTTTTTTGTTGGATTTCAAGTAAGGGTGATTCATTTTTTAAAAAAAATTGGAGGAGATCTACGTTTCTGAGAGAGGAAAAAAAAAGAGGACTATGTATCCGCAAGCCAGGCAGTCGGTAAGTGACTTCTTGCGGCCGGAGCGCATGTTTCAATTTCAGCGAGTTAATTTCACTATCTCTCTCTCCCCCCGCCCCCTCCCCGAACCGCAAATACTGAAGTGAAACTGACCCCGGTTCCAAATCCTTCTGGAGTATCCTTCGCTGTCGTTTACTGAGCTTTTAAAGCTGTAACTATCAGTCGCCTTTTTAAAAAAAAATTAAGTCTTGACATTCATTCACTTTTCTGATTAAGTTGGTGTTCGGTTGAAAAGGCTTTATTTTACTTTGATCTCTGATTTCTTTATTAAAAATACGTTTGAGATCATTTATCTGCCAGACCCCATTTGTAATTTTAGTGGAAATGTGCACTTACCTTGCCTTAAGATTTGCAATGACGCCCTGTTTAGATCTGTTGCAGACTTTGAATCTTTTGTTTCTCATTTGCTATTGTTTTAATCCGCTTGTTTTGTACTTTTATCTTCTTCTGTGGGCCCCACCAGCACACTGAATTAATCGTTTTACTGGCATATTGGAAACAAGATCCAATGGCTGTCGGCAAACATAATTTCTCAATTTGGTGAATCAAAGATGGAGGTGGGATTGTGTACACAAGATAATTGTCTTTTTTTCTTTCGATCTGCCGAAGTTTTTAAGGTCACCAGGATTTCCAGGTTAACCGAGTTGCTTCTCCCTCACACATGACCTTTAACCTATATTTAGATCACATCCAGTTTCCATTTTGTGTGTGTAACATTTTACTGATTTCCATTATAAATCTTCAATCAACCTCCTTTTACGAGAGTCCAGTGGATCCTAAAGGCTTCTTACTCAAGCCTCGGAGTGTGTGGGAGTGAACATACTTTTATTCTGCGTTTACTTTATCCTTTCTCCCGTGGTCACAAGTGGTGGAAATGTAGATTAAGAGTAAGGGAATGGGTGGAAGAACAATGAAAAGATAATTTTCTGTATGGGCACAATACATCAGACGTTTTTTTTAATCCATCTAATTTTATTTCTTTCTCATGTTTCTGTCCTCACCTTTGTGATGCTTGACCCATGCTGGGGCATGATCCTACAGGCTGTGTCTAGTACCCAAGTCCTTTCTTCACATGAGCTGAGATATTGAATGTGTGTAGGTTATTTGAATCTGGTTGGGGCAATCTTATTTTGGACGGAAAGTGTAGAGCCCAAGCAGAGATGCTGGGTCATGTGGAACTGGAACCTTGGCTGATACTTTTCCAGTATGGCATATGACCATTTGTAGCACTTGTAAGTAGCTTATCGAGGAGAGTGGGTATTGATCCTGGGGCCACTCTGCTTTGAATGGTCCAGTTCCGCACTGGGCAGCAAATTTTCCCACAAAAGCTACCAGTTGGGCCTCTTTTCATTGTGTTTTTGAAAACCAGATGGTGGTTGTTCCCTTTGCCATGGCTGTGGTGCTGCTGCTCATCTGCAGTTCTCTTTGATCAGAACTGAGTTGTGGAATTCTGTATTATCCTTGCTGTTTGCTAATCTTCCACCAGGAGGTGAATTTGAGTTGGGTGTGGTCCTGCCAGATTTCTTCTCCCCCCAACGAAGATGATGCCCTTTCTTGGGGTATTTTGAGCAGGTTGATTGGAAGGTGATAAAATGCATTTTCCCCATTTCTCCTGAAAATACTGCCATATGCTGGTGTCATTCCATGGGTGGCAGCTGTCTCCCAGCTGCTTTCCCAAGTGACTGTTCTTCGCGCTAGGTGGCTACCTTGACAATGAATGCCCTGGGATTGGAGGACTCGTCCAAAGTCAGATCCATCCTTATCCAACAGCGATGCCTTCAGCCTTTTCGATGGGAGTTATCGAGAATGGGGACCTTGTCTGTGATTTGTTCCTTCTTTGGGGATAGAGGTGTTGAGTTTGTTTTGTAGTGCTGTGGTTGAGGCCATTTGCTCAGCTCAGACCAATGAATGAGCCTGGAACCATCCTTGTTTGTATGCGAGTGCACTTAGCGACTTAATGAACTTAATGAGAAGCTGCAAAAAATTATGTTAGACCCCTTCCCTTCTGTTCAGATCAGCTGAGGTGTGCTGAATCTTTGACCACATGCTGGGAAGTCCAATGCTCAACTGTTTGAGAAAGCAAAGTGCATATTTTGGGGAGGTACAGTTCAATGAAGTGTTGCCTTTGGGGGATGGGGCTGTGGTGGGGGAAGAAAACATCCTTTCACTCCATTGTTGCCTGGCCAGTGGTTAGTTCCTTGTTGCTGCAAGGTTCAAATGGGATCATGACCATGTGCGTCAGCAGCCTATTCAACTGTGGATGATATTGCAGTCAATCCTGATTGGAACCTCAGCCAGTATATCACATGCAGGGGTCATTTTACTTGCAATTGAGAATGCGATCCCTGGCTAATTCCCCTTGTCCCGGGGCACTGAGGCCAATTAGCACCCTATTATCATCCAGTCTGAGATCAGATAACACGACGCAGACTGGGAATCGAACCTCTAAGTTTCCAGATAAGATCTGGAAGGAGTTTACCAGGGCAATTAACATCAGCATGACTACGCGCATGCCATGTAAACTGGCAACATCTGTTGTGTGACTTCTGATAATCCAACCAGCTATACTTTTGGAACCACTTTTATAATCCTTCACCCCACCCCCTTCCAACTTTAAATCTTCATGGTTGTGTTTATGTTATCTCTTTTGGGCCTCCTTATCTCGAGAGACAATGGATACGCGCCTGGAGGTGGTCAGTGGTTTGTGAAGCAGCGCCTGGAGTGGCTATAAAGGCCAATTCTGGAGTGACAGGTTTATGTTATAATACTAAGTGAATTTGCAGTTGTATCACATGACATAGTCACATGTAAATGGAGCAAAGGCATCCTTCTACTAGTTTAGGATTTACAAAGTTCCACTGCAGAGCTGGTCAATGCTGGTTGGGCGATTTGCATCAAGTTGGTATATAAGTGGCTTGTTCATTTTGTTTTTGGCCTCTCTCTCTCTTTTTTTTCTCTTTTTTTTCTCTTTTTTTCTCTTTTTTCTCTTTTCTTTTTTTTTTTCTCTCCTTTTTTCTCTTTTTTTTTCTCCTCCTTTTTTTTTCTCTTCTCTTCTCTCCTGGAAAGCTCTGCATGTGCATCAAGTGGCTAGTGTAAAAATATTAGGAGATATAGTGACTGGAATTTTCTCCCAATCAATAGGTAGGTTTCTTGAACAGCTTTTAACCTTTCTCTTCTCTGCACCATTCATGGTGAAGCAATACAAGTTCTTGAGGCAGAGATTGAGATCTTGTATCGGTGGGTGGGGGTGTGGTGGGCGTTGGTGATGATAGTATGCTTGCCCTTTTGACCTTCGACCCCACCCCATGGTTCTGGCTCTGCAAAAGTCAAAGTGAGAGAGTTCACAAATCATGTGTAAACTACGGTCTGGGAAAGATTTGTATTTTTCCAAAATGGGTGCTTTTTAAAAAAAAGTTTAAGCATGTTCTTTTAGCTCTGAGAAAAATGCATAAAATTTATGGGTTGGGTTTTATCAGTGATCATTTATTTGATTTCAGTTACAGCAGTTGTAGGAGAGCTGTAATCTTTCAACACTCCAAGTCCAGGGAGTTGCAACGAAAAGAAAATAGACCGGGTGTGGTGGTGATGACTGGTCACAAATCTTTCTCTAGTAATTCCTGCAGGAACATGCACTAGTATGTACTCAGTGAGGACACTGGAGTTCAGCTGGAATGCCCTCTGGTCGAATAGCTTGCTGGTATTCACTGCTTAGGCTTATATGAGAGGACCTCTTTGGGTGACGAAGCCCAGGTTGGCTGTACTGCAGAGTGAACTACTGCTGTCAGAGGAAGAGGCATATATTCTGGAGGTTCAAGAAACCAGATGAAAACGTCAGGTTTGTTTTGTGCATTAGGAAGTGCCATTTTTCCTGAAATCTTGAGGTTGGCTCATCTTATCACCTAATTATTGCTTGTATTCTACAGCATTTAGATTAGAGATACAGCACTGAAACAGGCCCTTCGGCCCACCGAGTCTGTGCCGAACATCAACCACCCATTTATACTAATCCTACACTAACCCCATATTCCTACCAAACGTCCCCACCTGTCCCTATATTTCCCTACCACCTACCTACACTAGTGACAATTTATAATGGCCAATTTACCTATCAACCTGCAAGTCTTTTGGCTTGTGGGAGGAAACCGGAGCACCCGGAGAAAACCCACGCAGACACAGGGAGAACTTGCAAACTCCACACAGGCAGTACCCGGAATCGAACCCGGGTCCCTGGAGCTGTGAGGCTGCGGTGCTAACCACTGCGCCACTGTGCCGCATGAAAAGGGTTTTCCTCCAATTTTCAACAAAACAAATCAGTCAGCTTTTAAAGTGCCCCCCAGATGGTTTAAGCGCTAATTGAGTTATTTGACCCTCTTCCTTCAGAACCTAGATTGCTGCATTTGTGTACAAATGGGAGCATTTGGACTCCTCCAGTGCAATTGTCATTTCCAGTTTGATTTTGATCAGTCTGCTGCCTATTCCCATGTTGCAGAGGCAGACATGACAACTGGCTATTGCATTCATTGTAACACCCGACTATTGAACATTATGAAGACAGCATAGATTGGTAAAATTGCACTGCTGTCATGAAAGACCTTGCATTTTAACTTACAGCCCCATTCTCAAATATTTACTTAAAAAAAAAGCCCCGTGTGTGTGTATTTTTTAATTCACACCGTTTTCCTCCCCCTCCCAATTTTTTTGGCAGGGAGGGAAGGGAAACTCTTCACTCCAGTCGGCAAAATTCAATGTCGAGGAATGGAAAACTTAATATTTGAGTAGCCGTTGTCAATCGAACACTCCTGGATTAGAAGAGCGCAATTAAATGGAGTGAATGCTTATTCTGCTTTGAGTTCACAATGTGCCTCAGCTCCAGTCTCGAAGGAGTGTTTCCGACTCCTTGTGGGCCTTCTGAGATTGGTTATTTAATGCCAAATGGGCGATATTTTTAAAATTAGAAATGTTGCTTTAAGGTCAGTTTTTAGTGTATTTTGAATTGGTTTGATCTCCCCCCATGCTGCAGCTCTAGTTTCAGTTGTGCTACACTTGAATTCCAGTGTGATTCTTGGCATAGATTAAATATCCATAAAGTGTAAGGTTTAAATCTAGCTGGAATCTGCAATCTAGAGAGGTTACAATATAGCTTCTGCACTTGAGGCACAGGTTTTCCTGTCAGTGCATTTACCCAGTGTCAAGGTGGGATTAGTGCAAGCCTGCTCAGGGCTCTGAAATCAACCTCCAGCTCACTTCCAGGCAACAAATCATGGGCTTGCAAAGAGTTTGGTTCCCTCGTTGTGCCACCACAGTATCAAGAAAATGTTGCAGGTATTTGTAGTTGGTCTGTATGGCAGTGTCCTGCCAGGAAGGTTCCAGGGTCAATTTCCATCTCTACCCATCTCAGCTATGATTGTGACAGGGGCCTAACAGCTGACCATCCCTGGCCCTTGGCTGGGGAGGCCAAAATACTTGGGTTCTTCCTTTTCATTGATATCCAGTGACTTCCTAAAAAGTGCAAGTGTGTGGTTTGAGCTTAGCTATCATCTCTCCCATAGTCAAATAGGCTCCTTATGCTCATGAGTGAAGAATGGCCATTTGGGGGCAAGTCACCAGACGGTAACTGAGTGCCTGTTGTATTGTATGCCAACATGGAGTCCTTCCCGTTAGGGTATGAAAAGAAAATTTGAACTGGGAGAAACACAGCAGGTATCCAACTGGAGGTGGGGTGAATGGAGTGCATACAATTTACCAGATGAGCATATTGTTTCCAACATATGAATTTGCGTACTCTGGGTGGGTCTTGCTGGATAAGAACTACACTGGCATTCTATTGCGGTGCACTCTGTCAGGCCAAAACTGGTAAAGCAGTTCGGCTTGCAGACCTCACCTCAATTGCCGTCAGTACTGCCACGTTCATTGGTGGACAGCTCAGTCTGATTGTCCTTGTTGGATTATTCTTCCTACTTGAGTACTGGCAAGGTGGAGATGTACCTGTTGAGGGTGTTGGATTTGGCTGAGATTTAAATTCTGGCCTACAGCATGGACATCTCGACCCTTCACTGCTGGAGCTATTGAGCCACTATGATTGTCAAGCATCGACGCATTCTTTCTTAGTACAATTCAGGCGTCCAAAAGGTGCTTTTGTTAATGCCATTTGATCAATGTCAAAAAATGTTCTGTAGATTAGAGTTGGGCTGTTTATTGCAGCATTTTTTCTTTGGCATAAATAAGGTTAGGGTGACTTTTCTTTTTAAAATGTAACTTTTATAAGTTGTCCAAAATGTAATGTTTGTGTTCAAAAGTTGATCTCTTGGTGCTTTATACACAGCTTGGCAAATCCTAGTGGTTCTCTTTTCCTCTGATTTATCTTGACTGCGCTGAAGGGTCAGATCTACAAAGAAAATTATGCAAGAGAATTTATTGCAGCTCCTGTCTCCATTTACTGAAAGCATCAAAAACCATAGGCGGGGGTGGGATGGCGGAGTGCTTGCATAGTAACTAAAACAATATTGTGTATAAGTTGGAGTATTTTACTATGCCAGTGATTCTTTTAGTGCAGTCCTGGCTGAAAGTTGAGGTTTATACCTCCATTTACACTTTTTTATTCATTTGCTTCCCTACCTCTAAAGGTGTTGACTATACTGGAACAAGGTTTCTCAAATGCCTTGTGACCAATCTTCATGCACGAGACCATGAATACGTCAGGCTATTTGACAGTGCTGGGTTTGGCGGGGCCGGGATGAGGGGTGGTGCTTGTGGGTGGTAGGGTCTACACCAAAGCCTGATCTGTACTCATCCAATGACCATGCCTGCGGTTTTCTACCAGCTTCAGTGTGTAGCAACTGAGAGCAGAAATCCTTGGTGTTTTTCTTCTTCAACCCAGAGGCACTGAGACCAGCAGTTGTGTCCCTATTGCCCCCTCTCTTCCATCTTGCCTGAGATCAACTAACTCAACACAGACTGGGGATGCAACCTATTAATCTGTATCAACTCCATGTTGTGCTTAGCTTGAGAGCCCCAAAAGAAAGCTCTTTGTGTTTACTGTTGTACTTTACTGTTTTGTCTTCATTTTGTTCAAGATCATTTGATCTATTATCTAAAAATCAATCTAGTGTTGGAAGAATTACAGTGACTTTTAATTACAGTAACAAAGGAATAGGTCACTTAGATGCAAAAATGAGAGATTCTGAAGTTTCAGTGGGGATACCAGTTACTTGAGCCAACTGCAGTACTGGGATTTAATTTCTTCTCTCCGACCTGGATTTGAATCCAGTTCCCTGAGCAACTGTAAGTCTCCACGCTCTGATGGCTATCCTAAATGAAACAAGTTGAGCAAAGTTTTTGATTCAGATCCCAGTAGATTTCAATGAGCCTCAGTTGGAAGATTGTTTTTCAAGTGAAATAGTTTTTGATTACCCCATACAGCTTGTATCATTTGGGGCAGGGAGAATACTGAGCAAGCAAGTTTTGCGTTCATGTCAACCTATGCCATGTTTTTCAGACATCCCGAGGTGCTTCACGTGATGAATTTGTAGTGCAGTCATGTAGGTAAATATGGCAGCCATGTTTGCACAGCAAAATTCTACAAAGAGTGATGCTTTTTGGTGTTTTGGGAAGAAATCACTGCTCTGGGATCTCTGAAGTTCACCTGAATAGGTGTACTGGGCTTTGACTTAATGCTTCATCAGAGGGGAAATTCCCAACTTGGCAGTACTTGAGTATCCATCTCAATAATATGCTCAAATGCTGGGGTCGTGATTTAAGCCACAGCCTTTCGATGAAAGGCGCAAGAGTGCTACCAGATTAACCAAACTTCTACTGTAGGCAAGGAGCTGAAGGGATGTGGAGAAAACAACCATCCAATTGCAAATAGCGGTTGTTAACCAATTAATTGATTTGGAACAGATGATTTAGTTATAAAGATGGTTTGTCATGGACAAGTTGAGGTGATGGCGGTGGGATGCAAACATTCAACTCCTTTTGCTGTTTCACTGTCAACCCAAAGGGTTTTGCTGTAGTCAAGGATTCCAAGCAGATTTGAAGCTGGAATTATCTGGATGTGCAGAGGGTGTTTTGGAACAATGGGCATCAGAGGAGGGTATCATTACACAGAATAGGTAAAGATGGAAAACTGGCAGGATTAATCTTGCCCTTTGGAATTTTGTTCCTATTGCTCAATCTTAGTGTGCAGTAGATTACTCATGCTCCATCTTGCTATGCTGGGTGACTCAGGCTGGAAGTTTGGGAACCTCTGGTAAGTTTAGGGATGGGACAAGGTAAGTATTGCTGTAGGCAGAGCTTGAAATCTAAATTGTAATTTTCATCACCAAGCCAAGCCATTGAGCAGTCGACACAAGTAGGAGTTTCATACTCCACTACGTCTGGTACTGGAGTGCACAGCCTCTCCCTTCAGGGAACACCCCAGGAGTTAAGATCCGAGATTTTATTGTTGAGGCTCACTGATTAGTAATGCTTTATTAAGTTTAGCATCCCTGAAGCCATGCTCTAGTGATGAGCCAATCCCTTTGGGCAGGAGCAAGAAAAATGAACAGATGAAGGGGGGGAAAAAAGGCATGACTAGGACTCGCTACCACCGGAAGAGGTTGAGGCAAATAGCTTGTTTTCAAAAGGAAACTGGACAAGTGCATGAGAGAAAAGGGAATAGAAAAATACGCTGTCAGACTGCCATGAGGCAGCTGGAATGGGAGGAAACTGAAGTATAAACACTTGCACAGACTAGCTGGGCTGAAGGGCCTATTTCTCTATAATATGCAACTCTATGTACTCGGCCTTGATCTCTCACAACACACTAGTTAAAGGTTTGCCCTGTGTTTTTCACAGCTAACAAACAAAAATGACGTGTCTATCCCACTCCAAAGTGACAACTTTCTGTTCGATGCAACACTATTTGTTTGTAAAGGCTGATCACAATGGTGGGTTCGTGCATCTGGAGCCTGACATTTGCTAAGATTTCCAGTCTGCAGAGTCCCTTGCCAAAAAAGTTAATCCCTGATTAAATCACGGCTATATTCCCTTACCAACGACTGGACTTTGTGATACTGCAAGGACACCACTTCCCCTTAGCAGCAGAATACAGTGTGAAATGCATGGTCGAACACTCCCTGTTCTTGTAGAATAACGTGTAACATATTGTGGGGGCAATGCATTGGGAAATTCACTAGTTTACAAATTAAGCTTGCTTCCTTTTACTGCTGAACAATTAACCCTAGCCAGGAAAAGGGACAGTTGAGCGAGTTTTGTAGTTGTTTTGAATCAATATGTAGATATAGGCAATAAATCCCAAAGAACTTTGGTAATATTTTCACTGTTCACTAAATATAAAGGAGAATTCTGACCTACTTTAAAATGATTATTGCTGAACTAAGACTTGCTTCTTTGACCACTATACACCAATTTACTTATTTCTATTCTTAGCACCCGAGTACCTGACTTGGTTTATAAAAAAAAAGTCAGTAAAGAAATCACTGAGAAATTGCAAAGTTAGTTAGAACCATAGAAAATTTATGGCGCAGAGAAAGGCCATTCAGTCCATCGTGCCTGCGCCGTTTGAAAGAAAATCTAGCTAATCTAATCCCACCTTCCAGCACCTGGTCCGTAGCCTTGCAGGTTGCAGCACTTCAGGTGCATATCCAGGTACCTTTTTTAAATGAATTGAGGGTTTCTGCCTCCACGACCAATCCAGGCAGTAAATTCCAGGCACCCACCATCCTCTAGGTGAAATTTTTTCATGTCCCCTCTAATCCTTCTACCAATCACCTTAAATCTGTGCCCCCTGGTAATTGACCTCATTTCTTAGACTTTGTTATTCGGTCATGAATCATGGAGGAAAACAAGTGTCCTTTCTTTTAAAAGAGGAATGTTGGGCTCCAAGTTTCATACTGACCACGGAGACAAGGAAGTCCCAGATATGAACCTGAATCATGGGTCAGCTGGTCTCTGCTGAAGACACATAGGTATGCTGGTTAGCCCTAAAGTCGCTGCGTTAGGGTGGGCTTGATTGATTTGCAGGCCCTTCCATACCCCATAGTTGTATGTGGAGAAGACCACATGGAACTGTAATTTCTTTGCCCATAGTTGAATACTCATTCTTGTCATTGAGGATAGGTTGCATCAATGAGCTATCAAAGTGCTGTTGGAGCCCATGGATCACCTTGCAGCCAGAGTTACCTCCCTCGGGAGAAAAGATAAATTTGGATTGGGAGAAGGGTGGAAATTAAATTTTCATACTCTCTCATCAGACTTTTGATATTATAGAACCTGTACTTTGTGTAATCCACTTCATTGGACTCTGATTTGAATGTGCACACAGTACTTGTGCGTGCTTGTGTGTAATATGTATATTTATTGTTACGACCAGGTAAGAAAGGGGTCTAGGAGTTCCCTCTCGGCCTTTGCCTAGTTTAACCGTGACTGTTTCATTTTAAAAACACTGTTTTTAGCTCCCCCTCAGTGAATCCTTGTTCACTCCTTTCCAATTGCAAGTCCAAGAAATCAATCAGGCAGGTTTTCTTAGATTTAAACAAGCAAGGTGGAAGTTTATGATCTTAAACTCTAATCTGGTTAACGACTACGAATATGCGACACGACCACGCTAGCATGCATACGCGATAAGCGCACGCAGATAGAGACAGAAAAAGTAGAAAGAATAAAGGGGAAAAGTTTGAGGCAATAGCTGGGTGTATTTACAGTCCTTTGACTTCAATGTGGAGTCTTTGGTTGCCGGTAAGTCTTGCTGTTCATTGGGGCCCAGCACATGCTTTAACTTGTTTCGATGTAGGAGTCTTTTCTCTCTTGAGGTTTAAGTGACTTCAGTGGATCCGGAGGTTTGTGAGAAAGAGAGAGCGCCAACCAGGAGAGAGGCTCTCTTGTTCCACGTTCAGTTGCAATCTGTAGTCTGTCTTCAAACTGTCCTATGAGCATAATTCAAATCTCCAAGTTTGCCAGCAGGTTAGTCATGTGACTAACCCCTTATTTGGGAATAACCCCTCCTACAGTTTGTGGATTTCAAAGCTCTCTGTTGGGGAGGGGGGTGGTGTAGTGCTGTCTTTTACACTGACCAGATGTGGATTACCATTGCCCAGACCAGTCTCTGTTAATTGAATCAGTGAGCAGTTCTTTTGTGTCTCCAAGCATTGTCTCTTGAGTACATGCAAATGTACTCAAGCCAGATGTCTGGTGATCTCTTTAAACAAGTCATTTCTTCACTCCTGTATGTTTATCTCATTTGATCTAGTAATTTAATTAGCAGAAAATGCCTAAAGTTTTATGGTCAGAATAGTTGGATGGAACACTTTGTGACATGGGAGCAATAACTATAAGGAAATTGTGATTTTCTTCGATCTCTGGGCAATTGAGGAGTATATTGTTACTCTTGGGAGTCTGGGCCTTGTTTGTTTCTGTTCAATGTAAATTCAAAACCCAGTTGAATTGAAGTACTGCATTGTGGGATTGTTTGTCTTGTTGCAAGTGCAATACAACTGTAGAGGTCTCATCAGTGGTGCAATGGGTTAGCACCTGATGTATCTCCGTCCTCGGGTTTATCTAGGACTAATGAGATGGAAGTCTCCTGCGTGAAATGAGTTTGGGGTTTCACAATCTAATTTCTAGTGGATGTGAACCTGCATCCCAATTGAACCTAATGGGCCAGCTCACTTGGAGAAAGAAAGACTTGCATTTGTGTATTGCCTTATTGATCTTCGTGAAATAGCTCAAAATATCCGAGTTACTTTGAATGCAGGGCCTGTTGTGGCTGCCATTTTGACACGATCAATTTCATGAATAGCAATTAACTCCATGACCAGTTTCCACGTTGTTGGTTATGTTGTCAAGAACACAGACATTTGTTGTCATGAGATTTTTGATGTACGTCAGAACCACTAGAACAGGCGGGCCAAGCCTTTGATATCTAGTACCGCAACAATGCAATAGAAAATCAGTTTAAATCATGCTCTCAAATGTAGGGGTGGAGCTGGAATCCACAAATGATTGGCTGAGATGCGAGCACCACAGTAATAATTAGCATGAGAAGTAGAAATATCAAATGTGTAGTTGGAAACAAGAGAACCGTGAGGTTAAGAATCATTTTTGTAGAACAATGAAGGGTGATTGCCTATTTCTGGTATGCTCACCTTGACTAAGGAGGGCCGATTGCTGACACGTGTTGCCAACAATGGGAGATCCTTTATATGAACATTTTGTAAGGGTGAATGCAAAAAAAAAAAACAGCTCCATAAGGTCTTCAGTCCTGAGAGTAGGGGAGTAGGAATGATGCTGTATGGGTGAGTAGGCTGGGGTAAATGCAGAGACCTATCTTGATTTCTACAAGGTCTTATTCTAATGCTGTGAGAGAGGGACACAACAAGCCCAAAGTGTGGTGCAGTGTTTCTTATCCCTTTGAGGTCATGTGAAGACATTTCTGTGGTAAATCCATTGTCGATTCATTCTTTCCCCTCTTGTATTGGAATATAGCCTCTGGTCGGAACACTGTGTTGGTGGCATTGCTCATAAGGAATCACTCAGTCATGAAAAGGAAAACTTTATGGGCCTAAGAGTACATGATGTACTGTTGTTGAATCTGATGTCTAATCTATAGTGTACATGTTGTTTTCCATTACTCTGCTGGCAAGTACAATGCTGTACCACTGTGTCTGCATATGGTGTAGTTATTCTCCAGGACTAGTGTCGGCACCTGGTGTTCTATCCGTGTTCTATCTGTGTTCTATCCAGATAGTGCTCATCTTCAAGGCTATCAGGAAAGGTATTGCTTGAAAACAAGCTTTAATGATGGGTGCAGTTTAAGTAAGCACATTTAAAAGGGAGGCACTCATGATCTGGAGTGATGTTGAGAAGAGTAATGCGACTGGCCCCTAGTATCAGGATGTAGGAGAAGAACCAGAGCTTTTCGGATTTGAAAGGAGGCAACTGATTGGCACTATGGCAGTATGTAAGGTGGTGAATGGTTTTGAAAAAGTAAAGCCCATGTTAAATTGAATTCTGATGGTAGGCCAAGGGAGTACAAGTTAAACTATTGACTGGCAACCTGATCTTCATATGAGGGGTCATCTAGTCGTGAAATGTAATCTTTGGGTTTTGCTTTCACTACCCAACCTAAGAATCATTTTGAGAATTGTCTAGATGTGTTGTGGGAGAGTAGATGCAGGTTGTTTCTGATTGGTCTTCCTCATGTGTACTTTGTAAACTAACCAGTACTAGTACCACATTGTAAGATGGTAATCTAATTTCTGGGTTCAGATAATCTCACTTTGTTCCTGGAGTTTAGGCAATCCTGTTGTACCCCTCAGTGGAACTATTCCCTTTCAGTTCCCTGGCACCTAGAATCTACCTTTAGCCATTTTTATTTTTTCGCTGTCTGCTTTCTCTCCTACATTTCTCTCCAGTGTTGATCACCTTGCTGGGAGTGTGACTCCCATGGTGCCTGCATCAACTGGTCATTATTTATGCACGTACCAAGACTATGTGGGGCTACTTCAGCATGGTGGTATAGCACAGCATGATCTCTAAAGCAGGAGTCACTGGATTGCAATCAGGAGCTCTAGATGTTGTTATATCCTCCCTAACTTAAGGGAATGGATGCTAATTAGAGGTTCCTACCAACATCCTTTTAAGGGGCACTAATTTTATCACAGCGATAAAATGTGGGATCTTTCAGGTCCTTGCAGCTCAGATATTCATTGGATAAACTCATTAAAGATTGAATGACTAAAGGCACCGTCTGGCCTATGTGGAATCGATAGACTCCAAAATAAACTTGGCACTGTGCTGAATAGGCCTTGGGAAAGGGGAAAAAACAGATAGGTGTTCTTGTTTTTTATCCAGTAGGTAGTGCTAGAAAGTGCATATGTGGGGACGTTGGGTGAGCACAAAATTGGGCTCAGCTGTGATACCCTCCATGATGAATCGTCAAAGTTCACTTGTGAAATGGGCACTTGGGTAAGTTACCAGAGGGCGGGGAATGCCAGTGGAACCATACTGCAGCATATGTTGAAGTGGAGAAGGGGGAAAAAAAACATCAAATAACCAATTCTGGCAGAATTACTGCCTTGTAACGCACTATCTGTGGAGCCACTTGATGTTGGCATTTTATTGTTTGGGACATCCCTTTCAAACCTTCATTGGAATTACTATCTTGTTCACTCCCTGTACTTACAGAATCCTATGCTTAACTTCTAGCAAGTTAACTTGAAAGTTTTAGTTTTTACAGATTAAGATAACGAATTAAGAACAATCTCTAATTGATTTAAGGAAAAATATCTGCCTCTAAGTTGGATTGCCACATGGTATTAAGTGTTGTAAGGGGAATGGAACATAGGAGCATGCAGCAGGAGTAGGCCACTCGGCCCCTTGAGCCTGCTGTGCCATTCAATAAGTTCATGGCTGAACTGATTGTAACCTCAACTCCACATTCCCGCCTACCCTGATAATCTTTCACCCCCTTGCTTATCAGGAATCTACCTACATCTACCTTTAAAAATATTCAAAGACTCTGCTTCCAATGCCTTTTGAGGAAAAGCATTCCAAAGACACTCAACCTGCAGAGAGTGTATTTCTGCTCATCTGTTTTGAATGGGCGACCCCTTATTTTTAAACAGTGACCCCTAGTTCTAGATTTTGTATGTGTAGAGCTATCTTTGTTATCGGATGTTTGATTTGCAGTTTAGCATGGCTGTGTCAGAGAGGCCTGGGAAGAGGCTTTTTACTTGGGATTCCCCTGCAGTTACTCGGTGAATGGTGGGTTTGCCTACAGGCCCAGTCCACTGGCTGCAGTCATCAAGCCACTGGAGTGAAGATTCATGATATCACTGCAGGGAGAATTCAGCCACTAAATGTCTCTTCCCAGGTTTCCTTGAACAGCCTTTTTGTTTACACAATATAAAACATGGGAACTAAGGAGGCTAGTTAAAGATGCCAAGAAATGGTATAAAGGGAGATCGCTGAACATTTTAGGATTACATTGTGCTTTAACAGCTGTTGACAGATCTTGTCAGCTTATGGGTCACCATTTTGATTGCAGTTTGCACAGTTGCAGAGGTAACACTTTTAATAGGTGTTTACAATAATGTTAAAATGGAGGATGGCAAGCTATTCGTATGCTATTAATCAAATTGGTCTCTTTTGGGGGGAAAAAAAAAAGCCAAAGTAATCACTTTTCATCACTGCACTGCGAGGTAAATCGTAGGATTTATGATTGCAGCAACTTTAGTCCTTTTCTGAAGGTATTGGAGCAGCTTATTGAATCTTGCTGTTTTCCGCACCCACCCCCACTACCAACTCCCAAAAGATGACACTAATTCCTCGGCAAAAAGCAAGTCTAGTTTACTGATTTCCTTCATGGAGGAGGCAGGTGCGTCACTGTATAAACAGACTGCAAGAAGCCAATGTGGTTAGTGCTGCATTTAGAAAAGTTCCAGAAGGAAATGATGTTAGCAGTCTAATTAGGCTAGGTTTTCTTGAATTTAGTTTTCAATGCTGAAAGAGGTTTGACAATAAATCCGCGATGGCAGCTGAAAGATGGCCTTGTGTTTACACTTTTTTTTTGAGGCCTGTAGTTCTCTGCCCAGAGATGTTGTGGACATTTTTCTTTTACCCAGGGTTGGAAATATCAACATATAATATAGTCTTTTACATCAGCCAAAATCTAACTCTGAAATGTCAAAGGTATTGTTAAAATGCAATACATTCTTCACACGTCGCAGTAAATGCTGCTGTACTGTTTACCATTTTGGAGTTGAGGGCATCCTCCATGTATAATTTAGTATTTATTTACTGAGAAATTTCTGGTGGGAGGTGGGAAGATAACATGTGACTCCAATGTTCAGTGATGAACAGACCGGATAAAGTGGAAGCAGGAAATCGTTTGTGCTAATGCGCAAGTGAATGAGAGGCATGATTTTCAATTTCAGTAAATTGAAAATTAAACAGGAGCTGAGACAGAAGAGGAGTGAATTTCTGGACTAAATTGGCCCTGTGCATTAAATGGATTCTTATGACTAATTGCTCCTATTCCCTCCGGAATGAGGCATTCAAGCTTATATCTAGGATGTGATTATAGTTGGAAATGTTTGGAATACCAATTCAAAGGAAAGGCTTAATGTGGACTAAACTGGATAGATCCTCATATTCAAAATGTGCAGTCTTGGCTGTGTTGTCAATGGGATTTCAGTAAAGTACAGTGCTGAATCTCTGAAATTTTTGTGTTGTGTCCACTTGAAGTGGAAACACCCACTCGACCTGAAAACCTAAGCAGTACAATTGTATGTTTAGCCTTCTGAAATGTGGGTTGTGTCTCGAGAGGTGTAAAGCTGCATATTGGTGGTTACAGATCTGCCACTGATAGTAGGACTAGTGGGGTAAAGAATGAAAATCATACAGGAAATATGTTGTGTTTAAGTGTCGAGACTTTTTTTGGCACCAATTTGCTAAATAAGCCTGATGGTATTTGTTGTAGGCCAAACACTCATTATGTTACAATAAATGGAGAATTATGTTTTTTTTTGTGCTTTCATTTGATGGTAGAATTAGTGCAACAGGTTTATATCATTTGGTAAATTTTGGATGGTTTCATTCCCCAACACAAGCTGCAGAATCCAGCTTGCAATGTTAAGTAACTTATCTACGACCCAAGAATCTGTACAGCGAAATTGCATGCCAGGAGCCTTGTCATGAAGTTTATGAATATGCTATAATTAAGATGAATATAATCTTAAATCAGTTCATAACTGATTATAGTTGGGTTGATTTTTATGCAGGTGCAGAATGAGAATCACCTTGGGGTGGGTTTAATAATGGACCTGATTAAGACACGTGGAAAACATTCCTCTTAGTTTTCCGCTGCGCGCCCCCTCCCCTCCCCCACCTGGTGACGCCTTGTTGAGTGATGGCTACCTCTGGCACCTTCCCATGTAACCATTCTTCATGTCTGATCCTAAAGAATGTTAGGCCATACGATTGTGAGGGGCATCACAGCTCAGCCCAATCTTTTAAACACTTCGCAGCAGGGGTTATTGGGTAGTGAACAGGAGAGGAGCCTCTGTTGACTCCTGGTGTGAGATGCATTGAGGCTGGTCTTAGTACATCTCTGATTAAGCTGAATGATGGAATTGCAAATTGAACTTTCTCAGCTCTGTACTTCCCCCTCATTTCCTGATCATCTCTTCAGTCTGCTGGGTCTGCCGAGTCTTCCATCAAAAGTAAAATCGCTGTTTGCCCATTGCAGTAACTACCCCATGCTACATAGACATTATTGAATGCCTTCTATTTGTGCATTCTGCTTGCTCTGTTTTTCCTCTGTTAACATTCAATGCCAAAGAATCCTAGATGAGCATTTAAAATTGAAATTCTGTACATAAGCAGTTGACTGTAACAATATGGTTGCAGCTTGAGGCCAGCAAGTGGTGCTTTTTAAGTGGGTTTCTGAAGTCTCTACCGTTTTATCACCATCTTGCATGTCTAAAGCTTCTCCGAGTAACTGACCAATGCCATGGAACAATTTTACTAGTTTGCATAAAGGTAAAGGAAAGGTGCCAGATGGCCTATTGGAACTGCCTCATCATAAGGCAACAGTGCAAGGGTGACAATTCCATTCTACCACCTAATGTGAACCCAGGTACTAAGATTACCACATTGAGATTACATACCACAGCAGCTCTGGAATTAATATATGATTTGCGGTGGAGTAAAGCAAAATAAATGTAACCTATTAAAGTTGCCCATTACAAATGGGACTGGCTGCTTCTGTAAATCAATGACTACAATCATTGTCTCGTATCCTTTGAAAACCAAAATGTTAGGAATAAAATTAATGGAAAAATTAAAATTGAGGTTAATATAAAGCTTTAGCAAGTGGCCCTTTGGGTTCTTTCAGGGCTATATGTTCCACACCTTTGAACTTTTCTTCATTTCTTGTTTGTCACCAGTTGAGGTCACTTGACAGTGTACTCTGGGGGGTTGCTGGGGAAAAGCATTTCAAGCTCTGGGTGAATGGGTTCATGATGTGAGGATTAGCTGCACTCAGCAGGAGAGTGTCAATAGTAACATGGAGACATCTGTGGCTGAGACAGTCCTACCGCCATCCTTGCTGACTGAAGAAGCATGAAGGTTGCAAACAACCTTGGGCAGACAGAGTGCATGGGGGGGGCCATAAAAATTTGAGGGAAGCTGATCGAAAAACTCAAGTGATGAGATTCACATGTGAAATAGAAGGTCATCAGTGAATGTGAATATAAATGTTAGTTACATGAAGTGCTTCTTAAAGATTCTCTTACTGAAATCATGTTTAGTGGAATGGGAAAGGAGGCATTTAATTTAAACATTTTAATCAATTTTAATAGACTTGCACTTATTAAACAAGGTATTAATTCTTTTGTTTAAAAAAATGCCTAATTGTCTTTTATATAAAAGCCTTGTCCAACCAACCAATACAGGAGAGGGAATTTTCAAACTTTTCTCAGACAACCCCCTTTTAGGAAATTACTTAACAACATCTCATTCCTGGCGATACCATGCAAACATTGTTGCATTCCTGTGGAACGCCTGCCAATATTGTCGCTTTTCCAGGGACCCTATTGTGAATACCATCGCACTCCTGTGGAACTCCTTGTAAATACCGTTACGCTCCTAGTAACTTCTCTGGGTAGAATCAACTACCCAAAGGAAAAATTGCAAGAAGGACCTGGGTAATAACTCAGGAGTCAACAAGTATGAAAAGACAATGGGCAGACAGAACTCTGATGACTTTGAGGATCCTTTCCTTGCAAATTCTGTACAATCCTAAGTCTTTCCATGATCCGCAGAAGCCAAATACAACAGCATAAAGGTGGGAGCTTGGTCGTTGGGTTGGGCTGCCAGAATCTGACTTGCAAGGAATCTAATATAAAAGGCACTTGTGAAGGGATTGGGTGGATTGATTCCTGGAATTAGTGTTGCTGTATGAGGACTGAGTGAGTAAAATGGGCCAATATTCTCTGAAGTTTAGAAGAATGAGAGATGGTCATTGAAATGTATAAAATTCTTCGAGGGTTTCATAGGATAGATGCTGAGAGTCTGTTTCCTCTGGCTGGAGAATCTAGAACTAGGGATCATGGTTTCAGGGTAAGGGGGTAGCAAGTTAAGACTGCAATGAGAAATTTCTTCACTCAGATGATTTTGCGACTTGGGACCTCTCTACCCCAGGTGGCGGTGGATGCTCAAGTTGTTGAGTCTGTTCAAGGCTGCGATCAATAGATTTTTGGGCACTAAGGGAATCCAAGGATATGAAGATAGGGTGGGAAAGTGGAGTCAATGTAGGAGATTAGCCATGATCTTACTGAATGGCAGTACAGGCACGAAGAGCTGTATGACCTACTCCTGCTCCTATTTCTTACGGAGAGAGGTATCTGACCACTGATTTTGGGTGACCAAAATGCTTAGTTAGTCAGCAGTAGGCTTTAAGCAGCCTCTTGAAGGAGGAGAGGTGAAGACATTCCAGAGTGTAGACTGTTGAGAGCACAGGCACCAATGACCGGGCAATCTGAGTTGGGGGATGCACAAGTATATTCAAAACATATTGGCTGAAAAGTCATTATTCTGGTAACACATGGATACCAATACACTAAAGCAGAAGTGTTCAAGTTTTTGGTCTCCATGGGGCACAGATACATAACATTGAGTTTCAAGGGCCACAAATCAGCCTAGAATTTCCAAGCTGCATTAAAATAGCCCATTGCAAAATTTCGCCACCACTACCACCGATGGTTGATCTGCTAGCCATCACCAGTTTTTATTATGGAGCTCAAATACACTCTCTCTCCTGTTGTGCCACATATTTTTGAAGGGGAACTTGTGCACTGGGTGTATTTTCAGAGTTCTGGTGGACGTTGCATGAAAATTTCAGCCTGCTGTTCACATTTTATGGAAATCTATCAATGGAGTCATAGAGTCATAGCGTTATACGGCACAGAAACAGGCCCTTCAGCCTATTGTGTCCGTGCCAGTCGTCAAGCACCTATCCATTCTAATCACATTTTCCAGCACTTGGCGCATAGCCTCGTATGCTATGGCATTTCATGTGCTCATCTAAATACTTCTTAAATGTTGTGTGGGTACCTGCCTCGACCACCACTTCAGACAGTGTGTTCCAGATTCCAACCACCGTCTGGGTGAAAAATTTTTTCCCCTAAACCACCTGCCCCTTACCTTAAATCTATGCCCCCTGGTTATTGACCCCTCCGCTAAGGGAAAAAGTTTCTTCCTATTTACCCTATTAATGCTCCTCATAATTTTGCATACCTCAATCAGGTCCCCCCTCAGCATTCTCTGCTCTAAGGGAAACAACCCTAGCCTTTTCAGTCTCTATTGATAAGCTGAAATGCTCCAGCCCAGGCAACATCCTGGCGAATCTCCTCTACAGTGCCTCCAGTGCAATTGCATCCTTCCCATAGTATGGTGACCAGAACTGTACACCGTACTCCAGCTGTGGCCTAACTAGCGTTTTATACAACTCCATCATAACCTCCCTGCTCTTGTATTCAATGCTTCGGCTAATAAAGGCAAGTATCTCATATGCCTTCCTAACCACCTTATCTATCTGTGCTGTTGCCTTCAGTGATCTGTGGACAAGTAACCAAGGTCCCTCTGACCCTCTGTACTCTCTTGGGTCCTACCATCCATTGTATATTCCCTCGCCTTGTTGGTCCTCCCAAAATGCATCACCTCACACTTCTCGGGATTAAATTCCATCTGCCACTGCTCTGCCCATCTTACCAGCCCATCTATATCATCCTGTAATCTAAGGCTTTCCTCCTCACTTTTTACGACCCCACCAATTTTCCTGTCATCTGCAAACTTACTGATCATACCTCCTATGTTCACGTCTAAATCATTAATATACACTGCAAACAGCAAGGGTCCCAGCACCGATCCCTGCTGTACCCCACTGGTCACAGGCTTCCACTTGCAAAAACAACCCTCGACCATTACCCTCTGCCTCCTTCCACTAAGCCAATTTTGGATCCAAATTGCTGCGGATCCCATGGGCTCTTATCATCTTGACCAATCTCTCATGCGGGATCTTATCAAAAGCCTTACTGCAGTCCATTTAGACTACATCAACTGCCTTACCCTTATCTACACGTCTAGTCGTCACCTCGAAAAATTCAATCTAATTTGTTAGACATGATCTCCCCCTGACAAAGCCATGCTGACTATCCTTGTTTAATCCCTGCCTCTCCTAGTGGAGATTAATCCTGTCCCTCAGAAGTTTTTCTGATAGTTTCCCTAGCACTGATACTAGACTCACTACCTTGCATTATTTGCTTGTGCCTTCACAGGTCTCTCTTTGCTCTGCCTTCCAGACTGACTTAGTTTCTGTTCTATATTTGGCTATGCATCACCTCCTACTGTACCTCCACTCTGTATCCCATTCCCCTGCCAAATTAGTTTAAACCCCACCCCGCAACAGCACTAGCAAACCTCCCTGCAAGAGTTTTTGTATCGTTCTGGTTCAGGTGCAACCCGTCTGACTAGTACAGGTCCCACCTTCGCCAGAAACAGACTGTGATCCAGGAAACTAAAGCCTTCCCTCCTGCACCATCTGTGGTTGCTGCCAGGCCTGTGCTAACAATTGTAGCAACCACCTTGCAGGCCAGTAAAGAGAAGAGTAACTTTGGTGCCTGAATTCATTCTTGTTTGCTCTTGCAGATGGCTTTTATTTAAATGAATAGAGCTTGACATTACCACACTAGCAGCATCTGTTTAGGCAGTCTCTGATTGTAATCACAATGGCTGCTTTCAGCACCTGGGGAAAGATATGAATATTAGACTTAAAGGTTACTTAAAGGTCACTGATATTGATTTATATTCATCATTTATAAGGTTTGAAACAAAGTTCAGAGGGTTACATATCTGGTGTGTGCTGAGGATGAGCGAGACAGGTTGTTCAATCCAGCTAAACTCTACCTTCTCTCCCTCTCTCTGACTACTTTTTTTTCTTGTTCACTCTCTTTTGGGCATTCTTGGTCTCTGCGTGCCCGTGTCTCTATTGGACACTCTTCTCTTCTCTTTTCTCTCCCACCCCTGTCTCTTGATTGCTCAACCACAAATGCCTGTAGTTAAGCTACTGTCAATATTGTAGTAAATCTCAACATCAGGGCGGTGCAGTGGTTAGCACAGCAGCCTCACAGCTCCAGCGACCCGGGTTCAGTTCTGGGTACTGTCTGTGCAGAGTTTGCAAGTTCTCCCTGTGACCGCGTGGGTTTTCGCCAGGTGCTCCGGTTTCCTCCCACAGCCAAAGACTTGCAGGTTGATAGGTAAATTGGCCATTATAAATTGTCCCTGGTATAGGTAGGTGGTAGGGGAATTGTGGGAAGGTGGGGATGTGGTTGGAATATGGGATTAATGTAGGGTTAGTATAAATGGGTGGTTGATGGTCGGCACAGCCTCGGTGGGCCGAAGGGCCTGTTTCAGTGCTGTATCTCTAAATAAATAAATATCATTGTAAATTTTCATGCCAGTTTGAATGCACCATCCTACCTCCGTTTAATCTCTCATTTCATGTATCCTTCGTTCATCTAATGGTTACCACTACCTGTGATCTCCTGTGTTTACTTCCCAACACAGGTTCCAATTAATGCTGCTGAATGCTTCAGGCTGTTGAATAGATGCTTAAATTACCCAAATGGATTCTCCGAGCTGTCTTTCTCAAGCTGTCTGCTCAAACTTTGCCCTATTTGATTCAAATTAAGCTGTCCAATCACCATTGCAAACTTAGATTGCAAATGCCGTAGGCTTATAGATGATGTGCAAGTTTTATCCCTGAAGGGCAGTCTTGGATTTCTGTTCATTGTGTACATTGGCACATGCACTGAGCTCTCAGATCTGTGGATTTTTAGACCAGGCTCTGGGTAACACTGCATTGCATTGCGCTGAGATCATTTTGAAAGAATGTTCGAGCAAAATCTCATGGGAGACTGTGCGTGTGTGACGCCTCTGTTCTGGTCAGCATGAACCTTCAAAGCTTGGGTGGGTCCCGTTCTTGGACTGCTGTTGGACTCATTAACAGTGCAAATGCCCTTTTGCTCAACTTCTGAACTATGTTGATACTTTGGTGTGCACAGTTTGTTTCTCTTTTACAGATTCCATACGCTTAATACTTCAGTAATAATGTTTTCAAGGTATTCTAAATCGATAGCTATGAAGACAAGTTAAGGGAGCTAAATTTGTCCTTAGTGGACAATAAAAGACCTGTGGGAAGACGGGAAGGAGAACGATCCAAGGCTTTAAAACCTGTGCAGAGAAGCTATCTGTTGGGGCAAGAGAAACAGAATAGAGACATGGTCATAGTCGAAAAGAAACTTGCAGCTAAACATTACCTAAGCACATTGGCCCCACAGTAAAATTTACTGAATAGATTTAGGTGGTGCAGCAAATTGGAACTTCAATGCCATATGCCACTAATGTACATCTACCTTTCTGACCCTCTTATGTGGCAGAGTTAAGGATCTCTGTGTGGGGCCAAGCACTTGTGCACAGGGAGGGAGAGTCTGGCAATCTGGGTCTTGTTTCAGAAGAACATTTGAGTTTCTCAGCCTTGAAAGGAGATGTCTGAGAGATGATCTTGTAGGGAGGTACAGTATAGTAAATGGCATGGAAATGGTAAATCCAGAGCATTACTTGAAACTGAGTTGCGAGATGGGGCAAATTGCAGACCTGGCACTGATGTTGGGAAGTTCTTTTTCACAGTGATTGGCACTTTTAATGGACTTCAGGGTGAAGTAGTGGAGGTGGAGACGCTGAAGTCATTAAAGAAACTTAGATACAATAACAGGGAGAATTTGGAGCCTATTTGGATGAAATTATCTCCTGATTATCTTCTGAGCTCATATTCATGTCAGTACTAAGACTGCCTACTTCCACCTACGTAACATCGCTTGACTTTGCCCAGCTCATCTGCGAAAGCCCTCATTCATGCCTTCATTACCCCTCGACTTGACTGTTCCAATGCACTCTTGGCTGGTCTCCCACATTCTATCCTTTGTAAACTTGAGGTCATCCACAACTCTGCTGCCTGTGTTTTAACTCAGCAAATGCCATTCCCCTATCACCCCTGTGCTCGCTGACCTACATTTGGCTCCCGGTCAAGCAACATCTTGATTTATAAATTTCTCGTACTTGTTTCAAATCACCTCCCTATCTCTGTAATCTGCTCCAGTCCCACAGCCCTTCGATATCTGCACTCCTCTAAATCTGGTCTCTTGAGCATCTCCAATTTTAATCGCTTCGCCATTGGCGACTGCACTTTCAGTTGCCTTGACACTGAGCTCTGGAATTCCCTCCCGACACCTCTCCACCTCGCTTTCCTCCTTTAAGATGCTCATTAAAACCTACATCTTTGACCAAGCTTTTGGTCATCTGATCTGAAATCCCCTTTATTTATTTATTTATTATTTATTTATTTAGAGATACAGCACTGAAACAGGCCCTTCGGCCCACCGAATCTGTGCCGACCAACAACCACCCATTTATACTAACCCTGCAGTAATCCCATATTCCCTACCACCTACCTACACTAGGGGCAATTTACAATGGCCAATTTACCTATCAACCTGCAAGTCTTTGTCTGTGGGAGGAAACCGGAGCACCCGACGAAAACCCACGCAGACAGAGGGAGAACTTGCAAACTCCACACAGGCAGTACCCAGAATTGAACCCGGGTCGCTGGAGCTGTGAGGCTGCGGTGCTAACCACTTTAGTTGGTTATGAGAAAAAAATCTGAGATAGGAAAAAATGACCATACTGAATGTTACTAAAATCAGTCTAATTACTTCATCAAATTATATTTGGGCATCTTAGCTGCCATGGTGAAGTGTGAATGGGGCAGTGTAAGGACCATGCCTGTGATTATTTTTTATTCATTCAAGGGAAGTGGGTGTTTATTGCCCATCCCTAATTGCCCTTGAGAAGATGGTGGTGAGCTGCCTTCTTGAACCACTGCAGTCTATGTGAGGTAGGTACACCCACAGTGCTGTTCGGAAGGGAGTTCCAGGATTTTGACCCAGTGACAGTGAAGGAATGGCGATACAGTTCCAAGTCAGGATGGTGTGTGGCTTGCAGGGGAACTTGCAGGTGGTGTTCCCATCTGTCTGTTATCCTTGTTCTAGATGGTGGATGCATGAGAAAACCCACACAGTCACAGGGAGAACTTGCAAACTCCGCACATGCAGTACCCAGAATCAAAGCCAGGTCCCTGGAGCTGTGAGGCTGCAGTGCTAGCCACTGTGCCGCCCCATGTGGCTGTGTCCCATTTTGTTTCAGAACGTCCCTGCAATACGCCTTGGGATGTTTTGTTATGTTAAAAGGTGCATTATAAATATGTTGTCATGGCGCTGGTGCCCTTGTGGACATCGGCAATGCCTTGGGAGCACATTATCTGGCCAGTAAAGAATGATGTGTGGGAAGTAGATTTATTTTGTTGCTTCTTAGCAGTGATTGTGGTTGATGGGTTGAAGCATTGAAAGGAAATAGATGTCTGATTTACCAAGATTAGAGAGAGTTGGGAGGTAGTGGGGCAAAGATTTTATTTCTGGTGGGTTACATCGTCCTGCCCACTGCTCTGGCAGAATTTCTCCTCATGGATCCCTCCCTGAAATTCCAGTTTGCCACCTAGATTATAGAATTTTAGAATGATACAGCACAGAAGGAGGCCATTTGGCCCATTGTGCCTGTGCTAGCTCTTTAGAGTAATCCAACTTGTCCATCTCACCCTGTTCTTTACTTTATCAAAATCCTTCATGATTTTGAGCACCTCTATCAAATCTCCTCTTAACCTTCTGTTCTCCAAGGAGAACAATCCCAGCTTGGCTTCTCCAATCTTGCCACAGACTGTCTCAATGCCCTTCTGGTTGCCAGACCTTCAGGGCCTGGGTTAATACAGCCACTACGTACATAGAATGTCCTTTTTCCCCCACCTCCACCGTCAAAAGCTTCTTATTGAAAGCCTTTTCTGCTTGACCATGCTCTAGTCAACTCTATTGCTTGGTGATCCGTTTTCTTGACACACTCCAGTAAAATGCTGTGAAATGTCATCCTCTGTGGTATTCTGTCGAAATAGAGAGTTGCTTTAGCTGGAATGCGATGTAATGTTTCTTCAAGCTGCTAGCAGCAATAATGCATGTAGACCTGCGAGAAACAGAAGAAGCTGAAATGTGCCAGCAATTCTTCACAAATATAGACCTGTATAAGACGATCAGCTCTTATTTGCCCATTGAAGCTAATCCTAAGAAGCTATGATGTTGTGCTCAAGTGATTCATAACACACTCTTGTGGTCTGCTAACCATGGCAACATCACCCATAATCTTGCCGCCATTGTTTTGCCCACAGGCTGACCTGTGCAGCATCTGAAGGTGCACACAAGTGCATTTTCCCTGCTTGTATTCAGGCCCGTTACATCAGCGAGTAGTGCTACTTGTCATCGGGAGCTGAATCAAGAATTGCCCTTTTCCAACAGTGCGGCAAGTTTTTTTTTGAAGAGGAAATTGTGTGTTCGATTAATTCTGAGCTACAAGTTCAAAGTAGCTGTGAATAGAATAATCTAACAAATTGTCAGAGTCAAATTGTAGGAGCCAAGTTGAGTACAGTGGTTGGACTAACTCTCCCATCTGTACCATTTTTCAAAAAGCCAAAGTTTGCATTTTTATAATGCCTTTTCTGCATTTTGTGTTGAATTTTTTTTGTATAAACGGTGAGCGCTGCCAGCATTATTTAACAGGACAAACTGCAAGAAATTAATGAGCTAAGTGATGCAAGGCTGTACAATCAGCGTGCACACACTGTTGAAATGACTTGATGACTGAAGCAGTCTGACTTAATGACTTGTCTCCACTTAAATTAATTTGGCGCACTCGCATTGTCGGGTTTAGTGACTCCTAGGCAATTCCTCCAGTGACGTCATCTGTCATTATCCAAAAACAAATGAGGGAAATCAACAGAAATAGACTGTGTGTTAAAGCTGAGTCTAAATGCAGGAAGTGCATGGCAAGTAGGCTTGGCTAAGCTCCAGGGTTGTTTTGGAGCCTCCAGGAGTTGAAGATTAATCTACTGGACACTGGTACAGGAGAAAAATTGCTGGGGCATTGAGGTGTATTTATTTCATTTGAATACTTTTTAAATTATAATGACAGTGGGTGGGGGGGGGGGGGGGTGGGCGGGGAGTTGCAGGTGATGATGGAGAAAGAGGCTATTTGGTGGTTGGAAGGTAGTGATCGCATGCTGTGGCCTTCAAGAATATATCCAACAAGAGATGACAACCCTAGCAAGAAAGATGGGGATAATATTACAGGGAAGAGGGACAACCATTCATCAGAACTTTTTTCCTCTTGTATCAATGTGTGAATTAATGTACATAACTCTTGTGTAGGTAGGGATTTTCAAAATGGTTGGCTACCATTTATACAGGTGCACAAGTCGACTTGCAGGACTAGGTGGAATTTTACAGCTGAGATGGAATGGGCTCACCCATGCATTGGTCGAGTGGCTGTTGAAAAATGTACTGGTCTCGGTGTACCGGACTTGGGCAGCAGGGCTTGAAATGAGCACTCCAGTGCATATATTCAATTGGGTGCTTTTAAAATGGCTGATGTGATGTTCTCGCCGATTGTCTTCAGAAAACCTTTTGCGTTGGCTCAAATCCAGGCAGGATACGACGCTGGGTGATTTGACTTCAAAGGCTGGTTAACTCTGAGCTTGCTCAGTGACTCCCTATGATTAATGCAGTACGTTTTCTGACTATTTTAAGGGTTAACTGAGTTTGCTGTCTGAATCAGTGGACGCAAATGTTTCCATGGGGGAAGAGGGAGGAGAAGGAGGAAAATCTATTTTCTTACAAAAAATAATTCAAATTCTTCAGTACCCGTAGAAATCTTGGTTGAGGAAAATACTTATGCAGTTTCTAATTCACAGCATCCATTTCATCCAAATTTCCTTTTTTTTCCCCTAATAAATTGCATTTGTATCTGATGTTGCTTTGGGGGAGAAAAAAGGTGATTGACCTGCTCTCAGGAAATCGCAGTTTTTTTCCCTTCATTCCACTGTCAGCAGGGAAGTGAGAGACTATGCAGGTTGCATGTTGAACCGGGGAACACTATCTCTTGTTTGAAGCTGCTGGAGGCCATATTTGTTCCAGCATTGAAATTGTTTTCCCATGCTGGAGTCATTAATATATAGTTTGAACCAAGGGTGCCTTTTAATAATGCATAGGACATTGATATTTAAATTGTGTTCCAGGCATGTGGATAGCAAAGGATTTGTTGGCAGACTGGCCATGCACTCTGAGCTTTCTTTATATAAGCTACCTTTTTCCACATATTGACTTAATTAAAAATGGCTGACTGCATTAATGCCAGACTCTGGCTTGGGTGAAGGCAGCCGTGCTGGGTTTTAGAAAAAGTTTACTGAAAGTCAGCAGTAGCCAGGTTATTTGCTGTTTAAATGCCAGTGAGCTGTCTTCCAGTGTACACAGCGGTAAGGCAGAATGGTGATTTTTACTTTCATCCCTTTAACCTGTTGGTGCTTGTTTTCTGCATTTGCACTTCACTGAGTTGTCTTGCCTTCCTCTGCTCTGGAAATTACAACTGACTGAGCTGCGCCAAGGCCAGTTCTGGTTGTCGTTTTCATTCACTTTCTGCTAAAGTTAACATTTATCCAAGTCCAAAGCAAACACAGTGGCGCAGTGGTTAGCACCGCAGCCTCACAACTCCAGCGACCCGGGTTCAATTCTGGGTACTGCCTGTGCGGAGTTTGCAAGTTCTCCCTGTGCCCGCGTGGGTTTTCGCCGGGTGCTCCGGTTTCCTCCCACAGCCGAAGAGTTGCAGGTTGATAGGTAAATTGGCCATTATAAATTGCCCCTAGTGTAGGTAGGTGGTAGGGGAATTGAGGGAAGGTGGGAATGTGGTAGGAATATGGGATTAATGTAGGATTAGTATAAATGGGTGGTTGGTCGTCAGCATTGACTTGGTGGGCCGAAGGGCCTGTTTCAGTGCTGTATCTCTAAATAAAATCAATAAATAAATACTTGGTCAAGCGGATTGAAGTTTTAATCCTGGACTGACATAACCCATATTCATTATCCATTTGAATCAAGTCTTCCCTAGGACAAATAACAAATTTTATTTAGGACCACGTTTGTTCTGAAAGATGACAGTTTTCAGAAATACATTGA
The DNA here is from genome assembly GCF_036365525.1 of Heterodontus francisci. Taxonomy (NCBI): domain Eukaryota; kingdom Metazoa; phylum Chordata; class Chondrichthyes; order Heterodontiformes; family Heterodontidae; genus Heterodontus; species Heterodontus francisci. Next base: position 14,508,664 of record NC_090406.1, read on the forward strand.
GGACCCAACAAGCATGTAACAGTTGTATTATTGAGGTGCAAATCTGGAAAGTAGTGGTCATGGTATGGGGATGCATCAGCATGCTCCAGCATCTTTGTGTGGGTGGGCGAAGGGAACTGGTGGGAGAGCGTTCTTCTGCGGTTGTGCCGTTTTTGTTTTGGTCACCTCCAGAACAGCATTGAGTGTGTCCTGGCAACAGGCCATCTGCCTTCTCTGTCCCAGCTGTGACCTGAGGAGACCAGATGGATTGGGCAAAAATGGAAAGGCTACATCTTGGTTCTAAGCATGGAATTTGAATTTTGCATTGGTGTTTCGTAGTGAAATGGTAAATCGGCTCATTTCCTAAATGGGAAATTTGTGTACAATTGCTGCTTCTCTTTGTAATGCTGTTTACTGTTGTGCTGTGAGGAGGCAGTTGATGCTCCCAATAACATGGCTTGTTAAGAGCATGAGGAGCTCTGTTTTAAAATGTCACTGTACTTCAAGGTGTTCATGATGTAAGGTACCTGGAGGCATTTTAAGCCTATATATTCCAAGTGTTATAATAGCTAATAGAATAGGAAGGTTATTGGCCTGTGTTGCCAGCTGATCTCAACCAGGATGGCAGTAGAGATACTGAAATTGGCCTTGAACATCGTGGGTGAGGGAGGAAAATCAGCCAGGTACCCGCTTCTGATTGCTGTTGAATTGCTTTTGCTGGAAGGTGTGCGTGTACGTGTGTTGAGTAATGACTGGATCAGTCCTCCCATTACAAACCTGTAGTTGAATAACTTGACATGTGCCGTGTAGACTCGGGCATGAAGATTGGACAAGGTGGCAGGTGACCTGCCCCCGTGCATCCAAATTTAGCGAGAAATGAATGCGTTCAGGGCAGCAGAAGATGGGGAGAAAAGTCGGCAGGACAAAGAGGGGAAGAAAAAGGGATAGTTAATAAGATGAGGCGAATTGGATACCCTCACAAAAATTGCATTTAAGTTTGAGATGCTGGAGGCGATCGCTAAGCGCATAAATGTAATGTCCTCCATTTGTCACAAAAAACCATCCCTTCAAGGATAGAAAACCAAGCAACCAGCATCAACAAGACTTAAAGCAGCATTCTGCCCTGCATTTTTAGAATATTATATACCCCTTAAACAATCCAAAACCGATCTGTAGCTGTATTCTATGCATGGAAGTTAGTGTAATGAATTTTCTCAAGTTGTTTTGTCTCTTAATTAACTTCCTTGTTGCTTTTTTCTTTAAAGGCTCCATCACAGTCAGCACAACAGTTGAAGTTTACTACCTCGGACTCCTGTGATCGAATTAAAGATGAGTTTCAGTTTCTGCAAGCACAGTATCACAGGTAATGAGATTTTTCTTTCATATACTGGAACCCATTTCACTTTAGGATAATAAACGACAGAACTGAAAGGTGAAAGTTGCAATTCATACCAGCTAAGCTTTAGTGCACATTAAAATGCCAATAATTTTATTAATACTTGAATCCCAATGACAGTCTTTGAGTCATAGCTTTTGCAGCATGTACAGGTTTAGTATTGGCAGCTGCATTCAAACTGTATGGTTGGCCCCAGAGCACTGTCAAATCGAGGGGAGAGCCAAGTAAGAACTTAAGGAAGAAATAGGAGCAGGGGTAGACCATATGGCCCCTCGAGCCTGCACTGCCCTTCAATGTGATCATGGCTGATCCACCTCAACTCCTCTTTCCTGCCTGCTCTCCATATTCCTTGATCCCTGAGACCAAAAATCTGTCTCCGCTTTAAATATACTCAACGATGCAGCATTCACAACTCTCTAAGGTACACAATTCTAAAGATTCGCAACCTTCTGAGTGAAGAAATTGCTCCTCATCCCAGTCCGAAATGATCAATCCCTTATCCCTGAGACTGTTGCTCTGGTGTTCTCGATTCCGCAGCCAAGGGAAACAACCTCTCTGTCTACCCCTATCAAACCCCTTCAGAATCCTGTATGTTTCAATGAGATCACCTTTCGTTCTTCTTAACTCCAGACAGGTTAGGCCCAATTTACTCAGCCTCTCATCATGACAACTCCCTCAACCCAGGAACCAATCTACTGAATCTTCACTGTATCGCCTTGCATTTATGTAACAACTTTCATTGCCTGGGATGTTCCAAAGCCCTTCACAGCCATATAAATACTTTTCAAGTGTAGGCACTGCTGTAATGTATGAGAATGTGGTAGCCAATTTGCACATCAACACAATGAGAGAAATGACCAGTTAATCTCTTAGTGGTATTTGTTGAAGCACAAACATTGGTAGGGCCACCAGGTGAATTTTCCTGCTGTTCTTGAAATAGTGCCAAGGAATCTTTCACATACTCCTGAGAGGGCAGGTCGGTTTAATATCTTGTCCAAAAGATTACACCTCTTATGTGGTTAGCCTGGATTATATGTCCAAATTTCTGGAGTAGGGCTTGAACCCACAACTGTCTGACTCAAAGTCGGTGAGTCAAGTCTGAGAACTTTACTTAAAGTTGACCCCATAGTGCTTTCATATCATGAACCCTGAGTACTGTGCGTGTACATACTTGTATATGGGTATGGGAGTGTAGTGGTTATGGGACCAGTTGAATTTTTATGACCATGTCCTTCAGGGAAAGGAACCTGTCAGCTCCACCTATTCTGACCTACCTTTGACTCCAGTCCTATACTGTAGTTGTGTCTTAACAGTCAAGCAAATCATGCATGTATAAAAGCTGTGTAAAAGTTCAGGAAAAAAATTGCCAACCTCCACTCAGGGCTGGTATTAGCCACACCTCAAGAACATTGTTGCAGCAAATTTAAATTGGTGTCCAAATACCCGAGTTTTTAAAAAAAATGTTGAACCATTGTACTGCAGTTGATGAGACCTTACCTGAGATGGAATTGCATTCAAAGCCTGTGCCTGCACTAGTTTCGATGTGGGTTCAGCTGCTGCTTTCAATTTTGTGTTGCTCTGTAGTCCACTATGAAAATTAATAATATTTCCTGCAGGTCGTCTTGAGAGCTGCAATGAACAAAAATCATAAATGCTCAGCAGCTTGACTCAGTTTGCCCTTCACAGAAGAAGTTCGCTTTAACCTTGAGGAAGCAAGAGAGAAATGTTGAAAGGGTGTTGGCCTATTGAGTCATCAAAGGATTTTACTTTGGTAGGACCCATTATGTTGGTAAACAAGTCCACCACTTTTCTATTGACAGATGGAAACTGATTTATTCCAAAAGTTAAGAATTCTGCACTTTCTTGGGTGCATTTTCTGGTCCCTCAGCTTGGATTTATCTAGTAGACACTGACAAGACGTGACTTGTTATGCCAGATTGATTTGAAGATTGCTTTCATGATTGTGACCTTTATCAGTGTAGAGTTCTGCTCTTGCAGCTTTGTAATGGTAACTATCAGATTCCTCATGGCTAAGAAAGATCTTTTTGTTAACCTTGTGCTGGAGAGCTAGATGTACTTCATGGTTTACAATAAATCCTTTGAGAGTGGAGCTCCAGGATTACTTGGAGCTTCTGTCAAGTAGGTTTCAAAGTCAGAAAGTGCTGGAAATGCTCAGCAGGTCAGGCAGCATCTGTGGAGAGAGAAACAGATAACGTTTCAGGTCTCTGACCTTCAGAACTCACAAAGTTAGAAAAGAATTGGGTTTTAAGCAAGTGAAGGGTTTTGGGGGTTGAGGAGGTTGTTGGTGGGGAAGAGAACAAAAGGAAATGTGTGTGATGGGGCAAGGGGGCAGGAGAGATTAAATAACAAAGCTGCCTTGGGACAAAGGCCAAGTGTGTGTTAATGCTTATGTTGAAAGACAAAGCATTAGTCTAGAGAGAGTTTAAAAGCAGAAATAATGAGCAGTTCTGTCTCCATGAAAAATAGGCACATGGTTTAAAAAAAAAATGTAATTTTTTTTTTTTAAAAAGCCAGTCATGCTCTGAAGTTATTGAACTCTCTGTTCAGTTCCCAAGGCTGTCGAGTGCCTAATCGAAAAATCAGGTGCTGCTCCTCGAGCTTGTGTTGATGTTCACTGGAACACTGGAGCAGGCCAAGGACAGAAATGTGGTCATGAGAGCAGGCGGGTGGATGTTGAAGGGGCAAGTGACCAGAAGCTTGGTGTCATGTTTTTGGACTGAGTGGAGGTGTTCCACAAAGCAGTGACCCAATCTGCGTTCGGTCTCCCCAGTATAGAGGAGACCGCATTGTGAGCAATTAATACAGTATACAAAATTGAAGGAAGTACAAGTAAATCGCTGCTTCACCACCTCATTTTATTTTAGGTTTTAAAGTCAGCCTGAAAGTGTGCCACCTGCACCAGAGACAACTTTATCTCCTTAGATGTTGCAAATAATGCCCGAGGAGTGTTTCTTGTGCCTGTCTGTGATTGGACTGCCTGTGAAACCTTTGAATTGACAACATCTTGGAGAAATAACATCAAGTTGCACATATTTTTCTCTAAGAACTCTTGCAGCGTGCTTCTTTAAAATAGAAATTCCAGTTCCTTTTTTTTTAAAACGCGCACTATCGCAAGTGCAGCTATTTCTGTGCTGTTCAGGGTTTCCTTGTAAAATGTGGCCAAATACTGAGAATATCCACCTGCTGTTCCAATCATCTTGAGATAAGTCATGTCCCTCCAAACAGGAGGCTTCCCCCTGATTGCACTCAAAAGGAGTTGGGCCTTACCGTGAGGCCCATCTCCTTCCAATTCAGTAGTAACCCTAGCAAAGGAGACTCTAGTCTGCCTGTTAGTTTCCAATAACAAATTGAAATTTTAACTACTCAATCTCTGTACTATGTTCTTCAATCCAAGATGATTCTTTTCTTCCTAGAGATGGCTGGAGTAAGCTTGGGGTAGGTGCAATACTTCAGTGTGTAGGTTGACTATATGTTGGTAAGTTAAAATCAGGTGCTAACTGGATAGAGTATTGGTCGACATTTTCCTGTTTGTTCAGGAAAAGGGTTAATTTTTCCTGATACTGCTGAATAACAAAATGGTGGGCATGTTATTTTTAAATGAGTACTTTCATACAATGTGATTTCATTAGCAGGCATGGTAACAAAAGGCCAATCACTATGCATCTGTAATCATCCCTTTTAACACTTTTCAAACAGCGATTGAGGCACTTAACTGATATCAGTGCCAGAAAAAGTTCAGCAATGCAGCTGTGCAGTGCACAAAATTTGTGTAATAGCAGAATGAAAAAGCTGCCTTCCCCACAAAATCCCTGCACATACATGGAACTGCTTGGTTTATTAAAATATATGGCGCTGTTTCTACATTTCAGTGCATCTTTCTGGTAGATTCTCGATGAAACACATGAGCTGAGTGGTTTATTTCTGGAGACGAAAACTTGATCAGAAATTAAATCGATTATTAGAAGAAGGAATGCTGTATACCATTATTGATTTTTTAAAACTAAGTTCATGTTTTATTCTATCCAAACAGCCTAGCCCCTTTTATTAAAAAAAAATAAGCCATCAGCCTCAGTAGATTTCTATATATTAACACTTTTTATTCAAAAAATATGATCAATCTGCTACTATTTAAGATCTTGTGCAATGGCCATAGCAGTTCCTGCTTCAACATGGTCCCTACCAGCCCCACTGCCTACCCCCACCCCCACCGCCCACCCTCCAAATAATAGTATGGAATTGTACGAAAAGGTACACAGCTCAGGTCAGGATTGAATACAGAATGCATGCTGCTTTGCAAGTTGCCTAAAACCAGCCAATACAGTCCATGAGAGTGCTGTATAGCTCAAACATTATATGACACTACTAGGAAGCAGTGCAAAATAGTTAAAAATATGGCCATTACTTCATAGTTGAAGAAAATCGGCTATTGATCGAATAGTTTCTTCGAAAAATCAGATGTTGTTCACAGGCTTTTACCAATAATTGCTCGCTACCTTCATGGGCCCTGTATTTTTTATGGGAAATGAAAAGCTTGCAATTATATATAGTGCCTTTCATGACTTGATGTCCCAGTGCGCTCTGCAGCAAATTAAGTACTTTTGAAGTGTCACTGTTATGCTAATTTCTGCACAGCAAGGTCCCACAGGCAGCAATGAAATAAAGGATCAGATAATTTATTTAATGATGTTGCTTAAGGGATAAATGTTGGCCAGGGCACTAAGGAGAACTCCCATTCTCTTCGAAGCAGTGCCAGGGGACTTTTTTTACCTTCAGCTGAGAGGGCAGAAGTGGCTTTGATTAACATCACGTCTGAACGACGGCTGCTCTGACAGTGCAGCACTCCCTTGGTACTGCACTCGGAGTGTCAGCCTGGTTTTTGTGCTTGGGTCTCAAAATGAATGTTGTGTTGTCATTTTTCCAAGTGCATGTTAGAAATTAAAGAGCCAATTCCACATTCCCAATAGGGAGCAGGTGCATGCCCACAGCATGTGACTTTTCTTTCTTTTTGCCAATTAAATTTAATGCGCATCAAATCACCGGTTAGGCACCCACATTGCACTTGATGCTTCCAGCTACAATTAGGCTGCCTAAACCATGAGTGTCCGTTGTGTTTGTTATTTTGTCTTAAAACATGTTGCATTGTCTCAGAAGTTCAGGTATGGAACATCAGTACAGTGACTAATCAGATTTATGAATGTGACCAAAATGGAATTCTGCAGCTCCATAAACTTGTCATCCAAAACTCTGCTGCCCCTATCCTAACTTGCATTAAGTCCTATCTCACTCATACCCCCTGTGCATTCTGACTTGTATTGGTGCTCCTTGTTTAGCCACACCTTGACTTGAAAATTCTCATCCTTTTTTTCCATTCCCTTCATGGCCTTGATCCTTTATCTCTGAAACCTCTCCCAGCCCTACAACCTTCTGAGATTTCTGTGCTTCTCCAATCCTGACCTCTTGCACATTCCCAATTTTAATCGCTCCACTATTGGCAGTCGTGCCTTCAGCTGCCATAGCCCTAGGCTCTGGAATTTCCTATCTAAACCTCCCTGCCTCTCTCCACCTTTAAGATGCTCCTTAAAACTTATCTCTGTTTTCAAGCTTTTGGCCATCTGCCCTCATATCTCCTTATGTGGCTCGGTGTCAAATTTTGTTTGGGAAAAAACTCCTTTCATTGGCCTTGGGGTGTTTTTATTATGTTAAATAATATTTCTATTAATTATAAATAGAAGTTTTTTTAAACCAAAAAGTCAGCTGACAGAGATGATTATTGAAGCAGTGACATGTTACTGTGTTACAATTTAATAAACTAAACATTCTGAGCATTTTAACTATTTCTACCACTGCAACGTAATTGCAGTTACGATCTACAGTGAGGAGAAGCCTCAAACAGAGACAAACAGAATGTTTCCATTCTTAGCTTCAATTATCTACCTGCCCAGCCCACACAACTCTGAATTCATGATTCACCAGTAACAGTACCATAACAAACTAAAAGCTCTTGTTTTTTTTAAATAAAAATTTACGAGATCAGTGCTAAACACAGTTTTTACCTTCACAACCTGGGCAATAATCTAGCTGGATAATCAGGTGGGCTCCACAATGAGTCGGGGCACTGTCAGATTAAGCAAAATTGCCCCCACAGTGTGTAAATTTCTATCTGTTCTGTGTTCATGCACGCCTCATTAACACCCGGAACAAAATATGGTCCAATAAGGCCATCAGAAGTGTTGGCACAATCCATTTGCTAAAGTATTTGGAATTTAGTAGTCCTGCTTATGGTAGCTTAAAAATTGTAGCTTCTTGGGTAAGAATTTGAGTTAAACTTGATATCCATCCTTTGCAGTAGAAGCTGACAGTGTCTGTAGCTTGTTGTAGACGCCGTGCGCGTGACTCAGTTTGTTCGAGAGGCCGAAGAGAAGGAGCAGACACTGCCACTAAATGTCAAGTATAACATCATTTAAATACTGCTGTCCTGCAGTTATTAGTTGTGCATAGTTGGCAATCTAATACATACAGCTATTTAGAGGTCAAATCAGAGACACACCCATTGACTGGTATCTGGTTGGAATAGTGAAAGAATGGCGGGACTGGATTTAAATGAGATTGAGAAACATGGAGTGAAGTTTCTGCCTGTATGGGTGTAATATATATACATGTTGGTAACCATGTGTCCCCAACTAGATGGCAGCCATATTCCATCCAAAATCAGGAGATAAAACAAATGGGCAGAGAGAATAGTAGCAGTCAATGTTCTGATTGTCCTTTAGATGAGATATCTGCGTTGGGACAGATGTTAAAATTCCATTATTCAAGCAAGTGTCTTCAACTAGTGCCTCTTCATATCGTACCCTAACTAGGTGCTGAACAGGTTCATTGCATCAGTTTGCTTGGCTTAACAATGGCGTCCTGACCTGACCATGTTAATTTATTGGACTGTCTCGCCTTTTTATTCATGGTTACTGGGTAAACGAGGAGAAGGCCCAGCACCGCCACCTTGGGGCAGGGAGGGATGATTAATAAATGTAGCTTTGTCAGAGTTGTCTCCATCTGAAGAACAAATGTAATGTCCATGCTTCAGCTGCTGCTTGCATCATGGTGACCATATCCTGGACAGGTCTCTGACAGGTTACCCCAGAGACCAGAACACATTAGGGAGTGGAACCACTTTAGCACTCAAGTTAAGAGAAATTCATTGTGGTTTTGATTGAGTCCTCCATCTTAACTATATGTAGTGTTGTGCAATCTATCTGGGAGCAGATTAGCAAGTGGTTAGTTGTTGAAAGGCTAGAGACTGAAATCACAGTGAATCTGATCTGGCATTTATGCAATGGTGTTGCTTTGTTTGTCAACTCTGCAGTGGGGATGTGGCCCTTGTTTTTCTTTTAACAGGCATCCTAGATGCAGAGCCTACAACACTAACAAATATCTTGCGCGCCGAGTTATTTGTATGTGTGTGTTCCGTTGTGATTTTTATCTGAAATCTACCAATACTGCTGGCCTATTCATATACCTGTCAGTACAATCATAGCTTCTGACCTCTTAGTAACAAAAGTGCTGCAGTCAAAAATGTGTGTGTGCTTTAATAATTGGATTTAAACATTAATTGTGCCACATGGGATTGTGTATGCTGATGAGCCTTTTCACATGACTTTTGTTTTGGGTGTATGGAGCCTCTCCCCACCGCACCCCCCCCCCCCCCCACAAAACAAAAATAAGTTTGAGCACTTAATAGAGGCTGGCTATAATATGGGAGTGCTGTATTGTCTGAGATAGCTGTCTTCGGGTATGATATTAAATCTAGGCCTGTCTGCCTGCAAGAGTGGCTTTTAAAAATCTCCCGACACTATTTGGATTTCTCCTCGTGCCCTGGCCAACCAGTCCTCCCTTAACCAACACCACCACGATAGGAACAGGTAAACTGGACATTGATCTCATTGCTGGGAATACTCAGCAGGTCAGGCAGCATCTGTGGAGAGAGAAGCAGAGTGAACGTTTCAGGTCAGTGACCTTTCATCAGAACTGAAACGTTAACTCTGCTTCTCTCTGCACAGATGCTGCCAGACCTGAGTATTTCCAGCTTTTTCTGTTTTTTGTTTCAGATTTCCAGCATCTGCAGTATTTTCCTTTTATTTATCTCATTGAGGGATCGGGTACATAATGGCTGTTGGTTGCACAACAATACATTTCGAAAGCTAATTCATTGTATTAGTGCAAAAAGGATCATAAAAATAAAATGCTGTTTCTTCATTCTTAACAATGTCATTGGAACCTGGTGATAGAATTCCCACCTCCTACATATTGTCCTGAGGGGTAATATTCTTTCATGCCAGTTTAATTTTGGCTTAATCTTTGTTGTTTTCTCCTTTTATCTAAAAAAAATTTCTATGTACACTGTCAATATTGCTAAACCAGGAAAGAAATGGCAGCAATTTGGACCAGCCAGAAAATTGGTTAAACCGCAATCTCTCAAAGCAGAAAAAGGCTTTAATATGTCTAGGTGTGACTTAATGGGTAGCACTCGTCTGAGTCAGAAGGTCGTGGATTGGTCCCAGTGGTGAGACTTAACCAGATAAGGTAGACTGATGCTGCCAGTGCAGTACTGAGGGAGTGCTGCACCTACCTGAGGTACTATCTTTCAGATGAGACATTAGACTGAGGCACTGCCTGTCCCCCTCAGATAGACATAAAAGATTCAATGGCAATATTTAAAGGTGTCTTGGCCAATATTTAATTCTCAAGCAACATCACTTCTTACGAGGTCATGGAAGGTGTTATATGAATGCAAGTCTGTATTTCTTTTGTGACTCTTGGGCAAACACAATCTGTTTTTGTGCACCTAAAAGGTCTGAAACTAAATAAACTGTAGTGCTGATTTTATTCTTTAGAGATTTCAAAAATACATCTCTTTTGACAATTGAATGCTGCATGCTAATTTTTGGTACACCTTTAATCAGTGTAGATCTTGTGCTTTTTTGTGATAGTGAGGCGTTGCCTTCCATTCGGAGCTGGCAGGAGAAATGCTCCCATTTATTCTTCAGTATCACTACTCAGTGTCTCACTGAAATATTATCCCTGGCTTTTAACATTTATTCATTACACAGCCTGGCAAGGTACAATGATGGGAGCAAACCCACTGGAAGTCCTCTGCTGTACTGAGTCATTGCTTTGCACCTTATTAGAGTCGGCTGTGAGACCAGTATGATCTGCAAAAATCCAAGACTGCTTTGGATTGTTCATAAAGCTCTGCCAGTTGTTGTTGACTGGAGTTGAAAACCTTTTTGGCCCGTTCAGCGAAGAAGAATAAAAAATTATGGCACTGCGTGGTTTGTTCAATGATTAGTTGGAAGTTGGAAATTTTTCATTTCAGCTTGGCTCAGGCCATTGCCTGAGTCAGTTGGTTCACTCCAGGATTAAGCACATAATCTACGCTGACGAGACTTGCAGGTTGATGGGTTAATTGGCCATTATAAAAATTGCCCCTAGTATAGGTAGGTCGTAGGGAATTAGAGGGACAGGTGGGGATGGAGTAGGAATCTGGGATTAGTGTAGGATTAGTATAAATGGGTGGTTGATGGTCGGCACAGACTCGGTGGGCCGAAGGGCTTGTTTCAGTGCTGTAAAGATAAAAAGATTTAAAAAAAGAAAAAAAAATTATGCAGAGCTCTTCCAGTACTGCATTAGTCAATGGTGCTAGCTTTCACATGAGGTTTTGAAGTGTAGTTAGGTGTGAAAGATCCCACAATACTTACTTTTTTTGAAGCAAATTATCTGGTCATTTGTTTCAAAAGTAATTCAATAGCTGCAAAATTGTTTGGAATATCTTGAGGATGTGAAATGTGCTATATAAATATAGGTTCTCTTCAATTTCTAGGTTTTCTAACATCATGTAGGGGAAAGGAAACAAAACGTTTTAGGAGTTAAGGTATTTAATACCAGCACAGCCCTGTGGTACACCCAGTCAGAAGCTGGGCTGTTTGCCAATGACTGGATGCATAATGGTCTATGTAGATGACTTGGAACAGGAGATCCAGGCAGTCCTGGGACTGAACAACTACTGCCGAAGGGGTAGGAAAATCTGCCCCCTCTTTTTCTCACTGTTCCCAGTACTCACCCGAGTTGTGTGACATCAAGTCGGGGGGTAGGGGAGGCGTTAAATTAAAACTGTCCTTTGTACTGTGCTAATTCCTGTGTTGGTACCGGCTGTATCCATGTAAAATTGCTGGGACTTGCCAGGCCCTGCAGCTGGGAGGAAGCTGCCACCCTCAGGGAAGTTTACATTCTGGTTTCAGTAGGCTATACAAGAGCCCTGCTTCTGGAGCCTGTGCCACTGGCACTGAAGCAGTACAGTAATGATGTGAGTCAGCTAGCATGACTTTTCATAAAGCATATCAATAATGTGCAAAATAATCCTGCAGATAACAGTGTACCTGCACATGCTACACCAGGGCAATAATGGCGAAACTTTCTACTTGTATTAGTAATTAGTATCTTCTGTTTTAGTGGGTTTCAGTGTTTTTGAGCCTGGTTTAAAAAGTATGAAAAAAAGTGCAATGTTTTACATTTCTTTGGGGGGGGGAAACGAGTTGGGGGTTTGCTTCAGTGAAGTATCCAACTCTGAGTATAGTTACGTAGAATTACCAAACTGAAATGGGCCATTTGGCTTGATGTCCTGGTTAGTGTTTTATCACCAGGGATTCTCCCAAATGACCATATAAATTTGCAAGATCAGCAGAAGCCCTGTTTTAATATCCTTGTGGATTAATGCACTGCTTAATGGGGTGCCAAGCCCCATTCATTTAATCCCATTCTGCATTGAGTGAGCTAACTTCTGCCAGGGTGGCATTGTAAACATAATTGGCCTGCATATCCCTAGTCTGTGTGGGACGGGAAACAAAACAGCCTGGTGTTTCCATTCTTCAATGTCGAGTGACCCATGACAAAAACTGCTTGAGTGGAGATGTTGGATCAAGACTTTACTAGGCTCTGCTGTGAGAGCTCCCATGGTCAAATAGCCCACAAACATTTGAAACTCATACGAAGCATGACCACTTGGTTGCCGGCACCAGTGCACTGCATTTCAATAGGAGAGGGCAGAGCAGTATGTGTTTTTTTTTATCTTGGACGGGGTGTAATGCATTGGATAATTGTACAAAAACTTGCAACTGTTAAGCATATTGAGTTCATTTCCCCAAGGAGAAGTACAAAGAATGGAAGTTTGAATTTGAAATGAAACTTGAAGAGGAGAAAAGGGGATCTATCTTTTCTTTTCAGAATTTGTCATTTTAAAACCTTTTCTGTATTTTTAAATCACCACAGCCTCAAGTTGGAATGTGACAAACTGGCTAGTGAAAAGACAGAAATGCAGCGCCATTATGTCATGGTAAGGCCCAGTCACTTAATTCCAGCTTTATAAAGGGGTTGAACTCTATCCAGACAGTACCTTGCATTATATAGATATTTGGGACTGTACCTTTAGCTGGAGGGTACCTCTTAGTGATGAAGGAGCTATAAATCTTACTCGATTTGTAAAGCATCATGTAATCTTGTACTGTCTTGTCACACGTCTCATTTTAATATGTATGATGTAATGTTGGAATGTCATGGACTTTTTAAACCAACCAACACACAGCATTTGGCACCCTATCCCGTCAGCCAAGAATGAGTTTCTAGACACAGCTCACCAGCAGTTTCTGTATCATCCAGATAATTACTGAGGTTTCCTGAGACTTCCCTCTTTGCTTTGTATACCCATTTCAAACTACTGTACTCCTGATACACTGAACACCAAGGAAGACCCACTGATAACTTTCTGTTGGAGGAATGGACAGTGTTACATGTTTCTGCAATGAGCAGAGAGATTTCTTTTCCAGGTTGAAGAGTACAGTGCCTTGGACTGAATAGTGAAGAATATTTGCTATCTCGCTCTCCTTGTTACATACTTCTCAATGTGAAATGCGTTGTGGACTGTGTGACCTTTTATCTTTGATTTATATTCTTACCTGATATTTCACTCTCCTTTTACCTTTTCTGTGAATGGGGACAGATGGGCTACCAAACATTTCATGGTTTGACATACTTGCCCTGGTCCAAGTTCTGCTTGCTTTATCGGCTAATAATTCCAGTCAGGACCATATCCTGTTTCAATCCTAGACCCAATCTGAATAAGCTGATCTCAACCAGGACAGCGCTTGGCCTGGTTGACCTGGGCTCGGAAGGGGGCAATTGGCCTCGTTTTCTGTGCCTGAGCAATATCCAGTGGGCTCCCCCCACCTCCCTCTGCCGCCATCAACGACCGGATGTTGTGTGTTTGTTGACCTGCTGGGGGGGAGGGGGTACGGGTGGTGGGTGGTGAAGAGAATCTGAATCAGCTGAGCTGTTCCCACCGCTAAAACTCAAGTATCTGGGCTGCAACATGAATGGTCACCTGGCCAAAGTTCTGGAAGGCAGCCAGTGCTTGTAGCTCTGTACCTGAGCATGAGTTAGTGGTTTCAGGAGAGATGGCAAGAGTGACTCTTTAATTTTCCCAAAACAAAAAGCATCAGGTTTACCGTATGCATTGTGTTTTATGACACTTTGCCTGCTTTGGAATCTGACTTTAAAGCAGTGACGTCCCTGAGCACATCTAGCTGATTTGCATCAGTTGGTGCATGAGCAAGTGACCAGTGGAGATCAGTAATGGGCATCTTGATCTCTGTAGCGCGGCTGCATTTAAATTCACAGAAGGTTCTTCCATAATAGAAAAGTACAAGGCATTAACATTTTATTCTTATTTGATTTTTCCAGTATTATGAAATGTCTTATGGTTTGAATATCGAAATGCACAAACAGGTAAGTGGCTTTCTTTTCCCCTCTCCCTTTTTATCAAATTCCTTGTTGCTTGTCATTGAGCTGTTTACAAAACCTGTGTATTCTCCCTGAAATTAGGCCTACCATAAATGTGACAAATTTCATGATTGAACGTGGTTGTAAATAGAACTTTTCTCTTTGTAATTTCCAATTATGCACCAATGAATAATTAAATGTTCTTTTTAATTGGAAATGCCGACAGATTAATTTGAATGATGAATTAATAATGGGGACTGTCTCATTTATTATTACTTTTTATAAAGTGCTTCAGAGCTTTCAACCTTTATTAAATATTTAAAAAATAAATGTCGTTGACTTCAGTCGTGTGTCTATTGTTGGATGATTTACACTCTCCTTTCACTCATGTTCCAGGAAATCAAATGTGACATTATATAATGAACTGTTAATGTGATTTAATATCTTTTGGGGGCTCATTTCCAACTGTGTAAGATCTTAAAAATGGAGTGCTAAAGGTTCCTTACTTTCTAATAGAATGTGTTTGCTGCTTACAATTCATTCCCCCATGCCCCCATTACCTTTTACAATATGAATCTCCAGTGTATTAAATGGTTTTGCCTGAATTGTCAGTGCAGCGATAAAGTAGCTTACTTTTATGAGGGTGCACAATTGTCGCTAGGGTTCCAAATGAAGTTTTGTTTTGTATTATGTCCACTTGAACTATGAAGCAGACTCAGCAGTTTGCATCCTTCCAAACCAAGATCATGCCTGCAAATTGCAGTTTTGAACTGCATAACTTTAGGATGTAGTAATTGGCAGTTATAGGCCTGTCACCATTCAGGACAGTTGTTGAAGCAGAATTCCACAGTGTATTGCACAATATTAAATCATATTGGCTTAAACACGCAAACTTCTTTGAGCAGCAGCACTGCAGTGTGTTGCGCCTTTCTGTGTGCAAATTTGCTACCATGTTTGTCTGCACAGTGACTCTGACTGTACTTCAAAAGTAATCTTAGTAGTGAAGTGCCTGGGGACATCTGAGGACACGGAAGATGCAAGTTCTTCTCTTGCACACAGCTGTCAATATATTGGATAGAACTCGTGCTATGCTGAAACTGTCATGAAGGATGGTCCATTGGTACCAGATGATGCTACAGGATTTTTGGTACTCTGACTCCTCCACCATGAGCGCATAGTGGCAGCTGTGTGTGTACCATCCATAAGATTCACTGCAGCAACTCGCCAAGCCTCATTCGACAGCACCTTCCCAACCTTTGACTTCTATGACCTAGAAGGACAAGGACAGCAGATTCATAGGAACACCACCACTTGCATGTTCCCCTCCAATCCACACGCCATCCTGACTTGGAACAATATCGCCGTTCCTTCACTGTCGCTGGGTCAAACTCCTGGGACTCCCTCCCTAACAGTACTGTGGGTGTACCTACACCAGACGGACTGCAGCGGTTCAAGAAGGCAGCTCACCACCACCTTTTCAAGGGCAATTAGAGATGGGCAACAAGTGCTGGCCTTGCCGACGATACTCACATCCCATGGGAAAAAAAAACTTGCGTGTTTCTGTAGGGGAAGGGTGGGGGAAGAGAAGAATATTCAGGTTGTCAGATGCCAGTACATCATGGAGTTCATGCGACACTCTCTGCCCTTGACTATGTTGTGCTTTAAGACTGCTGGAAATTGTACTTTAATGGGCTAGAGCCAGGGTAGGAGTAATTGGACAGTTTGACAAGTATGACAAGCTGGTAGCATTGTTACACTGTTGGGGGGCCTTATTCACATTTAGTTATTCCATTTAGCCCAACTCTGCAAATGTTTTCCCCCGCCCTTCAGAACATCTCCCCTACCAGGGACTCCTGTCACATTAACAGCACCAGTGTAGTCAGGATTTCATTGCAGAGTTTTCATGTAAATATCTGCTTTCACCATACGAAAACATCCAGCAGTGCAACCGGAGATTTATCCGTCCAAGCATCTGGAGAGAACAGTTTGTGCTGTATGACATGAAGGTGAAGTATTGGTTGGTGGAAGCCTGTCACTTGTGACTGCAGTGGGAGCGATTTGAAATGATGAATTAAGGATCTCGAGCAAGCCCCATCACACATTATGATGCATTAGCTTTCGTGCCATATTTGCCACAGCAGTTTGGTACCAGCGGGCTTTGTGGTAACACTTCATGACCTTATCAGGAGCAAGAAGCTTGGCATTGATTAAGGAACTTTTTTTAAGCTGTCCCAGTTATGACTTGTATAGAATAGACCTTTGGAAAGGCGTTAACGATGGTGATGATTTGGGGATGCTCTTGTATTGATATCGTAAATCAGGAGGCTGAAACATAGGTAATTTATATTCACTTGGCGAAATAGAAGTATTTAATTCTTTCCTGCATTCTGTTTCGGTTTGTGAATACTTTAAGCATACATCTGATTTATTTCAAACAAAAATAGGCATTGCTGGAAATAGGCAGCAGAACAATTGGTATCGAAAAAGAGAAAACACAGATTAATGTTGAAACATTGAAAGATAAGCAAGTCCCTTAGAACTTAGAGAAAGAAAAGGGCGGGGGCGCAATAAACAGATCCTCCAATTACAGGGGAAGTTGAGAGTTTGCGACAGACTGGTGAAATGGGCACATACATGGAAGCTGTGCTAGATCTTTATAAAATACTGGTGAGGCTTCAGCTGGAGTCTGTGTCCAGTTCTGGGCATCGCATTTTAGGAAGAATTTCAAGAACCATGGCAAGGGCGCAGTGGAGATTTAATAGAATGATACCGGGGACCAGTTATGTGGAGAGATTGGAAAAGCGGGGGTTGCTCTCCTTTTGAGCTTTTCCACTCTAAGAAGATTTGATGGAGGTGTTCAAAATCATGAAAGATTTTGATAGGATAAAGAAGGAGCGATTGTTTCAAGTGGCAGAAAGATCAATAATCGGAGGACAATAGATTTAAAGGAATTAGTAAAAGAACCAGAGGAGACATGAGGAAAAAAAAAAAATCAGTGTTGTGATCTGGAATGTACTACCTGAAAAGGTGGTGGAAGCAGATTTTCCATAACTTTAAAAAGGGAGTCGGATAAATACTTGGAAGAGGAAAAATTTTCAGGGCTATGGTGGAAGAGCAGGGGAGTGGAGCTAATTGTATAGCTCCAAGAGCCAGCGCAGGCACGATGGGTCGAATGGCCTCCTCCTGTGCTGTGCATCTTTCTGTGAATGTTATTTCTCGCCTTCCCCTCTTTATCTCTCCCAAATCCTACCAAGAGTCTTGCACATCTTTTATAACATCATAAGAAATAGGAGCAGGAGTAGGCCATTCGGCTCCTCAAACCTACTCCACGATTCTGTAAGATCGTGGTCTACTGAAAACTCAAACGCAAAATTTTAATCTGTTCAATCCAATGCTGACTAGCCTGTGTTTTTCCAGCACTTGCTGTTTACTGTTGTAAATTTCCAACGTTTGCGTTTTTTTTCTTAAATTAATTTGTCGTTAAATCGTGGGACATGGCGTGTATGGGTGACAATGCTGAGTTGAAATGGCATTGTGTAACTTTCACCTTGTGAGCATTTTAATCTCAAACTTTTCATTTGGCAATGGTTCATCAAATTGAATATTATTCAGTGTGTATGGGATTTGTTGTATCTGTGCAGTGTGTGCAATGTAGGCTAGCAGTTGGTCTTTGCAACAGCACGCAGGATGCCTGTTGTCCGCCCCACCGTATGTTTCTTTTCATTTACCTGAACTGAAATGGGGCAGGGCATATAACGTGTCCAATGTGATGCTGCCACCCAAGTTGAATTTCTGCCCCTAAAATCTTTGTGAGCAGTTTGACCATGGGAAATACAAAAAACCTGACAAACAGCGTCAGTGCTGCAGCGGCCAGCCAGGGCTAGGGCACTCGTTTGTGTGCTGCTTGAAAGTGCAAGTAAGTAGTCATCAGGTGCAGTAGAGGACTGAACTTGACAGTAATGCGTTCCACCAACACGTGCTGATGTGGCTTACAATTGAGACTGACCGACTGAATAATGAGAGTTTGGCACCATCACAAAACAACAAAAAAAAAATCCTGAATACACTAATCAACTTACATGATGATTAATTACTGCTTGAGAACCTTCCTGGCTTGTGTAGCTCAGCTATGCAGTAGATAAATTCACTGAATTATCAGGGAAGAACCCAAAATCGTTGTTGAATGAAATGATAAAATTTCCTTTTGTGATCTAACGCCATTAGAAGAGACTTCTGTCACTTTTTTTTTTTGTTTGCTTGATAGCCCCCGCCCCACTCAATTAGTGTTGAGTGTCTGGTTACTGGTTACCTGGTTACCACCAGCCTGCTGTCAGAACTGAGTGTTGCATGTTGATAAAGCTCCTCATTTGAAATTCTGTGAAATCTCTTGTAGAGTGTTGAGATTGAATAGCATTTTAATCTGCAGGGTTTTTAAGAAAACAAATTAATGAGGTTGTAATTTTTGGCAACCAGCTGACATCTGACTGGATGAATTTCAGGAGGTTAATTGAAGTGAGCTAAATGTTCAGTTGTTTTAGTTCAGTTATTTAACAATCAGTTGCGTGTGAGGGTGCAGAGGGCAGGGTTGGCAATAGGGGAAATTACTCAGTCATTTAACATTTGGACCAAAGCGTTTTTTTCCCTTGACACACTCATCTCTGTCTTGATTCTTGCAGTACTTTTCAAGGGCACCATTTGCCCCTCCCTGTGCATGCGCACATATGCGTGTGTGTTTGCCAATATCAACAGCTGATCTGGTGCCCAAACAACTATTTAGATGAGCAAAGCTAGCACAAGCAGAGAACTGATCCTGGCAAAAGATTCCCCATTGTCGAGGGACGATAACACTGAGCAAAAAACCAGATACGGAAAATATTGTCCACTTGTGATTGTCACTGTTGTACTGGCAAAGCGAATGATTTCTGTCACTCGACGATTGTGCTGTATTGTACTCGCAGAGCTGAATTATTTCTGAGACGTGCATAGAAAGTTGAAGGTAACCCATTAAGAGTCATTGTCCCTCTTGCCCTTCAAAGCTGGGAGCTCAAGCAGTTTTACATTCCTTTGACCCAGCCGTTTTATAGAGCTGTAACATGGCTGTGCATTATAGCTGATTTATTATTTCTGAAATTTATTTTCAAACCCATTGTGAAGACTACATTTGCTCTCCAGAGAGAGCTTAATAAAGCCATAAATCAATGTTACAATTGCTGGTGTGCTACACAATAGATTGGGCCTCGGTTTACACTTCAGCCAAGTCAACCCTATGCTATGATCAGATACGCCACAGGGGTGCAGGGACTGTGAAATACCGTAGGAACCCACCAGTGTAGTCACTCTCTGACTCTCAATTTGATGACTCAGAATTAAGGGGAAAGGTGGTTAGTTTGGATTTGTGTTCTTATTGGAATTGTAACAGATCAGAGGTGCAGACAAAAGAAGCTGTGTGCTATTATAAGTACTGGTTCAATACTTTCTCAGTGGTTTCGCATCAAAGAGCTGGTTAGACATAAGTGATCCGCTCAGAGCAGCAGAAACACAAAGTGTGGATTTTCATTGGAGGAAAGTTGATTTTTTTTTAAACATTCTCTCCTGCAAGTACATTTTTAAACAGGAGTCCTTTGATAGTAATCTCTATCACATGGAATTCATAAAACAGAAACAGATCATTCACCCCAACAGGTTTATGCCAATACTTATGCTGCACAGGAGCCTCCTCTCACCCAACTTCTTCACACCCCATCAGCATATCCTCCTATTCCTTTCTCCCTCGTGCACTTCTTTAGCTTCCCCTTAGTGGCATTTATTCTAATTGCTGCAATTACTCCCATATGGTAGCAAGTTGCACAATCTAACCAGTCTCCAGATGAAGAAGTTTCTCCCAAATTCATTATTGGATGTATTAGTGACTACCTTGTGTTTCTGACCTCTAGCTTTGAACTCCCCCCTCACCCCCCGGCCACAAGCAGAAGCATTTTTCCGACATCTATCCCATCAAAACCTTTGTCATTTTAAAGATCTGTATCAGGTCACCCATGGCATTCTTTTTTTTATGGCAACATGGGAAGCTCAACTGATTTTTCTTGGTTCTCCCACTCCCTAACCCGGGGATACTCAAACCGATTGCAGTGTTCTACCCGCCACCCTGTTCTATAAATTCCTTGTGATAGAGATTACTATCAAATGACTCCTGTTTAAAAATGTACTTGCAGGAGAGTGTTTTTTAAAAAAAAAGAATCAACTTTCCTCCAATGAAAATCCACACTTTGTGTTTCTGCTGCTTTGAGCAGATCACTTATGTCTAACCAGCTCTCTGACACTAAACTATTAGAAAAGTATTGAACCAGTACTTACAATAATAGCACACAGCCTCTTTTGTCTACACCTCTGATCTGTTACAATTCCAATAAGAACACAACTCCAAACTAACCACCTTTCCCCTTCATTTCGAGTCATCAAATTGAGAGTCCAAGAGTGGTTACACTGGTGGGTTCCTACGATATTTCCTAGTCCCTACACCCTTGTGGTGTATCTGATCACGGCACAGGGTTGACTTGGCTGAAGTGTAAATCGAGGCCCAATCTATTGTATAGCACAACAGCAGTGGTAGCAACATAAACCAGAAATAGTAAGTTGGGAGGTGCTTAGTTGAATAATCTTTAAGGCGCATAATATGTAAACATGGCAGTTTTAAAATTGATAGGCTGCTTGTTCCCCGGGACAGTTTATCTTGAGTGGGCTAACTCTGGTTGAACCTCAGACGTTCTGTCTTTAGAGTTCACGACAGAATTACCTGAGCCACCTGGGGACAGGAATGTGATATGGTGTCGTACAGTCTTGTCAGTCGCAACCATCTTTCTACTGGTGACTGCATTTCATACAAAGCGAGGGAGTGAGCGGGTGAGCTGCATGAAGCGCCAAATATCAGTGTGTGTTCTGCAATATTGCATCTCGAGCACAAAAGGTCACTGGCAAGGAAGAAATCTCTGCAAGCTTTTGTTGTAGGAACAGGCCATTCAGCCCCTCAAGCCTGTTGGGCCATTCAGTTATATCATGGCTGATCTGTGTTTTAACTCCATTCTTCCATCTTGGTTTCATAATCCCTTAATACTCTAACCTAACAAAAATCTATCAATTATATTTCCAAGTCCTTCTCTCTCTTTCCATCATTTCTTTGGGATTAGTGATTTTACTTTTCTTCTGGGAGCAGAGAGGGAGTTGCTCTGGTGATGAGGCACAATAATTGATCATTTGATTTAGAATAGCCCCAAGGCTGGGAAACTCCCTCCAAATAATTCTGCTCTTTCCATTTGTAGCGTGCACGTTTTGCATCGCACAGGCAAGAATCTTCAATGTAACCTCATGTACTTTCACTATGGGGGACCAGCAGCTCCTTCGTGTTGCAGAACTGCTACCTTAGGATGAAATTTAGGAAAAGGTTCAGTTTGATGATCTGAAAAGGTTAGTTTGGCCTGTGGTTTTAATAATTCTCTGACCATTCTCCTGGGGCATCTTTATATTAAAGAATGAGGTAGCTGACTCTCAACAAGAACATCCTGCATTTATATTTTGCCTTTATCTTGGCAAAGCATCCTGAGGAACGCATGAAACAAAATTTGACACATCCACCAAAGCAGCTATTGGGACAAGTGACCAAAAGCTTAGTCAAAGAGGTTTTAAGGAGCCTCTTAAAGAAGAGAGGGAGAAGAGATTCAAGGCAGGAGTTGGAGCTTGGGGCCGAGGCAATTGAAGGGATAGTTGCCAATGGTGGAACAACGGAGATTGTGGATGCACAAGAGGCCACAACTCGGGCAGGATGTATTATGGGCAGCACTGCCCCCACCACCACCTTGTGTCATCTTCTGTCAATTGCCCTCATTTATCTTTCTGCAGCTGCCCCAGATTGAAGTTGGAGAACTGAAATTCCCAATTCCTGGTCCTTCAGAAGAAGTCGTCCAACCTTTGTCTCTGTGTCTGGAGACCTGATGGCATGCTTGCGCGACAAAGTTTGAGAGTGTCTCTGGCACCTAGTCTCTGGCCAGTTGTATTTGTATTCAACAGCAGGAGTACTGTCTAGTTGACAACGCTCCATCAATGTTAAGGCACCTTCACTTTCTCTTCAGGGAATGGCATTAAATGTGTTATAAATCAGCTTGCATATAGCCACGACTGCATATCTGAAGTTGAAGTTAATGGCCAAACGTGCTCAAAAACAAAAGTCTGCCAGTATGAAATTTTTCTTCCCCCTCCCCCCCACCCCACAAAGATTTATTTACCCTGTTTTGTAATTGGGACTTGAAAGCAAGTACAATGCGTTTAACATTGTCGGCCTCTATTCTCGGCTGTCAATTCTGTCACAGTGCTAGCGGAACTCCAGCATTGAGTCCGAGAATTATTCGAAATATGACGGAATTATTGTCATACAGATGACTAGGTTATGCCTGTTTTCGAAATCACTGCTCGGTTTACACTGCACGCTGGAACAACTGTCCATGGATAGCTCTGCGAAGGTGAAACTTTCTGGCTGATGGGCATTCTCTTAATGTTGGGGAAAGAATCTGAATGAGCTGGAAAAGTGAAAACTGTCTTTCTGCCCTGTGGGCAAAGTGAAAGCTTAAATTCCTTACGCCCATTTCAAAAAAAAAAAGATCTCCCAGTGCCCCCATGTTTCTCACTCACTGCCGTAGCCATTTATTTAGCTTGCCTTCGAAAGCAAGAAACCAGTTCTCCTTGTGGAAGGCAAAATGCTACAGATGATGGAAATTTGGAATATAAACAGAAAATGCTGAGAACATCCAGCAGGCCTGGCAGCGTCTCTGGAGAGAGAAACAGAGTTAACAGTTCAGGTCAGTGATCTTTCCTCAGAACTGTTAAATGTTACAGATGTAACAGGTTTTAAGGCAGTACAGAGGCAGGGAAAGATTAGTTGAGAACAAAACAAATGGGGTGGAAGGCAGAAGTGCTGGGATGGCAGTGCCAACGAATGGAATTCGTTTTTATTTTAAAAAAAGGGTCTCAGTGTAAATGGCAACAACGGAATCAGAGCCAGCAGCTGCCATCCAAAAGAAATGTAGCTCCTTGCGCGCTGGTATTCTCTGCCTCCTGGAACCATGCACCCTCTGTCTGTATTACTGGGGCTCCATCTGATGCACCTATATATCAGCACCTTCCCTGGGATGCAGTGCTTTCTCCTATGGTTGACTGCATTTCAGCGATGCAACTTGCCTTGGTCTGGCAACAACAACTTGCATTTATATAGCGCCTTTAAAGTAGTGAAGCATCCTAAGGGGCTTCACAGAAGAGTCATCAAACATAATTTGACACCGAGCCACATAAGGGGTATTTGGACAGGTGACCAAAAGCTGGGCCACAGAGGCAAGTTTTAAGGATTATCCTGAGTGAGGAGGAAGTGATAGAGATGCAAAGAGATTTAGGGAGGGAATTGCAAGTTTAAGGCCTGGGGAGTTAAAGAAATGGCCAGCAATGGTGCAGTGATTGAAATAGGCGACGTGCAAAAGTCCAGAATAGGAGGAATGCTGCGATCTCGGAGGGTCATCGGACAGATGGAGATTAGAGATAGTGAGGGGCAAGGGGAGGTTTGAGAACGAGGATGAGGATTTTTAAGTTGAGGCAACATTGCAGGTCCACTTTTCATGGGTCCTGTGAGCTGCCTCTGGATTCACAGGCCCTCCTCTGACTGGGGAATGTTATCAGTTTTATTTTTAGTGAGATGCAAAGCATAGATTAGTTGTGGGTCTTGGATGGGAGAATGGACAGAATCATGGGATGTAATCCCTAAAACCCAAGTGAAAACCCTGCACAATCCAGAATTCCATGTAATAATAACTGACTTGTTTAGTTATCATAAATCCCTGAAGAAAATTCGTTTTTCAATGCAACATATTACAACCTTGTTCCATACTATCACATGGAGTGATGGTACATATCACTTAAAGGAGTCCAGCATAGTGGGGAAAGTCTTCGCTCGAGTCGCTTTAAACAGGCTCCAGAAGCTGGCTGACGTGTCAACCCTGAGGCACAGTGTGGCTTTCGAGCAGAGATACACCACTGACATGCTGTTCAACCTTCGGCAGCTACAGGAGAAATGCCGTGCACAACAGATGCCCCTCTACGTTGCTTTCATTGATCTCACCAAAGCCTTTGACCTCGTCAGCAGACATGGTCTCGTCAGACTACTAGAAAAGATCAGATGTCCACCAAAGCTACTAAGTATCATCACCTCATTCCATAACGATATGAAAGGCACAATTCAGCATAGCGGCACCTTATCAGACCCCTTTCCTATCCTGAGTGGCGTGAAACAGGGCTGTGTTCTTGCACCTGCACTGTTTGGGATCATCATCTCCCTGCTGCTCTCACATGCATTCAAGTTTTCAGAAGAAGGAATTTTCCTCCACACAAGATCAGGTGGCAGGTTGTTAAACCTTGCCCGTCTTGGAGCGAAGATCAAAATACGGAAAGTCCTCATCAGGGAACACCTCTTTGCTGACGATGCTGCATTAACATCTCACACTGAAGAGTGTCTGCAGAGTCTCATCGACAGGATTGCGGCTGCCTGCAACGAATTTGGCCTAACTATCAGCCTCAAGAAAACTAATATCATGGGACAGGACGTCAGAAATGCTCCATCCATCAATATCGGTGACCACGCTCTGGAAGTAGTTCAAGAGTTCACCTACCTGGGCTCAACTATCACCAGTAACCTGTGTCTCGATGCAGAAATCAAAAAGCACATGGGAAAGGCTTCCACTGCTGTGTCCAGACTGGCCAAGAGAGTGTGGGAAAATGGCGCACTGACACAGAACACAAAAATCAGTGTATCAAGTCTGTGTCCTCAGTACCTTGTTCTACGGCAGCGAGGTCTGGACAAAGTATGTCAGCCAAGAGCGACGTCTCAATTCATTCCATCTTCACTGCCTCCGGAGAATCCTTGGCATCAGGTGGCAGGACCGTAGCACAAGTCCTCCAGGCAGCCAGCATCCCCAGCATATAAACCCTACTGAGCCAGCGGTGCTTGAGATGGCTTGGCCATGTGAGCCGCATGGAAGATGGCAGGATCCCCAAGGGCACATTGCACAGCGAGCTCGTCACTGGTATCAGACCCGCCGGCCGTCCACGTCTCCGCTTTAAAGACGTCTGCAAACGCGACATGAAGTCCTGTGACATTGATCACAAGTCATGGGAGTCAGTTGCCAGTGATCGCCAGAGCTGGTGGGCAGCCATAAAGGCAGGGCTAATGTGTGGCGAGTCGAAGAGACTTGGCAGTTGGCAGGAAAAAAGACAAGCGCAAGGGGAGAGCCAACTGTGTAACAGCCCCGACAACCAATTTTATCTGTAGCGCCTGTGGAAGAGCCTGTCACTCTAGAATTGGCCTTTCTAGCCACTCCAGGCACTGTTTCACAAACCACTGACCACCTCCAGGTGCTTGCCCATTGTCTCCCGAGACAAGGAGGCCAAAGAAGAAGGAGATGGTACATATCACTTCAAGGAGTCCACGTGTCAATTCTGTGTTTGGGAGTGTGAAATGCTGTTTCTTTCCAACAGTGGAGCTGGACTTGTATGTTTAGATGATTAGCAAACAACTCAGGATATTGCTGGTTACTTCATCCTAATAACTGTCTTGCCATCTGCCAGGCTGTGCAGAGATGAGTAACTGAACAGATTAGTCAGCCTGTGAGGAATGAAGGACTCGAGTTTGGCGTAGAAATTGGTACATATTGTCCCTGTTTTCTCTGGCATAAAACAAAAGCAATTTAGCAGTGATGGGGCGTGTGCCCATTCTGCACAGGTGTTGCTCTGACTGCTAAATTTGTGGGGCCCATTATTTTCAGCATCCTAAGTGGTAATCTAAGGCAGGCATCAGGCCCCTAAATAGCATGCCAAGGGCCTAAGATCTGTTGAAGGATTCCTGTGTAAAATGAGTTACGGATGAGCGGAACAGGTGTTGGGCCAACCCTGTCCTGGGTAGCAATGGAACATAACCTTCCTTGAGCCAATGGGAGTGGAAAAGCTCCCCCAACTTCATGGCCAGGAATTGATGTTTCACATCAGGTGAGCTGTATGCGGTAACGGCTTCGCCCTGAATATGTGGATGAGAACTGAGGGCTGATCCTTGAGCTTCTTAGTTCGGGAGTGCGCTGCCAACACATCGCTGAATCTGGGTCCTTAAATGGGCCCAAAACAAAACCTACCCCTTTTGTGCCTTTTGTTTTTTGGAAAGAAAGACCTTTTTTTTAAAAAAAAAACCTCCCCCGTTTCCCCCTCAAATGTGTTAATTCCAATCCTTGACATCTGAGTGATCACGATAGCTGATGCCTTGATAACAACTGGTATCTCAAATTTTGATGGGTTCCCTGGATGGCTTAGTGGTTAAAATATTTCAAGGTTCCTGCTGTGAAATGTAATTGCTGCTTGTGTTATGGTGCTTCTACCCTTTCTGCTTCCATTAATAGCCTAGATCAATATCCAATCATTGGTTCTTCGGGCCCACAAGTTGTGGCACTGGTGTGTGTTACCCAGCTGAGTGGTGTTCTCCAGGGAGTCTAATTCATGGCCCCAACTTCACTTTGATGGGTTGATCTTTCAATACATAGAAATCTGTATTTTCTGCAGGCAGAAACCTGAACTTAGCAAAGATGTCCAAGTAGAGGGGCCATTCCTGGAATATGTTGTCTTTGGCATTGTTAACTTTGTCTGAAACCAGGAGAGAGTATATTGCTAGGTTCCACACGGGAGCAGACTGGCTATGGGGGAAAGCTGAATTTCCGAGTGCTTTGCGAATGGTCCCACACACTGTTATCGGCACCCTCTCCTTGAACAGCAAGGACCAGTGTATTTTTGAGAGAGCCTGTCTGCCCCAGATTCACTTCACAGATCCACTCAAACTCTCCCACTTAGTAAGCAAGGCAAGTGCTACCATCCATACCTTCGAATCTTAGGCACAGTTCGCCATGGCTCTGTTTCCTGGCACTCAGCTAACTTCATATCCATGATGCCACTGTCCCTTTTATTCCATGGGCTTCAAATTTGCCCACAAGCCTGCTATGCGAGCTGCATAACTAAGGAGGTAGAGAGGGCTTTAAATTCAATAGTGGGAGCAAGGGATCAAATTTTGGAAGATGTGGTAAATCAACGAGTTGAAACAAGACGAGAGAAAGGTTTATTTTTAAGAGATACAGCACTGAAACAGGCCCTTCGGCCCACCGAGTCTGTGCCGAACATCAACCACCCATTTATACTAATCCTACACTAATCCCATATTCCTACCAAACATCCCCACCTGTCGCTATATTTTCCTACCACCTACCTATACTAGTGACAATTTATAATGGCCAATTTACCTATCAACCTGCAAGTCTTTTGGCTTGTGGGAGGGAACCGGAGCACCCGGAGAAAACCCACGCAGACACAGGGAGAACTTGCAAACTCCACACAGGCAGTACCCGGAATCGAACCCGGGTCACTGGAGCTGTGAGGCTGCGGTGCTAACCACTGCGCCACTGTGCCGCCCAATGAGATATGAAATATGAGAAATGATAAACAGACTGTGACAGGAAGGGGTAGAGATACAAATCTAAGAAAATCAGCAGTCAAAGCTAGATGTTACAAAATTAGGGCAAAACTAAAGGCTCTATCAGAATGCACATCGCATTCGAAACAAAACAGATGAACTGATAGCGCAAATAGAAATAAATGAGTACGATCTGATAGCCATTACAGACACATGGTTGCAGGATGACCTAGATTGGGACCTGAATATTGAAGGGTACACTACATTTAGGAATGACAGGAAGCTAAGAAAAGGTGGCGGTGTGGCTCTGTTAATTGATGGTATTGGGTCATGCCCTCTCTAATGCAATAAGTTCAGGAAATCAGCATGTAGAAGCAGTTTGAGTAGAGATGAGAAATGATAACGGTAAGAAGTCACTTGTGGGAGTGGTGTACAAGCCCCCTAACAGTAACCACATGGTAGGGCAGAGTATAAAGGAAGAAATAATGTGAACTAATTCTGGGGATTTTAATCTACATATAGACTGGAAAAATCAGATGGGCAAAGGTAGCCTAGATGAGTTCATAGAAGGTTTGCAGCATAGTTTCTCAGAACAGCACGTTCTGGAGCCAACCAGAGGACAGGCTATAATAGACCTCGTGTTGTGCAACGAGAGGGGATTAATTGACCTCATAGTGAAGGGGCCCCAAGGTGGCAACAAGCATATGGTTGAATTTTACATTTAGTTTGAGGGAGAAAAGAATGGGTCCAAGGCTGGTATTTTTAAACTTGAACAAAGGCAATTATGAGGGCATAAAAGCAGAGCTAGCTAAAATGAACAGGCAAAGTAGGTTAAGGGATAAGTCAATAAAGATGCAGTGGCAGACATTTAAGGGGATATTTCAGAATACACAGAATAATACATTCCATTGAGAGAAAAATTCCAAGGGGAGGAACCAACATCTGTGGTTAACTGAAAAAGAAAAGGCGTATAATTGCGTAAAGATGGGTGGCAGGTTAGAAGATTGGACATGATATGTTTTTAAAAAGCAAAGAATGACGATAAGATTGATGAGGGAAAAATTAGAGTATAAAAGAAAGCTAGCTAGAAATATAAAAGCAGATGTTAACAATTTCTACAGATTCTTAAAGAGAAGAATTAATAAAGTGAACATTGGTCCTCTAGAAAGTGAGTCTGGAGAATTAATAAGGGAAAAGGAGATGGCAGATGAGTTGAACAGGTATTTTGCATTGGTCTTCACTACTGAGGATACAAGTAACATCGCAGAAATAGCTGTAAATCAGGAAATGGAAGGGAGGGAGGAACTCAAAAATTTCAATCACCAGGAAAGTGGTATTGAACAAATTATTAGAGCTACGGGCTGACCAGTCCAAGGGTCCTGATGGACTTCATCCTAGGGTCCTAAAAGATGTGGCTAGTGAGATAACTGGTGCGTTTTAATTTTCCAAAATTCCCTTGATTCAGGGAAGGTTCCATAATATTGGAAAGTAGTGAATGTAACTCCTTTATTCAAAAAGGGAGAAACTTTAGGCCAATTAGCTTAACATCTGTCTTGGGGAAAATGTTAGAAGCTATTATTAAAGACATAGCAGGGCATTTAGAAAAATTCAAGGTAATCAGGCTGAGTCAACATGATTGTGAGAAAGGGAAATCATGTTTAACCAATTTATTGAAGTTCTTTGAAGAAGTAACATGTGCTGTGGATGAAGGGGAACTGGTGGATGTACAGTACTTGTATTTCCAGAAGGTATTTGATAAAGTGCCACATCAAAGGGTATTGCGGGAAATAAAAGCTCATGGTGTATGGAGTAACATTGGCATGGATAGAAGATTGGCTAGCTAACAGGAAACGGAGCAGGCATAAATGGATCATTTTCTGATTGGCAAGATGTAATGAGTGGTGTGCCACAGGGATCAGTGCTGGGGCCTCAACTTTTTACAATTTATATAAATGACTTGGATAAAGGGACCAAAAGTGCGGTTGCTAACTTGGCTGATGACACAAAGATAGCTGGGAAAGTAAGTTGTGAAGAGGACATGAGGCTACAAAGGGATATAGATAGGTTGAGTGAGTGGGCAAAGATTTCGCAAATGGAGTATAATGTGGGAAAATGTGAAATTGTCCATTTTGGCAAGATGAATAAAATGAAGCATATTATCTAAATGGTGAGAGATTGCAGAGCTCTGAGATGCAGAGGGATCTGGGTGTCCAAGTTCATGAATTGCAAAAGGTTAGTATGCAGGTACAGCAAGTAATTAGGAAAGCTGATAGAATGTTATCATTTATTGTGAGGGGCATTGAATACAAAAGTAGGGAGGTTATGCTTCAGTTATACAGGGCATTGGTGAGACCACATCTGGAGTACTGTGTACAGTATCGGTCTCCTTATTTAAGGAAGGCTGTAAAAGTGCTGGAAGCATTTCAGAGCAAGTTTACTAGACTGATACCTGGAATGGACAGATTGACTTGAGGGATGGTTGGCCAGGCTAGGCTTGTATCTGGTGGAGTTCAGAAGAGTAAGAGGCGACTTGATTGAAACATGTAATATCCTGAGGGGTCTTGGCAGGTTGGATGTGGAAAGGATGTTTCCCTTATGGGAGAATCTAGAACTAGGGGTCACTGTTTGAAAAATAAGGGCTCGCCCATTTAAGACAGGGATGAGGAGAAATGTTTTATTTCAGAGGGTTGGGAGTCTTTGGAATTCTCATCCTCAAAAGGCAGTGAAAGAGTTTTTAAACATTTTTAAGGCAGAGTTAGATAGATTCGTGATAAGCAAGGGGGTGAAAGGTTACCGGGGGTAGGCGGGAATGTGGAGTCGAGGTTACAATCAGATCAGCTATGATAAGTGGCAGAGCAGGCTCAAGGGGCTGAGTTGCCGACTGCTGCTCCTAATTCATATGTTCGTATCAAATGCCTTTGGAAGTCCACATACACCACATAACTCTCATCAACCCATTGTTGCCTCATCCAAAAAACTTGTCGCAACTCTGATTTTTTTTTTTGGTAGAGCTGGGCGATTATTGAAAAATGAAATGGTGTTGACCACCTTTTTAATTCCTTCGAAGCATTGTGACATGGGCATTGAATGTTAATGTTGCCCTCAAAATACATTAACGGGGTACGAGGCCCAGTCCTTTAAATTGATGAAACACAGGAACAATAACATTACAGGAAAAGATCCTCTGCTCCACCAACCTTGCCAACAGAGTAGAAATACCTTGTGTATCATGTCTACACCCTACCCCACACAAAACCAGGTGAATAATGTGAATGTAAGGCTGCTATTTAAGTTAAGCTGGGGGTGTTGGCCGCTTCAAGCGGCCAACACCCCCAGCTTATACACACTACTGAGTCAGCGGCGCTTGAGATGGCTTGGCCATGTGAGCCGCATGGAAGATGGCAGGATCCCCAAAGACACATTGTACAGCGAGCTCGCCACTGGTATCAGACCCACCGGCCGTCCATGTCTCCGTTGGGTCATAAAGACGTCTGCAAACGCGACATGAAATCGTGTGACATTGATCACAAGTCGTGGGAGTCAGTTGCCAGCATTCGCCAGAGCTGGCGGGCAGCCATAAAGACAGGGCTAAATTGTGGCGAGTCGAAGAGACTTAGTAGTTGGCAGGAAAAAAGACAGAGGCGCAAGGGGAGAGCCAACTGTGCAACAGCCCCAACAAACAAATTTCTCTGCAGCACCTGTGGAAGAGCCTGTCACTCTAGAATTGGCCTTTATAGCCACTCCAGGCGCTGCTTCACAAACCACTGACCACCTCCAGGCGCATATCCATTGTCTCTCGAGATAAGGAGGCCCAAAGAATTTAAGTTAACCTATGACCATCATTTTTATACTTGGGTTTTCTAATTTTGCTACCCTCTGCCCAATTCCAGTGGTTCAGGTGGATGTTCAAGGTAGTTTGGCACTGTCTGAAGAAGAGCCTCTGTGTCCTAGGTGGCATCAACCAACACTGCCAAAAACTCCATGTATTTTATGAATGGCCCTAGGATTCTGCTGTGCAGGAAAAATGGCTACCACTTTTCCTACTTCAGAGCCCTTTGCGTATGAAGTGCGTTGAGACACTGCAATGCTTTAGTGCGCTATGTAAATGCATATCTAAAATATGATCTTTTTAACATTTCATTAGTAAATATGCTGTCTTGCTGGCATTAATGATTTTGAGGACTGCATGTCGAGTAAGGTCCATGCTCCTAGTGATCAATTGCCTGAAAGTTTGCCGACGGAAGGTTTGAATGAATTAATGGTGCTAGTATCGGGGAGCTTGGGATAAGTTTAGTTTAGAGATACAGCATTGAAACAGGCCCTTCGGCCCACCGAGTCTGTGTCGACCATCAACCACCCATTTATACTAATCCTACACTAATTCCACATTCCTACCACATCCCCACCTGTCCCTATATTTCCCTACCACCTACCTATACTAGGGGCAATTTATAATGGCCAATTAACCTATCAACCTGCAAGTCTTTGGCATGTGGGAGGAAACCGGAGCACCCGGAGGAAACCCATGCAGACACAGGGAGAACTTGCAAACTCCACACAGGCAGTACCCAGAATTGAACCTGGATCGCTGGAGCTGTGAGGCTGCGGTGCTAACCACTGCGCCACTGTGCCGCCCCATAAGTGGGTACCTGGTTGTCCCTCATGATTTAACCCAGCCTCTGCCACCTAGTTGAGTGGTGGTGTGGAATGCTGGCTCTTACACATTTAATGTCTCTTGATCAAAATCCATCTGACTAATTAAATCAGGGAGGCACTCCTATTGTCGTCATCGGGCAACTATCTTTTGGAATGCGTATGTGCAGCCATGTTTTCAGCCACTGTTGTGGCCGCCTTAAACAAGTTATTTCAAGTCCAGTAACAGTTCAAAAATGTTCCATATGTCAAAATTAATATGTCTCATTTTGGCATGTGTGTTTTCTGACACAGTGGGTATAATTCAATGCCCTGGGCCACCCTCTAGTACTTTGCCCAGCTGCCACACAAGAACCTGGGCAGTTGTTGTCAGAAGGCTATCTGACCTTGGCAGTATGTATTTGCAGCCCAGTTAGACATTGCTCTTTGCCAATGTCCAAGGAAGAACAGTCATGATCGCTTGATCAGGAGATGGAACACTCACTGATGTTTCACCACCCCTAGCCACTGATTACTGAGGCTGTTTGTAGTGTCATAGGAAGATAGGAACAGGAGTAGGCCATTCAGCCCCTCGAGCCTGTCCCACCATTCAATGAGATCATGGCTGATCCATGGCCTAACTCCATATACCTGCCTTTGGCCCATATCCCTTAATATCTTTGTTTAACAAACTCTATCTCAGATTTAAAATTAACAACTGTTTTAGCTTCAACTGCTGTTTGTGGGAGAGTGTTCCAAACCTCCGCCACCCTTTGTGTGAAGAAGTGCTTCCTAACGTCTCTCCTGAACGGTCTGGTCCTAATTATTAGACTATGCCCCTTAGTTTTAGAATCTCCAACCAGTGGAAATAGTTCATCTTTATCTAGCCTGTCTTTTCCTGTTAATATCTTGAAGGCTTCCATCAGATCACCCCTTAACCTTCTAAATTCTAGCGAAAACAGGCATAATTTGTGTAATCTCTCCTCATACCTGAACTACAGGGGTTAAGTTATCATTCTTGTAAACCTACATTGCACTCCCTCCAAGGCCAATATATCCTTCCTAAGGTGTGGTGCCCAGAACTGCTCACAGTACTCCAAGCGGGGTCTAACCAGGGTTTTGTACAGTTGCAGCATAACCTCTGTGTCTTTATACTCCATTCCACTAGATATAAAGACTAGCATTCCATTAGCCTTGTTGATTATTTTCTGCACTTGCTCATGGCATTTTAAAGATCTATGCATCTGAACCCCCAGGTCTCTTTGGACATCCACTGTACTTAACCTCTTCCCATTTAGAAAGTACCCTGCTCTATTCTTTTTTGGTCCAAAATGGATAATCTCTCAATTGCCCGCATTGAAATCCGTCTGCCACAGTTTTGCCCACTCAGCTAGTCTGTCAATATCTCTTTGCAATTTTATGCTATCATCTAGACTGTCTACAATGCCGCCTAACTTTGTCTCATCAGCAAATTTGGATATATGACTTACTATGCCATCATCCAAGTCGCTAATGAATAATGTGAATAATTGAGGCCCCGACACAGATCCCTGTGGGACACCAAAGTCACATCCTGCCAATCGGAGAACTTACCCATTATCCCCACTCTCTGTCGCCTACCACTCAACCAACTTCCTAAACATGTCAATAATTTGCCCTCAACTCCATGGGCTTCTAACTTAGATAACAGTCTCTTATGTGGGACTTTTATCAAATGCCTTCTGGAAGTCCATATAAATAACATCCATTGACATTCCTCTGTCCACTACCTTAGTCA
The DNA here is from genome assembly GCF_036365525.1 of Heterodontus francisci. NCBI lineage: Eukaryota > Metazoa > Chordata > Chondrichthyes > Heterodontiformes > Heterodontidae > Heterodontus > Heterodontus francisci. The sequence goes on from NC_090406.1 coordinate 14,542,825, forward strand.
CTTCTTCAAAAAATTCAATGAGATTTGTCAGGCATGACCTTCCTGTCATGAATCCATGCTGGCTGTCCCTGATGAACTGAAATTTTTCTAGGTGTTCAGTCACTCTATCCTTGATTATAGACTCCAGCAACTTGCCCACCACAGATGTCTGGCTAACTGGTCTGTAATTTCCTTGGTTCCCCCTTTCACTCTTCTTAAAAAGTGGAGTGACATGTGCAACTTTCCAATCCAGAGGGACCCCTCCTGAATCTAGGGAACTCTGAAAGACTATAGTTAGGGCATCTACAATGTGCTCCCCTACTTGCTTTAACACCCTCGGATGGAAACTGCTAGGTCCTGGGGATTTCTCACTCTTTAGTTCCATTTATTTCCTTGTTACTGATGTTTTACTTACGTTAATTGTATTAAGTCCCAGTCCCCTATCGGCCATTAATTTTTTCAGGACTTCAGGCAAGTTATCCTCCTTTTCAACTGTAAATACTGAGGCAAAGTAATTGTTCAACATGTCTGCCATTTCCCCATTATCAATGACAATATCTCCATTTTCAGCTTTTAGTAGGCCTGCATTGCTCTTGACCACCTGCTTTCCCTTTATGTAACTATAAAATTTCTTTGATTTTTATGTCCCTTGCAAGTTTCCTTTCATCTCTTTTGGTAGCTCTTATAAGCTGCTTTGTGACCCTTTGCTGGTCTTTGTATCGATCCCAGATGGCCGGATCTGTGCTGCGTTTTGCATTTTTGTAAGCCTTTTCTTTTTGTTTTATGCTATTCCTAATCTCTTTAGTTGTCCATGGCTGTTTTTTCTGTGAAGTGGAGGTTTTTCCTCTCAGGGGTATATACTCGCTCTATATTTCATTAACTGTTTCTTTAAATATTCTCCACTGTTCTTCAGTCGTTTGACCCATTAACAGATCTACCCAGTTTACCATGGACAGTCTCTGTCTCATCCCGGTAAAGTCAGCCTTACCCAAGTCTAAAATTCTAGTAGCTGATTCATGCTTTTCACTTTCAAACGCTACCTTGAATTCGATCATGTTGTGATCACTATTTGATAAATGTTCACGTACAGTTCGGCTACTAATTAAATATGGCTCATTCCTCATAACTAAATCTAATATTGCCTGACCCTTTGTTACATCTAGGACATATTGCTGTAGGAAACTATCCCGGACACATTCCAGAAATTCACTACCTTTCTGACAGGTGCTAGTCTACCTCTCCCAATTTATGTGTAAGTTAAAATCCCCCATTAATACAACTCTCTTTGTTACACACTTGCCTAATTTGTGTATTTATACAATATAACACCTCAGAACTGCTACCAGGGGGTCTGTAAACAACACCTATTACAGTTTTAGATCCTTTTCTGTTCCTCAATTCCACCTATAAGGCCTCCACTGGATGCTTTCCCCTCATTATATCCTCCCTCACCAATGAGGTGATATTATTTCTAATCAGTAAGGCTACTCCACTCCCTCTGCCATTTTCCCTGTCCCTCCTGTAAACTTTATAACCAGGTATATTTAGTTCCCAGTCCCGACCATCCTACAGCCACGTCTCCGCAATGGCCACCACATCATAATCTTCCATTTGGATTTGTGCCTGCAGCTCATCTAGTTTATTCCTTACACTGCGTGCATTTGTATATAGAACTCTTTATTTGGGCTATACCCTCTAACCTGTCCCTCAGCACTGATGCTTTATTCGCCTGTTTATTATTTCTCTCTTTTGGTTTAACCAGTATACTACTTACAGTTTGGTAACAATCAGCCACACCACTAACCTGCACTCCTACCTTCTCTTTAACTTCCTGCTTTTCCATGCAACTGAACCCAGATGAGATATCCCGAACCCTGGCACCAGGTAAGCAACAGAGCCTTCGGGATTCTCGATCCTGGCACAGAGAACAGTGTCTATGCCCCTAACTATACCATCCCCGATTACGACTACATTTCTCTTTTCTCCCCCCACTTGAATGGCTCCCTGCACTGTGGTGCTGTGGTCAGTTTGCTCATCCTCCCTAGAGTCCCTGCTCTCCACACACGGAGCAAGAATCTCGAACCTGTTGGACAAGGACAATGGCTGAGGCTCCTGCAGCACTACCTCCTGGATCCCTCTACCTGCCTCATTCATGGTCACCCTCCTGTCCCTGACCACTGGCCGAATTCAAGGTAGGTAATCTAAGAGGTGTGACTGCCTCCTGAAACACAGCGTCCAGGAAACTCTCCCCCTCCCTGATGTGTCGCAGTGTCCAACGCTCAGACTGCAGCTCATCAACTCTGAGCCAGAGTTCCTCGAGCAGCCAACATTTGCTACAGATGTGGTCACTAGGAACCACATTGGGGTCCACCAGCTCCCACATCATGCAGGTACAACACATCACCTGGTCCTGCATCTCTCTTTTATTTAATTAGATTTTAATTTATTTAAATTTCCGACTGATCTTTAGTTTTTGTTTTAAACTGCTTTAGTTTATATACTTATAAATAAATCAAGTCTTGCACTGTGTTGATTCAATTAAAGTAAATTAAATTAAAAACTTACCTGAATACTGACCCCAGCTGCTTTCTGTTTTTCTGCTGTCACTGTTCAATGTGACATCACTCTGATATCACTTTTCAGTTTATTTATTTTTTCCCCTTTGCTCCTCGGGCTCCGCTCCTCACTGCCTCTCTCCCACACAGGTTTTTGGCACTTTTTTTATACTCAGCATAGACCAGCAATTAAGCTCAGGTCCTTGGCATGTCTGCTGAGCGCTGCTTCCTTAGATAAGCAACACCGATGAATCCTGAATTTTCCGTTATTTGGCTGTAACTTACTGCATTCCTGTGTCTCCTGTCATGCAGACCCCCACCTGCCAAGAATGAAGCATATTAATTTTTTCATATGGACATTGATTTTCAATTGTTGCTAGAGCAAGGAAATGACTTGTTAAACAGATCAGCGGTGGCTGGAAAAAATATTTACATGCTATTAGACAGTGCTTGTGGAGAGACAGGACCATTCCCTGACACATTCAACCCACAATGGACTTGGATCGCCAGACATTGAAGGTGAGGAAGCTCGCATTCCAGGATGACTGCTAAAATGGCTGAATCCACAAGCAGACATGGTTAAACCAGCTAGTCACTTGACTAACCTGCTGGGCAACCTAAGATTTTTTTTTTGAATTGTACCAATAGTTTGAGAGAGAGTTTGTTTGCTCTTGGACTGTAAAGACATCTCCTGGCTGGCTTGCAACAGCCTCTCCTGTCTGCTCTCAACTCTTTATCACGAAACTCCAAACCCACTGAAGATACATGAACCCCAAGACAGAAAAGTCTCCTGTGTCGAAAAGGTTTAAGAATAATACTGTGCCCTGACGTAAAGCAAGACCTACCTGCAATCAAGGACTCTACAGTGAGCTCAAAGAACAGTAACCAAAACCATCTTCAGATATTCTCAAGCTTTTCCACGTTATTTCTTCTCTTTTCTGTCTCTATCTGCATGCATGTATCACGTATGCATGCTAGCATGGGTGGATTGGTAGGCGTTAACCGAATTAGACTTTGAGTTTAATAAAATTCAACCTTTCTTCTTTAAACTGAAGAAAATCTGTTTGGCTGGTATCTTTGCCTTATAATTGGAAAGCAGTGAACAAGGATTCACCAAGGAGGCGCTAAAAACACTGTGTAAAATTAAACCCTGTTACAGTAAGACTGTCAAGGCTGGGAGCTAACCCTAGACCCCTTTCTCACCTGGCTGTAACACTCCCATGTCTGTAACTTGTTCTCCTTGACAATAAGTGTCAATAAAAGTGTGGTCATGGGACAAGGTGTTGCAACTTGGCCCCTGATCACACTAAATAAAACCCCACTGGAAGTGGTTAGAAAATTCTGCTACCTTGGGTGCATGGTGACAATCTGTCCTGTGATGCAGAGCTGGATACACGCTTGGGAAAGCAGCTACTACTTTTGGCCGACTTGCGAAACACACATGGGATAACACCAAGCTGAACCTTAGGACCAAGCTGATAGTTTATCAGGCCTGTGTTCTCAGCACCTTGCTGTATGGCTGTTAAACATGGGTGATTTACAGCTACCAGGAAAAGAAGCTCAATAACTTGCATCTTTGCTGTCTGCGTCTCATGCGTGTTTCCTGGCAAGACTATCACAAAGGTGGCAGTCCTCTGAAAGGCACAGTTCCCAAGTGCATTGGCACTAATCGAACAGAAGGGGCTTTGGTGGATCGGACACGTCCGCAGGATGGAAAGCAGTTGCATAGCCAAGGACCTTCCGTATGTTGAGGCAGCTGGGGCCAGACGACCAGTGGGGCGCCAAAAGCTCAGCTTCAAGGATGCTTGCAAGCGTGACATGAAGGCCCTAAATGCCCGCTATCGCACCTGGGAGTCACTAGCTGGCGCAAGAGGGAAATTACGCCACATCCAGTGAACTGGTGTACACTACCACGACGACCAGTTGGTACAGCAGCTTGGCAACAGGCGCCAATGTCAAAAACAACAACTCACAGCGTCACTTGGCAGCTTCACTTGCAGCACTTGTGGCAGAACCTGCCTCTCAAGGATTTACCTCCACAGCCAGCAGCAAAGGTGCACCAAGAGAAGACACTCGACCTAAATGTCCATCTTTCGTAGATGGACAGATGCCAACCAGCTGCAGTACAGTAGGTTCCTGATGGGTTAAATTGCTGAACAGAAAAATCGGTATACTGTGCTGCTCCTCCCTCCATTTCTGCGATTTAATCTGTATGGCTTTAAACTGTCTATGTATCAAATTTGAAATGGTGTCCAATGGCTGTCCAGGTTGTCATTCTGGTTTGTCTTCTAGTCGCAACAATATGGCAGTTGCTTTCATTTGGATCCGCTTTAGAATGTTTGAGTAATACAGTATAAAGGTGTTCAAGATTCGTTTGATGCAGTGAGTACTGCAATCTCACTCCCTGTGAAAATCAGCTGCTGAACCTCACTGGACTTGATTTTTCTGCTGGGATAGTGGGGGTTGGGCAAGGGTTGCCTTTGAAAGCATGATCGAATACACTCGGTGCTACAAAAGTCAAGTGCTGTGGTACATTTGAACGCAGTAAATTGATTTTTGACAGAACATTTACCTCACAACGGTTCTCGACCAGAGACTGCTTTTCGGGTAGCTGCCACCAAACAGAGATCAGTCTGTTAAAATAGCCTGTGTGCTGGAGAGGATTTGAATTGGACATGGAGGATCGTCTTTTGATCTGGAGATGTAAATTTTTCATTGGGTTTACAATTGAAACCGATATTGTTTTATAGGACTTGTTTAAAGATTTAAGTCCATATGTTTCTTTTTAAAGTACACTATTTTTTTTCATTTCAGTATTGGTTTGTAGTCCTTACAGTTGGATCTAGAACTCTGGTTTACTTGGTATGGCTCCTCCTCCCACACAATCACAGGAGGTGTAATGCCTGCCCTTTTACTTTCTCATCATCCAAGGCCCAAATAACTCCTTCCAGGTGAAGCAGCGATTTACTTGTACTTACTTCAATTTAGTATACTGTATTGTTGCTCACAATGTGGCTGCCTCTACATTGGGGAGCCCAAATGGAAATTGGGTGACGGCTTTGCGGAACACCTCCGCTCAGTCCAAAAACATGACTCCGAGCTTCCGGTTGCTTGCCATTTCGACACACTGCTCTGTTCTCATGCCCACATTTCTGTCCTTGGCCTGCTGCAGTGTTCCAGTGAACATCAACGCAAGCTCGAGGAGCAGCACCTGACCTTTCGATTAGCTGCTCTGCAGCCTTGCAGACTGAACATTGAGTTTGACAATTTCAGAGCATGACTGGCCTTTTTTTAAAATATACTTTTCTATTTTTTTTATTTTTTTTAACCATGTGCCTCTCTTTCATGTGCTTTTGGACAGAGCTGCTCATTACTCTGCCGTTAATACTCTCTCTGGACTAATGCTTTGTCTTTCATCACTAGCATTAACATTCTCTTTGCATTTGTCCTATGACATCTTTGTTCAATCTCTACTGCCCTCTTCCCTATCTCACACCTTCCCTTTTGTTCTGTTCCCCACCAACCCACCCCTCCACCCCCTCACCCTGCTTAAAACCTAACACTTTTCTAACCTTTGCCAGTTCTGATGCAAGGTCACAGACCTGAAACGTTAACTCTGCTTCTCTCTCCACAGATGCTACCTGACCTCTTGAGTATTTCCAGCACTTTGTTTTGATCACTGTTATCTGTTGTGTATTAATGTGCAGATTCCCTTACCGCTTTGTTTTGATACCTCTGTAGTTCAACATCTGTTGCAACATCAGGCCTCTATCGCTCATTTGTGTTCTCCCATATGCAGTTCACATCCTATATTATAGCATTCCTCTTCCATTGCCATCTGTTATGGGGGCTTGATTGCAGACATTTATCGAGTTTCCCTTGAGGTTTTGGTCATGTTTTTGCTTAAAATTATGGGTGTTTTGCCCATGTAAGTGCCTTTGGCCCAAAATCAACATTTCATTTCCAAAATCAGACATGTGCCTGCTATGTCCCTCTAACCAACCATTATTCTGTTATTGGCAATCTGAAAAATTAAATGCTGGAGTACCAATGTGGTTATGAGTCAGGCCTGTGTATACATGTAGACGTGGTCAATGCTCTTCTTGTCACTTACTGCAACATGATATACCATCAGCTAATGGAAAGTCTAAAACTACTAATGCTGACTTATAAGGCGTGATGTAAACCTTCTTTGATTAACTTTGTACTAATTTCTGTTGAAGTAGTTGGACTGTATGAAGTTGTCTTTTTTTATTAAATTACTGTGGCATTTTTACCCTGTCATGAGCATAATCACAGCAAATTATAAGGCTAGCTAAAGCTTCTGAGAATGAAGAACGTTTGCAGAGTTTGATGCCCAGTGGGGAGGCGGAGGCTGGAGCATCAGCTATATGTCTGGCACACATCCTGGGAACGCCGATAATGACCTTAGCTCCATCAGAAGGTCACAAATGGGGATGTTTGCTGCTGATTGCACAATGTTCAGTACCTTTCACAACACCTCAGATACTGAAAGGGGGTGGGCGGGGGCTTGTGTTGGGAGGCAGGTTGGAGGAGTTCATTGAAATGGTGAATAGCAAGACCACGAACGGATTAAATATGAGGTCGGGAATATTACATTGAAAGGTTTGGGGGACTGGGAGCACATGTTGGTCAGCAAGGACAGAAGTGAAGGGTGAGTGGCACTTGGTGCATGATGGAATTTGGACAGCAGTTTTGCATGAGCTACAGGAATGAACCAGGGGAAATGTTTGAATTCTCTAGGTCTTTGAGTATCAGTCATAATACAGGTGATTCCCATATTTGCAGGAGATTCCATGCTCCAAAAGAATGCAGGTCAGGGAGAGGGCTACAACTTTACAGCCTCGATTCTGTCTCTGCGCCTGGGTGCCCGCCCTTGGCACCCGCCCTCTGCGCCCTCGGCGCCCGCCCTCTCTTTCTCTTGTGCTTCCCTCACGTGTTCCCCTGCCACCCCGTGTAGTATATATACAGCATCTTATTCTGTCAACATTTCCAATTACTTCACACAATGAATTACTATGAGGTGTGCAGCAGCCATTCTACAGTCACTGTGTTCCACAAGTAGATACAAGATGAGTCCCAATTGTTTAGTTTCTTTGAGTGGAATTGGTTATGGGAGGAATGTTGGTCAGTACTGCTGCTCCTTGCCGAATAGTAGCACGGGAGCTTTTGCATCTCCCTAAACTGACAAACGAGGCTTCATTTTAACACCTCATCTGAAGGATGGCATCCCCAATAATGGAGGCCGACACCATGCACTTAATGGGGGAAGTGCTGTAAATTTGGTGTTGGGTTTGCACACCCAACCTTCTGCCTCGGAGAAGCAAAACCTACCAACCAAGCTGACGTTATGTAGTCGATAATCTAATCAGCTCCAGCACTGCATGAAAAGAAAGACTTTCATTTATATAGCGCCGTTCACGCCCATCAGTCATCTCAAAATGCTTTATGGCCAGTGAGGTACGTTTGAAGTCTAATGTAGGAAACGCAGCAACCAAGTTGTGCACAGCAAACTCCTGCGAATGGAGGTTGGCCCTGTTACAAGGAGGGATTGTGCAGGAGAAATGTTTTAATATTTTGAGGCCTCCCATTTCGGCATCCACTCCGACCAGAGCAAGTACACAGTGCCTCATGAGGAGCAGTCCAAACTCTGTTGGAACATCGCTGAGGCACTCCGGTCACATTATGTAGCGGACCCCTAATTTACATGACTCTCGTGCTGTTAATGAATCGTGTGTAGAGCTCGGGTGCTAGCCTCTGGTGCATCCTTGCTTCCCACCCACATTGCTGAAACCATCAAGCTCGAAGTAGATCTGGTGGCTCTCAGTAAGTGATGACCACAGTACATCATCAGCCCCAATGTGACATTGGGAGCAAGGAGGGGGAAGTAATTTGCCACAATGTTGGGGTTTAACTCTACATAAACCCCCTCCCCACTGCTTACATCATCTCGCCCCATCAACATTCGAATGTCGAATAGTTCAGAGACCCTGGCTACAGCTGTAAATCTATTGGTTTCAGTCTTCAGTTTCTGAAAGGTACTTGCCATTTATGTTGGGGAAAAGTACACAGCAGGTCCAGTCCATCAGCATCTGCAAGAGGAAGACTAGTTAATCCTTTTAGGTGTAAACATTTCAAAGAACCCAAGGTTCCGACTGTTGTATCCAAGATGAGAACAGAAGAAGGAAGTGATTCAGCCCTTCTAGCTTCTTCTGTAGAAACCTAGAGGTGTAATTTTCACTGTGTGCGATGGAAAACCGGAGGTGGTTGGTTGGCCATCTGTTATGCACAAGCCCAATTCTCCTTTCCAGTGCTGATCCAGCACAAAGTAAAAATACTCCCTCCCTTTCATGGCGTCTGCCTACCTCTTTTATAAAAAAAAAAAAATTGTACAGTTTGTGCCTCCTCCATCCTACCCCCAAGACCATTGCAGATTTTGGTGAGTCGGTGGGGGGTGGGGGGCGATGGGGTGGGAGGGTGGTAGTGCTTCCTGATGTCAGTCCAGGACTTGCCTTTTGCTAGTTTGTGCCCATGTTCCATTATACTTCAAATTGTGGAATAATTTCCTTGAATAACCTATTCTATTTCACTGAGTATCTTTAAGCACCCCCCATAAACCAATTCTCCAATAGAAATTCAACTGTACTTGGCTACTTTGGTGGAGGAAGTGGAGTTTGGAGATTCTTTTTCACATCAGCTCCTAATCAAAAATGTAAGGAACAAAATATTTTACATCCTTTAAATATATTTTTCTCCGTTGAAAATCATGTGACTCTGGTCTTTACTAATTCAGTGTGCTCCAACTGTGACAAGAAATACTAACCCCTGCCTTTGCCTTCAGAAACTGGTTGACTGTATATTTCCAGAATTTTCTGTTATCTGTGTTTCACCAGTTGCATTTTTTTTAAATTACCTTCCAGTCACCACTGCTGTATTACAGAAAGCATAGTCATTAGTTTGAAAGTCGCAAAAAGAATCCACTCCTCAATGGTTTAATTGCAGTCTGCATCTGTGCAGAAACATAGCACATCAGGCAATCTTGGGCAGCCCCATGACTGGTTTGACAGTTCACTGATCCTATCTTATTTCAAGAGCGTTGAATCAGACGCCCATTTTGAAAAGAATGAGTCTGCTGTCAATTACCCGTGAACGATCTCCCCAGCCTGCTGGCCTGACTGTGAAGTCTCGGAGAGGATTAGGTGGTGCAGTGCACATAATGAGTGGTAAATTGGGTTCACTTTGCTGACAGGTCAGCTGTATTGAGCATGAAGTTATGGATGCAGCAGTTGCTGAGAAAGTCTTATTATACACGAGGTGAATTGATTGGAAGAGGCCTATACAAAGAAGGGGGAGGAAGAAAACGCAGAGAAGCTTTAACTCGTTAACTCATGGGAGCACCTTTTGGCATGGCATGCTGCTATTTTCCTTCGGTATTTTTATGTTTCCCTTTATTTCTGTCTTGACCTCTGTGGACCATCTCTCCCTTGCTGAGCGGTGTCGTCAGCTGAGTCAGGAGAGCCATTTGGGGGCGAGTGCTGCCACATGGGACTATCTCCCCATGTTTATCTTGCACAGTAAGATGCACATGTGCTGACAGTACATTCCTGGGGGGCCAGAATCCACTCATGGGTCAGATCATTTACAATCAACACTGCTGCCAGTGATGCTAGGCATCTGCTGTGAGCTGCACTGCTCATATATGACCTTGCTGTAGATCTGCTCCTGAATGTGCTCTGCTTAAGTTTCCAAAAGGTTTGGTACACTCCACCTTTGAACTAGTGCTAGGCATGCTCATTATTTTCATGAAGTACTTTTTATGTCTTATTAAATTCCATCCCTGTCCAAGGAGTTGCCCTGTGTGTGTTGTGTTTTTTGTTGTAATGTGACATTTAGCCAGTTGGAAGAATTACGATCTTTCGAATAAGTTTCCGAAGCGGCGTGAAGGCATACTTGTCCCTCTTTCAAGCCCTCTGTTTCTGAAATGAGGTAGCACAGTCGGGTTGCTGACCCTCCAGGATTGTCCTGGTGTCTGCAGGAATTGAAGTTTAATCCCTTGAATACTGTTGTGAGCAACTCGAGAGATATGTCATAAGGGCCGTCTAAGATGTGTATTTTTCATTTTCTTCAAACACTTGGAAAGTCTGTTTTGGCAGGTTGGTTGAAGCCATGTAATGAAACCTCCCGGAATATACCCAACCAGAATTGGTAATCCAATAGCACAGGGATAGCCCCATCTTTTTCTCACTTTTACAGTGTCTGCTCCTAGTCTCCACCCTATGGGGTGAGAAGTTAATGCAAAGTTCACTACATTCCTTCTCACTATGTCTAACATTATACAATGTGAAGGACAAAGATTGTACATCCCAAAAATAAGCATGTATATTAGTAAAATTCTTCAATTGCTCAGTCAAGTTAGATAGGTTTGTTTATTGCTGCTTTTCTGCAGGGTTTCATTGGCAAACCCAATGGTTGTCATGGTACCGCACTGCTTATTTCTGCCAGCAAGGATTGGTGGTTCAGTTTACTTGTTGCTGTATTTGGTAATTTTTTTTTAACTGTTACATTGTCCATCACAACCTTATTTCGATGTCTTTATCTTAATACAACTGTCAGTCCTCCACTGAACTTGTTCTTCTTAAGCTCCAAGTACACCATACTACACTGTTCTACCTTCCTGTGTTTAACAGAGATTTGTTGCCGTGTTCCCTATTCTAACACTCATTCTTTTCCAGCTGCCTCAAAACTGTTACGCTCCTTTGTTCCCATCCCCCTGGCATTTTTTTTTCCTCTGACAATCTTCAGGCTTTTAAGATTCTACTCTGGCTGCACCTGCTTCCAGATTGATCTAAGGACTGATTCATCAGTCAGGCACTCCTGGCAAGTAGCAAATGCTTGCAAGGAGCACTAGTCAAGAGAAACTTCTCTCTCTTTTTAAAAAAATTACTGGATGGAAAAACACCGGCTACATGCCCACAGTTTCCCAGCCAGTGCTGTTTTCTTGCTGGGAACATTGATCGGGATTAAGGCCCTCCTGTTTCTTTTTCTTTCATGGGATGTGGGTGTCGTTGGCTAGGCCAGCATTTATTGCCCATCCCTGATTGCCATTGAGAAGTTGGTGGTGAGCTGCCGCCTTGAACTGCTGCAGTCGATGGTTACTTCTCTATTTTTCAACAGTGGTCATGGGCCTTGGCCCTTCACTTAGGTTTTCTCAATTTAATAAAGGAAGGATGAATGAACCTTAATACTTAAAGATCCAATAAAATGGTAAATGACAAAACTCCAGGTAGTTTACTGTTTAGTGACTTATCAGAAAGCATTCAGTTTGACATTAGCAATATACATTCAGAAAAGTTTAGTTTGCCAATACTTCCACAGGACCTCAGAATATGATACATTTTAATTTGGAAGACTTGGTGCAGAGAGACAGACTACTCCCACTGATAAGATCATAAGATCATAAGAACTAGGAGCAGGAGTAGGCCGTCCGGCCCCTCGAACCTGCTCCGCCATTCAATAAGATCATGGCTGATCTTTTCGTGGACTCAGATCCACTTACCCGCGCTCTCACCGTATCCCTTAATTCCTTTATTGTTCAAAAAGATATCTACCTTAGCTTTAAAAACGTTTACTGGAGAAGCGTCAACTACTTCACTGGGCAAGGGATTCCATAGATTAACAACCCTCTTGGTGAAGAAGTTCCTTCTTAATTCAGTCCTAAATCTGCTCCCTCTAATCTTGAGGCTATGCCCTCTTGTCCGAGCTTCACCTGCCAGTGGAAACATCTTTACTTGTATCTTATCTATTCCCTTCATAATTTTATGTTTCTATAAGATCCCCCCCTCATTCTTCTGAATTCCAATGAATATAATCCCAATCTACTCAGTCTCTCCTCATAAGCCAACCCCCTCAACTCCGGCATCAACCTAGTGAACCTCCTCTGCACCCTCTCCAGTGCCAGTACATCCCTTCTCAAGTAAGGAGACCAAAATGCACACAGTACTCCAGGTGCGGCCTCACCAGTACCCTATACAGCTGCAACATAACCTCTCTGCTTTTAAACTCAATCCCTTTAGCAATGAAGGACAAAATTCCATTTGCCTTCCCAATTACTTGCTGTACCTGCAGACCAATCTTCTGCGATTCATGCACAAGGACACCCAGGTCCCTCTGCATAGCAGCATGCTGCAACTTTTTACCATTCAAGTAATCCTTTTTACTGTTACTCCTACCGAAATGAATGACTTCACATTTATTAACATTGTATTCCATCTGCCAGACCTTTGCCCACTCACTCAATGTATCTATGTTCCTCTGCAAAGTTTCACAGTCATCTGCACACTTTGCTCTGCCACTCATCTTAATGTCATCTGCAAACTTTGACACCCTACACGTGGTCCCCAACTCCAAATCATCTATATAAATTGTAAATAATTGCGGTCCCAACACCGATCCCTGAGGCACACCACTAGTGACTGATTGCCAACCAGAATAGCACTCATTTATCCCCAATCTCTGCTTCCTGTTAGTCAACCAATCCTCTATCCATGCTAATACTTTACCCCTAATGCCATGCATCCTTATCTTATGCAGCAGCCTCTTGTGCGGCACCTTGTCGAAGGCCTTTTGGAAATCTAGGTACACCACATCCACTGGGTCCCCATTGTCCGCCTTGCTCGTAATGTCATCATAGAATTCCAAAAGATTTGTCAAACATGACCTGCCCTTCATGAACCCATGCTGCGTCTGCCCAACGGGACAAGTTCTATCGAGATGCCCTGCTATTTCTTCCTTGATAAACTCCAGCATCTTCCCCACTACAGAGGTTAAGCTAACCGGTCTATAATTCCCCATCTTTTGTCTACCTCCCTTTTTAAACAGTGGCGTATCATCTGCTGTTTTCCAATCAGCTGGGACTACCCCAGAGTCCAGCGAATTTTGGAAAATTACCGCCTGTGCACCTGCTATTTCTCCCGCCATCTCTTTTAGTACCCTGGGATACATTCCATCAGGGCTAGGAGACTTATCAATCATTAGCTCCATTAGCTTGCCCAACACTACCTCTTCCGTAATAATGATTGTTCCCAGGTCCTCACCTACGTTCGTCTCTTTGTCAATTACTGGCATGTTATTAATGTCCTCCACTGTGAAGACTGATACAAAATACCTGTTCAATGCCTCGACCATTTCATCATATCCCATAACTAAATTCCCCTTCTCATCCTCTAAAGGACCAACGTTTACTTTAGCCACTCTTTTTCGTTTTATATATTTATAGAAACTTTTGCTATCTGTCTTTATATTCTGTGCTAGCTTTTTCTCATGTTCCATCTTACTTTTCTTTATGGCTCTTTTTGTGGCTTTCTGTTGACCTTTAAAGTTTTCCCAATCTTCTAGTTTCATGCTGTTTTTGGCCACTTTGTATGCCATCTCTTTCAAATTTGATAGCCTCCCTTATTTCCTTAGACACCCATGGCAGATTACATCTTTTCTTCCAATCCTTCCTTTTCGCTGGAATATACTTTTGCTGAGCGCTTTGAAAGTCCTCCACTGCTCGTCAACTGTCCCACCATAAAATCTTTGTTTCCATTCTACTTTAGCCAAGTCCCCCTTGTTCAAGCGCAGGACCCTGGTATTGGATTTTATCTTCACACTCTCCATCTGTATTCTAAATTCAACTATACTGTGATCACTCCTTCCAAGAGGATCCCTAACTATGAGGTCATTAATTATTCCTGTCTCATTACACAGGACTAGATCTAGGATAGCTTGCTCCCTCGTCGGTTCCATTACATACTGTTCAAGAAAACTATCACGGATATACTCAACTAACTCCTCCTCAAGGCTACCCTGACTGAGCTGGTTCGACCAATCTACATGTAGATTAAAATCCCCCACGATAATTGCCATACCATTTTTACAGGCATTAGTTATTTCTTTGTTTATTGCCCGCCCCAATGTGATATTATTTGGTGGCCTATAGACTACGCCTATCAATGACTTTTTCTTCTTAGAGTTTCTAATTTCCACCCAAGTGGATTCAACCTCATTCTCCATAGAACCTATATCATCTCTCAGCACCGCCCTGATGTCGTCCTTGAATATCAGAGCTGCACCACCTCCCTTACCTTCCTGTCTGTCCTTCCGAATAGTCTGGTACCCCTGGATATTTAACTCCCAGTCGTGACCAACCTGTAACCATGTCTCCGTAATGGCTACCAAATCATATTTATTCGCGATGATTTGTGCCGTTAACTCATCAACCTTGTTACGAATGCTATGAGCATTCAGGTAAAGTGCCTTTATGCTAGCTTTCTTACCCTCATGATTTCCAACATCTCTAATAATAACTCCGGAGTTATCCTTCATTTCTGCTTTTTTCATAGTCTGCCTTGAACTTAAACCCTCCTGCACACATGTTAACCTGCTGCTTACCTTTTTATTTACCATCATACTCCCTGTCGTTTTCCCTTTCCCTACCCCCCCCCCCCCCACCCCCCCGAGTCACTAGTTTAAAGTCCTAGAGACCACCCTATTTATCCGTTTCGCTAGAACACTGGTTCCAGATCGGTTCAGGTGGAGACCGTCTCATCGGTACAGATCCCCCCGGTTCCAAAACTGATGCCAATGCCCCATGAAATGGAAGCCCTCTTTCCCACACCACTCCCTTAGCCACGTGTTTACTTCCCTAATATTCTTATCCCTAAGCCAATTTGCACGTGGCTCGGGCAGTAATCCGGAGATTATGACCCTCGAGGACCTGTTCCTTAATTTCATTCCTAGTGCTTTATAATCCCCAAACAGGTCCTCCATCCTAGCCTTGCCTATGTTGTTAGTCCCAACGTGGACCACAACAACTGGATCCTCCCCCTCCCGCTCCAATATCCTTTCAAGCCGGTCAGAGATGTCCTGCACCGGTGGCAGGCAACACACCATGCGGGACTCCCGATCTGGCTTGCAAAGAATACTATCTATCCCCCTAATTAGAGAATCCCCTATAACTACCACTTGTCTTTTTGCTCCCCCCTCTTGAATGACCTTCTGCACCATGGTGCCATGGTCAGTTGGCTCATCCTCCCCGCAGCCCTTTTCCTCATCCACACAGGGAGCAAGTATCTCGTACCTGTTGGATAAGGTCAAAGGCTGAGGCTCCTCCACTCCTGAACTCAGGATCCCCCTACCTGCCTCACTTGCAATCACACCCTGTTGTCTCTGATCACTAACTGAATTTGAATTACTTAATCTACCAGGTGTGACTGCCTCCTGAAACAAAACGTCCAGGTAACTCTCCCCCTCCCGGATGTGCCACAGTGTTTGAAGCTCAGATTCCAGATCATCAACTCCGAGCCGGAGTTCTTCCAGCAACCAACACTTGCTGCAGATGTGGTCCCTGCCGTTCACAATGGGGACAGCCAGCTCCCACATCATACAGCTACAGCACATCACCTGCCCAGCCATCTCTACTTAGTTAATTACTTTTATTACTTTATATAAATTTGAGTTAAATACTTTCTGATACTTATCTGCTATGGTCTTTTTCAAATAACCAATTAATAGATAAATCAAAAAAAGAAAGTAAAAAAAAAAACAAGTAAATTTTTAACCAATCACACGATACAGAAGAAATAAAAAAGCTTACCTTATCAACACAGAGTCCTTTTTTTGGTTAGAGGAGGAGGGCGGGTGGGAGAAATAAAGAAGCATGTCTTTGGTTACCTTAAATTCATGTCTTTTTTTTAATGATCTGGGTGTTTTTTTTTTTTGCAACTGACTAGTCTGCTTTTTAATCTGTGAAAATCCCCTTTCCTCTGATGGGTGAACAAGACCACCCAACCAATATTGTATGCAGCTAAAAGGAGAGCTGCTGCCTCAAACACAAATCAACAATGAAATCCCAAGCCGTTGACCCTTTAATTGCAGAGAGGATTGTTCCATGTTTAGTAATGGCTCTTGTGCCGAGGGATTGTGGTTAGGCCAGTTGATTGATGGCTGAGCTCTTCAATCTGTCACCTCTCTTCCCATTCCCTGGTACAGTTCAGGCACATATGCCATTCTTTTTATATTATTTGTTCAGACTGCTGTTTGTTCGTGCTGTAGCTTTTAGCAATTGATACACATTTCTCTGGGCATACGTGCACTGTTCCCCTTCCTCCTGCTAAGAAACTGTCTCATAGTCAGCGTTAGCATCTTACTGTGCAAGCAAAGCTAGACCATCAGATTAGTTTATGCTGAAACACTTGGAGCAAGTATAACACAACTGATGAGTTGAAGAGCCTTCCATACACATGCACAATTAAGACAATTGAGCGAGTCAGTTTATCCTTAACTAATGGGTAAAGTTTAACAAGACCTGAATACTCTTACTGCCTTTTAAATCCTTCCGACTTGTTAGACATGGATAGGATTTGGGGCCCGTTTGTGATAAGCTGCTACTCTGACCTGTCCCATTGAATGGATAGCATATGGTGACCAGAAAATTATGGAGAGCTGCATTAACTCTGGTTAAATAAAGCACACCCATGTGCCACTTAGACAATCAATCCTCAGTCTGTGGTGAGTTAGCAGCAGTCAAGTTGCAATGGGCCTTTGGGTTCGAGAGGGTGCCAGTGCCTGAATGCTATGCAGATATTGGGCATATATTGCTGTTGGAGGTGGACTATTTGGATAGCTCTTCATCAGAGTCGGCATAAGCATGATGGGCCCAGTGGCCTTCTGGAAAGCCGCCTGAGCTCTATTGACTCATATCAGGTAAATAAAAGAAGCACTATCTTTTTTTTTATTCTTTCATGGAATGTGGGCGTTGCTGGCAAAGCCAATGTTTGTTGCCCATCCCTAATTGCCCTTGATAACTGAGTGGCTTGATAAGCCAGTTCAGAGGGCATGTAAGAGTCAACCACATTGCTGTGGGTCTGGCGTCACATGGAGGCCAGACCAGGTAAGGATGGCATATTTCCTTCGTGAAAGGACATTAGTGAACCAGATAGGTTTTCACGACAATTGATAGTTTTATGGCACCATTACTGAGACTAGCTTTCTAATTTATTTATTAATTGAATTTAAATTCCACCAGGCTGCCCTGGGTGGGATTTGAACCCATGTCCCTTGGGCATTAGCCTAGGCCTCTGAATTACTAGTTCAGTGACATTTCCACTACGCCACCATCTTCCTACTTGCCTACCTTTTATTTGCTCTTCAAAATGGCTACTGAAGTCATGTATTTTCCTCTTTTTTTTTGAATATTTGGTCATTGAGGCTCTCGTGAGCAGTTACTGCTCGAGTCCAGTCCCCAATGGAACTGTAACCAACCATGAGTCCGTATCTTCGAGACAGAAAGGGAAGAAAACTTTTAAAAAGAGAGAAGCACAGCCTCAGAGTGGCCATTTAAAACATTAATAAAAATGAGTGACCAAAAGATATCTGTTCATGTTCAGCTAATACGTTTATTTACCTAATAAGGCAACTGAGTTCCGAATGTGATTTTGCACTAAATCAAGAATCGGCCAAGTTGAAAATATGCTGAACTTTCCATCCTGGCATGTATTCTGCAACTGTTGGTCAAGGACATAATCTTGAAGAATAATCTTTACTGCAGAGAGACATTTGCCTTTGGGTTGTGTTTGGGCAGTGGCTGATACTGTTCTCAAAGACAGAAGTTCGTGACTGTGTAGAACTAAAAGTACAAAAAAGATGAACTGCGTTACGGCTGGGTGGAGTAAAGGTAGCCATGTATCTAGTTTGTGTCAGTAAACAGGTTGTTAAACCTTTAGCATACTGGCTTGGATTTTGGGAATTTAAATGGAAGTCAGCATGGATTCATTCCTGTCTACTCAATCAAATGTCTTCTCTGAGCAACTGGGATGGGTAATAAATACAACTTTGTCAGTGTCCCAAGAACAACTTTATAGTATTGCTAAAAATAGCAACATGTTGAAGCTTTTCGTCTTGCACTTATCAGGACAATCCACAAGAATACCAATGTAAGGGAAAACAACAACTTTATACTGTATGAGAAGAGAGTGCTGATTGGTTGTCAAGAGAACTCTGGTAGAGGCATTACTATGCTGAATGCACCAGTTTGCATTGACTGACCATTAATTGCAGAGCTTTGTTTGAAATTTAAACCAGCCAGTTTGACTCTGGTCTGGGCATTGCCCTGAGGAATGAACCAGCGAATGGCTGTCATGTATTTTGTTCAGCTGAAACAGGCACAAACTTTGTATGTTTTTTCTGTCTGCAAAGAATAGGGCCCTGTGTATTAATATATGTAGCTTCCAGTACGTGCAATTGCACCACACGGCAAGCCCGACTGACAATCTTAAATTGATTGTCAATATAATTCTTAGCACAGAATTTGTACGCACTGGAAGCTAGATATTAATACACAGGGCCCTGTTCTTTGCAGACAGAAAGAAGATGTACAAACTTTGTGCCTGTTTCAGCTGAACAAAATATGTGACAGCCATTTGCTGGTTCATTGGTCAAGAGTCAAGTTGCCTGGTTTAAATTTCAAACAAAGCTTGGCAGATAACTCAGTCACCATAAACTGGTGCATTCTCTCTGGCAATGCCTCTGCCAATCAGAGTCCACTTGCCAACCAATCACACTCTTATGCAGTATAAGTTTTCTCTGACATTGGTGTTCTTTCAGATTGTCCTGATGAGTACAAGACGAAAAGCTTTGACAACATGTCTATTTTCAGCAATACTCAAGTTCTGAACTACCAAATGACTATTTGAACAACAGTGTTTACCCTCTACACTGTCCTTCCCCCAACCTAACAAGCATCCCTTACTGCATTGGTGTGATGTTGGCATTTACCACACCTTTCACCATGATTTGCTAACTTTGTGTTGTGGGCCCTCGTGCAGATCGAGCCCATCCCAAACCGGTCCCATACAGGCAACTGATGTGGCTAACCTTCATCCCACGCAACTGATAGGGAAGAATGGTCACCCCACATACAGGATGAAAGCACTCCAAACTAAACCCCTCCAGGCAACTGAGAGGAAAAACTTCCATCTTATTCTGGATTAGAATCAAATCAGAGGTGAAAAGGAATTGTACTTGTTTAGTTCTCTATCCAGTACTCGACTGCATTTTTAAATTTAAATTTAGAGATACAGCACTGAAACAGGCCCTTCGGCCCACCGAGTCTGTGCCGACCATTAACCACCCATTTTATACTAATCCTACGCTAATCCCATATTCCTACCACATCCTCACCTGTCCCTATATTCCCCTACCACCTACCTATACTAGGGGCAATTTATAATGGCCAATTTACCTATCAACCTGCAAGTCTTTTGGCTGTGGGAGGAAACCGGAGCACCCAGAGGAAACCCGCGCAGACACAGAGAACTTGCAAACTCCACACAGGCAGTACCCAGAATTGAACCCGGGTCGCTGGAGCTGTGAAGCTGCGGTGCTAACCACTGCGCCACTGTGCCGCCCTCAGATTTTAAAAAATCTGGCATTAAAACAAGGAGGGGGAAGGGCAACCAGGCTCCTGGTTCTCTACCTGAGCTGTTCAGCCAACTGGGGGTTGATGACATTTGATAAGTCAAGGATGAGTAAAGGCCATACTGGTGACTGTTGCTGACCTCTCCAGCTTTCTTAGGAGAACCTCCCTCAGGTTTTCTCCTGATGTGCCTCAGCTCCAATTTTCAGCTGGGTTTGAAGAACTGTTTTGCAGGAAAATTTGCATTTATTAAGAAAAGCTGTTAAATTATCAGAGATTGATTCCATGTCTATTCCAGTGGGAACACAGGTCAGTGCATGTGGGTCAGAAGGTGAGTTGTTTCTGTGCAAGTGTGATCTTTAACTTATGCTGCAATTAATAGGGGCTACTATCCCCAACCAAAAAAGAGCAGCCAAACTTATTTTTTCTCCTTTTTCCTAGTTATATTCCTTCCTTCCCTGGAAGCGTTGACTCATGCTAGGTCACCATCTGGCCAAGTGGTTAGTCTTCACATTGAACCTTGGCTAGCTATTCAAATGCGGGGGCATTGCAGCTAAATCTTATCCTGCCTTCACAGGACGTTCACACCCGGTACTTTCTAATACGGATCACTGGATAATCAAGAGTGGGTCCTCTGGCTGATATTGTCCCTTCCCACTGCCCCCACCCCCACCATCACCATCCCTACCTTAATCCAAAGCAATTATCGTGCCCTTGCTGGAGATGGGAATTGAAGCAGGGATTTTTCAGTAATGACTGGCCATCAAGGGACTTGAAAGCCAAGTACTGCTCAACCTCAAACTCCATTCTGTTGCAAAGGTTACTTTTTCCCAACACCACGACATTAGCTTCTCTGCATATATCTCTCTCCCATGGATGCCAAAACCCACCATCCAGATCTTCACCTTAAGACTCGAGCTGTCCAGTGCTATCTTTGTCAGCCTTAACCTTGAAAGTGCTTTGGAGGAAGGCAGTAGGTGGCACTGTTGTTGGTCATGGCCAGAGAAGTGACCTGTTGAAGTGCTGGCAGGAGCTGAAGACAATGGCCTCCCTTTTGCCAGTATTGAGGTGGACGAAATTCCCATTCATCCAGGTCTTGAGGCCAAACAGCCAGTTGGACAGTGTAGCAATGGCCTCTATCACATGCTAGCAGTGAGATGGAGCTAGGTGCCGCCAGTGTACATGTGTAAGGAACCAGAGTCAAAGGAATATTTAATGGGCTTGTTTTATATCTCTTATCACTAACACACACTGGCTGTTAGGGCTAGATTAATAGCTTTGAATCTTATGTATTTACTGGACCTGTTACTGCCGACCAGGATCAGTACACACGCTTTAATGGTGTTTGCTTAATGATCAGATAAAGCCAAACGTTTTGCTGTGCACGTGGGTTTCTCATTAGCGGGCTTCCACTGGACTGGGACCGAGTTTTTTCCGACTGGTTACGAAGTCTGAATTTTTTTCAAATGTGGAATATAATGCGTGATTATTAACCCTTCTCATCCCAAAATTCCATTTGCATCTCCTACAATCAGCACACTTTTTTAACCCAATGGTTTCTGCAAAACTATTTCTATAAGAAGCTCAGTTGCTAAATATTTTAAACAGAATTGGATAAATCTGTAACTGCAAAATGTGCTTTAAAAGCAGAAGGGAGTTGGACTTATTTTAAGTATGAAATATACATTAAGGATGTGCTGATGGGGTTAGATAAAGTAAGGTGGGAGGGAGACTCATGTGGAGCCTATACATTGGTATAGATCTGTTGGGCCGAATGGCCTTTATGTTGTAAATTCTATGTAAAATATTCTTCGCCCAAAATCTATTCATTTAAGAATTACAAAAATTGCACTTTGTTTTTGCTTTCCTGATTCCTCCCCCACCCCCCAAAATGCCCCTGACCCCTTGGCGATGCTACATTTTGGTTTTCTTTTGCATATTAGTTATTCCACTGGTGGCGCAGTGGTTAGCACTGCAGCCTCACAGCTCCAGGGACCCGGGTTCGATTCTGGGTACTGCCTGTGCGAAGTTTGCAAGTTCTCCCTGTGACCGTGTGGGTTTTCACCGGGTGCTCTGGTTTCCTCCCACAGCCAAAGACTTGCGGGTGATCGGTAAATTGGCCGTTGTAAATTGCCCTTAGTGTAGGTAGATGGTAGGGAATATGGGATTACTGTAGGGTTAGTATAAATGGGTGGTTGTTGGTGGGCACAGACTCGGTGGACCGAAGGGCCTGTTTCAGTGCTGTATCTCTAAAATAAAAAAAGAAAAAATAATGTGTAGAAGGGTTGGTGATTGAATACAGTTGCTAAATGGCAGCTAGGGTCGAGTTTGGAGGGTTGTTTAAGACATTAACCTGAGACACACTCTGTTCCATTGAGTCAGATGGATATTAAAAATCCCATGATAACAGTGAGGTCTGGTATCCCTCAACCACATTAATCATCCAACTACCACCAAAATACATTAACTGGTCATTCATACCCTACTGACTCATCCAAGTGCCATTTTTTTATCTCCCCAACTCTATTTTTTTTCTCCCCCCCCCCCCCCCCCCCTTCCCCGGGCCCCAAAAAACACCTCCCAAAAAGCATCCAAATCCGCCCTGTGATCACTGATCTATGTTGGCTTCTGGTCCAGCAACATCTTGTTTTTTTTTAAATAAATTCTCATCCTTGTTTTCAAATCCCACCATGCCCTCACCCCTCTCTATCTCTGTAATTTCTTCCAGCCCCAAACTCCCTAAGATCTCTCTCTTACTCCAATTCTAGTCTCTTGTGCATCTCCCAGTTTCTAATGCTCTGTCATTGGCAACCATGGCTTCAACTGTCCAGGCCATAAGCTCTGGAAATCCATCCCTAAACCTCTACCTTTCTCTTCACTTTTAAATTGTTCCTTAAACCTACCTCTTTGACTAAGCTTCTGGCCACCTGCCCTAAAATCTCCTTATGTGGCTGGGTGTCAGTTATTGTCTGATCGTTCCTGTGGAAGCATTTTGGGCCGCTCTAGTATGTTAAAGATGTCTGTGGAGTCTTGCTATGTAAAAAAAAAAAAATCCATGTCTCATTTGCCCATGTAATGGTCGCTGTACACAAAAGCACCTGAAGCACTTTGAGAGATGTGATGAGATATATAAATGCAAGTCTCTTCTATCACGATCAAGAAATGTATACACCAGAAAAAGTAACAGCCCGGTAAACTGCGGAATTCAGTTAGTACTGACCCTTTCCTGTGCTTACGCCTTTCCTGATTGGGCTGGTTACTGAAGTCCAGTATCTGCCATGGTGCTGCTTCCTGATTCTCCCCCCATATCAGCAGAGGTGGCCTCTGGGGTGATGTGACCTATGAAATGGATCTCTAGGAGTGAACACACAAAAATAAAGCAAAATTGGGATGTGATCAACCAGGCAGGAGAATTTTGAAAATAAGAACTTGTATTTATGTAGCACTGTTCAGGATGTTCCAAAGCTCTTCACAATGACTGGATTACTTTTGAAGAGCAGTCACTGTTGTAATGTAGGGAAGCACAGCAGTCAGTTTGCACAGAGCAAGGTCCCACAAACAGCAATGTGATAGATGACCAATTAAACGGTTGTTGCTTGAGAGTCGTATGTCTGGGACAACACTTATCTAAGGAGCAGGAGTAGGCCATTCAGCCCCTCGAACCTGCTCTGCCATTCAATAAGATCACGGCTGATCTAATTGTAACCTCGAGTCCACATTCCTGCCAACCCTGATAACCTTTCACCCCCTTGCTTATGAAGAATCTATCTACCTCTGCCTAAAAAATATTCAAAGACTCTGCTTACACTGCCTTTTGAGGAAGAGAGTTCCAAAGACTCATGACCCTCAGAGAAAAAAAATTCTCCTTCTCCGTTTTAAATGGGCGTCCTTTTATTTTTATAAATTGTGACCCCTAGTTCAAGATTCTCCCACAAGGGGAAACATCCTTTCCACATCCACCCTGTCAAGACCCCTCAGGATCTTTATATGTTTCAATTAAGTCAACTTTTACTCTTCTAAACTCCAGCAATACAAGCCTAGCCTGTCCAAAGTTTCCTCATAAGACAACCTGCCCATTCCAGGTATTAGTCTAGTAAACCTTCTCTGAACTGCTTCCCAATGCATTTATATCCTTCCTTAAATAAGGAGACTAATACTGTACACAGTACTGCAGATGTCGTCTCACCAATGCCCTGTATAGCTGAAGCATAACCACCTACTTTTGTATTCAATTCTACTCGCAATAAATGCTAATATTCTATTAGTTTCCCTAATTGCTTACTGAGCCTGCATACTAACGTTTTGCAATTCATGCACTAGGATACCCAGATCCCTCTGCATCTCTGAGCTCTGCAATCTCTCACCATTTAGATAATATGCTTTTTTATTGGTGGGAGCACAGGTAAGTGGATCTGAGTCCACGAAAAGATCAGCCATGATTTTATTGAATGGCGGAGCAGGCTCGAGGGGCCGGACGGCCTACTCCTGCTCCTAGTTCTTATGATATTCTTCCTGCCAAAGTGGACAATTTCACATTTTCCCACAATATGCTCCATTTGCTAGATCTTTGCCCACTCATTCAACCTATCTATATCCCTTTGTAGCCCCCTTATACCCTCTTCACAGCTTCTTTTCCTGCCTATCTTTGCCATACCTTTGGTCCCTTCATTCAAGTCATTTATATAAATTGTAAAAGGTTGAGGCCATAGCACTGATTCCTGTGGCACACCACTCATTACATCTTGCCAACCAGAAAATGACCCATTTATGCTACTTTCTGTTTCCTGTTAGCCAATCTTCTAATCCATGCCATTATCACCTGCGCCATGAGCTTTTGTTTTCTACAATAACCTTTTGTGGCATCTTTATCAGATGCCTTCTGGAAATCTAAGTACAATACATCCACCGGTTCCCCTTTCTCCACAGCACATGTAACTCCCTCAAAGAACTCCAATAAATTGGTTAAACATGATTTGCCTTTCACACAACCATGTTGACTCTGCCTGAGTACCTTGAATTTTCCGAAGTGCCCTGCTATAACGTTTTTAATAGCTTCTAGCATTTTCCCTAAGACAGATGCCAAGCTAACTGGCCTGTAGTTTGCTGCTTTCTGTCTCCCTCCCTTTTTTGGAGGGATATTGGCTATTTTCCAATCTAATAGAATCTTCCCCGAACCTAGGGAATTTTGGAAAATTAAAATCTATGCATTAAATATCTCCCTCGGCACTTCTTTTAGAACTCTAGGATCAAGTTCATCAGGACCCAGGAGAACTCCTCCTTCAGATAGTATCTTGGTACCTTTCGTGCCCACTTGAGAGGAAAGACTGGATTTTCATTTAACATATCCTACAGAAGGCACTCCCTCAGTACGCACTGGAAACTCGGTCTGAATTATGTGCTGAAGTCTCTGGAGTGGAACTCAAACCAGCAACATTGAATCAGGCGGGATTGCTACCAACTGAGCCACAGCTGGTCCCCTTTTGGTGATATGCAGCTGCCAATTTCTGTATGGATAGATCCCACAAACAATGAATGAGATGATGAGCAGGTGACATGAGCAAATTACTGCGGATGCTGGAAATCTGAAACCAAAACAGTGAATGCTGGAAATATTCAGCAGGTCAGGCAGCATCTGCGGAAAGAACAAGAGTTTCAGGTCAAAAGGACTTTTTGAAAGCTGATCGACCTGAAACATTGCCTCTGTTCCTGTCTCCACGGATGCTGTCTGACCTGCTGAGGATTTCCAGCATTTTCTGTTCTTTGTAATGAGCAGTTGATTTATTTTAAAGTGATACTGTCTGGGGTATAAAAGCCGGCCGAGGACATGGGCAGAATCTCATGCTGTTCTTTGAATAGCCTCGTGGGATCTTTTACCTCCACCAGGACAAGCCTTGATTTAAAGTCTCATCTGAAACACAGCGCTTCTAACAATGCAGTACTCTCTCAGCATTGCACTGAAGTGTTGGCTGAGGTTATACACTCCAGTCCATAGTCAACCCATTGTCTTGTGCTTCAAAAGATGAGTGCCTCTACTGAGCCAAACTTCCTACTGTATTCTTCCCATGCATGGCTCAGAGGAGTAGTTCAGATCAAAGTGTTTCCCCAGACCCACCAGAGTACCTTTTTTTGTTTTAATGCTGTTATAAACCACTGGATATTACAATTTTCTCTGGGGTCCAATAGGAGACCAAGGCCTCAAGAAGGTACACTCCTGGGAGCAAACTGTCATCGATTTCCCCTAGGATCTTTGCTGGAAGCTTTTTATATTGCCTGCATATTTTCTATTTCATTATACAACACAGTGTAAGTTGTCCATAGCCTGCTGGAAAATCGAGGCTTGCTTCTTGTGGCAGTCTTCCAACCGCCTTAGTTGACGATGCAATAATGGGAAGACAGCAGGGTTTATTTTCTGAAAGGATGAGATCAAATGAGCCGAAGGGCCATCTTCATCCTAGCTGCTGTTGTGATCGTTTGTAGTTGATTCACTGGGAGCTTATAAGTATCTGTTGTGCAATTGAGTATGGCAAAAATGCTGATATCATGTGGCTCCTGGCAATTGTCAAGCATATTGGAGAAAGAAGTGGAGGGAAGGACAGTCCTCGTAATCAACAGTTAATAATTGATCACCCATTAAAAGTCAACAAATTCTCAACACAGCATACCAGTAGGTATCCATGCCTGCTGCATAATGAGGTCAGCCTGGCTCGAGTGCTATCTGCACATTGATGTTGAAATAGGCTGTTCTGTTTGTACTCTGTCCTACTGTGGCAATCGTGAATTGAATGTTGCATTGCAGGAGTCAAAAGTCTTCAACTCTTTCACCCTGTGAGAAGCCACAGCATGTAATCCCCTTGGAAATGCTGAGTAGTTGATGCTAAATTTATTGCGTCATTTGTTCACTAGTGCCAGCATTGCAGCAGTCTGCCTCTGGAGAAACAACAAGTGAAATGTTCAACAAAAACTTGATCAGTGCCAATGTTTTACCAATAAGGCTGGCACTCTGAGGGCGTGTAAGCAATTGGTATATGGAGTTAGGTTGCAGGTTGGCCATGATCTCATTGAGTGCGGAACAGACTTGAGGGACTAAATAGCCCCCTCCTGTTCCTGTGTTGAACTGAGTCCTTAAGCGAACTGAACATTTTTTGTGTATCTGAATACAGTAAACCCATTCCTTCTATCGATGTACGTCGGATTGGTTTAAATTGCATCGCACTTCAGTAGCATAATCCATCGAGTCTGAAAGTGCATTCATTGCTGCCATTTGACATTGACAGTTAATTCATATGATGAATTTTTAGTGTGCAATTTTTTTTTAACCAATGCTGTCTTGTTGCTCCCTGCCTCAGTTAACTGCAGACTACTTTTAAGCTAAATCTTTTATCATTCATTGGTTCAATCTCAGCTGCAATATTGCGACCAATTCTCGACACTGCATTTTTTCAAAAGGATGATGAGGCCTGGAAGAGGGTACAGAGGAGATTTAAATGCTTCCAGGGATGAGGGGCTTCAGTTACGTGGGACAACTGGGGAAGCTGGGATTGTTTACCTTGGAGCAGGGAAAGTCCAGGAGAGATTTAATAGGTGTTTCAAAATTATAAGGGCTTTTATAGGAAAAGATAGGGTGAAACTGTTTCCTCTAGCAGGAGGGATCATAACTTAAGGGTACAGATTTAAGATAATTGGCAAAAATGCTGGAAGCAGGGTAGGAGATGAGAATATTTCCTTGTTCATTCGTGAGTTATGATCTGCACTGCCTGAAAGGATGGTGGAAGGAGATTCAATAGTAACTTTGACAAGGGAATTGGGTATAGGTTTAGAAAGGGAAAAAAACTTGCAATGTTATAGGGAAAAAGCAGAGCAATGGGACTAATTGGATAGCTCTTTCAAAAGAGCTGCCACTGGGCATCAGAAGAAGGGTCACTGACCCGAAACGTTAACTCTGCTTCTCTTTCCACAGATGCTGCCAGACCTGTTGAGTGAATCCAGCATTTCTTGTTTTTGTTTCAGATTTCCAGCATCCGCAGTATTTTGCTTTTATTATATGGACCAAATCATGTTCTGTACTGTAAGATTCGATTCTACATCAACAGCCATTACATTTCAGAGTTTTAGCTTGGCCCAGTTGATCATGCAATCTATTCCGAGTCAAAAGATTGTGGGCTTAAGTCCCAGGATGGGACTTGAACACCCAGTCAGGGCAGCTACTCAATGCCGCATTGATTTGTTAGACGGCTGTGATCTTAAGGTGAGGTGTTCCTGTGTTTTCTCTCCCTCTGCCTCTTCTACATGACTGCAAGGATTTTTTTTTATTTCCAAAATATACTTTATTCATAAAAATCTGTAAAAATTACATTCCCAAACAGTTTCAAACAGCAAGTCAAAAAATACAAACAGTGCAAAGGTGATCAGTTTCCTTCTATACAAGTATGAGTTGCCTCACAACCCTTCCATTTCACATTTGTCCTGCCAGATACATTTCTACATTATACAGGAGACAAATTTTCCCGATACAGTTCGAGGGGTTTCCCATGGATCCAGCCCCTCAGTTCAGCTTGGTGGGGGGGACCTTACACTGTGGTCTTTCCCCATTGAGCCTTTGCTGCGGCTGCCCCAAGCTTTAGTGCGTCCCTCAGCACGTAGTCCTGGACCTTGGAATGTGCCAGTCTGCAACATTCGGTGGTGGACAACTCTTTGCGCTGGAAGACCAGCAAGTTTCGGGCAGACCAAAGGGCGTCTTTCACCGAATTGATAGTCCTCCAGCAGCAGTTGATTGTCTCGGTGTGCGTCCCTGGGAACAGCCCGTAGAGCACAGACTCCTGTGTTACAGAGCTGCTTGGGATGAACCTCGACAAAAACCACTGCATCTCTTTCCACACCTGCTTTGCAAAGACACATTCCAGGAGGAGGCGGGGGCATTGTGCGGAGGGGGCGAGACTTCGGGCATGCATGAAGGATCTGACAGGGAGGGCCCTTCTCACCACCAGCCAAGCTACGTCTTGGTGCTTGTTTGAAAGCTCTGGTGATGAGGTATTCCACCAAATGACTTTGACGGTCTGCTTGGGGAACCATCCGACAGGATCCACTGTCTCCTTTTCCCGTAGGGCCTTGAGGACATTCCGTGCAGACCACTGCCTGATGGACCGGTGGTCAAAGGTGTTTTCCCGCAGAAACTGCTCCACGAAGGATAGGTGGTACGGCACGGCTCAACTGCATGGAGCGTTCCGCGGCAATGTGACCAGGCCCATCCTTCGCAACACCGGGGACAGATAGAACCTCAGCACGTAGTGACACTTGGAGTTTGCGTACTGGAGGTCTACACACAGCTTGATGCAGCCGCACACGAAGGTGTCATCAGGATGAGGGCCACATTGGGTACATTTTTCCCGCCCTTGTCCAGAGATTTGAACATCGTGTCCCTCCGGAGCCGGTCCATTTTAGATCCCCCAGATGAAGCGGAAAATGGCTCGGGTGACTGCCACGGCGCAGGAGTGGGGTATGGGCCAGACCTGCGCCACGTGGAGCAACAACGTGAGCGCCTCGCACCTGATGACCAGGTTCTTACCCAGAATGGAGAGAGGCTGCTGCCCCCACATGCTCAACTTTTGTTGTACCTTGGCTACTCGCTCCTCCCAGGTTTTGGTGCACGCCCCGGCCCTTCCGAACCATATCCCCAGCACCTTCAGGTAATCTGACCTGACGGTGAAGGGGACAAAGGATCGGTCAGCCCAGTTCCCAAAGAACATGGCCTCGCTCTTGTCGTGGTTAACTTTGGCTCCCGAGGCCAGTTCGAACTGGTCGCAGATGCTCATCAGTCTGCGCACGGACAGCGGATCCGAGCAGAAGACGGCGACGTCATCCATGTACAGGGAGGTTTTAACCTGCGTGCCTCCGCTGCCTGGGATTGTCACCCCTCTTATGCTCGCATCCTTCCTAATAGACTCAGCAAAGGGTTCAATACAGCAAACAAACAAGACTGGGGAGAGATGACAGCCCTATCTGACTCCAGATTTGATCGGGAAACTTTCCGTTTCCCACCCGTTGATTGAGACTGCGTTACTGATGTTTGTGTAGAGCAGTTGGATCCAATTGCAGATTCCCTCCCCAAACCCCATTTTGGAAAGCACGTCCATCATGTAGGTGTGCGATATCCTGTCAAAAGCCTTCTCCTGGTCCAGGCTGATGAGGCAGGTGTCCACCCTCCTGTCCTGTACATAGGCGATCGTATCCCTGAGTAGCGCGAGACTATCAGAGATCTTCCTGCCAGGTACAGTACAGGTCTGATCGGGGTGGATCACCAACTCCAGAGCGGACTTGACTCGACTGGCAATGACTTTGGACAGAATCTTGTAATCAACATTAAGCAGTGAGATGGGCCGCCAATTTCTGATTTCTGCCCTCTCCCCCTTCTGCTTGTAAATAAGGGTGATGATGCCTTTCTTCATGGATTCTGACATGCTGCCGGCCAGGAGCATACTCTCGTATACTTCCAGCAGGTCCGGGCCGACCCAGTCCCACAGGGCCGAGTACAACTCAACCGGTAAGCCGTCACTTCCGGGAGTTTTACTCGTCTTGAAGGACTCGACGGCCTTTGTCAGCTCGTCCAGAGTCAGCGGCTTGTCCAATCTCTCCCTCCTGCCGTCATCTAAGACCTCTGTGATAGATGACAGGAAGGACTGGGAGGCTCTGCTGTCTGTGGGCTTCGCGTCATACAGCCCAGCATAAAAGGATTTGCTGATCCTTAGTATGTCGGACTGCGAAGACGTTACCGAGCCATCTTCTTCCTTCAGGCTGCTGATAACAGAGCTCTCTCTGTGTACCTTTTGGAAGAAGTAACGCGAGCACGTCTCATCCTGCTCGATGGAGCGGGCTCTGGACCGGAAGATGATCTTGGAGGCCTCCTTGGCAAAGAGCAAGGCCTGCTGGCTGTTAACCACTTGGAGGTCATCCTTGACCTCGAACCCCATCGACTGCAACCGGAGCAGATTTTGCATACTTTTCTGGATTCGGGACATTTCCCCCTGTCTCTCTCTCACCCTCGGAACACCTTTGTGGATGAAGAACCTCTTGATGTTCTCAATCACTTCCCACTAGTGAACTGGAGACTCAAAGAGGGGTTTCACGGTCCTCCAACCTTTGTAATCCCCTTTGAGTTCCTCAACGTTCTCTGGGGTTAGCAGTGTAGCATTGAGCTTCCACGTCCCTCTGCCAACCTGGTCGTCCTGTAAGTGACAGTCAGCCAGTAAGAGGCAGTGGTCGGAGAAGAACACCGGCTTGACGTCGGTGGATCTGACCGGGACGGGACACAAACAGGAAGTCAATCCTGGAATGGGCAGACTCGTCCGATCTTGACCATGTGTATCTGCGCTGCGCTCCGTCTGCAGATTTGCTGAAGACGTCGTGCAGTTTGGCATCTTTAACTGTTTCTATTAGGAATCTGGATGTAGCGTCCAGTTTGCTGTTGTCACTGCCAGATCGTCCAGCCGCATCGATGATGCAGTTGAAGTCACTGCCTAGGATGACCGGTCTGGTCGTCGCCAGCAGCAGTGGGAGCTGCTGGAAGACGGTCAGCCGCTCGCTGCGTTGTACTGGGGCGTACACGTTGATCAACCGGAGCGGAGCATTGTTGTACATCACGTCTGCTACAAGGAGGCGACCGCCCACCACCTCCTTAACTTCGGAGATGGTGAAGTTACCTCCCCGCAGCAGAATACCCAGGCCGGAGGAACGGCAATCATTACCCCCCGACCAGATCGATGGCCCGTGGGACCACCATCGCGATCACTGCCTGTAGGTGCTGAGGTGTGGTATTCCACAGTCCTGCAGAAACAGTAGGTCGGCTTTGACCGTGGCGATGTGTTTCAACCTTGGATTACATCACGTAGTAGATTTAATGCTACGCACATTAATGGAAGCAATCTTTACACCCATTTTTTTAAAGTTAGTTGTTGCTTCCCATACCATTTGGCCTTGTTCCTGCATACCCATCATGTGAGCAAGCTGTTTCACAATAGTTGGGCTCAGAAACCCCTCCTGGTTTTTCATGCAGGAGTTCTTCCGCTGGGGTGACATCAGGGGGGGTCTTGTAGGCAGCAAAGATTTGGTTATCCTCTGCTGCTTCCATCTGTTCCTCCTCGAAAACATCACTGCTCCCGGTGTCCCGGAGCTGAGATGCGTTGGCCACGTCGTTACGTGTGGCGCTTTGGGGTTGGGGCACGCCGGGCTCATCACAGCTTCCAGTGCCCGGGGGCTGAGATGCTTTATCTTCCATCTCCTTGGAGTTCTGCCACCTCTTTTGAAGGGGCTGTTGTTCCAGCATTCCCCCGTCCAGTGAAGAGGAGCTGTTGCAGTCTGATTCAGAAGGTAGCCTCCTCTTGCCACTGGTTTGGGTGGTGGCCTGTTCCACTTTTGGATGTTTTATCTTTGTGGTTTTCCTCTGGACCACTTGCCACTGACCTGTTTGTCCATCTGCTGCCTCCTCCTCCATTGATTCTGTCTGTGGAGGAGGGGTTTCCGGGCGCAGGGTAGGTGCTGGGTCACTGGTTTCAGCTGCCTCCCCTTCCTTCTCAGGTTGAAGTTCCTCACTGCGGAGAAGGTTGCTGGACTCCTTTCGAACACCGGACGCCTTCGTCGAACCTTCTCCCGGCCTTTCCTTGGACCTTGCTGCCTGAGCATAACTGAGGCAGAGTTTGGGGCAGGTTTTGTAGCACCGCACTGTCTGCTTACAGTCCTTGGTTTGATGGCCTTCTTCCTTGCAGTTCTTGCAAACAACAGTGCTGCAGTTGGCTGCCACGTGACCAGATTTGCCACAGGTGCGGCAAACTCTGGGCTGCCCAGCGTAGACCAAGAAGCCTCAACTTCCCCCGATAGCGAAGCTGGAGGGAGGGTGGATGATGGCTCCACTGGGATCTACCTTCAAGGTCACCTTGACCTGCCGCTTGCTGGTCCAGATCCCAAAGGGGTCCTTGACATCAGTGCTGCTGCCGGCCACCTCGACGTACCTGGCGAGAAAGGTGAGTACATCCACCACCGGAACATGGGGGTTGTAGAGGTGAATCGTCACCACCCGGTCCCGTTGTGACGGAAGCGTGAAGAGCGGCTCCGCTGTGAGGATCGACAGTGGCGCCCAGTCCCCTTTCTCCTTGAACGCCTTCAGGAACTTGATGCATCCCGCCACGTTCCGGAACGTCACGTCGAAGTATCCACTGCTGGGGAAATCCTGCAGGCAGAAGACGCCCGTCACTTGAAATCCGCAGCAATCGAAGAGAATTTTCTTGATTAAGGTGCGATCGACCGGTGCATCTCCTTCTTTGTCCTTCACCACCACCCGAACGGTGTTCCGCACTCCCTGGCCTGAAGCTCGAAGATTGGTTATAGCCATTTTACTCAAAGCCTACCCAGGATCAAAAGGCAATGATCATGGTCTCTTCTCAACCAAGTAAGCACTGATAACAGATACTACACTTGATCTTAGCCAAAAGGCCAACATGACTGCAAGGATGGATATGAGATGCGGAGAGGTGGGGAGAAGCTGGTTCGCCATGAGGCTGCATGTCGCAATGACTGGACCGTGCTCGATGCACCAGCTGGTCATCTCCTGTCCGTCAATTTCGGATGTTAATCCGAGATATTGTCTCCCTGCTCTTGCGGACACCTGACGGCACAATCTGAGGAAGAGCGGAAAGGCATGACGCAACGCTGGTCGTTGATTTCGTTACTGTTTATGGGATGGTGGTCTGCAAAAAATGGCATTAATATAAGCAAATGCAGCTGCCGTAATTCATTTGGTGTTTTCGAGTCTGTCTTCATTTGTCCACTCTTTTCCCTCCGCAATTCCAGGAATTTAGTGCAGAAAAAACACGACTACACTGGGAAACTATAAAATGGCTTGTCTCACACGTGCTCTGAAATGCTATTAAAAGGAAAAACCAGTCTAGAGAGATTAAAACAAATGAGCTGAGGTCAGTACTGTAGAGCCCAGCCCAATTCGGTGATGCTGTGCTATACAGCTCCAGGGGCTTATCTGATTTAAGGCAGTGAATAGCTGAGCTTTTAAAAGAAAAAAGGTAAGTGCTAAATTCTCAGCCCAGTCTGTTAGCTGGTCTCATCCAAGGCTACAGTAAGGATCCTTCAATTGGCTGCAACATATCTACCTTCCCTTTAAAACTAGAGAGGTAAATGAGGGAGCAAGGAATAAAAGGATATGTTGATAGGGTAAGATGAAGTTAAAAGAAGCTTGTCTGGAGCATAATCACCGGCACAGGGCCAAATATCCTGTTTCGGTGCTGTGGGTGGCATGTAGATCGGGGAGAAGAAATTAGACTAGGGTTTCAAATTGAAGGAACATTGCAAAGCACTCCACATCTGTAAATTATAGTGGTTATTATGTAAACCGAAATAACAGCCATTTGTCCGCAGCAAGATCCCATAGAAAGGAAGTGCTCATAGACTGGGCTTGACTGATGCCCACTGTGCTTGAAAAGGCTGGTGGCAGCCATTATCTAGGCTTGCGTTTGAGAAATTGCCACTTGGGCAAGAACTGGAGCCCACCGAGCTAAACACCAGCAAGAAACCAATGCCTTTAGGAGGTGATGGGTGGGAGAGGTGGAGAGCGTTGGCGGAAAATGGACGGGGAAGCAGACGTGATCTATGGGAATTTCTGCTTTGCAAGTTAGTAATAGCTTCAACACCTGTGACAGGTGCTAGGCAGCTTTACTCTAGTCCCAAAAAATGATTAAGCGCAGTTTGTTGTCGCGAGTTTCACAATGAATGTAAGTGCACTCCAGGGGATAGGGACAATGTTGACCTTCATGTTGAAGTGCAGTACTAAAAGCCTCCTTGAAAACTGTCCGTGGTGTCATCACTGAGTGGCCTCGTCATCCCGTGTACATCGTGTGTGTATTGTGTATGGTTGAAGCTGTCATGCAAAAAGAAAACACTGATGCTGGAACTGGCCATCCCAGTGCTAATGTTCAATTCTCCATTTTTTAAGGAAATGGAAACGATACCACAAGCTGTGACGAAAATAAAACAAGCTGCATCTCTTTTGTTGGGTGGGGGGTTGGGTGGGATTTGAAGGCACCAGTGAATGTTCATGCGAATCTATCACCGCTCGTGATTAATCGTTTACAAGAAGGCTGTAATCATTACATCCTTACTGCCTACCTTGGAAGATCAATGAGATTTAGTAAAGCATATTATCACTGAGGGAACTGCTAATTCAATCAGGTCCCGATGTCCAGGCTTACAGCAGCAATTCACTGCCTGTCTGGAAAATAAGTGGTGCGATTAGCAAAGCAATTTGCGGTCTCTGCTCCCATTGTCATAGCAACGGTGGTCAGATCGGTCCAGTTTCCAAGTATCTAAATAAAATTAAGACGCTTCAGCAAATAACTGTCTTCAGGCCATTATTCAGATCTCTTAATCTGCCTGTAATCTCTGCTCTTTGTTCTTCTTACTCTGGTATTAGCTGACAGCTCAATGGGAAAAGATTAACCCTTTGGGTCCTGCAGCTCTGTTCCAAGCTTTAGCATTTTCTCCAGTTATTATGTGCTCATGAATTGCCAATGAATTGGTGCTGCTGGGCCAATGCAGTGTTCAAGGGCATTTTGCTCAGCCAGGACTTTGGAGGGTGAGTCTAGTCATGATGCTCCAACTGTCATGAGCTTCTCCTGCCTCTCAATTTTGTAAGTGTGTATGATTTATCTCCACAAAGTTTCAGACTGTCCTTGAGAGGAAGGAGGTAAAACCGGCCTAACTACATGTTTCCTGTATCTGAGGTATCATCCCAGAGAGGTTGGCCGAGGAAAGAGATTGGTGGCTGCTGCCATCACTGGTTGAACTGTTTTGCCATCCTGATTCAACACATCTTCCTTTAGCAGTCCTCAACAATTTACTGGCTCGGTTCTTTTGATGATTCTAGGGTCATTTGACTCAATTACCATGCGAGGAAATCCATTCCAAATTCTTCACGGCTTGGCATTGGACCATAGAAACGTAGAAACAGGTGGAGGCCATTCAGCCCCACCAGCCGATCCCCTCATTACATGATATCAGGTCTGATCTGTATCTTAACTCCATCTACCTGCATCCCTCAATACCCTTGCCTAACAAAAGTCTAGTGGTCTCAATTAATTTTCAATTGACCCCAGCCTCAACAGCTTGTTAGGGGAATGAGTTTGAAATTTCTGTAACCCTTTGCACGAAGAAGTGTTTTTGACGCCACTCCTAAATAAGCTAGCTCTAATTTTAAGGTTGTGTTGCCTTGTGGTCACTCCCACCAAAGGATATAGCTTGTCCCTACTGCTCCCCCCCCCCCCCTTGCCCTGCCCCTCCCTCTGCCCCCTCTCCCCCCCCCCCCCCCCCCCGTCCCTCTTTTGCTATTCTGATTTGACCCAGGTTTAAAATTATTAACTGAGACGGCTAGATTTTTGTTGGCCAAGGATAATTAACCCTTTCCCCTCCAGCTCCAAGATAAATTCCCAGATTAAATCTAATAAATTGGATTTCTGGCATTTTCCCATACATGGAGTGTATTGTTTTCTCTCCACATAGGCTTCTTCAGGGATATGGGAAACAGGGTGGGTATCTGGGACTTGTGACTACTGCTTCTGTGAAGGATGAACACCAACATGGACTGGTTGAAACGAATGACTATTTTCTATGTTATCTCTGGTTCCTGGTGTCACATGTCATTTGAGGTGAGTTCCTGAGGAATCAGCCAATGATGGTTATTATCTACTTAAGTCTTCTCTTCGTTTTAGAATCATGGAATGATGCAGCACAGAGGAAGGCCATTCAACCCATCATATCTGTGCCAGCTCTTGTGAAAGAGCTAGTCCTGCTCCCTTACTCTTCCCCGTAGCCCTGTAAATTCTTCCCCTTCAAGTCCTTATCCAATTTCCTTTTGGAAGTTATTATTGAATTTGCTTCCACCACCCTTTCAAACAGTACATTCCAGATCCATCATAACTGGCCACATGCTGCTCTGTTTAATTTGTTGTGCTCCTGTGAAGTGCCTTCAGACGTTATGTTAAAGGTGCTATATAAATGCAAATTGCTATTACGTTAAAAATTTCTTCTTTATCTCGCCTCTAGTTTTGTATGTTTGTATAATTCTTTTCCAAGTTTCCTGATTACATACTTTCAGCTTAATTTAGGCGTAACAATCCATGTATTTTCTTTCAGCTGATTTCACTCATTTAAAAACAAATCAAATTTATGGTAAGGAAACAAACAATAAAAACCTGTTCCACTCTTGATTGGAGAAAGTTGGGTAGAAAGAGAAAAGAAGTGTGGTGGTGGTTTTTGTTTTTCTAAAAATGCTGAGCAAATAATTTAACACTAATTTATTCTAGAACCTTCTGAAGAGAAGAAAGTTGCAGGGCTATGGGGAAAGGGCAGTGAAGTGGGACTAAGTGAGTTGTTCCTGCAGAAAGCCGGCATGAACACAATGGGCCGAATGGCGGCCTTCCATGCTATCGCCATTCTATGGTTACAATATCTGTTTTGGTGGATCTTGTAAAAATGGGGGTGGTGTGAAAGCTGTTATTAATTAATAAGAGAATACCCTCTTCTAAAATCTTGAAGGGGGGAGTAAAGGGTCACTATACAATGATGGAAGGGGCTTAAGACAAAGCTTTGAGTGCAATTCAGAATGGAGTGAAATAACCTACAGTCCTTTTGAGACACAATAGGCTTTTTTGTGGTAGAGAAAAAAATGTCAATTTTGCTAAACTCTCCACAGAGGAGTGGCTCCCGCCTACCCAAACTCTCATCACTTAACATCTTTAACACTTGGATTTGAAGCCAAGTCCCAAAGGTAACAGGCAACATTCTAATACCAGTGCCACTCAGCCCCCGATACCAAAACAATCATTAAATGCTAATTTCCATTGAAAACAGTTAAAATCAGCTTTTTGCTGTAATGCGTTGTGGCTTTTAATTTGTGCATTATAAGGAATGGGCGTAGATGATGGAGAATCCATTCATATCGAAGTTGATAATGATTGTACTGTGATAGGCATGACCTTAAAGTGAACCCTTTTATACATTAAAAAAGGTCTCTGTGTTGTAAATTAATAAGGTCGTTAA
Organism: Heterodontus francisci; assembly: GCF_036365525.1. NCBI lineage: Eukaryota > Metazoa > Chordata > Chondrichthyes > Heterodontiformes > Heterodontidae > Heterodontus > Heterodontus francisci. Next base: position 14,580,925 of record NC_090406.1, read on the forward strand.
AAATAGCTTTAGGGAATATGAAGTCCATTTTAAAATAAAATTAGACATTTATGTTTGAGCATTTTTTTTTTCACGTGTTAGAAGGAAGAACTTGCATTTATGGTGTTACTTTGTGTCACACATCCTGAAGCACTTGACAGCCAATGAAGTATGTTTGAAGTGTAACCACGACAGCCAATTTATGCACAGCAAGGTCTCTCAAATAGCAATGAGAATGGCCAGATCATCTGTTTTATGTATTAGTCGAGGGATAAATGCTGGTCAGGACTGGCAAACAGTGGAAGGAGCGCTTGGAAATTCAAGCATCCCATTCGCTCGACTCGCCAATCTCCACCTGCCTCACCTGTGGCAGTGTGCGCAAATCCAGAATTGGACTATTCAGTCACCTAAGGACCCACAACTCTGGAGTGGAAGAAAGTCATCCTCATTCCCGAGGGACTGTCTAAGAGAGAGAGAGCTCCTCTTCTGCTCTTCAAAATAATAGACTGGGATCTTTTATGTCCACCTGAGAGGGCAGACGAGGCCAGGTTTAACATCTTATCTGCTGCACTGGAGTGACATCCTGGATTACGTGCTCAGCTATTGGGAGTACGCCTTGAACTCAAAACCTTCTGATTCCTTTGAGACGTTGAACTAAGACCCCATCTGCCTGTTGAATTGAACATAAAAGATCCAATGACACCATTCAAAGAAGTGTTGGGTGCTCTCTCATTGTACTGCCCTAGTATTTCTTCCTCAGCCAACATCGTTGGAGAGAATAAAAACTCAGATTAGAGGATAATTCTTCATTTGCTGTTTGTGACCTCGCTACACAATTGGCTCCTGTGCTTCTATGCATAACACCATTGATTGTACTTCAAAAGTAATTAATTGGTTGTGAATTGCTTTGAGACATGTAATACTTGTACGCTTGTAAACTTGCTTGTTAAATTGAAGTTCTTGCACTGGCAATTGTTGCAGTAACTGGAACTACTTTCTCCAGATTTCCCATCTGACACAGTACTGAGTAAATAACAAGTTGCTGTACTTGCACTCCTCATCTTGTGTTGCTGAAACCACGAACATGATGCGCAATGTGCCCTTTAATTATTCTTTTAGGCAGCTTTAGACTTGGAACTCAATGCAATGGTGTTTTCTTTTTCTGCAAGTGTGGGCACAATCTTTATAAAGGACGAGGCCAGCAAAGCTAGAGGAAACCTTTACAGTAAGAAGTTCTGCCAACAAGATGTTTGTTGCATAAGGTTCCAGTACGCTGTTTCACTGCATCGAACTAAATCTACAAGGCCCCAGCTGTACCATTTTGAAAACCTGGTCCCTCCAGCAGGATGGAGCTAGGGATCTGAAATAATTTGCCTTTTTAGGAGCAGTTTTTGCACTTGTTAACATTTGCGTTTGGGTTGGATTGTGCTGGGTGGAAAGAATGATAGCTGGGGCCAAGTGCCAACCAGCTTTGCTAAATATGCAGATAAATTGGAATTGTTTATCTGCAGTTTGAGCCCGAGTTTATTGCAACAGTCAAGATGAAGTCTCGATGTTCCATGTCGCTAGTTATGACGAGCTCCTGTTGATCTTAGATTCTAACAGTAGAATAATTGTCACTAAGCCCACTGTGGCTTCTATTCTGACTGTATGGCAACATCAATTCATTGCTGGAAAGTTAACTTTTGTGCTTTGGATTTGTCCACCAGTTGCAATCCCTTGGCAGTTAGCAAAAAAAAGATGGTTTGAGGCTGGAACTGTGCACTAATTTCCTAATCTAGTCATGTAACACATTATAATCTTAACACGTCAGGAGAGGGAGCTTTTTGGCGTTAATGCAAGCTTCCAGTCAGCAACTTCATTACTAATTTGGAAGCATCAATTAGCCCGCCATTTTAATGCGTACCCATTTATTTCCATGCTGATTACAGCAGAATCCTAAAGTGGACTGACTTTAATAAACTGCACCTAGCTCCCCAAAGACCTGGAACTCAGCAATTGTGTGTGTCAGGCTGTGTTCTGCTCCAGCTGTGCCTAAAGCCACACTTGCATATTGATGTATTATGCAATCGATCAACTACATCAGCTTGCTCATTTAAATTAATCTGTCCACCTTTTATTTAGATTTTTTAGATTTAGAGATACAGCACTGAAACGGGCCCTTCGGCCCACCGAGTCTGTGCCGACCATTAACCACCCATTTATACTAATCCTACACTAATCCCATATTCCTACCACATCCTCACTTGTCCCTATATTCCCCTACCACCTACCTATACTAGGGGCAATTTATAATGGCCAATTTACCTATCAACCTGCAAGTCTTTTGGCTGTGGGAGGAAACCGGAGCACCCGGAGGAAACCCACGCAGACACAGGGAGAACTTGCAAACTCCACACGGTACCCAGAATTGAACCCAGAATAGAGCTGTGAGGCTGCGGTGCTAACCACTGTGCCACTGTGCCGCAGTTAGGTGGGAGGAAGAAAAAATCCTGCGTTATATTGAATTTACCAGAAGGCCAGACTAATATAGGTATCCTCGGAGCTTTCATACGTTTTATTGTAATTTAAGATCCAAAATCAGAAACCCTTCCTTCTTTGGTCTGGAATATAATCCCAAGACTGACCATAAACCGCTGCTGTTTGTAGAACTGGTCACAATATAATGCCTTATGAAAAGTTCCCGCGAGCCTTATTTTCCTTCCTAAATTTCTCATCTGTACCACAGCTGCAATCACAAATAATGCTGAAATGTAGTATATTGGCTAATGACGTATGTTGAGTGTATCAGACTTGAGTGGAACGGGTGACTTTGGACCTATAGTTCCCAAAGCGCTCCACTATTGGGGTTTTCCTTGCCTCATGTCTGGGTCCGTTTGGACTAATTGAAAGCAATTGATTTTATTGGTTTAAAAAAAAACACTGCTACAATTTGTCAACAACTCCACTACTCTTGTACCTGGAATTCTCTTGCCAAACCACTCTGCCTCCTCTACCTCTCCCTTCAAAATGCTTCTCAAAATCGACCTCTTTGACCAAGCTTTTGGTCACTTGTCCTAATATGTCCTTATATGGCATGGTATCATATTTTGTTAGCACGCCTGTGGGAGTACCTTGGGATGTTTTACTAAATTTAAAGGAGCTCTATACATACAAGCTATTGTATCATGTGACTACCAGGAGGGTAAAAGGTGAACTCGATGGACTATGGTCTATAATTGTCCAGCATTCTTATGTTCATATAAATTTGGTGGTGTCACAAGGGTTTAAGTGAAGTACAATATTCAGGTGTAATTTTTGTGCTATGTCCATTTGGACTGTGAAAAACACACCCAGCAGTACAATTATCTGTACAGATTTTGTCCTTTGTAAGTTGGAGTGTCTCCAGAGAGAGCTTTTTGAAACATGTAACAGTGGGGGCGAAGTACTGGTGGTTATAGGTCTGTCATGGTGTCATAGCACTGGGAGCAATTTGTGGTGATGTATTCAGAGCAGCACACAAGAAGCATATTGGCAAACCATTAAATGGACCTGGCTTAACTGACTTTTTTTTTGTACTTGTACCATTGCACTAAATATTCTGTGACAGCACTGAGAACACATAATTAGGAGACTGTTACTAGGCAGCTGGATCTTGAGAGGGTCAGATGACGTAATGAATCTCACGATTCAGAACGTCTGTTTTTTTTTTCCCTTAAAGACTCTGCTGTTTTTTTTGTACTGGGAGCATTGTGGGCAAGCCTTGTCCTGCAAGTTTTTAACAACTAGCCCCTCAAGTCTCCATGTTATCATTTTTGATAGGTTGGGCATGTAGAAATGCCTCTCTAAGATGTGCAGCAGAGCATCTATGCATTCCCTTTCTGGAAATGTGTTGAGAGGGCTGAGATAAGGCACTCATCATGTGGAAGGATGCAGCCACGAACCTACGATCAACTGTTCCAAGGCATTGCCAAACCTGTGTTCTGTATATTTACAGCTAGTCTGGAACTGTCTGTAGTAGGGAACGGTCAGGAGTGAGATTTATGACTAAAATTAATGAGGCAAATCTCAAAACATTTTTGGGCATTTGACCCTAAAAATGTCCTCTCCATTAGTTTTAACAAATGAGTTTATGCATTTGGGAGAAATTCTTCTGTACTGCCTTAATTAAGTTAACTAATTGGAAATGAGCTGGTTTAATAACTTTGCAAAATAGTGGGAGAGGGTAAACCTTTTGTTTCTAAAGGGTGGGATATGTCAGAATGAAGTCATATAACAGCACTGAAGGAAGCCATTTGGCCCATGAAGTCCATGCCAGCTCTCTGTAGAGCATTCCAGTCAGTCCCATTCCCTTGCTGTAGCCCTGTAAGTTTATTTCCCTCAAGTGCCCATCCGGTTTCGTTTTGAAATCCTTGATCGTCTCCACTTCCAGCACCCTCGTAGGCAGCGAGTTCCAGATCATTACTACTCGATGCATATAGAAGTTCTTCTTCACATCCCCCCCCCACCGCATCTCTTGCCCAAAATCTTAAATCTGTGTCACTTTGTCCTTGTGCAATCAGCTAATGAGAACAGCTTTTCTTTGACTACCTTATCTAAACTTGCCTTAATGTTCTATTTTTAAACCAAAATGAATTGAGATTTGACATGTCTGGGCATTTGTGTTTCTCAATGGTTTGCATTTGTGCTAGTAGAATAAATGGTTGATCCTAGTGGCTGTAAGGGTTTTAATCAACCACTTGTGGGTTATAAGGTCATCCTGCTCCAAGAGTAAACTGTTAATCCCTGTTCATTGACATGACATTTCATGTGAAAAAAATAACAATTTATAACTTCATGAAGTCTTGATGGAAGTTTCTTTTCGTTGAGCTTGTTTGCTATTAAAGCTGTCACTGGAGTTGCTGCAGAGTAGCCTTTAGTCCTGGCCAGCCCTTGGGTGGGAATTTTTATTGGATTGCCCAAAATAGATTGAGTTTTACAACACGCCGTGACAAAAGCAATTGGTGTGCAGTCATAAATGCTTTCTGAACAAGCTGAATATTTTTTTTCTTCTGTTGTAGGCTGAAATTGTCAAAAGATTGAATGGAATCTGTGCTCAAGTCATCCCCTTCTTATCTCAGGAGGTAACTATGTCTCAATTCTGTCTGACTGTTAAACGGTAACGTCAATGCAAGATCCATCAGCCATTAATGGTGATGTAGCTAGAGTTCTGTTTTGAGTGTCAAAAGCTACAAAATGCTGACTAGTGCTCGCTATCTCTCCAGTTTGGAAAGTTGTACTCTGACAATCTTTGGTCTGATTACATTTGTTTCTCTTTTGTCTTTATTTCAGCATCAGCAACAGGTGGTTCAGGCCATAGAACGTGCAAAGCAAGTGACTGCCCCGGAGCTTAATACTGTCATCAGGGTATGTCTGCTGTATTCATTTACACATGCACACACACTCTCTCTCGCTAAATCCATCAATAAGGCTTAGGTCGGTAGTCCTAGCTTACTTTGATTTATACTTCAAAGGCTGCGTGTAATGCCATGGGAGGGTTGGGAAGCAGTGCAATTGTGGGAAAGGCTCAAAGTGACCTATGCTGTTACTGTAGCAATGCAAGCTAGCAGTAAATTCACAGTTTTCCCCTCCCCTCCTGAAGTTACTGACCCGTGCTGAAGCAAGTGGCCTTTCCATAAGTAAGCAATGTCTGTCTCTGGTGCCTAGTTCAAGTGATCATGCTTCATTGTCTGAACCCAGACATGGGGAAGCTATTCTGCCACAAGGAGCATCACAGCAAGGCCTACTCGACGTCCACATTTTCCATTAGGAAAGGACAAGGACAGCGGACGCATGGGAGCGCCACCGAGTCACTCACTATCCTAACTTGAAACTGTATTGCAGTTCCTTCCCTGTCACTGGGTCAGAAACCTGGAACTCCCATCCTAACAGCACTGTGGACACCACATGGACTGCAGTGGTTCAATAAGGCGGCTCACCACCACCTTCTCGAGGACAATTAAGAATGGGTAATAAATGCTGACCTTGCCAGCCATCCATCCCAAGAGCACATTAAAAAAAAAAATGACTGATAACCCTGTCTCTTTCTTTCTGTTCCCCTGCCCATCCTCCCTTCCCTTCCAGGAATGCTGTGAGCAATCGTAACATTCTGGTTGAGGTAAACTAATGCAGTGTAGACTGGAGTTTGAACCTGGAACCTTCAGAGATTGTGCAGCGGATATGTAGCTTTTAATTGCTTCCCATCTTTAAAATGTCTCCTAAATACTTAGATTATCTGACATTATTATCGAATGTTTGAGAGTGAGAGCAGCTGGTACCTCTGGGAAAATTACAGTAAAATGTCACTAACATTTTCTGGCAGAAGATGCCTTTTTTATGACCTCCTCCTCACTACTTCTACCTCCTTATCTGCACATCTCCCAAAAACACTGTTAAAGATGGTTGCCATTACCACAGTAATTCCTGCTGCCTATTACTTTCCTGCCCCGCAACTAACAATGCATTTGAAACAAATAAGGTGTGGTCACTTTAAGGGAATAGCATTTCCAAAATATTTTTTGGCCACTGCTGGCCCACCTTCCCTTCACCTGTGTCTCAACTGAGCTGCTGCTCCTCATGTCACTGAGCCTTTATTCATTGGCTGTTTGGCTATGGGCTGTTACAAGTCTTGTTCCCTTCCTCTTGCTATCCAATAGGAGAGAGAGAGAAAAGGAATGTTGGGAGGTGCAGTTATCCCACGATCTCTAGATCTCGAAGGTTGTTCATTTAAACTGTAGGACCTGTACATTTTGCAGAATTAGTAGTCACACAGTTTTTCCTCTTTCATCTTGCTGTGGGGAAATTCTTTTCGACTGGTCAGGGTGGGACATCTAAGGAGCTGCAGGTGCCATCGCACATGCCTTCACTCTGGTGCAACTTGCATTACTGCATTCCTACATTACAACAGTGACTATTTCAAAAGTACTTAATTGGCCATAAATTGCGGGAAGATGGAACTGAGGTAGAAGATTAGCCACCATCGTATTGAATGGTCGAGCAGGCTCAAAGGGCCGAATGGCTATCTCTCTGCTCCTATTTCTTGTGTCCTTATGTAAAGTGCTTTGGGACACCCTGAAGTCATGAAAGGCACTATATAAATGAAACTTGCCTGTACTCACTCTGCTCTGTTGCCCATGTTTACTCTGTCCCTTTCTTTCATGAGAGCACCTTTCTTTGGGATCATGACCCTTGATGAAAAAAATCAGCATAAAACAAGTGAAATTGAGTCCGTAGTGTAGTGGGAGACTGGCAGAAGCACGTTATTTCCAAAATGTTAAACTGTTGTCCAATTAGACAATACTTGTGTCTTTTGCACCTACTATATACTACAAGCTAAACAAGTCACAACTGATGAGTGGTCTTCCCGTTACCCTCGTTGAGAATGGAGATTGACCCTTTAGCTTCAGTTTTTATTGAAACATCAATGTGGTTTGCAGACATGTGGCTGCTGTTGTGTTTTTGACACATGACGATGAACTACTGTATAGATTTTTTTTTAGCAGGGAAGGGCGGGTAAGCTAGTTTAGTAGATTTGTTCCCACGTACTGACTGAGGCTGTTCAGAGGATGTTTCTTTTCTTGATTTGAATTTTTTTAAAAATATGAAATAGCTGATCTGGGAGGAAATGGCCTGTAATGTACACTATGCAATGAGTAATGAATTACAAGTTGTTTAACGTTTTCTGGACATCATTCTGCTGTTGAGTTTCAGTTTACTGCACAAAACCAGAACCTGATTTTCGGGGGGAAAAACGATGCCTCAGCCATAATAAGGATTTTAAAAGGAGAACACAATATAATTTCTCCAGTGTGCACAAGCTTTTCTGTCATGAAATGAATTGCAAAGCTTTAATCAAATCTCATTGTTCAGGTGTTTTATAAAAAGCTCAAAGCCTCGCACTTTGTAATGTGACATTCTCTGAACCCCTCAAAATAGATTGGAGCCTCATGATTCGCTCCCTGCTATCCATTATTCTATATGTTTTGAACCAGTGGGATTGAGTGCTTGTTCTGCTATTGTGCCTGGCAAGGCTCAGTACAATAATCAATCAACTGCTCACTTCTGCTTGCTGAAGAAGAGAGCTGTTCCTTCCAGAACATGAGGGTAATACCGCATTGTAACAAAGTCGTCGTTGCTCCTCTTGCTGCAGCCACAACAGTTTTCCCTTTTTCTTTCTCCCTTTTGCACCTTGGTTAGCCTCTGACCACCTTTTCTTTGTGTTCCCTGCAGCAGCAGCTTCAGGCGCAACAGCTGTCTCACCTCCACGGTCTCACAGTGCCGCTCACCCCACTTCCAGCTGGCCTGCAGCCTCCCGTCATCCCTTCGGTCAGTGCCAGTGCAGGACTTCTGGCATTATCCAGCGCCCTGGGCTCACAGATCCACCTCGCTACGAAAGATGACAAGAACCACCATGATGGCGACCACCAGAGAGATGAGGGGGTACAGAAACCGGATTAGGAACTTTTGAGGATCACTCAACACAAAATCCTTAAAATGATCTTTGGTGTTTGTTTTAATGCCTGTATATATCTCGGAGGTGGCAATTTTGTGCTGTGTATGTTATTATTTAGGAGAACAAAGCCTATTTTAAAGCTGCAGTATATTATTAAAAGCAACTTTGTTTTGGCATGAACAAAGCAGGAATACACTAAGTTTGACGTTGTCTCGGACGAGGGTGTAACTTATTGGCTTGTCCGCCTGATGGACATTCTAGTGTTCTACATTTTCAAGATAAAAGCTTCTGATTCAGTCAGTCTATTGGAATCGTGCTTGGCAGGAATTGCTTTTCCTATAATTGTTCCCCAAATTGGGCTGTTGAGTAATTCACTCTAAGTGAATGACCTGTAAAGTGCAGCTCAGTACATTCTCAGAAACCAAAGCAAATTTGCCTAATTGATGGTAAGACGGCTGATGGTAAAGTTACCATATCTTGTCCTTTCTTACAGGTGGCCTGTTAACACATTCTTAATCTGTTATGAGAACAAATCTTTAATAGGATAATAAATAGAGCAGAGTCATCTGAAACAATCTTTAACATCATCTGAATGTTTCTATAGATCTACAACGGTTTGAGTTTGCTTTCTTGCTGCCTAGGAAGCAATATTCCTCATAAGGACTTGTCTTGACATTTTGGTCTACAGTCCTAAGTTTCACATACCAAGTCAGCATTTGAAACTTCCTCAGTAGAAGATCTACTGATCAAGTCATTGATGATCATTTAAAATTATTTTATTATCGGCTCATTCCTGGATGGGAAGGAGGAATATAATAGCTTTCTTCAGTTATGCCAAAATGCAGCAAATCTGGCGGAAGAGTTCAGCAGGAGAGCTCCTTGCGTTTTTCTGTTGAGTTTGGTGAGGCAATCAAAATGGTGACATAAGCACCTCCTTGAAATGCAACTTGAAGCAAAGTGGCTATTTCATTTTTTGTTACAAACACTCGAGCCTTGTGTAGATCTTTATAAAATGTTGTGGATGAGCTCTTGAAAGGAACCGATGGCTGTGCAATCGGATATTTCAAAAGCCACAGTAACCAGAAGCTGGGGGAGGGAAGGGTGTAGCCATCTTTCCATGTTGACGAGCAATTCTTTGACTTCAAGCTAAATGTTGTAGACAACGGTGGGCCTGATATTCATCCGCAATGCCCTCATACTGTGGATGGCTTTTTGTCCCAAAGAATTGTACATTGCAGTTTTTAATTATTGGCAATGGGGTGGGGAATTGTAATTTTCATTTTGCCTTTTGGTTGACTGCTTATAAGGAATGGCATATCAATCAAGAGACAGGATCCATAAAGGGGGTCGAGGATGAAGTGGGACAAGTTGGAGCTGCAGTCATTTTCTTGTTTGCTATTGAGATGCTGTCAGTCATGGTTAGCAATGGACATTTGTATGTCATGGCTAGGGTTTATAGCATATACAGTTTCCTACCCCTCAACCCTCACCCCCACCAAGTAGAAAAGTTTAAAGGCCACACAATTAACACCATAGTTAATTTTGTGAAGGAACAGATGACAATTTGGGTTCTAAGGCACTTCATGGTGTTTCATGAGGCCATTCTTTGCAAATATAACTCAGCCTGTGGAATAGATTCGTGCCATCCGCAGTTGCTTGTAATTGACATGCCAGTTTTAGCCCTGATCTACAATGGGCCTAATGAATGGGTCTTATAAATCCTCCAATTTTAGGTACTTCTCACCCAAGCTTATGGACAGAGAAGATGGAAATTGGCGTCAGTATGTTAATCTCAGGAACAGCATAGACCCCCACTGATAACAGCCAACCACCATTAATTAGAATCTCCCTCATGCGTGTGTCATTTGGCAATATGCAATTTGGAAGATTAGTGCACCTTAATATGGTCACACTTGGGTCACTCTCAAACTTGGGCTCTATTTGGGGATTGGGGAAAGCTTTGGAATCTAAATTGGTTTTTGTTTTAAGTGTAGCCTGTATTAGAGCAAATACGGTATATTTTGTTCCTTGTGCATATATTCTGGTTACTGAGCGTTTTGTTGCAGGTCACTCTTTTCAGTGGATTAGCTAGGCCTTTCTTGTGTCAGAAGTAGTGAACAGGACCACAGTGCTATTTTGCTTGAATAAAATTAGGATTTCATGGTGGATTTCCAAATGAGGACTTCATTGAAATCAGTGTTGAACTACAATATATATACTACAGCTTTAAACATTAGACCATTGCAAGTATCTTCAGTTCTTTTATTTGCTTATGATTTAAAACCAGTTTCCTTGCTACTGCTTCTGGCTGGCTCTCTGCCACCTCCCTCTGACATGCCAGATACAATTACTCAGTGAAAACTGGCTCATATCCCTCGACTTGCAGCTGAATTATATACTTGGCAGAAAATGGTCCAAAGATGGTAACTTTCTATGGAGCATATGTAAGCATTCAGTCATAAAATGACTGCTTTTAAGAGTAAAGTTCAAAGTGAAACTAAACTCTAATGGGGAAGTGGTAGTTTTCATTGCATTATTTGTTTATTTGTAACATTTTAATCTGTTTTTGTGTTCATGCAAAGCAGTTTTTGCTTAATGAATCAAAAAAGACTGCAGAACTGGGAGCAGGCAAATTAATGATTTGACACACGAGTGCGTTTAAGTAGGACAAAAGCTGTCTCCAATCTGAGGCGGGCGGTGGGGGAAGAGAGTGTCTCGCCCAATTTTCGTTTTGCTGCACAGGCGGCAGTATTGCTCCAGCCTGTTGGAATTCAGCCACATAGTGGGCAGGTGGAAGCAAATCGTTCTCCCTGCCCCACCCCCAACCCAAACTCTCACTCAGTTGCTTTGCTTGCAAACAATCCACTGCTAATTTAAACCAAATACCAGTTAACTTTGCATGATGTGTGCATGTGCACAAGGACTGTGTGCATTGCCATAACCAATAGCCGCAATATGCATATGACCCAGGGCTGACTAGCTTTCATGTTACTTTTTAAAAAAATTTAAATTGCAACAGAGCTGGGTGCCAGTATATCTGTGATCCATCCAATTGCTGAACAGTCGAAACATGGAGTGACTTCAGACCAGCCATATAAGGGAGCCCTTAGATGCTGAGAACCTTCCTCGGGTATTCTGGATCTGCTTAAGCCTCCAGGTATATGCACTTATTTAGGCTGCCATTGTTTTTGCATCGGCTAAAAGTGATGTAGTTGAGGCTTTTTAGTTCCTGAGTGAAACATCCCCTATTCCTATTAAAATAAGTGCATTGCATTTCACTTAGAAGTGCTCCACTTGCATAGATACAAATCAGTGTGGTGCTCAGAGCAGCAGAATTGAAATCTGTGCACTTGAGGTAACTGGAGGCCTGGTGCTTGGGCATCTTAGCCTGGTCCCCAATGGCACCCTGCCGCCCCTTTTGAATATTGCACAGAGGAGGTGGTTCACACAGGAAGGGAATCTACAGTGGCGTCATCTGCCCTGAATTCTTAACCGGAGAAGAGATTTTCGTCAGTTGGCCTAAAGAAATAAAACTGCAAGTGCTCTGGCTGCTGCAGTCAGAACTGGCAGATGCACTCGCAGAAATTAAATGGAGGCAAAAGTGAGTCATGGGGAGAACTTCTTTGCCATTCGGGCTTTCCTTTTTTAAAAAAATAAATAAATTGAGTAATAGTTCACTAAAAGGCTCTTTGCCACTTCAACTAAATATGACCCCTTAAGAACTCCTTTGTGTAAAACTAAAACAAAAATCATCTTGTAGCTTTTGGCAGCACTACCTATCTCACATTTGACATATTAAAAAAAAAAAACACGCACACTGGCTCCATGCCAGTACAAGAATACGTTCTGTACAGCTGCAGTAAACATATAAAATCATGGTGATATACAACTGGGTGAGCAGCAGCTGAAAGAGAATGGACAGATGAACGTTGCCCCTCCAAATCCTTTACTATATTAATTTTGAGGAGAGTCTCTACCCACAAAACATGAGCCTGCCTCTTCAATTTGCACCTGCTGGAGACCAGCTCCATATTTCCAAAATTTGTGGTTTGTTCTCCTTGTCACAACCTGTATAGCAGTTCTGTAACCATCCAGATCCTCTCAAAATGGGCAGCACAGAGGCGCAGTGGTTAGCACCGCAGCCTCACAGCTCCAGTGACCCGGGTTCAGTTCTGGGTCCTGCCTGTGCAGAGTTTGCAAGTTCTCCCTGTTACCGCGTGGGTTTCTGCCGGGTGCTCCAGTTTCCTCCCACAGCCAAAGACTTGCAGGTTGATGGGGCAATTTTACAATGACCAATTTACCTTAGTGTAGGTAAGTGGTAGGAGAATTGAGGGAAGTTGGGGATGTGGTAGGAAATATGAGATTAATTAAATATGGGATTAATGTAGGATTAGTATAAATGGGTGGCTGATGGTCGGCACAGACTCGGTGGGCCGAAGGGCCTGTTTCAGTGCTGTATCTCTATGACTCTAAAATATGCCAGGATTCCATTGAATTAAACCAAATTTATAGTTGAATGAAACAGTCACTTACTAACCTGGCCTTAGTCAGCAGTGACAGTGAGAAATTAATAGTTTTTTTTTTAAAAAAAGGATCTTGCACCTGAATTATTAGCCGCCCTAAAATAGTGATGGTCACTATCTAAATTGTTGCAGATATGTTTTAAGATGAAATGTGATAAGTGGTCACTTTTTTAACTTAATGTTTTTTTATTTAATGAAATGAATTGTACATGTCGCATGCACTTAGGTGCCTCGCCTCCTTTAAGTCAAGCATGATATATAACCGTGTCAATATCTGCAGTTAGTACAAAAACAAATGAAAGAGCTGTGTGCTTGTACAGGTTGCTATGTCTGATCCATCCCAGCAACCTGCATGGAAACAGTGTGCAATATCAGTGTTGCACTCCCAGATTAGATCGGGCGGAAAGGAAAATGACTATCCTGACCTGCATTATTAGCTAATAATGTATTCAAATTTAATGAGTTATAATGGGAATGTTTTACTTTGAAAAGGTAATTATATGTCAAAGTAATTGTTAACCCATTGAATATAAAAAGTGCTTTATCACTCTTATAAACACTTTCTATTTACCAATTGTTCTCTAAAATTCAAATGCAGAATATTAAGTAGAATTATGGAATTTTATAAAACTCTGCTCAATTTCACAGTACTCTTTGAATAAACTACAAATGTAAGCTTGCTCTATAGTGGGACCCTATTTAAGATCAACTCTGATCAAATCCCTTTTGAGAAGTACTTTTTGTTTTAAAGAAAAAGAACACCCACCCAAATTTAAAGGTTTTTTTGGCCTTCCAAAACTTGTGAACTGTTCCCATTTTGGTAGATCGGACTTGGTCTTCATTGAAGAAACTCTTTAATCTCCAATGTATTTATTTTCAAGCTTTCGCAGTCCCCAAAGGGTTAATAAGGCTCCCAGAGATGAACGATCCTTTTGAGACCTTCCTGAATGTCATTGCATAATGCATAACCTCTGGTACAACAGAATTAAAGAAAGTTATAATTATTGAATTAATCCATCTGATGCTGTGACTTCAGAGCTTCAAATCACTTAAAATTATTAAAACACTTTGCTTTAAGTCCATTTGTTTCCACTGGTGCAGCAAAGGCTGTATGCTGCACTTGCACCAGTATCAGTTTGTATGAATATGTATGCAAATTGTGTTGAAGATTAATGTGGCGGTGTTTTAAAAAAAAACATTTATTATGTCTTAAATAAAACAAAAGTGTATCAAATTAGTTCGCTAGTGCTGTAAGGAAATATCTATGGTGCCTTACAAATAAAAGCAAATGTGATTAAATTATAAGGTGGATGTGGCTGTGCTTTTTTTTTTGTCTTCCCCACTGCAAATCTGATCATTTTATAAGTGTTGTATGTCATCTGGGTTGCTCCTCGAGTATTGGTGTGGATTTTATAGTGCTATCATTGCAGAGGTGAAACAATGAAACATTAGAAATGAGAACCAAAGAAATCAATGTAAGGCATCACTATTATGGTAAGAGGTCTGTTCGTTTAAAATTAAACTTTTTTTTTTACCAGGGAGCTCCTCAGACAAAGCTATCCCCCGCCAGAGAGGAAAGAAAGACTTGTGTTTATATGGCAGCTTTCAAAGCCTCTGGTCATCCCAAAAGGCTTTATAGATAATAAAGCCCTTTTGAAGTGTAGTCACTGTTGTAATGTGGGAAACGTGGCAGCCAATTTATGCACAGCAAGCTCCCACAAACATTGCCCGAGTGTGTGGTGGATTCCAAGATGAGAGTACAACCACTGCTCACACCTAAATTTGCATTTATATAATGCCTCTCATGCCCTCAGGATATATCAGTGCTGCTTTTTGAAATGTTGTATTTTATGTAAACAAACATGACTGCCAATTGGAGTACGCCATCAGCGATAAGATAAATGATCAGTTCATCTATTTTTGGTGGTGTTTAGAAGTGAATGCATTTCAGAAGACTAGCAGAATTCCCTGCTAGTGCAAATGTACTCTGGGTGGGGGACTTCACTATCCATCGCCAAGACTGGCTCAGTAACACCATGACTGACCGAGATGGCTAAATCCTAAAGAACGTAGCGTCTGCGGCAGGTGTGAGGGAGCCAATGAGAGGGAAAAACAGACTTGACCTCATCCTCACCAATTGACCTGTCACAGATGCAGCTGTCCATGACCGTATTGGTAGGAGTGTCCACTGCACAGTCCTTGTGGAGATGAAGTCCTGTCTTCGCATTGAGGGTACCCACCATCGTGTTGTGTGGCGCTACCACAGTGTTAAATGGGATAGATTTCGAACCGATCTAGCAATTCAAAACTGGGCATCCATGAGGTGCTGTGGGCCATCAGCAGCAGAATTGTAACCATGATCTATAACCTCAGAGCCCGGCATATCTCCCCACTCTACCATTACCATCAAGTCGGGAGACCAACCCTCATTCAATGAAGCACATAGGAGGGCATGCCAGGAGCAGCACCAGGCATAGCTAAAAATTAGTTGTCAGCCTGGTGAAGCTACAACACAGGACTACTTGTATGCCAAGCAACGTAAGCAGTATGCAATAGACAGGGCTAAGCGATCCCACAACCAACAGATCAGATCAGATCAGATCTAAGCTCTGCAGTCCTTCCACATCAAGTCATGAATGGTGGTGGACAATTAAACAACTGAGAAGGGGGAGGCTCCATAAATATCCCCAATCCTCGATGATGGGGGAGCCCAGCACATCAGTTGAAAAGACAACGCTGAAGTATTTGCATCCATCTTGTGGATGATCCATCTCGGCCTCCTCCTGAGGTGCCCAGCATCACAGATGCCAGTTTTCAGCCAATCTAATTCACTCCATGTGATATCAAGAAACAGCTAAAGGCACTGGAAACTGCAAAGGCTATCGGCCCCGACAACATTCCGGCAATAATACTGACGACTTGTGCTTCAGAGCTAGCAGCGCCCCAAGCCAAGCTGTTCCAGTACAGCTACAATACTGGCATCTACCTGGCAATGTGGAAAGTTGCCCAGCTATGTCCTGTGCACAAAAATCAGGACAAGTCCAAACTGATCAATTACCGCCCTATCAGTCTATTCCCGATCATCAACAAAGTGATGGAAGGGGTTGTCAACAGTGCTATCAAGCCGGTACTTACTCAGCAATAAGCTGCTCGCTGATGCTCAGTTTAGGTTCCGACAGGGCCACTCAGCTCCTGACCTCATTACAGCCTTACTCCAAACATAGACAAAAGAGCTGAACTCCAGAGATGAGGTGAGAGTGACTGCGCTTGACATCAAGGCAGCATTTGACCCAGTATGGCATCAAGGAACCCTAGCACTGCTGGAGTTCCTCAGGGTAGTGTCTAGGCCCAACCATCTTCAATGACCTTTCCTTCATCATAAGGTGAGAGTGAGGATGTTTGCTGATGATTGCGTTCAGTACCATTCATGAGTCCTCAGATACTGAAGCAGCCCATGTCCATATGCAGCAAGACCTAAACAACATTCAGGCTTGGGCTGATAAGTGGCAAGTAACATTCACGCCACACAAGTGCCAGGAAATGACCATCTTAAGCAAGAGAGAATCTAACCATCTTCCCTTGACGTTCAATGACATTACCATCGCTGAAACCCCACTATCAAAATCCTGGGTGTCACCATTGACCCGAAACTGTACTGGACCAGCCACATAAATGCTGTGGCTACAAGAGCAGGTCAGAGGCTGGGAATTCTGCGGCGAGTAACTCACCTCCTGACTCCCCAAAGCCTGTCCACTATCTACAAGGCACAAGTCAGGAGTGTGATGGAATACTCTCTACTCGCCAGGATGGGTGCAGCTCCAACAACACTCAAGAAATTCCACACCATCCAGGACAATGTAGCCCATTTGATTGGCACCCCATCCACCACCTCAACATTCACTCCCTTTACCACCGATGCAGAGTGGCATTAGTGTGTAGCATCTACAAGATGCACTCCGGGTGCTCCGGTTTCCTCCCACAAGCCAAAAGACTTGCAGGTTGATAGGTAAATTGGCCATTATAAATTGTCACTAGTATAGGTAGGTGGTAGGGAAATATAGAGACAGGTGGGGATGTTTGGTAGGAATATGGGATTAGTGTAGGATTAGTATAAATGGGTGGTTGATGTTCGGCACAGACTCGGTGGGCTGAAGGGCCTGTTTCAGTGCTGTATCTCTAATCTAATCACTGCAGCAACTCACCAAGACTCCTTCGACAGCACCTTCCAAACCCACGACCTCCACCATTGAGAAGGACAACGGCAGCAGATGCATGGGAACACCACCATCTGCAAGTTCCCCTCCAAGCGACACATCATCCTGACTTGGAACTATATCACCGTTCCTTCACTTTCATTGGGTCAAAGTCCAGGAACTCCCTTCCTTACAGCACTGTTCTGTACCTACACCCCAAGGACTACAAATGATTCATGAAGGCAGCTCACCACCACCTTCTCAAGGACAAGTAGGGGTGGGAAATGAATACAGGCCTAGCCAGCGATGCCCACATCCCACATCCCACGAACGAATAAAAAACATTCTTTACATATAGAGTGATCAACCACTGGATTATGTGTCCAAAAGGGTTACTGAGACAAGGACACCAATAAACAACTAGGTACTAACAAGGGAATTTGGTGGGGTTGGTATTCTGGAAGGAAAAGATCAAATAAGGGCTTTCTTTATCTTATGATCACATGAGTCCCCTTAATCTCGTTGATAATCTTTTATCCTCTTTGTGATTGCAATGGCTCCTTTCTATAACACAGGCCACTACTGGTACACTATTGGTGAGACCTTGCTGAATAGAGAAATCACCATCTCTGTCGTGCTTCCTTCTCTTGAAACCAGTTTTTTTTTTAAATACCTTTGCTCTAAAGAGCAGCCTTATCAGATGGGGTTTAGTATATTTCAGCTTGTGTAGGACGAGAGCAGTAATTAATCATCTGGTATCTCAGGATGCACATGGAGTAGTTTAACTTGCACATGTTAAAGGTCACCATGTCAACTGGCCTCACCACGTACCTCCCTAACATTTCCAAAAGAATAAGATTCAACTTAGATTTAATATTTTACATGCACAAAATATTGAGACCAGCAGTGACTACTGGGAGCAGCAGGAATGTGATACTAATCCTTGGCTGTTGAAATTGAAATGCGCCTGTGTTAAACATAGAATTTAATAGCATGTATTAACATATTCCCAGCAGGTAATCTGCAGAGGTAAGTCTGACGGGTGTGATTAGAAGAATGATCAGTGACCACACAGAGGAACATAACCCAGTTTATAAAGAATTTTTGGTGTAGTGGTAAATTACTCTATTTGGAGTCATGTACACACCATTAATCATTCAGTGGCAGAGTCGTGACATTGCTTCACTTGTTAAAACTGAACACTTGCGATGCCTGTGTGTGGATGTTTGTACCAAGGTCTCTACGAATGTACCCGAGACGCTCCCTTCTGTACCTGTAAGATAATACAATTAATGGCAGTTAGTTCTCATGTGGGTACTTTACAAAGCAGGGCTTGTCTTCCTGGAATGCTTGCCAGAAGACCTTTGCACAGTTATGAATGGTGTTTCAGACAGCAATGCTCATGTGCTTTACGACTTTAAGCATGGGTTCATTGTGATGGCATATGTTCACGGTTTGCATCCAATTTTAGCAGTTGCCACAGTTACTTAAAGCACTTTGCGGTTCCCACATAGAATTTTGCACAGTCCATTTACTCTCATGTGAACAGAATCATGGGTTTTTGTGGATGGTTGAATTTTTTTTCTTCTTGTTGAGATAGTTTAACTGCAGATAAATGTGGGCCAGTCGGGTACCAGTTCTGGTGAAAGATTATTCACCTGAAACATTAACTCTGTTTCTGTCTTTGCTTGACCTGCTGAGTATTTCCAGCATTTGCAGTATTTTGCTTTTACCTACCAGCATAACCTTCGATTCCTTTTTCTTTCATGTGTATATCTAGCTTCCCCTTAAATGCATCTATGGTTGGCAACAGGCTCAGCTGTGATTCCCTCCACATGCATGCTTTACACTCAGACCTAGGCTTTCTGGCATCTTACCCTCACATGTACCCACGTGATTGATAGGTAACTCTGAGTGGAAAGGGAATGAGACTTCCATCCACCATAAAGATGCTCCACTGACCCCATCCGTATCATTAACTTATGTTAACAAAATTTGTATGATGAACTCTGCCCCGATGAAAGACAACCCTCAACACTGGAAAACAGTGCAGGAAGACACCAGCCTTCCAACCCCACCAACCTCTAATCTGTTGGAAAATGGACACCGCGGGGGTTGCAAACCCAAGGCCAGATTCACAGATGAAGAATGGGTATGTGGGTTGGGAGAGGTATTGGAAGGTCAGACTGGTTCCATACAGTTCACTCTAGCCAAAGGAAACATGCCCAAGAGATAAAGGGCAAAAATGATAGTGACAAAAAAGAAATGTTAATTATTGAAATAAATATGAGATAGAGCCCTCCAGTTATCAAAGGGTTAAATATATAACTAGTTCCCCGCCCCCCTCTCCCAAAACAAAATCAATTTCAAGAACTTACATATTTGATCTTCATGTTTCAAAGGTCTCTTTTATGCCCAATAGTATTGAAACTCAGCCAATATATAGGAATTACAGCTCCAGGAACTTTCACACAGTAGAGAGAAAGATGGTATTCAGGGTCAGAAACAATGGGGTCATTCACTGCGGTTTCTCATAGCAAATAGGAATACTGGTGTGTTTTGATTTTGTGGACATTCTCCTGATTATTTTTGCTGGAAACAACTCTCCTTCAATGGCCTTCAATTACCTTCAGTTGGTTCTGTTTGGCCTCAGACTTACGGGTCGTTTCATTCCTCCCGCTCATCATTTTCCACGTAATGTGCTGTTTAACAATTAGGAGAGATTGCATTTATTAATTCTACCCCCCAAGATGTAAGCCAGGAGTTGATGTGGGTGAAACTGGGAATGTATCAAGGCCAGATCTAAGTGGGCTGCATTGAAAAATAGCTTTTTTTTTAATGGTGCAGGATAATGAAATCCAGTGTTACTATATAGCGAGGCAGCAGGATCAGAATCCTGATTCCATGCCTGAATGGTGAATTATTATTTTCAAACAAGCCAGTGGGAGATGAAGTATTATCACCAAGAAGCAATCATTCTCTGACCTGTAACCTCCAACCTCTCACTCCATTGTAACCTTTTATGTCTCTAACTCATTGATACTATAACAATTTCTGAAATTTTCTGCTCTTTCTAAACTTCAAATGCAGTAATCCTCCTTCATGCACCACATTAAATGAAAAATGTATCACTTTATCTCCTAAACCAACTCATTCTGTCCCAACACTTCAAAGCTCAGGAGTTCCTCACCTCCTTCAACCTAACTTGCCTCCCACAACTTAACGGCTTTTGAACCTCAAGTTAGAGGTCAAACTGGGTGAAGATCTCCTGCCAACTAGGTCGGGAAAGGGGAAAACCATGTCGCAGAGATCGCTGAATCTTTGTGGTAAACTTTCTTCAAGGTCAGGCGATATTGCTTTGTCGCTATGAAATTCGGGCCATTACAATTTTTATTTTTTTTTAAATTACAAAGCAGCTCTGAGTCAAAATATAGTTCTAATATTAGCAGATGTCCTGCGACCTGGATCATATGGTGCCTGGGGTCTGGAGTACAGTCGTGATGTTTAGTTGCTAATTTGGTATATCCACTGAAGGTCTCTACTCCGAATAGTCAAATCCAGGTAATTGTAAAAGCAGTTCTGATGAAAGGTCACTGACCTGAAACGTTAACTCTGTTTCTCTCTTCACAGATGCTACCTGACCTGCTGAGTATTACCAGCATTTTCTGTTCTTGTTTTAAGTTACAAGCTACTGAGGACATTTACCGTACAGCTGTAGATTCTTGTAAATGCCAGATTGCAGCTCCATTAATGCTTTATTTTTCTTTTATTACAGATCATTTTGCATGTGCAACTAAGTGTGACACTTTGAAATATGACATCTAGTGTATGACATATATGTCCTAGGTACACGATATATTAATGAGTGTGTGGGTGTGTGTACTGACTTTAGATTTCTTACATGGATACAACAAAGTGATGTGATGATCGTGTTGCTTCATTGAACAGTTGACTTAAGGTGCGTTGACTGCACACAAACACACACGGCCATTAAATCATAAAACTGTCCATACACAGAAGATATAACAAACATAATTAAATGCCATTTATATCTAAATGTATAAGTATGCATAATAGTACAATGAAATTAGAATTTATAGAGTATGCACACAATTATACATATGCAGATGCATGTAATGTGTAATTATCCATAATTAATATGCAACTGTGTAAATCTCTAAGAAAAATGTTACATATATATTTTAATTATAACTGACTATACTTCAAAAGCACTTCATTGGCTATATAGCACTTTAGGATGTCCTAAGGTTGCAAAAGGTGTGATAGAAACATAGAAATATTTATGGCACAGAAGGAGGCCATTCAGCCTATTGAAGTTTTTCTTTTTTCTTTCTATAGATATGTAAGTTACATAATTATACTTGTAATTAATTATATGTGCAGATACATATAACATCTTCTAAGGTTATCATGAAATCAGACAGCAATGGGACCTTGTTTTTTAAACTTGGGGTCACAGTGCAGTCAAGGTCATTGAGGGGTTTGATTGGGTTGAGCTGCACTTAGATATGAGGAGTTATAGCTGGCATACCTGTATCATACTTAAAAAGGGAAGTTGGCTAATGGCCTGGAGTCAGGATCAGTGAAGGGCTTGTAAACTCTCAAATGCGAGCCTGAGTGAGTCTTGATATGGTGATTCTTGTCTTTCACCCTATTGGACATTGTGGGGAGCAAGAAAGAAGAAACGAGAAACCAACAGAAATGAAGAGTGACTACAGTGACTGAAGGTGTTGGGTATGTGAAAATGGAAGATTTTGAATTGGACATGGCCAACAAGAGTGATGAATTGGGATGGATGGTGAGAAAAAGGTGGGTGAATTATTCGAAAGAAAATGGAATGATAAGGACGGTGGAAATGTTGAAGAAATATGTGGGTGTATATATGTACATGTTAGATATTTAATTTAAAATATCTATTACATATATATGCATTTATTATTATTAGAAATACATTATACATATGCATTGAGACTGGGGAGGAGATAGAATAAGATAAGTGAATATATATAGGCATATATACATATATGTTCTGATGAAAGGTCACAGACCTGAAACATTAACTTTGTTTCTTTCTCCACAGATACTGCCAGACCTGCTGAGTGTTTCCAGCACTTTCCGTCTTTATTTACGTGAACATATATGTTAGGTTATAGTTTATATTTAGCAATGTAGCAGTTCTCATGAGAGGCATCTGTTTGAGTACTGTTGAGGAAGCTCCAGCAGGGTTAATAAGGCAGGAAAAAGTAATTTATTCCGATACAACACTGTATCAGTGAAAACAAAATGTGAAATGATTAAGAGAGCAATTTACTAGTGTGTGTGGGATGTAAACTACAATGGCTCAGACATCCATCCTTCTGGTATTGGGGTGTTTTTTCCTCTGAGAGCGTAAGGTTTTGATACTGCTCTCTTGTGTAATGGCCTCACTGTGAGGCAAATGGGCATGCTTCATAGGAGTGAAGTCAAAGGAAAGAAAATATAGAAGGAATACTGAAGATTGTAATATAGAAGCAGTCTGCCAAAGGGAAAAAAATGAAGTAACGTACTGGAGAAGATATAATAAATGATGAAGATAAATTTCATTGTGTTAATGAGAAATATCTAATTTTAGTATGTTTTATTAAGTGGAGTTTATTTTTCGCGTAAGAAATTTCTTACTGAGAATACTAAGATGGCTGAGTAAAGCATTCTAAAGAGTTTTTGATAGGAATTGATTGGTTCACTTAGTAACCTGCCTGTAACTTTATGTAATGGGTTAATATAGAAGTGAATAAATTTGCATGGTAAATCATCCTTTCCCCAGTTGGGAAGAAGCTCTGAGTTTGGTCACCTAAAGGAGTTGTGCCAGTATTAGTAGCTCACATTTCTCCTTTTGCGTTAACTCTTCATCTTCGGTTACTACTCCCTATAGCACCTTGGCTGAAACCAGTAACCTTCCATCTCAGGAGAAGGGGAATCCCAGGTGTAAATGGTGGAACAGACTGTACTTCACACCTAAATGTGTTAATGGACCACTAATGGTTCCAAAATTTCGTACCTTTCTGGATTTTCCTAGTAGAGTTTATTTTCCTGCACTCAATCACAGTGTGGAATCTGGTGATAGACTGAGCAACTGCCTGTATTTAGTCAACTAATGAAACAGTTTTACTGCTAATTATTTAACTGGTACAATTAGCGGTGAATTAGCATTGAAGTTGTAAGCGAATTGGACTGATGTGTGTCAAAGCAATGTGCAAGCTTCCCATCCTAAGATTCAATTAAAAGCAGGTGTGACTGACAAGCAAGTTATTATATTCAAAACATACTGTGTTCCATTGGCACCTCAATGTTTAAATGCCAGTCAATAAGTGACTATTATTTCTTCGCAACTGGATGAGAGCCAGTCAAAACCAATCTGACAGCCAACAGAAATACTTGCTGGGAACAGAATATGTCAAGGTACAGATCAGACCACAAAATAAATAGTGTCCCTAAGCTGTTAATCAGTTGTGAGCAAGCATCCGGTTGTTAAAATATTTGCGGTCATAGAATTCTGCTACACAAATATTTAATGCAATTCAAAACAAATCGCATTTATCTTCTCAGAATAAGCCCCATGTCTTTAGAACATATCTGAATAGTATAAGCTTTCAAAACTCCAAACTGCATTTTGCATATTAATTTCCAACTGTTTAGACATTGCAGGGAAACTGAGAAAACATCCATTGTACAGAATAAATTTTAGTGATTTAAAAAAATTAATGTATTTATTTTTGTAATTATTTTTCTTCCTTTGCCGAGGTCTTCCTACACCATTGCAGAAGGGAGGAGGGAGGACAGGAATGTTGCTTGGGCGGAGTGGATAAAGTCTCACTCTCCTTCCTCGGAGGATCTTGCCCTATGCTCAGTGCCTCCTTCTGGTGGCTTGGCTAATCCTGAAAACTTTGCCACTATCATTGTTAACCTTTCCTCTAACTGGGAGACCAGGACATAACTGGGTCTGTGACTATTCTACAGTGACCACTAATGTTTGATGAAGAAGGTGTGTTTGACTGTACAATAGATTTGTTACTAAGTTTTTCACCTTTCTTGAAATGTGATACTCCATCAAATATACCAAATTTCGCAAGCTAGTCAAGGTAATGAAACTCTTTGACGATAGTCAAGTTCAACATGGAAGTTGGCTCTGCATTCATCTTCTGGTCGCGAGTAATTAGGGAGTCTTCGTTCCTCTTTTTCAGATTTGTAGTAGGATTAAGTAGAACATTTGTAAAATTGCTATATTTTCATGTTTAGCTAAAGGTAAGTGCTCTTTGTGGGCAGAAACCTGGAATTGTAAGTACAACCAAGTATCTACAAATGGAATCCTGATGAAGGCAAGTTCCCCAAAATTTCCTGATATATGAAGATTGTAACCATGTTCAATTTTGCTCTTTACAGCATTATAGTAATATGCACACACATCTCCTGCTCACTCAATAACATGGGCCAGAATTTTACGGTGGGAGAGGGGGGGACCCGTCCATCGACCGAAAAGTCGGTGGCGAGCCAACCTCCGCCAGGCCTGGGGATCCTGACCGGATTTTATGATTTCCAGGCCCTTAATTAGTCTTGGGCAGGGCTTCCACCTCATTGAGGCAGGAAGTCCCACCTAATGGAGCTGCCGGCCAATCAGCGGACAGCAACTCTTAGTCCCAGCAGAGCCACCAGGTGTGATGGCCACTCCTGTGACTACATCCAGCTGCAGGAGGAAGATGACAGAGGGCCCCGGAAAAAAGATAGGTTTTTAGGGCCTTGCCAGGGACAATCGGTTAAGCCTCAGTAAGGCAAGGGGTGGGGGGGTGGGTCAGTTAGGGGGCCAGAGGGAGTGTTTTGCGTTGGGAGTGGTTGGTGTTTCACGGGCGGTCCTCTGTAGGGCACTGGGTGTCCAATCAGGAGGGACCCCCCAAGCCTGCCAGAAGGCCGCCTGGTTTTATCAGGAGGGTTTTCCGAGGCCGAGGTCGCCCGCCAACCAAACGTAAAATACCCGTGGCGGCAGGAAGAGGCCCTTAAGTGGCAGATAATTGGCCACCTAAGGGCCTTGACTAGCCTGGGGGCGGGTGGGCCACTTCTCGCTGCCGCCACCGCCACGCATAAATTGGCAGCAAAGGCTGGAGTGGGTCGGGAAGGGTCCCCCCAGCCTCCCATTCCATGTTATGCCCCCCCACTGCTACCAGCCTGCTCTTTTGGGGGGTGTAAAATTCCGACCTTGGTCTTCTGGCCTTTGGCTTTCCTGCATTGAAGGGAATGCAAACCAATGTTTTACCCTTTCTTGGGTGATATTTTAACTCACGCAAAATTCATCCACTTGCAGAGTTAAAATTGGGCCCTATCTGTTCACAGTGGCGCAGTGGTTAGCATCACAGCTCCAGCGACCCGGGTTCAATTCTGGGTACTGCCTGTGCGGAGTTTGCAAGTTCTCCCTGTGACCATGTGGGTTTTTGCCGGGTGCTCCGGTTTCCTCCCACAGCCAAAGACTTGCAGGTTGATAGGTAAATTGGCCATTATAAATTGTCCCTGGTATAGGTAGGTGGTAGGGGAATTGAGGGAAGGTGGGGATGGGGTAGGAATATGGGATTAATGTAGGATTAGTATAAATGGGTGGTTGATGGTCGGCACAGACTCGGTGGGCCGAAGGGCCTGTTTCAGTGCTGTATCTCTAAATAAATAAATATCTGTAAGCTGATGCCCTTGAATTTCCATAAAAGAGCGAGTAAACAAAATACTGAAAATAGTTGCACTACTACGGCTGAAAATGTTTGCAGTGAGTAATGTAAGAAAACGCAACAAATAAACTGAAGTTGAGGGAAAAGAATGGATTATGGTGGGATTTAAGTACCAACATGGATTCATAAAATAACTACAATCTTAATTGTCCTTCTTCCTGTAATTACAGAATATTTGTTTCACAAACAGCTTGTTGACTTACAATAGGAAATATACTTAAGTTTCCATCATAGTTTTGGTTGGCCATCATAGCTATACAAAGGTCAGTCCATTGGCTGTCCTGATGGCTTAGTAAGTGAGTAGTAGAGTCATTCAGACAAGGAAGGTCATAAATTCAATCCTTTTTTTTATTCTTTCATGGGATGTGGGCCTCTCTGGCAAGGCCAGCATTTGTTGCTCATCCCTAATTGCCCTTGAACTGAGTGGCTTGCCAGGCAATGTCAGAGGGCAGTTAGGAGTCAACCACATTGCTGTAGGTCTGGAGTCACGCGGAGGCCGGACTAGGTAAGGCCAACAGATTTCCTTCCCTAAAGGGTATTAGTGAACCAGATGGGTTTTTACAACAATCGATGATAGTTTCATGACACCATTACTGAGACTAGCTTTCAATTCCAGATCTTTAATTCATTGAATTTAAATGCCATCAGCTGCCATGGGGAGATTTAAACCTGTGCCCCCAGGGCAGTAGGTCTGATTACGAGTTCAGTGACATTACCACTACACCACCATCTCCCCCAAAACTTTGGCAAAACCCAGGATTAAACCAGGGACCTTTAGATCTTCAGTCTAACGCTCTCCCAACTGAGCTATTTCAGCTCTTTACTGAGTTTGGTGATCTCAGCCAGGGCAGCAGTAGAATCATATAGCACAGAAGGATGCCATTCAGCTCACCGTGCCTGTGCTGGCTGTTTGAAAGAGCCATCCAATTAGCCTCACTTCCTGTGTTCTTTCCCATATTGCTCCTTTTGAAAGTATACATACATTTTCTATTTGAAAATTATTATTTAATCTGGTTCCACCACCCTTTCAGGCAGTGTATTCGAGATCATGGCAACTTGCCTTGTCTCCCCCTGGGTTATTTGCCATTTATCTTAAATCTGACCCTCCAGCTAGTGGAAAAAGCTTCTCCCTAACAACGCTACCAAAACCACTCACATTTGGAATGTGAAGTTATAATTGGTTTCTTCCCTAAGCAAGTGTTGCTACAGCTGTACAGGGCCTTAGTTAGACCACATCTGGAGTACTGTGTACAGTTTTGGTCTCCTTATTTCAGAAAGGATATAATTGCATTAAAAGCAGTTCAGAGAAAGTTCTCTCAGCTGATTCCTGGGATGAAGAGGTTTTGAGGAAAGGTTGAACAGGTTGGGCCCAAACCCATTGGAGTTTTGAAGAATGAGAAGTGATTTTATTGAAACATATAAAAGATCCTGATGGGACTTGACAGGGTGGATACTGAGAGGATGTTTTCCCTTGTGGGGGAATCTAGAATTAGGGGACGCAGTTTAAA
Organism: Heterodontus francisci; assembly: GCF_036365525.1. Lineage (NCBI taxonomy): Eukaryota > Metazoa > Chordata > Chondrichthyes > Heterodontiformes > Heterodontidae > Heterodontus > Heterodontus francisci. The sequence continues at coordinate 14,608,363 of NC_090406.1, forward strand.
AATTAGGGGTCTCCCATTTAAGACTGAGATGAGGAGAAATTGTTTCTCCCAGAGGGTTGTTAGTCTGTGGAATTCTCTTGCCCAGAAGGCAGTGGAGGCTGTGTCATTGAATATATTCAAGGCTGAGTTAGATAGATGTTTGATCAACAAGGGAGTCAAGGGTTATGGGGGTGGATAGACAGGAAAGTGGAGTTGAGACCACAATCAGAACAACCATGATCTTATCGAATGGCAGAGCAGGCTCATGGGGCCAAATGGCCTACCCCGGCTCCTAATTCTTGTTTTCTTGTGAAGAAAATTGGCACAGCTGGAAATGCACGTGTAGCTATCAGAATGGATTTGGGCCTAACTCTGATGCTGGGAGGTCAAATGGCCCGCCAACATTGACTATCAACTCACACACATGAATAATGATCTTCTGGATAGGGACCAGATGGCATCTGATGGATGTAGAATTATATCCCAGTGAGGAATCAAACCCTCCAAAGAGAAAGCTATGGAGGAAATTGATGAGAAAATAAAAAAAATCTTCATTATTTTGTCTCCATTTTGTATATAGACCATCATAATAAGGCACATGTAATGTTCATGATAAACGTCAATTAAGTTAGTAAGCATGGACAATGAAACCATAAACCAGAGCTAGTATTTCATGAGAGGAAATAAAAATGAAGGATTTCTTCTTAACAATGTCACTCAACAGAAAGTAATATTTCACATACTGAAAATGAGCAATGTTGGGTTAATTTCCAAGGCCTTCATTTTTGTCAATTTAAATAATTTCACAATTGTGTCTATTTTGGGTTTCAGATTTCCATAACTTCTGGTGCCCATACGTATTCAGTCGTCATAAGTGAAGGGAAATGGACACATGGGGGGGAGGAATTTTCCCAGGCAAGGGGAGGCAGATTTACACGCCTGCGGAGAGTTAAATCCCCTAAAAGTGATGACGGGTCAGGATCCTGACATAATCCCGGCCTCTTCCGGGTTTCACCAGGGTGGGATTGAAGGCGAGCAGGGAGCCCCCTGGGACAGGTTGGGAAACCGATTAAGATACTTAAAAAGCCAATTAAGTACTGTTTTAACCCACAATTCTGGATTTAACAGCCAGGGCGCCTTGCCAGGGTCACCAGTGTGCATGCACGGTGGAAAGAGCTTCTTTGGTTTCACTGACAAGTTGGGAAGGCTTTGATCAGTGAAACTGAAGAGTTCCAGCCATGGCCAGGTAAGAGGCTGCTGTTCATAGCACTTCTTCTCTCAGTGCCATCACTGCTTGGCAGGTAATTGTCAACTTCTTGGAAGACTAGCAGTTAACTCGCCTTCAAGTGCACTTCCCTGCTGCCAGCCTTCACCAGGGCATGGGAGCAGCTTATGCAGCTCCACCTTGCACCTCTGATGCAGGGCAAGAGCAGAAGACACACCACCACCAACTGCAGCAGCACGAGCTGCCTTCTCCTCAGCTGCATGATCCTCCACAGGCCAGAGGGGGTGGACACCAAGATCCAGCTGGAAGGAGGCAAGACCCCAACACAGGGACAACAGGCAGCGGATAAGCTCTCTCAACATGGCTGAGCACTAGTGCCTCAGAAGGCTGAAGCTCTCACTGCAGGTTACTGCTCACATCTACAGCCTCCTGCAAGTAGGCCTCCTTCCCAGTGGAGCAGCCAATAGCCAGCAAGCTGCCTGCCTGTCACTGGAGGGACAAATTATGTGTTCTCTTCTCTTCTAAGGAGAGAAAACAAAGAGCTGTGAGTGTTCATAATGGCTTGTGTGGAGAGGGGAAAGACACCATTGGTGGAGGGTAACTGTGAGGCATGGGTGCAAGATGGCAGTAAGCTGAGGGTGAGTGTGAGTGTTGGCTGTTTGGATGCGAATGTGAGGAACTTGCAGAGAGAGGAATGAGTGCAGCTTCAAGGTATGTTGTCCTGAGGAGTGCTGTACAGAAGAATGCTGGGAAAGTCAGAATGTGGGGCTTGGCACCTGCAAGTGTTACACCACTCACCTTTTCCGCCCTCCTGAGGTCCTCTATCCTCTTGGTGCACTGTATCCAGGTTGGAGGGACCACACTCATGCTGCTGATTTCCTCGGCCACTTCCATTCACACAAGCTTAATTGGAGAGGTTGTCTTCTTCCTCCTGAATTTGGGAGAGCTCACCTCATGCAGTTCCTCAGTTCCTATCAGCTGGACCTGCAGGTAAGAGTGAGAAACCTGGGGAGCAGCCTTCCCAGGTCTCCTCTCCATTCCTGTGGTTACTGCAGCCTCAAAAATCCAAGTGCTGGTGAGCCCTTGTAACTCCTGCCGTGGTCCCTTTAATTAGAACTCCTTCCTTTGACAGAATAGGCGCATCATCCTCCCTGTCCTTCCTGATTGGCTGGGGAACCCAGAGGCAGGATGCTAATGGTGTGGCTCAGTTAAAGCCTCAGCAAAGCTCGCTCCAGCTGTCAACGGGTTCCCGACCCGCAAATGGTCCCACTGTTTTGTTAGGAAATAGGTTGGGAAAATTCCGCCCATTGGTGCGGGGAGGGTTGTGGGGTTGTTTATTCCCATGACTGCCTAAGGACAGTCACAAAAAACAGTTTCGTCCCGGACTCCCAGCTCAGGTAAGTTTTTTTATTTTTAATACATGCCAGCAGAGTGTGTGTCCGGCCCGACCCGACCCGACTTGATCTGGACTCAGCCCGACCCGACCTGACCCGAGCCCGAAAGCCGGCCCCGGAAGATGGGCCCGACCCGACCCGAACCCGACACATGTCGTCGGGTCCCATAGGGTTCGGGTCGGGTAGCAGGCCTCTAATGGGCCATATGGTCTACTCTTGCTCCTATTTCTTGTATTCTTGTGTGTGCTGTGAAACCCATGCTGCCTTCTACAGTGCCTTCACAGTTAAATAAAGCATTTAAGAGAAACAATTTGATAAAGGCAGTGACAGATCCCAGTACAAATAATTTTGAACAGACTGAGGGAGGAACGCCAGCCTTTTTACCAACTATGGACTGAGTAACTGGACTGCTGGAAGGTATATGCCAGATGTATATGGATTGGAGGAGTGGGGGATGGAGTTTCTGAGAGTTTTGGTGATTTTAAATAATAGAGTCATAGAGAGTATTCATTTAAAACACAAGTGATAGTAGAGTCATAGAACCATTTATGGCATAGAAGAAGGCCATTTGGCCCATCGAGTCTATGCCAGCTCTCTTTTAAGCAATCCAGTCAGTCCCACTCCCCCGCTTGATCCCCATAGTGCTGCATGTTTATTTCCTTCAAGTGGTCATCCAAATTCCTTTTGAAATCATTGATTGTCTCTGCTTCCACCACCCTTGTGGACAGCGAGATCCAGGTCATTACCACCCACTGTGTAAAAAAGATCTTCCTCATATTCTCCGTGCATCTCTTGCCCAAAACCTTCAATCTGTGTCCACTAGTCCTAGTACCATTAGTCAATGGGAACATTTTTGCCTTGTCTAACTTCTCTAAGCCTGTCATAATCTTGTGCACCTCTATTAAATCTCCCCTCAATCCTCCTTTGCTCTAAGGAGAACAATCCCATCTTTTACAACCTAACCTTGTAATTAAAATCCCCCATCCCTGGAACCATTCTGGTAAATGTCCTATATACCCTCTCAAGGAATCTCACATCCTTCCTAAAGTGTGGTGACCAGAACTGGATGCAATACTCTAGTTGGGCCTTAACCAGAGCTTTATAAAGGTTCAGCATATCTTCCCTGCTTTTGTACTCAATGCCTCTATTTATAAAGCCCAAGGGCCCATATGCTTTGCTAACCACTCTCTCAATATGTCCTGCCATCTTCAAAGATCGATTCACATGCATCCCCGGGTCCCTCTTTGTATCGCAATTTTTAAAACAACCAATCATTCAGTTACATGATACATTTATAGGAAGCATGATAAGAAACATGAAGGAGAAAGGAATGGAAGGATATTCAGATAGGGTTAGTTAAAGATTCAATAGTAGCCTTCAAAAGGAAATTGGATAAATACGTGAAGGAGAAAAAAATGCAGGGATATGGGAAAAGAGTGGGGAAATTGGACTAACGGAATTGCTCTTTGAAAGAGCCGCACAGACCCGATGGGCCGAATGGCCTCCACCTGTGCTGTACAATTTTATGATTCTATGAAATAGAGTGGGAGGAGACTTGTGTAGAGCATAAATCCCAGCCATAAACCAGTTGGGCCCAGTGTTTCTAAGTTGCAAGTTCTATGTAATTTGTTCTCCATCCCAATCACCAGCAGAATGAGCTATAGAAAATGCCTTTTAATCTTTTGTAATGTTTTTGCCTTCCATCCCTGTCAAAACAACAAAAATAAGATGAGAGGATTCCTTTTCCCAGTGATAATGCTATTGTGGTTAGAAGTGCTGTTTTAAATTGGGGAGATAATTGCTTTAGACTTGGAATGCTACTCAATTGTTGAGGATATAGGCTTTCAATGGCTGTTATGTCTTCGGCAAGGAAGATTTCATTCTACATTTGGTTATACTGTTATTTTCAAAATATACTGCTGTTAAAGGCAAGACTGGAAACTATGTCATTAGGGAGAAGGAAGGCCATCAGATCAATGTATTTTATTACTGGTGTGTAAACCAGCACCATTATTTTGAAAGGGTACTTCTCCCTAATTGCACACTAACTGCTGGAAATAACTTTTATGCCATAGGTTCTTTTCAGGTACCAAAGAAGGGACTTTTGTGGCAATGCATGATATTTAATTGCATTCAAGAGCTTTCAAGACTAGGTTCGATACATTTTTGTTGGGTAAGGCTATCGAGGGATATGGAGCTAATGCAGGTGAAGGGAGTTGAGGTGTGTAGTGTTTTGAAAATTGCATTGTGCATTTTGTTTACAAAAGGAAAAAAAGCCTACTATGGAGGTGAAGAATTAGAAGACAATTTGAGATACTTATGCCTGAGCAAAATGACTATGATTCAGCAAAAAATGCGCTGACAACCTACTTAACACCCAAGACAAATACCATGTACGAAACAATTATCTTCTGTCGCACTAAGCAAGAAGCAAACAAGATAATTGACCAATATTTCACATGATTGAGGCAACTAACAAACAAATGTGACTTCAGTGATGTTGAACATGTTGAACGGGAAATCAAAACATAAATAATCAAAGGCTGTCTCTCTAATCAACTACACTGAAAAGCACTTGAGAAATAAAGAAAGCTATTAGAGCTGTTGGAGTTAACAAGATCACTATTGCTCTCAGAGTCTAGAGCTACTGAAATTGAGGCTGCTAACAGTAACTACCACATTACAATCTCAACTCTTACGAACACTGTTCATCACTCACCTGCCAGGAAACCACCTGCAAAGCAACAACACCCGTCTCACAAACAGAATTGCAACTTATCCAAAGAATGTTTCCACTGTGGTGGTGCTTACCCACACTGGACAGAGTACCCTGCTACTGATAAATAGTGTAAAGCTTGTGGAAGACACAACCGCTTTGCTCGTGTTTGTCACTCATCAGCAAAATCAACTTCTAAGACTATTATGAAAGTGCTTCCATTTTTTAAAATCTGTTTTGAGGACTCGTGTTTAAAAATTGTGGAAATTGATTCATTTGAAAGACTACACTGATTCCATAGATGCTGGACTTTGTTTTTTTTTAAAAAAGGGTCACTGGAAGGACTTTGGGACTGTGTCAGCTAAGTAAACAGCAGGAGCCTTCTGACTATGGGAGTTGTTTACAGAGAAGTGACATTTCAAGATTTATGGTGGTCAAGAGTTAGTTTCGTTTTCAAAGTGACTCCCAGCAACGCAGCGGCTTGCCAATGTCATCAGAGCGCACCAAGCTGCGCACATGCACAAATGGTCTCCTGTTCTCAGTGAGATGCTGCACATGCGCAGTTACATCTTGCCAGGACTAATTGGCACATGCGCGGGAAAACGTCATCGCATAAGGCCAACATCATCGAGCGGCTGAATGAGGCACTTTGAGGCTGGCACTCAATCCCCGCTACTTGCTCCCCCCACTCAGCTACTCTCTCCCTCCCCACTGGCCGTTCTCCCCTCTCGGCTCCATGCCTCCATGCCTGCTCTCCCTCCCCCGCACCGGCTGCTCCGGACCTCGCCACTGCACCCCCCTCCCCCCCCACTGCCCTCGGCTAATTGTTCCCCACTCCTTGCTCCCACCACTACCCCCCGCCACCCTGCTTTCCGGCTGCTCACTTCCTGCCCCGCCGCCCGCCTCCCCCCTGCCCTACGGTTCTAAGCCGCACCACTTCGTTCCTCGGCTACTCGCTCCTATGTCACCCTGTCACTCCTTGAGGCCCGTCTTGCTTCTTCGGGTGGCGGAGAAGGATTGAACGTGAGAGCGAGTGGCTGAGAGGAGGGACGTGGCACGGCCAAGAGCTAGCGGCTAAGGGGGGGAAGTGGGGAGCGAGCAGCTAGAGAGCTGGGTAGCGGAGGGGCAACAAGCGAGGAGCGGGGAACAATCAGCCGAGGGGAGGGGAAGGGGGGGAGCAGTGGCAAGATCTGGAGTGAGGGGCTGAGGGAGGGGGGAAAACAGCGAGGCTGTAGCAAGTGCTTAAGGGATGGCAGCGGTAGCCAACAGTGCACAGGAGGGACCATTAGCGGGGATGTTTCGGTTGAAGTTGTTCTTCTGTGATAAATTGAGCAGTGCCATCTTTAATCCTGGCAGCTGCCTGAATGTTGCAGACAATGACGTTCCAGTGGAAGAGGCTGCATTTGCGAATGTGCTAGTACTGCGCCACCTAGTGGTTGTGTTGTCAGCAAACACAGCCTTTTGTTTTTGGATATTGTTTTGAGTCAGTTGGGGGTACGCCTGCTAAGAGAGAAGCCACCAGCTCATGCTGCTTCCACCTCTTTGAGAAACCCTGAGAATCCAGTGTGAAACATCTGTTGCAGTGATTCTCCTGAAAAGTCTGCCAGACTAATCCTCGATATTGTTTGAAGAGAACGGTTCCAAAAAGATCCCAGTGACAGCCATCTACATATCTCGGGATGCCAGATTAAAAGGAACTGTTGAGAACATTCCATATCTTATCCTTTTTTCTTCAAGAATTAACAAGTATTTGACCAAAGTATGTTTTTGGTTTTTTTGTAAAGCGATCTCTGCAGAGAAAACGTATTTATTTTTTCTTTAACGTGTGTGCGTGTGTGTGTGTTTGTTTGTTTGTTTGTGTTGGGTTAATTTTAGAAGGGAACTTTCATATTTCAACCTGTGTGTTAATAAGATTTGCATCTTTATTGAATAGGTCTTGTTTTATAATAAATTAACAATTTTGTTTTTTATTCATGAAACCTGGTTGGTGGATTTTATTCTGAAACTAATATAGCTAAAGTATATAATTGGCCATATCGGTTACTGGGTAAAATTTTAAATATATGTTGTAACCTGTGGAAAAGTGGAACTAGAGAAAGACAGTGCACTCCTCCAGCCTCGGTTGTAACATATAACTGGGGGCTCAGTGCGGGATAACCCAAAGCCGACAAAGTGCAATTGTAAGCGGGGTAATAATAATTGAAAAGGGGAAAAGAAAAATGTCAGGTTTCTTGTACATCAGAGTAAAGCTTACACTACCGGAGTGATTGCTTTTGATGCAAGTGCATTTGTGCAGCAGTCTGGAATAGATTATGAGTCTTTAAAGGCATTGTCCGCTGATAAGCTGTCAAGTGTGGTGGAGTACATGAAGTTAGACATTAGACCGAAAGCTAGATGGGCTGAAATTCGGAGACTAGCGGCCAGGCAACTGGAGATTGAAGTGAAAGAGCCGGAGGGACGAGTAGAATAGGAAGAAGGCAAGGTAACACTGGCATAGATTCAGTTGGACAGGAAGAAGTTAGAGCTAGGATTTCAGGCGAGGGGAAAGAAAAATGAAATGATATTTCAAAGAGAACAAACAGATCTACAGGAGAGAGAAAAGGCAAAAGAGAGGAAAAGGAAAAAGAGAGAGCATTTCAAAGGGAGCGAGCAGAACAGCAGGAGAGAGAAAGGAAAGACAAAGAGAGGAAAGGAGAGAGAAAGGGAATACCAGATTAGAAGGCTGGAACTAGATAAAAAAGGATGAAAATTCGGTTGGGTAAAGACCTTACTCCAACCCGGGACCCAGTGGAGAGCTATTAAAATTTGTGCAAGCCTTCCTGAAATTTGATGAAAGGGACGTAGAGGCGTTTTTCATTTGCTTTGAAAAGATAGCTAAACAGATGAGATGGCCTAAAGGAAACTGGACACTGCTCATGGTTGATTGGCAAGCTCATAAAGTTTACGCTATGCTTTCTGAGGAGGCTTCTGCAGATTATGAGATGGCAAAAAGGCCTATTCTCACTGCGTATGAGGTAGACCCTGAAGTTTACAGGCAGAGATTTCGGAACCTCCATAAACAGCCCGGGCAGACTTAGATAGAATTTGAAAGGGTAAAGCAAATTAACATTGATTGTTGGATGTGGGCACTAAAGGTAGAGGCCACATATGAGAGCCTTAGGAAAATAATTCTCCTGGAAGAATTTAAAAATTCACTCCCTCTATTAGTAAGAACCCTTGTAGAGAACCAGAAAGTTTCAACAGCCAGACAGGCAGCTGAGATCGCTGATGATGTGCTTGTTTACAAACCCAAATCCTTTTCCGTCACCCCCACAAACCCGAGAAGGATAGAATGTGGGTGGGTGAAGGGAAGGCAAGTAGCCAGGGATAAGGAGGTACAATTGGAAATGCCCGGGATCTCCTCCTCAGGTCAGAAAGGAAGATGCTGAGGGTGGAATTGAGGTCCGCAATCCTAAGTGTTTCCACTGTCACAAGGTGGGACACCTTTGTGCAGAATGCTGGAAGTTGCAGAGGCAAACCCATGGGACGTTTTGGGATACACAAGGCCAATGCAGAGAAAGGGGCCCTGACCGAGACTACTTTAGATCAGGCTGTAGCTCTGACTGCAGCTATAAGGCCAAGTACAAATACTGCTCTGAGTGTGGGGGTCATGAACAAGATACCTGAGTGTCCTAGGGAATTCTTGGCAAAAGAAAAAGTAACTCCCTATCCCTCAAGTGAGGCAGGTAAATCTGTAGTTATACTTAGGGATATAGGAGCCACCCAAACTCTTTTACTGGGGAAAGGCATAGATTTTCCACCAGAGAGCGCATTGAATGCCAAGGTTTTAGTGAATGGTATCAGCGGGGCGAGTCGAAGAGACTTAGTAGTTGGCAGGAAAAAAGACAGAGGCGCAAGGGGAGAGCCAACTGTGCAACAGCCCCAACAAACAAATTTCTCTGCAGCACCTGTGGAAGAGCCTGTCACTCCAGAATTGGCCTTTATAGCCACTCCAGGCGCTGCTTCACAAACCACTGACCACCTCCAGGCGCGTATCCATTGTCTCTCGAGATAAGGAGGCCCAAAAGAAAGAAAAGAAAGATCAGCGGGGAGTATATACCTGTACCTTTGTATCGGGTGCGCCTGGAGTGTGACCTAATGTCTGGAATGGTAACCATAGGAGTTGTCCATAGTTTGCCTATAGACTGAATTGACCTATTCCTGAGGAATGATTTGGCTGAAGTGAAGGTAGTAGCTTCTCCAGTAGTCACAGAAAGACCAAGTGAAGTCAAAGAGACAGAACAGTTCCAGGAAAAGGTTCCAGGAATTTTTTCTAAAGTTGTAGTGACCCGAGCAATGGGTAATCAAGTTCCATTGTCGGAGGTCAAATTGGCACCACAGACAGACAACTGAATATGTGAAACTTTCTTTTGGGATTTGGATAATCCAAAGAAAATGTTCAATAAGTCCTCTCTGATCAAGGCTCAGCAAGCCGATCCAGAGTTAAGTAAAGTGGCACAATCGGCTTTAACTGAAGCTGAAGCAAAGGGAGTTCCAGGAGGCTACTATATTAAAAATGGGATTCTGATCAGGAAGTAGAGACCTCCTCACAGACCTGTGGACAAAGAATGGATGGTTGTTGGTCAGATAGTGGCACCATCCAAGTATCACAGGGAAATATTAAGAATAGCCAATGAAATTCCTATGGCGGGACATGTGGGGAATCTGGAAGACCCAACCATGTAAAAGTCAACATTTTTACTGGCCAAGTCTTTACAAGGATGTGGTGCTGTTTTTAAAACATGCCATACGTGCCAGATTGTGGGAAAGCCTCAACCTGCCATAAAACCGGCACCTCTAATTCCCATACCAGTTTTTGGGGAACCATTTAGTAGGGTGTTGGTAGACTGTGTGGGACATTTACCAAAAACAAAAGTGTGACATCAATATATACTCGTTATTAAGGATTTGGCTAGTCACTTCCCAGAGGCCATTCCCTTGAGAACAATTTCTGCTAAGGTAGTGGTAGAGAAGTTAACCCAGTTCTTCACTCGATATGGATTACCGATTGAGATTCAGTCAGATCAAGGTTCCAATTTTATGTCTAAAATTTTTCAGGAAGTTATGAGTCATCTGGGTATAACACAGTTAAAATTCTCAGCATACCACCCACAGACACAAAGGACTTTAGAACGGTACCATCACACCCTCAAAACAATGATCATGGCATATTATCATGAATATCCCCATGATTGGAGCAAAGGGCTGGAATTTCTTTTGTTTGCCACCAGGGATTTACCTAATGAGTCTACCAGCTTTAATCCTTTTGAATTAGTTTATGGACATGAGGTAAGAGGTCCTCTAAAACTATTCAAAGAAAAAAATTTAGCACAGAGGGATGAAACTTTCACGTTAGATTATGCATCCATGTTTCGGAAATGGCTCACAGGAGCCTGCAAAGTGGCTCAGAAACACCTTAAAGCTTCCCAAACAACCAGGAAGAAATGGGCAGATAAGTATGCCCATACCCAAACATTTCAACCAGAGCATAATGTGTTAGTATTACTGCCTTTACAGGGAGAACCACTGAAAGCACGGTTCAGTGGAACATATAGAGTATTCAAAAGAATTGGTAAATTATTTGATTGACACCCCAGATCACCAGAAAAGAATCCGCATCAATATATTGAAACAATATCACCACCGGGAGGAAGATAAGCAAGAACAGGGATGTCAGGTAGTAAGAACAGTGAAGGATGAAAGGCATAGTGAGGATGAGGTAGTAGGAGGCCTAGACAATTCTCAGATTGAACCTCCTACTATCTGGTTAGCTAATACTGAATTGTTAGGGAGATTAGACACTACGTTTTCATATTTAGATGCAGAACAATGAGAAGACCTGACAAGGCTACTCACAAAATTTAAAGGGGTCTGTAGGGACAAACCAGGATGTACAGCCTTCACCATGCATGATGTGGATGTAGGAGAATCCTCTCCTATAAAACAGCATCCTTATCACTTAAGTCCAGAGAAACAGGCCTAGGTGAATGCAGAAATCCAATACATGCTGGAAAACCACCTAATTGAACCCAGTCAAAGCAGCTCGAGTTCCCCAGTCATGTTACTACCTAAGCCTGATGCTTCAACTAGATTTTGCATAGACTACAGAAAGATTAGTGCAGTAACAAAGGCAGACTCCTACCTAATTCCTTGCTTGGAAGACTGTATCGACAGAGTCCGCAGTGCCACATTTCTTACCAAAATACATTTGTTAAAGAGATCTGACAGGTTCCTTTAACACCCCGAGCTAAAGAAATATCTGCCTTTGTCACACTAGATGGTTTTTTCCAATGCTGAGTGATGCCATTCAGGCTACAAAATGCCTCATCAACTTTCCAGAGATGAATGAACCAAGTGGTAGCCAGTGTTCCTAACTGTGTGGTTTACCTTGATGATGTGCTCGTATACAGTGACACTTGGAAGGACCACTTGGAACAACTAAAAGCTCTGTTTAGAAAATTACAGTCGGCTGATGTGGTGATATACCTTGCCAAAAGTGAATTTTCAAAAGCATGGGTAACCTACCTAGGGCATATAGTAGGGCAAGGACAAGTGTTGCAAAAGACAGCAAAAGTACAAGCATTGATGGAGTTCTCCTAAGACTAAACGAGAAATCATGAAGTTTTTGGGGATGTGTGGTTTCTACCAAATTGTACCAAATTTTAGCACTATAGCTGCTCCACTAACGGATTTGCTACAAAAAAAGAAAGCCAAGATAGTGTGGTCAGGGGAATGCTAATCATCCTTTGAGGGGCTGAAAGCTATTTTGATCAATGAACCAGTGTTGGCTGCCCCAAATTTCACTGAGCCCTTGAAGGTAACAATTGCTGCTAGTGACCTGGGTGTCAGTGCAGTCCTGTTACAAGAAGTTGAATCGGGCATAGAAAGGCCAGTCGGATACTTTTCCAAAAAGCTAAATTTACACCAAAAGAGATACTCAACAGTGGAAAAAGAAACCCTGGGCTCACTACTAGCTCCTAAACATTTTGAAGTATATGTCCGCCACAACTACAAAAAGACAATGGTATATACTGATCATAACCCCCTTGGCTTTGTGGAAAAATTCAAAAACCGGAATGCCAGACTATTTTGATGGAGTTTACTACCTCAGCCCTATCACTTAAAGGTTATTCATTTTGCAGGGAATAACAATGTAATTGCTGATGCTTTGTCTAGAATTTAACCTTGCTTTGAGTTATCTGAGTACAAAGATGGTACAGGGCATAACTGTATGATTTACAGGTAAAAAGTGAATGAAAATGTGTTTTAATTTTATTTTCATCTTCTGTTTTTTTCCCACTCTTTGTAATGAAACGCATTTAGAAATGATGTTTCATTCCTCCAAGGATGGAAGTATTATGAAAGTGCTTCCACTTTTTTTTAGTATGTTTTGATGACTTGTGTTTAAAAATTGTGGAAGCCCAATACCAACAGAAGGGTGCCATGTATGCATACCACAGCAAAAAGGTGAGAGAATGTAAACAGCATAGAGGCAGATGACCCCGAACATACTTTTGTCCTCTCTCTTAGACACAGCAAACAAGCACATGTGACAGTGACCCTTGGCTGCTCGGATGTAGATGCTCTCATAGATACAGGAGCATCTATCAATGTCATGAGAGACAAAACATTCAACAAACTTCAGGATTTCCCCATTCTCTGCAAACCAGGGAATACAAAAAATGACCCTTACAAACTTCTGAAAATTCTCAGGACTTTTGAAAAACTAGTCTTATTCAAAGACACTAGAATGAATGCTTTATTCTATGCCATATCTGGACAGTGTGGCATGCTTATCAATTTCCACACAGCATCAGATCTGCACATGATTGCAGTCACATGGGTGATTCCTACATAGAACAAAACCATTCTTGAACTGCATGCTGATCGCTTCACTGGTATCGGAAAACTGAAAGGTCTTACCTGCAAAGCTGCTTGTCGACCCCAATGTGCCCCCAGTCGTACATCAATGACGACAAATACCATTTCATGTCAGGAAACAGACAGAGAAGGAACTTCAATGCTTACTTGACCTTGACATTAATCAGAAAGTTGGGGATGAGCCTACCCCTTGGGTCTCACCCGTATAAGTCATCAAGAAACCCCAGGGCAAGAACCAGCTTAGAATCTGCGTTGATATGCGATCACCAAACCAAGCCATACAACGAGAAAGACACTTGACACCGACAATCAATGATTTCATAGAGAAAATCAATGATGCTAAACACTTTGCTAAATTTGACCTCAAATCGAACTTGCAGAAGAATTGCGATATCTGTATTCTCTACTTGCATTGGATGTTTTTGATAAAAGAGGCTCAACATTGGAGTCAATTCAGCAGCTGAGGTATTTCAGCAATAAAAACAAGAAATGCTGGAAATACTCAGCAGGTCTGGCAGCTTCTGTGGAAAGAGAAGCAGAGTTAACGTTTCGGGTCAGTGACCTTTCTTCAGAATGAACAACTATTAGAAATGTCAAAGGTTATAAGCAAGTGAGGCGGCGTTGGGGCAAGAGATAACAAAGGAGAAGGTGTAGATTGGACAAGGCCACATAGCTAACCAAAAGGTCATGGAGCGAAGGCAAACAATATGTTAATGGTGTGTTGAAAGACAAAGCATTAGTACAGATAGGGTGCTAACGGACTGCAAATTGAACAACCGGAAGTGCAAGCATGAAAAAAACAGTGGGTAAGCAAATTGAACAAACTAAGACGAAATGAAATAAACAAAAAAAAAATTGTAAAAAATGTAAAAAAAGAAAAAAAGAAAAAATAACTAAAAATTAAAGTAAAATGGGGGGCCCATCATGCTCTGAAATTATTGAACTCAATGTTCAGTCCGGCAGGCTGTAGTGTGCCTAATCGGTAAAGGAGATGCTGTTCCTCAAGCTTGCATTGATGTTCACTGGAACACTGCAGCAATCCCAGGACAGAGATGTGAGCATGAGAGCAGGGGGAAGTGTTGAAATGGCAAGCAACCGGAAGCTCAGGGTCCTGCTTGCGGACTGAGCGGAGGTGTTCCGCAAAGTGGTCACCCAGTCTGCGTTTGGTCTCCCCAATGTAGAGGAGACCACATTGTGAGCAGCGAATACAGTATACTACATTGAAAGAAGTACAAGTAAATCGCTGCTTCACCTGAAAGGAGTGTTTGGGGCCTGGGATAGTGAGGAGAGAGGAGATACACCATTAACATATTGTTTGCCTTTGCTCCATGACCTTTTAGTCAGCTATGTGGCCTTGTCCAATCTACACCTTCTCCTTTGTTATCTCTTGCCCTACCCCCGCCTCACTTGCTTATAACCTTTGACATTTCCAATATTTGCTCGTTCCAAAGAAGGGTCACTGACCCGAAACGTTAAGAACAAAGAACAAAGAACAAAGAAAATTACAGCACAGGAACAGGCCCTTCGGCCCTCCAAGCCTGCGCTGATCCAGATCCTCTATCTAAACATGTCGCCTATTTTCTAAGGGTCTGTATCTCTTTGCTTCCTGCCCATTCATGTATCTGTCTAGATACATCTTAAAAGACGCTATCGTGCCCGCGTCTACCACCTCCGCTGGCAACGCGTTCCAGGCACCCACCACCCTCTGCGTAAAGAACTTTCCACGCATATCCCCCCTAAACTTTTCCCCTCTCACTTTGAACTCGTGACCCCTAGTAATTGAATCCCCCACTCTGGGAAAAAGCTTCTTGCTATCCACCCTGTCTATACCTCTCATGATTTTGTACACCTCAATCAGGTCCCCCCTCAACCTCTGTCTTTCTAATGAAAATAATCCTAATCTACTCAACCTCTCTTCATAGCTAGCGCCCTCCATACCAGGCAACATCCTGGTGAACCTCCTCTGCACCCTCACCAAAGCATCTACATCCTTTTGGTAATGTGGCGACCAGAACTGCACGCAGTATTCCAAATGTGGCCGAACCAAAGTCTTATACCATTGTAACATGACCTGCCAACTCTTGTACTCAATACCCCGTCTGATGAAGGAAAGCATGCCGTATGCCTTCTTGACCACTCTATTGACCTGCGTTGCCACCTTCAGGGAACAATGGACCTGAACACCCAAATCTCTCTGTACATCAATTTTCCCCAGGACTTTTCCATTTACTGTATAGTTCACTCTTGAATTGGATCTTCCAAAATGCATCACCTCGCATCTGCTTCTCTTTCCACAGATGCTGCCAGACCTGCTGAGTGGTTCCAGCATTTCTTGTTTTTATTTCAGATTTCCAGCATCCGCAGTATTTTGCTTTTATTTATTTGAGGTATTTCAGCACTTGATTCAGTCTGCACTTCAAGGACTCGAAGGCACATTGAACATCAGTAATGACATTTTCATCTATAGCCGCACCGAAAGTGAAATTGGGAATGCCCACATGTATGCCTACAATGTCTCAGAGAATGTAACCTCACCTTGAACAAAGACAAATGCTTATTTAATGAAAGCAGAACTGAATTCTTCAGTCATGTGTTCAGTGGTGAAAGAGTATCGCCTGATCGACAGAAAGTTGAAGCCATTGCAAATGCTGCAAGTCTTATAAATGTGCAAGATTTCCAGTGTCTGCTAGGATTCATCACATACTGTAGTCGTTCCATTCTTGACTTCGCTATTCTATTTGCCCCCCTATGTCATCTGACAAAAGAGAGCAGCAAGTGGGAATGGACTAAATCACACACACAGGTGATACACCAGATCAAATGTCATTTGTCAACAAGTTGCACAAATGCCTATTTCAACCCTGAGAAAACCACCCAGCTAGTTGTGGATGCAAGCCCGGCCGGCTTAGGTACAGAAAGACAAGACAGGTAACCCATCAATCGTTGCTATGGCAAGCAGATCGCTAACACCTGTAGAGCAACATTATTTGCAAACAGAGAGAGAAGTGCTCTCAATCACATGGAGTATCGTACACTTTCACCTCTATTTGTATGGAAACAAGTTTAAAGTACTAACCGATCATAGACCACTAGTGAGTTTGTTCAACAATCCATATCGCAAACCACCCACTCAAATAGAAAATTGGATACCCAAACTACAACAGAATGGATTCCATGTTGCGTATCAGTCAAGCAAGCTCAACCCAACGGACACCTTTCGCGACATCCGCTGCTGACTGTCAGTCCTACTAGTCATGAGGAAATGGTTGCTGAACAACATGTTAACTAAGTAAGCATAAATGCGGTGACAAAGTCTCTAAAACTAGCTGACATCTGACTAGCTAAAACTAACAAAACAAGATGAGGCTTTGCAATTATGTATGAAGGCTATGGAAAGCATCTACAAATGAAATCACTCACACACTACCGGGTTTCACAATGTTCAAAATGTGCTCACCATTACAACCACATCTGACTTCGTATTATGCAACAACTATATTGTCATTCCACATTCATTAAGGGAAAGTGTTGTCGATTTAGCACATGAAGGACACCAGGGAATTGTCAAAACTAAATAACTCCTTAGGGAAAAGGTATGGTTCCCAGGAATTGACCAAATGATAGAGCACACAATCAATCAGTGTTTGCCATGTCAAGAAAACATAATGTCAAATCTTTATGATCCTCTCAAGATGTCTGAATTACCTCCAGGACCATGAATTGAAGTTAGCGTTGATTTCTCAGATTTGCCCACCTCATCCAAAAGCTTGACCAGATCTTCACCTTGTTTGGAATCCCTCAAATGGTAAGAATTGACAATGCACCCCCATTCAACACGATGAGTTCAGCAAATTCGCGAATGACCTAGGGCTCACTCATCAAAAAAATAACACCCCATTGGCCAAGAGCTAATAGAGAAGTGAAAAGATTTTTATGAACCTTGGAAAAAGTGATACATACAGCGACAGCTGAGGACAAATCATGAAAACAAGAGCTATTTTCACTTTCTTCGTACTTGCAGAGCGACTCCTCACTCGACTACTGGAAAACCTCCAGCTACTCTCATCTTTGCACATCCAATGCGCCACACGTCTTCCTGAGCTACCCTGCAGTGTCAACATGCACGCAAATGCAATCAAGAACAGAAGGATCAAATGAAAGTAAATGCAGAATGAAACATGAAATTTAGAGCTGCACTGCTAAAGCCAAGAGATAAAGTACTTGTGAAATGTGACGGTCATGTTGGAAAATAAACAACCCCTTATGACATCCAAGCATTTGATTTGACCAAGACAAAAGGATCAATGATCACTGCTAAGCACAGTTCACAAATCATCACACAAAACGCAACATTCTTCAAAGCACTGAAAACACCACTCAGAAGCATTGAATCCGATTCCGACATCGACATCTCAGATGAAGAACGAGTCAAATGATTTCAGACGATATCCTACTCGTGAGAGAAAACGTCCATCATACTTAAATGACTATGTTATGAAGTGAACTATTTATGTTTAAGTTTACTATTTGCATGTTTTGAAACAAGCCATTGAAACATGCTAGGTCACATTTACTAAGAAGGGGAGGAATTTAGTGTTTTGATAATTGCATTGTGCATTTTGTTCACTTGAGGCTACTATACACACATGATAGCATTGGGGATGGAAAGTGAAAGTAAAAAGAATAAAGAAGAATCCATTGTTTTCAACAGCATGCATTCTCATATCTCTTACTAAACTTGGCTGAATGTTAGTTCAGTCCCGAGAACACCACAAGGTACAGATCAGCCATGATCTAATTGATTGGCGGTGTGGGCTCGAAGGTCTGGATGCTGTACTCTTGTTCCCATGTTACCACTCAGTAAGCCTTTAGAGGATTGAAGATTCCTGAAGAGTCCTTGGAGAAGTGGGCTACTGCTCAATTGAGAGTGGGGCACAATGGTGCAATTTGGTTGCCTATATTAACCATTAAAAGTTCAAAGGCAAACATGAAACTCTTCAGATGCCGACAGATCTACCAGGGTTAAATTTTAAACCCCTCATTTGCCTCAGCAAGTTGCTGCTCTGTACAAATTAATGGGTGGCTCCTTGACTGAAGCTTCTCATCACATCTGTCAAGAAGAGCACAATTATAATACAGCAACCTGTCAACGAGAGACACCATTATACACGTGGTGTGAAAGAAAGATTTACATCACAGCGGAGTGTGGCAGCTTCATCACTTGACCACACACTTTGATATATCACAGCGATGGAAGAGATCACTGTCTTATGGAAGACATGGGATTGCAACAGCCAAAAAGAGCAAGAGATGTCCTAGCAGTAGCAGTGAAGATCCATGCCAGTCTGATTTAGAAAACATTGCTGATTAAAAATCAAACACAATTGTTGCAGAGGATTCAGATGATCATCTATCTGGCTGAGAATAGTGTAAACAGCAACAATGACTCATGCCTCACCCAGTAAAGACTACAAACAGCCTTTCATCTGAAGCAGCTGACAAGAAGACCTCAATATATTCTGTGCCCTACAATAGCAAAAACAAAAGGTGGAACAGAATTGGTGGCCAGTTAATCCAACATAAAGAGAGATTTGCATTTGTATAGTGCCATTTAAAACCTCAAAGTGCTTCACATCAATTAAGTACTTTGGAGTGTAGTCACTGTTGTAATGTAGGAAACACGGCAGCCAATTTGCACACAACAAGGACCCACAAACAGCAATGTGATAGTGACCAGATAATCTGTTTTATTGGTGTTGGTTGAGGGATAAATATTGGGTTGGACACTGGAGATAACTCCCCTACTCTTCTTAGAAATAGTGTCGGGGATCTCTTACAGTCACCTGAGAACCTGGATTTAATGTCTCATCCAAAAGACAGCACTGCTTTCCCTCAGTATTGCACTGGTATTTCAACCTAGGTTTTTGTGCCTAAATCTCTGGATTGGGATTTGAATCCACCAACCTTCTGCCTCAGAGCTAAGAGTGCTACCAATTGAGCCACGGTTGAGCAGATTATAAACCAGCCACTCCCTCTTTATTTTAAAACCACATTGCATGTATTGACAATTAAGTCTGATAGTCCATCAGTACTGCATCTGACAAATAGAAATCCAATACAACACACAAGCCATTAAAGAGCGTAAAACTCTTAAATGCCTGCCAGCTTCACCATTCACTCATTGAATAACTCATGATGTAATGCAGAGTGCAGTTCCTCCACTTTATACTGCACTGAAGCTTTCCCATTTATGCTTACCTATTCTGTTAATGGGAAACATAACAATTTCAGAGTGCAGAAGAGGGTGGAGACAGTCCCACTTCCACATAACAATCATCTTACGACCAAGAGGAGGACTGAACATCAGATAAGGTTAGAAGTCAGGTGAGAAGAGGCTCAAATGGAGCATAAACACTGGCATAGATCAGTTGGGCTGTTAGTCTGTGGAAAACTTATGTAGTAAATGCTGAGAGGATGCTTTCCCTCATGGGGGAATCTAGAACTAGGGGGCACAGTTTCAAAATAAGGGGTCTCCCTATTAAGATGGAGATGAGGAGGAATTTCTTCTCTCAGAGGGTCATTAACCTTTGGAATTCTCTTCCCCAGAGAGCAGTGGAGGCTGGGTCACTGAATACATTCAAGGCTGAGTTAGATGAATTTTTGATCTACAAGAGAGTCAAGGGTTATGGGGGCAGACAGAAATTGGAGTTAAGGCCACAATCAGATTAGTAATAATCTTATTGAATGGCGGAGCAGGCTCGATGGGCCGAATGGCCTACTCCTACTCCTGCTCCTATTTCTTATGTTCTTATGTTTACATTGAATAACATGTTTTACGAATGGGTCATGTATTACAAAACTAAATACGGTGAAGCCGGGCTTTATCTCCCAAGGATGATCTCATTCCATCTGTTCTTCCTAGCTGATAAAACCCATAAGTTTCCACACAAGTCAAGGATCCTCCTCCATAGCTCCCAAATGTTTACTACAACATTGCCACTATCATTCAGCTGCCGACCTTCAGTTTAGTTGATGGCTGAAGTAAATCTAATCTGTAGTGAAAATGCTAACATAGTGGAAAAGGAGTAAATGTTCAAGGTTACTTTACACTTAACTGATAGGGTCTCGTCTCTTCCCGTAAAAGAAACCAGCAGGAAAACTTCTCTGAAGGTGACACCAAATTGATTTAATTTTAAGAATAAATGAATGAGAATTATAAACTGAAAAGCAACAATCAGTTTTGTGTGTGTCAGGACAATAGAATGGACCATTGTTCTCACCTTTGATGCTCAGCATCAAGTTCTCACCAGCCAGATATTTAATGGGTAATACGGTAAAGTTCCCCTTTATTCATCCCTGACAATAGGGTAGATTTTCAACATAGTGCCCGAGCATAAAACTGGCACTGGAGATCAGCTGCCTTTTATCGAAACCACCCAATTTTACAACTGTTTTCAATGGAAATAAAAATTAGGTGGCTGATCTGCGTTGCCAATTTACACCTGGACAGCAAGTTCAAAGTCTACAACAATGTGCCTGAGCTGCCAGCTTGAGAAGAACATTGCCTTTTGCATCCGTATGCTTTTCCCACATCAGCATTCCTTGTGGCTGTCTGATTGCCAATTTAGTGCCAATTAGAGTTGATTTTCAAGCAACTTCTCACTGTGGATGCTTAATCACCAGGAACTCAAAGGAGGTGATCCCAACTGAAGCAATGCACAATATTTACAATAACAATAACAACTTGCATTTACAGAGCCTTTAACCTTGTATAATGTCTCAAAGAAGAGAGACACAAAGCAGACTTGATTTTCTTGGTGGCCTATTGTTTAAAAGTACTGCTTGCTGTAGTATAGGACTATGCAGGCTGGAAAGTCTCAGGTTTGATTCCTGAGATAGTTGATTACAGCCCGGTTGACAGTCAGAAAAGAGAAGGTAAAATCGGCCAGGACTTCGACTGCTTTTCCCTTTCCAATGAGGACGAAAACAAGGTTGGGCTTGTTTGCGAAGTCCGATGGCAGAATATGCTTTTAATATACACTGTGCTTACATGTGAAGAATGATAATATATCAAGATAGCAGTAGAAAAGAAAGGAGAAAAGTTTTATCTCCTCAGTCTGGGATAGATCCAAGCCATGGAGGTGAAAAAAAATCATAAGGGTAGTTTTCCACTTACAGCACCCAATGGGGGACATTAGCCGTGGGAGCTCAAAATTGGAAAGTTACCCCTAGTTGCTAACCTATCACATCATCCTATCACAACAGGAAGTCAGAGACTGGGAATTCTGAGACAAGTAACTCACCTGCTGACTCCCCAAAGCCTGTCCACCATCGACAAGGCACGAATCAAGAGTTTGATGGAATACTCTCCACTTTCCTGGTTGAGTGTGGCTCCAATAACTCTCAAGAAGCTTGATACAGTCCAGGACAAAGCAGCCCACTTGATTGACACCCCGTCCACTACCTTAAACATTCACTCCTTCCACCATTGACACACAGTGGCAGAGTGTGTACCATCTACAAGATGCATAGCAGCAACTCACCAATGCTTCTTTGACAGCATTTTCCAAACCCACAAACTCTTCAATTGAGAAGGACAAGGGAAGCAGATGCATGGGAAAGCCACCATCTGCAAGTTCCCCTCCAAGCCACACACCAAACTGACTTGGAACTATATCACCATTCCTTCACTGTTGCTGGATCAAAATCCTGGAACTCCCTTCCCAACAGCACTGTGGGCGTGCCCACACCGGATGGACTGCAGCGATTCAAGAAGGCAGCTCGCCGCCACCTTCTCAAGGGCAATTACATATGGGCAACAAATGCTGCCAGTTCTGATGAAAGGTCACAGACCTGAAACATTAACTCTGCTTCTCTCTCCACAGATGCTGTCTGGCCTGCTGTGTATTTCCAGCACTTTCTGTTTTTATTTCAGATTTCCAGCATCTGCAGTGTGTACAGATGGAGGGGGTGTACTAGCTTTAATTAAGACCAGGAAACAAGTGGTTTAATAGCCAGGGTCCTACCACTAGAGCAACCTGGACCACCTATGTCCATCGCAAGCCTCTGACCGCTGCGTATCTTGGCAAATATACCTTAACCCAAAACCTGCCCTTTTCTAGAAAATCTACAGCCAAGCCTTACTAGTGCATTCTGGTGGGGAGCAATGAAAAGGTAGCTTCTGCAAAGAGATCCCTTTGAGGTTTGAGCTTCTCTGTCAATTAGAAGGCAGGATTTTTGCCAGGACCAAGGGAGAAGATTATTATAATAGGAGGGTAGGAACTGCAGAGTTAATATGGGATTGGCTCTATTTTTATATCAGTTCAACAGCTTCATGGCAAGACTTTCCTTCTTTTCAATATATGTATACCCGATGAGGGCAGAGTCACAGAATGAAGGCCAAATAAAACAAAATGCCTTCACATTTTTTAAATGCTTTTTGCGTCTCTCTGAGTCTGTGCAGCAGGCGATTTTTTAATATATTAAATCTGTCGTTAGCAATAAATCAGATTTTTGCAGTGAACTCCCTCAGAACAAGACCTGCATCCCCATTGTTTTACTGGCCACCTGGGTGCTCTCTGGAACATTTCTCTTGCATGATTTATCGTCAAGGGTGAGGAATTTGTTATTATCTTGCTCAGTTTGTTCAATAATCTGCCGCAAACAGCACAAGGCTTCATGTCTGTGCCAAAACTAAACACATAAAGGCCCCATTCACTGAAATCTGTCCTTGCTGTTCCTGCCGGTAACCTACCCTAATGCACACTGAATATGACTGAATCCAATTTCAGTAAAGAAAGATGTCAAAGCAACTTCCTCTCCTGGCATGCAGCTATGAACGCAAGGTACAAAAAGCAGTCAAAAACAAAATAAATGTCTTTTGAAAAGACCTGTTGTGGTAGGTTTAATAAGTATGGGTTTCCCCATTTTAAATTGGAATTGCAGTACTGTATAGCCAAATTCTTTCAACCCTGACCTTCCAGAGGATAGCGCTTCCATATTAACACTGCTCATATCATTTTTTATTCATGACCTTATAAACATGCACATAAAATTATTCATTTGTATCAATCACTCAAATTAATCAAGTGGATCTATTTTTTTTTCTTAAATAACATCCCAAGTACAATATAATATCTCTTCTCACTCACCTCCACCCTCTTGCCCACAAATTTCAGTGAATAAGGTTTTTATATGTTTTATCCCTTCCTCTTCTGAAGGCATTGAGTTGTGCTGTGATATAGTTCTAGCAATGCTAGTCACATTTTGGCACCTTGCCCAAGTCTCTCTTCTTTATGTGAGAGCCTTAGCAATGGACATCAGTAGCCTATTCAACCACGGGGGCCCTCATAGTCATGTCTGTCTTGTCCACACCCTTATATTTTCCAACAAGTGTCACTGGATAGTGATCAAGATCCTGGATCATTCTCCACCCTGCCCCCCACCACACACCCCACTAACCGTGACTGTGACCAATTATAGCCACCCATTTAGCCACTCTGGCTGAAGTAAGCTAGCTCGGCATTGACCAGCTATCATACTTGGGACCTTTCTGTTACATATTGCTTGACACCAAGTGGCACATTTATCCCCCCCACCCCCCAATCAAACTATTGTCGGAACTGACTAGGAACAGGAAATGTTGAATGATGAGTTTTAATATTTGTTTTACTATTTATACAATGCCGAGCCAAGAATGAGCAACACTATTATTGTGGGCTTTCACCATTAAATCATGGGGATAGGTTGCATATTCCCTTGAGTGTAGAAGATTGAGGGGTGATCTGATTGAGGTGTTTAAAACGTTAAAAGGATTCGATAGGATAGATACAGAGAAACTATTTCATCTGGTGGGAGAATCAAGAACAAGGAGATATAATCTTAAAATTTGAACTAGGCCATTCGGGAACAAAATCAGGAAGCATAGTAGAAATCTGGAATTTTCTCTGCAAAAAGGGTGTGGGTGCCGGCACAATTGGACCTTTCAAGACTGAGATCAATAGAACTTTTGTTAGGTAAAGGTATCAAGGATAAGAAGCTAAGGCAGGTAAATGGAGTTGTGCAGATCAGCCATGACTTAATTGAATGATAGAGCAAGCGCAAGGGGCTAACTGGCCTCTTCCAGTTCCTAATGATCCTGTAATAAAAACAAGAAATGCTGGAATCACTCAGCAGGTCTGGCAGCATCTGTGAAAAGAGAAGCAGAGTTAACGTTTCGGGTCAGTGACCCTTCTTCGGAACTGATCTAATGATCCTGTGTTCCTCTGTGTTTGGCAGAAATTTTCAACTTGTAAACCTTTGGAAACGGAAGTTTTAGTGTGTGTTCTTGCACACATTCCAGCAATGCTGTCCAAAATGTACCAGAGCTAATGCATGATGTACCTAGTGTTTGCAGCCTCACAATGTGTGGTATCACACTCACTGTAGCTCCGATATCATTGTGTAACTACAATGGGAGCACACACACCTTTAAAAATAGTGAAACATTGCCAAATGCTTCACAAAGCGATGGATTGAGCAAGAATTGAGAGATTTTAGTGAGGTGACCAAAGATATAGTTGAAGAAGCAGGTCTTTGAGAGCCATTTGAAGGTGAGCGAAGAGTTAGCAGGGGATTTGCCAGAGCACAACACTATAATGACTAAAGGCTGTGTCCCTGATGGTGAAGGAGAGGGAATGATGCACAATAGAGTGGACACAGGAGTTTTAGTTTTTATTTTAGTGTTTGCTTTTATTTTAGAGTGGACACAGGAGTTGCAAGCTGGGCCATAAGAGGTTGCAGAGGTAGGATAGGGTGTAGAGTGGGATTTGTAAATGAAGATGGGGATTTCAAAGGAAATAGGCTAGAGATGCAGAGTCAGTGGAGGTCAACAGCAACACAGGGGACAGATGACTGGGCCTTACACTGTGATAGGATGTGGGAATACAGGATGAGTTGGAGATGTTTCGTTTAGAGATACAGCACTGAAACAGGCCCTTCGGCCCACCGAGTCTGTCCCGACCATCAACCACCCATTTATACTAATCCTACACTAATTCCATATTCCTACCACATCCCCACCTGTCCCTATATTTCCCTACCACCTACCTATACTAGGGGCAATTTATAATGTCCAATTAACCTATCAACCAGCAAGTCTTTGGCATGTGGGAGGAAACCGGAGCACCCGGAGGAAACCCAAGCAGACACAGGGAGAACTTGCAAACTCCACACAGGCAGTACCCAGAATTGAACCCGAGTCACTGGAGCTGTGAGGCTGCGGTGCTAACCACTGCGCCACTGTGCCGTATGGGATCCGTATGGGATTTAACTTTTTGATCAGAGGCATTGCAGGAGAACCCCCGCCACCCCCACCCACCACCACCACCCCCCCCCCCCCCCCCACCTACCGATCCCTCAACATAACTTCAGCAGAAAATCAATGGGAAATCTGGAGAAACAGAGCTAAGAGCTGTTTACACTGTTTTACAGGTTTTCTGATGAATTTACAGTGGGAGATCAGGAGAACGCTGATTGACTTTCTCTGAAGTTAACAGGTAAGATTTTGAGAGAAGGAGGGATAACCAAGATATTATATATATGAATAACAGGTATAGTATGTACATGAGAGAGTGCGATCTATATACATTATTGTCTATATGCTTTATATATAAGCAGGTACTAAATAAAGTCTGTCAAACTATGACAAGGAAGGGAAGGGCACTGTTATTTACTGAAAAGATTTGAAATAACAACATAAATGAATAGTACCTAACTACAAGGGTATATAATTAACTCATTGTCCAATGACTTATTCTACTTATGTAAACAACATTTAAATTTTACTCTTCAAGCATAAAGTGGAAAATAGAAAGGCCACTCAAGCCATCTAATTCCCATTTGTTTTATTCCACATGCAGGAGTCACTCAGGCCATTGTCATCCACTGATTTTAAGATTACCACATGACTTTCTACTCACTAATGAATCAAGAATCTCCATTCCTTTGCATCATTGAACAGAGTGGAGTTAGTCTCAAACTCAGAAAGGGTGGAGGAGGGAGCCATAAAAACACTTTAAACTGAATTACTTTAGCAGAGGATAGTCACCACATTATCAAGGGAGGTAGTGGGGAATGATTGTATCAGTAGGGGGTGGACATCTGCAGAAATGTATGACAGAGGAGTAGAAGCGGTATTGTGGGATATAATAGCTCCGAGACATTGGAACCTGCTAGATGGGCTGCAATGAGCTTTTCCAGTTCTGCACAGTCATATCCTCCTATGTACCTTCACTGTTGTATCTTCACTGTGCCAGCTTATCAACCTATTCCATAAAGCAGCAGCTCTAAGGTGAAATGGTTAATCCTTGACTTGAGTTTCACCTGAGGTTGCCTTATTTTCTTCCAGGTTCTTACGGGTCCACTTGTGTCTGTCAACGTCTCCCTCATTGCTTGGTGAACAGGCTCAAGCAATGGGTGGGGTGTACAGCTAAAATCTAATCAATTCACCTATTTAAACCGGAGCTCCTGGCAGAACACCAGCAGTGCTGATCCACCTTAAATTAACAATAGAAGAAGAATATATTGAATGATGCACTTTAACTGCCAGATTGTTAGTGGTAGGATCCCATAATTAGTGATTCTGCTGCCAATGATCTCAGTCAAAACACACAGCTCCTTTAATTGGCAGCCTTCCTCAGCTTATTAAATGCAAGATGAAACGTGTGCTACTCTTGTAAACCTGCAAGGTCATATCTTAAAATTCGGTTCATAGTGTTAAAATATTTACCGTCCCAATGAACAGCAGAGCTGGAATTTTAAGTGAACTGCATGATGAGTGGATATTAAAAATATTCTTTTGGAACTGTGAAGATTGTGGATGCTGCAAGGCTTGAAAGAGCAGGAAGAATGGGTTAGTAAGAGTAGCACCTGAGGTGGAACCGAGTCATAAAGGCTAGGGAATTCCTCAGCTCCATCCCTGGGTTAGGGAGGGGGAAAGAAATAGCCAGAGTTAAGTGACCCTGCTGGGAACAGTGTGTGTGTGAGAATGTGCTTTTGTGTGTGTATGTAGATTTGTGCTTTTTGTGTACGTTTTTGTTTGTGTGTTGATATGTGTTTTTTTGTGTGTGTAGTGTTAATCTTGGCTTGAGATGGCTTGGCCATGTGAGCCGCATGGAAGATGGCAGGATCCCCAAGGACGCATTGTACAGCGAGCTCGTCACTGGTATCAGATCCACCGGCTGTCCAAGTCTCCGCTTTAAAGATGTCTGCAAACGCGACATGAAGTCATGTGACATTGATCACAAGTCGTGGGAGTCAGTTGCCAGTGATCGCCAGAGCTGGCGGACAGCCATAAAGGTGGGGCTAAAGTGTGGCAAGTCGAACAGACTTAGCAGTTGGCAGGAAAAAAGACAGAAGTGCAAGGAGAGAGCCAACTGTGTAACAGTCCCGAGAACCAGTTTCATCTGCAGCGCCTGTGGAAGAGTCTGTCACTCTAGAATTGGCCTTTATAACCACTCCAGGCGCTGCTCCACAAACCACTGACCACCTCTAGGCGCTTGCCCATTGTCTCTCGAGACAAGGAGGCCAAAGAAGAGTGTTAATCTGTGAATTGATTATCAATGATTTGATTATATGCAGGTGAAAGGTGTTAATTGGGATCTTAGTTGAACATTTATAAGCTGATATTCACTGAGACTGGTGGAGGGTTTTGAGTGAGAAGCTCCATGCTTGTAATTCTTTTATTCTGCACAAGAAATGTGAAACTGAGTAAATATAGGCTCTAGCATTATCCTTCCAGAACCAGCTTCCTGAATTTTAACCTGTAGGTGCTTGTTTGTGTGTGTAGGTATGTGTTGTGTGTACATGATTGTATGTGTGTACATGTGATTTTGTGTGTTTTTGTGTGTAGGTATGTGCTTAGTACAGGTGTATGATTTTTGTGTGTAGCTATGTGTTTTGTGTGTGTAGTTATGTGCTTTATCTTTGCAGGTGTGGACAGCTACTGCCCGCCTCAAACTGGGCAGCCACCAGTCAGAAAGGTTCTGTCCTGCCACAGTCCACCTGCTTCAATGGGTGCTTGGAGCTCAGGGTCATTGCCCGACAAGTGCACTGTAACACCGCACCAAACAGCACGACAAAAAAAGGAAAGAAGGTACCAGCCCTTCATTTTGCAAGCTGGAACATCAGAACTATGTGTCCTGGCCTGGCGGAAGACCTTACACAAAATCAATGACTCTTGGAAGACCACCATCATTAACAACGAGCTCAGTACTCTCAATGTGGACATTGCAGCACTTCAGGAGATACGCCTCCCTGTGAGCAGACCTCTAAGAGAGCAAGACTACACCTTCCACTGGCAGGGTAGGGATCCTGAAGAACCAAGACAGCATGGAGTGGGCTTCGCCATCAGAAACTCTTTGCTCAGCATGATAGAGCCACCTTCAAATGGCTCAGAACGCATACTGTCCATCCGACTGCTCACCGCCTCAGTCCCAGTACACCTACTCAGCATCTATGCGCCAACACTCTGCTCCCCACCTGAAGTTAAAGACCAGTTCTACGAGGAACTCCATAATATCATTAGTAGCATTCCTAATATCGAACATTTGTTCCTGCTGGGGGACTTTAACGCCAGGGTTGGGGCCGGCCATGACTCATGGCCCTCCTGCCTTGGGCGCTATGGCATTGGAAGGATTAGATTAGATTAGATTAGAGATACAGCACTGAAACAGGCCCTTTGGCCCACCGAGTCTGTGCCGAACATCAACCACCCATTTATACTAATCCTACACTAATCCCATATTCCTACCAAACATCCCCACCTGTCCCTATATTTCCCTACCACCTGCCTATACTAGTGACAATTTATAATGGCCAATTTACCTATCAACCTGCAAGTCTTTTGGCTTGTGGGAGGAAACCGGAGCACCCGGAGAAAACCCACGCAGACACAGGGAGAACTTGCAAACTCCACACAGGCAGTACCCGGAATCGAACCCGGGTCCCTGGAGCTGTGAGGCTGCAGTGCTAACCACTGCGCCACTGAGAATGGACAAAGACTGCTGGAGTTGTGTACCTACCACAACCTCTGCATCACCAACTCGTTCTTTCATACTAAACCCGGTCACCAGGTTTCATGGAGACACCCAAGATCACATCGTTGACACCAGCTAGACCTCATCGTCACAAGGCAAGCCTCTATAAACAGTGTCCAAATCACACGCAGCTTCCACAGTGCGGACTGCAACCCCGACCACTCCCTGGTGTGCAGCAAAGTTAGACTCAAACCCAAGAAGCTACATCACTCCAAGCAAAAGGGCCGCCCGCGCATCAACACTAACAAAATTTCTTATCCACAGCTGTTACATAAGTTTCTAAATTCATTTGAAAAAGCCCTTCAAAACACTCTTGCAATGGATGCAGAGACGAAGTGGGCCCACATCAGAGGCACCATCTATGACTCAGCAATGACCATCTTTGGCAAACGTGAGAAGCAGAATGCAGACTGGTTTCAATCTCACTTTGAAGACCTGGAACCTGTCATAGCCGGTAAGTGCAATGCACTGTTGAACTGCAAGAAAGCCCCCAGTGAGTTACCATCCATAGCACTTAAAGTGGCCAAAAGCGTGGCACAAAGAACATCCAGGCGCTGTGCAAATGACAACTGGCAACACCTATGCAGTCGTATTCAGCTGGCCTCCGACACCGGAAACATCAGAGGAATGTATGATGGCATTAAGAGAGCTTTTGGGCCAACCATCAAGAAGATCGCCCCCCTCAAGTCTAAATCAGGAGACACGATCACTGACCAACGCAAGCAAATGGACTGCTGGGTGGAGCACTACCTAGAACTGTACTCCAGGGAAAATGTTGTCACTGATACCGCCCTCAATGTAGCCCAGTCTCTGCCAGTCATGGATGAGCTGGACGAACAGCCAACAAAATCAAAACCCAGTGGTGCCATTGATCCTCTAGCCAGTGGAAAAGCCCCTGGAAAGGATGGCATTACCTCTGAAATCATCAAGAGTGCCAAGCCTGCTATACTCTCAGCACTCCATGAACTGCTTTGCCTGTGCTGGGATGAGGGAACAGTACCACAGGACATGCGCGATGCCAATATCATCACCCTCTATAAGGACAAGGGTGACCGTGGTGACTGCAACAACTACCGTGGAATCTCCCTGCTCAGCATAGTGGGGAAAGTCTTCACTCGAGTTGTTTTAAACAAACTCCAGAAACTGGCTGAGCATTTCTACCCTGAGGTACAGTGCGGCTTTCGAGCAGAGAGATCCACCGTTGACATGCTGTTCTCCCTTCGCCAGCTACAGGAGAAATGCCGCGAACAACAGATGTCCATCTGCGTTGCTTTCATAGATCGCACCAAAGCCTTTGACCTCGTCAGTAGACGTGGTCTCTTCAGACTACTAGAAAAGATTGGATGTCTACCAAAGCTACTAAGTATCATCACCTCATTCCATGACAATATGAAAGGCACAATTCAACATAGCGGCGCCTCATCAGACCCCTTTCCTATCCTGAGTGGTGTGAAACAGGGCTGTGTTCTCGCACCAACACTGTTTGGGATCTTCATGTCACTGCTGCTTTCACATGCGTTCAAGTCTTCAGAAGAAGGAATTTTCCTCCACAGAAGATCAGATGGCAGATTGTTCAGCCTCAAGAAAATGAACATCATGGGACAGGACGTCAGAAATGCTCCATCCATCAATATCGGCGACCACGCTCTGGAAGTGGTTCAAGAGTTCACCCATCTAGGCTCAACTATCACCAGTAACCTGTCTCTCGATGCAGAAATCAACAAGCGCATGGGAAAGGCGTCCACTGCTATGTCCAGACTGGCCAAGAGGGTGTGGGAAAATGGTGCACTGACATGGAACATAAAAGTCCGAGTGTTTCAAGCCTGCGTCATCAGTACCTTGCTCTACGGCAGCAAGGCCTGGACAACATATGCCAGCCAAGAGCGACGGCTCAACTCATTCCATCTTCGTAGCCTCCGGAGAATCCTTGGCATCAGGTGGCAGGACCGTATCTCCAATGCAGAAGTCCTTGAGGCAGCCAACATCCCCAGCATATACACCCTACTGAGCCAGCGGCGCTTGAGATAGCTTGGCCATGTGAGCCGCATGGAAGATGGCAGGATCACCAAGAATGCACTTTATCGCGAGCTCATATCAGACCCACCAGCCGTCCATGTCTCCACTTTAAAGTCGTCTGCAAACACGACATGAAGTCCTGTGACATTGACCACAAGTCGTGGGAGTCAGTTGCCAGTGATCCCCAGAGCTGGCGGACAGCCATAAAGGCGTGGCTAAAAAGTGGCAAGTCGAAGAGACTTAGCAGTTGGCAGGAAAAAAAGACACAAGCGCAAGGAGAGAGCCAACTGTGTAACAGCCCCGACAACCAATTTTATCTAGGTCTGTCACCCTAGAATTGGCCTTTATAGCCACTCCAGGCGCTGTTCCACAAACCGCTTACCCAATGTCTCTCGAGACAAGGAGGCCAAAGGAAAAAAGAAGAGATATGTGTTTTTGTGTGTCGGGGTGTGTGTGCATGTGCCTGTGTAACTAACAGGCAGTGACAGAATTGTGTTCAGCTGTGTTGATTGAATTACCTACTTATGTTCACTGACTAGGCTCAGGTGTAAAGATTGGGCACTTGGGCACGAAACCAGAGGGCAATGGGCTGCCTGTGGAGTCACACTGCAGCATGAATCAGGGCCTTCAGTAGGTGAGTTAATAAAGGGAATTGGGAGATAACGAAAGCAGAACATCTTTCAGGGTCCATAGCTGAATGAGTTATGTGAACAATAGCTGTGTGATAACAAAAATGTGACTCATATTTTGTGCAGTCGTGCTTGTGGTATATATTTACCGCTATATCTTTATTTTTGCAGATGGGTGACTGCATTATCTGAGATCAAAGCAGCACATGCACTCTCGGTTTTGGCAGCTTTTATGCAGCAATGCATTTTCACAGACTGGATGTGTCAACCTAAACTGGGTAATCCACCTTGATGTGTAGTAATGGGCCAGACTAAAATGTTGAAGTAAATGGTTTACACGGACCTCTGTCGCAATAAAGATACATCAACATGAGTGATGTATCTGCATATCCTGTGCATGTAAATAGAGAAAATCTTTAATTTAAATCATGTTTGATGGAATTAATGGTTCCTGTGGCACAGAACAATGAATATTCAAACAAAATAAATAAAACTTACACATCGTTCTCAAACACCAGCGAATCAATTTTTAAAAAGTCTTGTTTTGGCTTACATACCTTAGTAGGTATGTGCTATGTGTGTGTAGGCATGTTTGTGTTGGGGTGTGCGCACCCGCGTGTGTGTGTGTATATGTACGTGTGTGACAGTAAGTCAGTAAGCCTCATGCCTTTCTTGAAGTGGGCCATGGTTAAATTGAGTGATTGGCAACATTCCATCATTATCTCTAATCTAAGTGTGAGGCTCAGGTTCGAAATGGAAGCATGGAAGTTCCCTCTGAATTCATTATCAAATTTCAGTTGTGAGGACTTATGAATTCAAATGAAGGATAAGAAGGAATTTTCTAAAGCAGTGAATGGAATGCCAGCGTTACATGTGTGTGGTTTTTGTTCATCCATCTTTTTCCTGCCAGTGTTCACCCCTCCCCTCCTCTCCCTAATCTTGTCCTGAAGGTGTTAACTCTTGCTGAGGAGCCCTGCTTAAGTGACTATCCTTAATGTGTGAGCCCAGACTGTAAGGGTCATCCAGGCTGCCTGCCTGCGACTGTAATTGGGGGGTGGGGGGGGGGGGTGGTGGCGAAACCTGATTAAAATTAAACAGCTGCTGGAGGACTATCAATTCGGTGAAAGACGCCCTTTGGTCTGCCCGAAACTTGCTGGTCTTCCAGCGCAAAGAGTTGTCCACCACCGAATGTTGCAGACTGGCACATTCCAAGGTCCAGGACTACGTGCTGAGGGACGCACTAAAGCTTGGGGCAGCCGCAGCAAAGGCTCAACGGGGAAAGACCACAGTGTAAGGTCCCCCCACCAAGCTGAACTGAGGGGCTGGATCCATGGGAAACCCCTCGAACTGTATCGGGAAAAAATT
This sequence comes from Heterodontus francisci, assembly GCF_036365525.1. Taxonomy (NCBI): domain Eukaryota; kingdom Metazoa; phylum Chordata; class Chondrichthyes; order Heterodontiformes; family Heterodontidae; genus Heterodontus; species Heterodontus francisci. Next base: position 14,641,683 of record NC_090406.1, read on the forward strand.
TTTATTTGCTGTAAAATGTTAGAAAAATGACATGACAAATGAAATGGAAGGATTGTGAGACAACTTATGATTGTTTTGAAGGAAACTGATCACCTTTGCACTGTTTGTATTTTTTGACTTGGTGCTGTTTGAAACTGGTAATGTAATTTTTACAGATTTTTATGAATAAAGTATATTTTGGAAATATAAAAAAAAAATGGAAGCAGAGAAAGTAACTCCTTCTACCCTCTGCCCTCACCTCACCTCCACGCCTCTCAAAATAAAATCAAAAATAATATTGAACTATAAATCCAATAAAAAAACATAAACTGACCCCTAACTATCTGTCCTAATCAGCAGCCAACAGCTACTACAACAACCTGCAATCATATAGCTCCTTTAACGTAGTAAAACATCCGAAGGCACTTCACAGGAGCATTTTCAGACAATATTTAACACCATAAGGAGATATTAGGATGGGTAGCCAAAAGCTTTTTCAAAGAGGTAGGTTTTAAGGTGAGTCTTCAAGGAAGAAAGAGAGAGGTAGAGAGGTTTAGGGAGGGAATTTCAGAGCTTAGGGTCTAGGCAGCTGAAGGCATGGACACCAATGGTGGGGAGAAGGAAATTGGGGTTGTGCAAGAGGTCAGAATTGGAGGAGTGGAGGGTTAATTAGATATTGTAACATTTAATTTTAACATTAAGGTATGGAGTCTAAAATATTTAGACCCACCCAATGCAAGGCACCTGGAGGAAAAGGGAGATCCTCTGATTATGGCCAAGATGTGTCTTTTAATCTCTGCTTATGTAACTTGCCTATCTAGCTTGCACCTCTTCTGTGCCCATTAGTAGGTGCATTTTGGCTGTTGCTCTGGATCCATTACTTCTATCTCCTTTTTTTTCTCCCACCCTCTCTCAGACCCTTCTCCTAACTCCTCCCCTACCTGTTGCCCAGTCATACCACCTTTCCTTTCTCCCCTCTTGGGTACTTTGTTCCCGCACACCCCAACACCCATTGCTATTCCTGTGACCAAGCTTTTAGTCGCCCTTCCTAATATTCCTTTTTTGGCTCAGTGTCCATTTTCTTCTTGTGCATCTCTGGGAAGTGCCAGACGGGTTGCACCTGGACAGAGCTGGGACAAATGTCCTTGTGGGACTATTTATTAGTGTTATTCGGGAGGTTTAAAACTAACTTGACAGGGGTGTGGGAACCAGGAGATAATACAAGAAAAGAACACCAAGTTGCACAGAGAATTGGGAGGAATAGGTTGCACTAGAGTAGGAAATAGTAAAGTATTAGGTGGGGTCAGAGAAAGAGGGAATGTAATCAAGCCTAAATTAAGGTTACTGTGCTTGTGTGTGAATGTGCGGAATGTGGTAAATAAGCTTGATGAGCTGCAGGCGCAGATAGGCAAGTGGAAGTATGATGTTGTGGCAATAATAGCGATCTGGCTCAAAGAAGGGCCGGTCTGGATACTAAATATTCCTGGATCCAAGGTGTTCAGGAAAGATAGGTAACTAAAGAAAGGGGTGACAGTTTTGATTAAGGAGAACATTGCAATGCTGGAGAGAGAGGATGGCTCAGTGGGGTCAAAGACAGAACCTATTTGGATAGACCCAAGGATCAAACAAGGTGCAATTTCATTGTTCGTTGTATTCCATAGGCCACCAATTAGCAGGAAAAATGTAGAGGAACAAATTTGCAAGGAAATTACAGAGATGTGCAAGAATTATAGAGTGGTTATAATGGAGGACTTTAATTATCCAAATATTGACTGGGATAGTAGTAGTGTAAAGGGCAGGGAGGGGTGAGAATTCTTCAAGTACGTTCAGGAGAATTTTCTACAGCAGTATGTTTCCAGTCCAATGAGAAAGGAGGCACTGCTAGACATGGTTCTTGGGAATGAGGTGGGCCAAGTCGATCGAGTGTTAGTAGGGGAACATTTAGGGGACAGTGCTCATTGTTTCATAGGGTTTATGTTGGCTACAGAAAAGGACAAGGAACAATCCTGAGTCAGAGTAATTAACTGGAGAAAGCCATCTTCAATGGGGTAAGAATGGATCTGGCCCAGATAAATTGGAATCAAAGGTTGGCAGGCAAAACGGTAAGCTTCCTTTAAAGAGAGATAATTTGGGCACAGCCAAGTTATATTCCCACAAAGGGGAAAGGTAGGGCAAACAAATCCAGAGCTCCCTGGATGAGGAAAGAGATACAAATTAAGATGAAGAAGAAAAATGTACTTAAGATAGATGTCAGGTGGATAATACAACTGAGAACCGGATGGAATATAGAAGGTGAAAAAGCAAATAAGAGAAGCAAAGAGAGAGTATGAAAAGAGACTAGCAGCTAACATAAAAGGGAATCCAATAGTCTTCTTTTGGCATATTAATAGTAAAAGGCGGTAAAAGGAAGAGTGGGGCCGATTAGGGACCAAAAATGAGATTTATGCATGGAGGCTGGAGGCATGGCTGAGGTATTAAATGAATACTTTGCATCAGTCTTTACCAAGGAAGAAGGTGCTGTGCAGGTCGTGGTGAAAGAGGGGGTAATTCAGGCGGGTTTAAAATTAATAAGGAGGAGGTATTGAATAGGCTAGCTGTACTTAAAGTTAATAAGACACCAGGAACAGATGACATTCATCCAAGGATATTGAGGGAAGTGCAAATGGAAATTGTGGAGGCTCTGGCCATAATTTTCCAGTCTTCCTTAGATTCAGAGGTGATGCCAGAGGACTAGAGAATTGCAAATGTTACACCCTTGCTCAAAAAAGGGTGTAAAGATAAACTCAGCAACTACAGGCCAGTTAGTTTAACCTCGGTGGTGAGGAAGCTTCCAGAAATGATAATTTGGGCAAAATTAATAGTCATTTGGGCAAATTCTGGTTAATTAGGGAAAGTCAGCATGGATTTGTGAAGGGCAAATTGTGTTTAACTTGTTGGTGTTTTTTTGATGAGTTAACCAAGAAGGTTGATCAGGGTAATGCTGTTGATGTGGTGTACATGGACTTCCAAAAAACATTTGATAAAGTGCCACACAACAGACTTGTAAGCAAAGTTATAGATCATGGAATAAAAGGGATAGTAGCAACATGGATATGAAATTGGCTGAGTGACAGGAAGTAGTGAGTAGTGGTTCTTGGATGTTTTTTGGACTGGAGGAAGGTTAGTAGTGGAGTTCCCCAACAGTTGGGGTTAAGACCCCCCTTGCTGTTCCTGTTATATATTAATGATTGGTGTACAGGGCACAATTTCAAAATTTGCAGATGATACGAAACTTGGAAACATTGTGAACTGTGGAGGATAGTGTAGAACTTCAAAAAGACACAGGCAGGTTGGTGGAATAGGCGGACAAGTGGCAGATGAAATTTAATGCAGAGAAGTTTGAAGTGGTTCATTTTGGTAGGAAGTATGTGGAGAGACAATATAAAGGGCGAAATTCTAAAGGGGGTGCAGGAGCAGAGGGACCTTGGTGAATACGTGCATAAATCATTGAAGGTGGCAGGTCAGGTTGCGAGAGTGGTTAATAGAGCATACAGCATCCTAGACTTCATTAATAGGGACATAGAGTACAAAAGTAAGGAAGTTAACGTTAAACTGGTATAGAACTGGTTCAGCCTCAATTGGAGTATTGTGCCCAGTTCTGGGGTCCGCACTTTAGGAAAGATGTGAAGGCATTAGAGAGAGTGCAGAAAAGATTCACGAGAATGGTTCCAGGGATGAGGAACTTCAGTTGCGTGGATAGATTGGAGAAGTTGAAACTGTTTTCCTTGGAAAAGAGAAGTTTGAGAAGAGATTTGATAGAGGTATTCAAAATCATGAGGGGTCTGGACAGAGTAGATAGGGCAAAATTGTTCCCATTGGTGGAAGGACCGAGAACAAGAGGGCACAGGTTTAAGGTAAAAGAAGCAATGGCGATATGAGGAAAATCTTTTTCACGCAGCGGTTAGGATTTGGAATGCACTCCCTGAGAGTGTGGTGGAGGCAGGATCAATCAAGGCATTCAAGAGGCAATTGGATAATTATCTGAAAGGGAAGAATGTGCCGGGCTACGGGAAGAAGGCAGGGGAGTGGCACTAGATGAATTGCTCTTTTGGAGAGCCAGCGCAAACAAGATGGACCGAATGGCCTCCTCTGCTGTAACCATTCTGTGATTTCTTTCCCTGCTTTAAAGATGCTATGTAAATGCAATGTGTTGTTGCTACTCTCATGATAGCTCAGATGACTATGCCAGTAAGTAGCTGAGCTGTACAGGCAAAGGAAGGTTTCAGGTTTGATCATTCATACAATTTTTGTTTGTAGTAAACATTAAGATTGAAATGATGATGTGCCATCCTAGTGCATCAGCTGGTAGTGCTCCTGGCCTTGAGTCACTGTGGGTTGAAGCCTAATGCCAGGAATTGTGCATATAATCTATGCTGACACTTCAGTGTTGCATTGTCAGACATGCTGTCCTTCAGATTAGACATTAAACCAAGATTCCAGCTTGCTCAAGAGTCTATTAATGGTCCCATAGCACTATATAAAAAAGAACGTGGAGTACATCCAGTGCCCTAGCTCACACTCTTCCCTCAATCAATGCTACCTGTAAACATTTTAACTGGTTATCCAGACAGGAATGCACTACCTGAAAGGGTGGAGTAAGCAGTTTCAATAGTCACCTTCAAAAGGGAATTGGATATATGCTTGAAATGGAAAAATTTGCGAGACTATGGGGCAAGCGCAGGGAAGTGGGATTAACTAGATCGCTCTTTTAAAGAGCCAGCACAGGCACAATGAGCCAAATGGCCTTCTTCTGTGATGCATGATTCTAGTCATCATTTATTGTTTATGGATTTTGCAATGGTTGCTGTATTTGCCTACAATGCAGTGCTGACAGTGGGCTGAAATTTATGTTACCGCCACCATAATCAGTGGCGGTAATAAACAATGGTAGCTCAAGCTTCGCAGAGCTACCGCAATATTAAACGCGGCGGCTCATTTAAATGGCCGGGGTGGACCGCTGCTTCCTCACCCCCCCCCCCCCCACCAATGATGTGGAGGGGGTGGGCGGTCTGTCCCCGGAAATGGCGCCAGCCGCCACTGCACAGGCGCTGACGCCATTTTTAAAGGGCTTTGAGCCCTAAATTGCCATTTAAATTTTTAAAGCTACAGTGTTTGTAAAAATTGAAATAAATTTATCCTGACCCTCTCCCACCCCACCAGTAACCATGGAAATAAAAACCTGCCCTCTCCCCACCCACAAAACACTTACCTTGTGCTCCCGGCCTTCACCTGCCAAAGTTCATCAACTTTAAACTTTACCCCTTCCCACCACCTCCTAGACCAATTAAATTAGTTTTACCCTGCGCCCCCTTACCCCCGCTTCCACATGGAGAAACCTACCTGCTCCCCCTCCCCACCAATGTTCTGCCTCGGATCTCTGGACAGAGATCCAAAGGTACGGGAGTGCCAGCCACCGGCACCAACATGGCACAGGAAGTCATTTATTCATTATTTTACATTCATTTAAATATTTAGATTTGGCTCCCGTCGCCGAACGATGGGGGGGGTGCACCACGAGGCCTCGGCACCGCCGGCAATATCGAGTCGACCCTTCCCGGTGTCGGGCATTTTCCAGCCTCTCCCGCCACAACCCCTAACGTCGGGGGGAAGATCTGTAAGATCCAGCCCAGTATATTGTATGTAATGCACTTTGAGATGTTGTAGAGACATTTGTTGTCGTGCCATATGAATGCAAATCTTTCTTTGCTTTAGTAATGGATGAATTAACATTCTTGCAGCAAGTTCTTTTTTTAGAACTGGGTGGTGGAGTGGTTTGACACTGGCCTTTCATCTCTGGGAGCTGGATTCAAATCCATCCCAGCCTAATTGGATGAAAATCTCTTGTGTCTGCTGCTTGTAAATGTCACTGTGAAATCAATTTGGGCAGTGGCAATCCTAGTGGGCATACTCACAGTGTAAAACTGGCAGTGCCTCGCACTCTCACTCAGAGAGTGGCTGGCAGGCGAAATTTTAAAAAAACACTGCTCCCGCATTAGGGCTGTAATGTACCTGACCCAGGGGACATCAAATGCAAAGAGCTCCATTTCCCAGCACAAAGGTAAGCGTGACAAAAGGAGACATTCCTATGTCTGCTATGGCGGGGGCAGGGAGAGATTCAACTACAGGGGCAGGGCTGCGGGGATTGTGTGAAATGGTACTCGTGGATCTGTCGCTCATTGTATATCCCACCCAGTTTTCCCTTCCACATAAATAAAAATAAAGGGGGATCTTTAATGGGCGGCCAATCCATTACCACCCATTTTGCGCTCATGTCTAAGTTAAATCTTCCCACGTAATGGTCCAAAATGAGTTAATGCCTTGGCTAAAATGCTAAGCAGAGGAATCTCATGCATTGATACATCCATTATTAATGTCACACATATGATTTCAATGCCCTTTATTTTCACATCCCAGATTACAGCGAAACATTGTGATCCAATCAATTTCTATTAATTCATGGGATGCACGCAATATTTACAGATGTCTGCTTTCTCCCGCAAATATGGAATTGCCTTATTGTGGATTTCTATGGGAATTTCACTGTCGCTTGAGTGCTCTTGGTTAATTTTGTTATTCAGTCTTTATGTAAATGTATTCATAACATTCTTTTCATCTGTTATAATTTTAGCACCTTCATGTAGCAGAACAAATTTGTGTTCCAAAACTGATTGCCTTTGCTAATGCATGGTAACAATAACTGTTTAATGTAACATTTCTAATTACACTAGACTGCCTGGAACCACGACACTTTAACAGTCTGATTTCTATCATGCACAAATAACAAACATCATCTTTTGGAGACATGTTAGTGATCTACGAGCGTTTGAAGTATTTTTACTTAACTATTGTTTTTCCAAAGCCATTGGTGTTGTGGATTTATGGTTACCATGGTAATCGTTGGTACTTTGTCACAATTTACTGCATCATTTGGGTCCAAATTGCTTCTTCTGGGCTGTCTCTTTCAGACCAATAGGTGGCACCCACTGTCCGTGCAGTGTGGAAGATTTCTTTGGATGATAGTGGGTCAATGCTAGAATTTCATGTTGCAGCAATGTAGAAAGGCACTTTCTGTCTGATAGTGCTCTTTAAGTGCTGACTTCTATTATACAGAAGAACAGATATTTTGTACTTTAAAAGTTTATGTCAAGTTTTGAACAGCAATCCAGGTTCATGGTGTTTTCCACTTGTAACAGTGCTATCAATGCGAAGGCTTGAAGAGTTTGCAGTCTAAATAGGGCAAAAGTCAGCCATGGCTCATTTGGTACCAATCTTGCCTCTAAGTTAGAAGGTTATGGGCTCCAGGATGTCACCACAAATATCTAGGCTGACACTTCTACTGCAATACTGAGGGGGTGCCTCACTGTTGGAGGTGAGATGGATCAGACGTTAAACTGGATGAAAAAGGTCCCATGGCAGTATTTTTAAAAAGGGCAGGCGAGTTCTCCCTGGTGTCCTGGCCCATATTTATCCCTCAATCAACATCACAAAAGCAGATAATCTGGTCATTATCACATTGCTGTTTGTGGGAGCTTGCTGTGTATGCAAATTGGCTGCAACGTTTCCTACCTTACAACAGTAACCACTTCATTGGCTGTAAAGCACTTTGCTGAGGTTGTGAAAAATGTTATAGAAATACAAGTTTTTCTTTCTGATGTAAAAGATGGTATGAGTTTACTGTTGTTTTCATCAAGTGACTTTGTACACTGGTTCTTAGTGCTGTGACACCTTAGTCCAGGGGCATTGTAGCATTTTGGGATCTTTTCTTAACTGGCCTGGATGCGATTGTTGGTTAATTTATATTATGATTTTTGAATTAGTTCACAAGGCATTCATTCTCAAAGAGACACAACCAGTCTAGGATAGTGTTTGGGATAATTAACTGGAATACCTAAAGTAGATATTAAAAACCTGTGTATTCTCACGTGTCAAATTAGTTCTGAGACAATGGAGGACATCAAACACATTCCAGAATTGTTTGCATCTTTCATGCTAGAATGGTTTTCATTCAATGCATCCAGTGGAGTGGTCAGAGGGATTGCTTAGTTAAACAGACAAGGTAGTTGTCAAAGTCCCATGCCAAGGGAAAGGGCAGGCTTTAAATAAGGCCTGAAGCCAAATCTAGCTCAGCTCTCAGGCTGGCAATGGACCAGTGGGCAGAGCTTTGGGTGCTTGTCCAATTTCTCAGCCGTGACTTCAAAAGGTGGGTAAATTAGTTCATGTGAGACAACATCAAGGCCATTCCTGTCTGAAGCCCTGGATTTAATTTCAAGTCTAGCTGTTCTGAGCAGGAGCAAGTACAATTGACCATTGTTCTACTGGGCTAGGGAGAAGTCATATTCCTGATTGCTATCCAGTGACCCCAGCTAAAAAGTGCAGGTGCATTGATAAATGGCAAGGCCAAGATGGGGGCTTAGCTGTGAAGATTGGAGGAGGAAGAAGTGAAGTAAATAGGGCAAGAGATCTTTGAGCTCTATTGTGGGGTATGAGTGTCCTCTCACTAAACGATTATTAAAGATCATCTGGAAGTGGTGAAGTAGCGACTACATGAACCCTGGCGGAACGAGATGAAGAGTTGTGATTCAGAGAAATGTTGCACATGTTTGAAATGAAATAGAAGACTGCACAGATGTTCTCTGTAGATGTCACAGGGTGAGCCTCTTCTACTAAAAAGGGATTATCACATTTGGTGGAAGGCATAAACAGATTTAAATAGAAAATGTACCTTTTCATAGCAGGCTTCATGGAATCTCCTCTAGCAAGAGTTGAAGGTCATGTGCTGGCAGCATGCCCCTCTAATACATGAAGCCATTAGTTAAGCAATAGCTGTGCTTGGAGTCTTGCCTTGGTTGGCCAATCAGAATGGCTGAGTTCTGACATCCAATATGTGCTAAGACTCTGCAATGCTGCTAATGCAATCATGAAATTTGTCCCACACACTCACAGCTGGTGACCCCATCATGTCTGACTGCAGAGGTATCTGTTTTAAGAGGGAGGTATATTGGGAGTAGTATTACAGAAAAAATCCTCAACGCTCTCATAGACACTTAATGCACTCCTACCAAATTCCTCTCTGCACTATTTTGACACTCCAGTGCAGTACTGAGGGTGTGCTGCAATGTCGAACGTGCCATCTTTCAAATAAGACGTTAAACTGAGACCCAATCTGCCTGTTTGGGTGGATGTAAAAGATTCCAAGGCACGATGTCGGAGAAGATCAAGGGAGTTCTCCCCAGTGCCTTGGCCAATATTTATTCCTCAATCAACATCACAAAAACTGGTCAATATCACATTGCTGTTTGTGGGAGCTTGCTGTGCATAACTTGACTGCAGCTTTTCCTACATTACAACAGAGACTACACTTCAAAAGTACTTCCTTGGCTGCACAGCACTTTGAGAAGTCCGGTGGTTGTGAAAAGCGAGATATAATTGCAAGTCTTTTTTTTCTTTATTTTAACACAGGTGTTAGCCTATTTCAAATAAGCAGATTAACAGCACCATTACAATAGTGGAGTTGGGCAATTTGCTGAACTGTTTGCGCAATAACATTGTTACTACATATTTCCAATCTATTGTTTTTATACATTATAATGTACTAGATGATCTTCTGGAGTGTTGTTCACAGTGAGTCAGTGCTGTAGGAGATAAAACATTTTCATCTTTGTATTCAAATCACTCCATGGCCTCGCCCCTCCTGTTATCTATTCCATCCTTACAGCCCTGCGAGATCTCTGTGCTCCTCTAGTTTTGACCTCTTGAGCACCCTGATTTGCATTGCTCTACCATTGATAGTCATGCCTTCAGCTGCCTAGGCACTAAGTTCTGGAGTTCCCTCCCTAAACTTCTCTGCTTTGCCACCTCTCACTCTCCCTTTAAGCCGCTCCTTAAAACCTACCTCTTTGACCAAGCTTTTAGTCGATGGCTGATGTCTCAGCTTCTATTGAAGCACAAGTAGAAGCTACCCAATGTCTGAGTGCTGCAGTGGAAGCTCAGACTGAAGTCATGCAGTCTCAGCTTGTTGCCATGCAAGCAGAGTTTGCTGCCATGCAGACCCAGACTGTTGCCATCCATCATGGCTGTGGATACCAGTGCTCAAAAGGGCTTGCAGGATTTCACAGTAGTCCAGCCCAATGGACGGCTCAATTATGTTTTCTGTAGCAACATGGCTCTCGTGGTAGGCATGCTGCCCACATGTGGTTGGGTTGTGCAGTGGAGTCATAGCCAGGTAGTCAGTGGATAATCTTTGTTGGCCAACAGCCATCCTCTAGTCTGATGTGCTGGATCAAATATACTGTCGCAGAATGAAGGCATCATGATTACTGCCAGGCTATTGGACATTCACCTGCATGATCGCTGGCCAGAGAGAATGCTATGTATTCCTCTCTCCTGACATAAAGAGCATCAGCCACCTCCCTTATACTGCAGCGGACAGCAAACTGAGGGATGTTATAGATGTCGCCTGCTCCAGCCTGGAAGGATCCCAATGCAAAGCAATTTAGGGCTATGGTCACCTTCACAACCACTGCCAGCACTGTCCTTGCCCTGCTCTGAGGCTGGTGGTCTACTTGCAAGAGGAGTCAGAATTAAGTGAGCATCTCCATCATAACTCCACCTTAGTTAGGCCACACTTAGAATATTGCGTGCAATTCTGGTCGCCACACTACCAGAAGGACGTGGAGGCTTTGGAGAGGGTACAGAGGAGGTTTACCAGGATGTTGCCTGGTCTGGAGGGCATTAGCTATGAGGAGAGGTTGGAAAAACTCGGATTGTTTTCACTGGAACGACGGAGGTGGAGGGGCGACATGATAGAGGTTTACAAAGTTATGAGCGGCATGGACAGAGTGGATAGTCAGAAGCTTTTTCCCAGGGTGGAAGAATCAGTTACTAGGGGACATAGGTTTAAGGTGCGAGGGGCAAAGTTTAGAGGGGATGTGCGAGGCAAGTTTTTTACACCGAGGGTGGTGAGTGTCTGGAACTTGCTGTCAGGGGAGGTGGTGGAAGCAGATACGATAGCGACGTTTAAGAGACATCTTGACAAATATATGAATAGGAAGGGAATAGAGGGATATGGGCCCCGGAAGTGCAGAAGGTGTTAGTTTAGACAGGCATCAAGATCGGCGCAGGCTTGGAGGGCCGAATGGCCTGTTCCTGTGCTGTACTGTTCTTTGTTATAAAACAGAGATGTTGCACATACTATTGCCAGCTTAGGTTGAGGTAAGAGAAGAATTCCCTGAAGACCCTGGGTGGATAACACCTCCTGTTGAAATCCCTTTTCCCACTCTACTCCTTCCTCAGCAAGCAGCTTGTCCCTCCTCTGTGTTGCCTCTACTCAATCCCCCTCTCATGCTGCAGGCCAAGGGGGCTGGTGACTACAGCAAGTAGTCTGACCAGAACCCTTGAAATCAGATCCAAGGCCTTCAGCACATGGAACACCACTCTCTGTTGACTTCACCAACTTTAAACAGCAATAGAAAACCCACAGCACCTCTACAAACTCAGATGGAGCCAGTAGAAATCAATCAGCAGCAAACTTGAAAGTAGCTATTATCCCTTTAAACAGCACCGGTGGGGAGTCTTTCCTGTTGTTGAACACATGCAAGGTTAAGAGGGATTAACTGGAATGGTGAGGTTGAAAAAGGCAGTACTGACTGACATCACAATCTTCCATACACATTCCTAATGCCCGTGCTAACGCCCTGACCATAATGGTGTCTATCAGCATGCGTGCACAGTGCAGATGCCATTTTGGAACCAAAATGACACTCGCGGTGCCGAAAATAGGGTGCTAAGGAGCCTAATTTTGTGGCCTTCATTTCTAAAAGTTTTACTGTAGGAAGGAACTGCCTGAGGTGCACCATTTAATAGCATTAAATATTTAATCAGTATTTTAATGCTGGTGAGTGGAGGCCTACACATAGGTCTGCGTGCACATGCACAGAGCCTCACTTGCCTAAGGATAAAGCTGAACTAATGGTGTAGGCCTGTATCTTAACAGTCTAATTAGGAAGTAGTCTCAAACAATACAATAGTCACATATCTATCCAATATGAGAGATTGAATAGCTGATTGATTGGTTGCCTGATTGACTGAGTGAGGTAAATTAAAATTGAGGTGTGATAATCATCTGATAAACTGTACAGCTGAAGGCCTAGAAATAGGGAACAATCCCTGCATCAGGTAGGCCTGAGGCACATCCAAATACTGAGCTTTGGGCCTCGGGCCTGAGTTGTAAGAGGTCGATGAACTGCAGATGTCCCCAAGCTGCTTGCTACACGGAGAAGACAATATCAATTTCAGAAACAACCTTGAGGTGAGTCCCGGGAGAAAGGGGGAAGTGATAGGGAGAAGGATGGCTGTGGGGAAGCAAGAAGGATCTAGAGAGAGAGTGGCCATTCTGGGCTGAAGGCTTTTGTGGTGATGCGTACACAGGTTTTTAATCTCATTACATAAACGTAAACAGAATTCTGCAACAATGTAGACATTTGAAAAAAGCTCATGGATGTTTTGAAAAGATCAATATTGGGCATTTTCACTAAAACAAATATGCATGTGTCTCCATATAAAAGCAACCTCCTCTCCCACACACACACACACCTATCACCTAGCTAACCGAATTTTAAATCAAACAGTGAGGCATTTATAATTAAATTCAATCAAGAAATATCATTATCTGTGCTGCCAGAGACCCTGCCTTGAATAGAATGAGAGAGCAAACAATTCATTGGATAGGGCTTCTTTATATTGCAATCTGAATGAAGATTAATTTTTCATTTGTCCAACAGTCTCATGCCACAAACAAGATTATAATGTTCCGCGTGCTGCTACCAGTTTGGGAGACGGAAGTCTTTATACAGGATAAGCTCAGAGCTAATGGTTTTGATTAGAATTCTGAATTATCACAGCTCCTGTCTCTGAATGCACTGCTATAAGTGAAGATCCTTCTAGGCCTCTTTAATTTAAAGGGTGAAATAATAATTACTTCGTAACAATCCGTAAGAATTGATATAATTTATGAAGAAATGTTGGCAAAGCATTCACCAGTTTGTTAAAATCATTTTTTAAAACATTATCTTGCCTCTCATTTTTCTTTTATTTTCAGCTCCCTTGGTAGTATGAGAAAACAAAGTGCCACGGCTTCTTGAGGCTCAAGCACTGAGGTCACATGAACAGTCACAGAGCAAGTCTATTTGCAACCGTTTTCTGTACACTCAGGTGAGGTGCCAAATTTTGTCTGATAATGTTGTTGTGGAGTGCCTTGGGATGTTTTACTATGTTAAAGGCCTATATAAATGCAACCTGTAATGAGGAGGATGTTGCGCATTGCATACATTTCCAGAATGCTGCTCAGCTTGCGAAAAGTCTGTCTGATTCCCTGAAGGATCTGGGTTTTGGGCCATCTCGTTAAGATAATGTTGAATTGGAAGCTGACAAGAGAACCAGCCTGAGTGACGTCTTGGAAACCGATGATTGCAGATCTCAAAGAGTCCATAAGGTCTGTCTTTCTCCCTTCCTTCTCTAGACGTTTTTTCTTTACAAAATGAAAATCCATATCTACTATTTTGCTCTTGTCAGATGTGGGCCACAGAATCAATGGGTTAAGTTTAACCCACTTGGGGCTTTGGGACCCCCAACATCATGACCAAATGGGGATCCTGAGCCTGCACTTGCCAATTAAGGACTGCGAGCAGGCACCTGATGCTGCCGGCCCACTCAGTCAGAGGACCGGTAGCTCTGAAGTCTTAGCAGCACCATCAGGAGAGGTGGGCACTGCTGAGGCAGGTCAGCTCCAGATAAGTAAAAAAATTCAGGGGGCCGAGGGTCTGAGGGGGAAACCCCTCCGGAGAATTGTTGGGAATGCGGGGGCTGCCTTCCCTGCCCGCAGCCCCCTCTTTGGGCCAATCCCCACCCCACCCTGGACTACCCCAAGGAGGTCGCCTCTATGAAGCTGGTGGCCTCCACATGCGGTGGGGGTGGCCCCTAATTGGAATCTGAATTATACAAATAGGCTTCCTGCCTCCATAGAGTGGCAGCTAATCTGTACCCCGCTCCGCTTTCTGCCCACCGCTGGGGCACCGCTCAGCATCAGGGAGCTGTCCCGACCCAGCTCCCTGCTATTTTACCAGCCCCCCGTCAATTCCTGTTGCCCGGGGGCCAGTAAAATTCAGCCCAATGTTTTCATCCCACTCTTTGCATAGCAACAATTGCATCTTTACAGCATCCCTCAAGGGGAGAAATATCTCTTGAGCACTTTATAAGGGGACGTAGTGAATGCTAAACAGGAGACAGGATTAAGGAGGAGATGACCGATGGCAGATTCAAAGGGACCTCAACTTTTATTAGCAAGAATATGCATTCAAATACAGGGAACGTGTTCACTGCATTTTGATTGAGGATATCATCCAGGCAGAGGTTCATATAGGATTCCTTTAGTTGCTAGCTGGCTGGATTTACTGTGGCTGCTGTCTGTTTGAATGTTACCATCCACACATTAGGAAATTATGGCTGTTGGGAGTCTTCCTGCAGCATTACTCTCGACTGTTGCAAGTGTCTAGACTGGCTTACCTCTTTTTTCTTTACCTCTCTTTTTATGCTATTCCCATTCACTATTATCCCCCAGTGGCATAGCTGAAATCTGAAAATCATCAAGTTAAGAATTGCAAGATATGTCGGGGAATGAATGGGTTACATAGGATAACACTTGAGTCATAGACCGGGAACTCATGACGTGGAGAAAGAGGGTATGAACACACTTGCACTTCCAAGCATGAAATTGTATTCATCATCAGGCTTTAAAATTGATGAACTGTTTAACATATATTTTTGTATACTACTTTCATTTAACCTGAAATAAGGGAATTGTGTCATCGGGGGGCTGCGGGGGCACTCACTTTCTAGTCGAATATTCTGAGGCCCGCAGCCTGGCTTCTGCCAGGGTGATAGCGCCACAGAATTAATGGGCAATAACTTACCAGTCTGTTCCTGCCATTGCTGTGGTCACCACAATATTTTCCCCTGGGCCTACTGTTTGCTGACCAGAATGCCTGCCTCTGTTAAACAATAGGCTCTTTTAATATGTAAGTCGTTGTCCTATGATGCACAAAGGACCCTATTGTCTGATGTTAGCTGTGGCACTGTTGGTTGCATTCTCACCTTAGAGTCAGTAGGTTCTGGGTTCATAGTCCTGCTGCAGGACTTGAGCACAAAAATCAAGGTTGTGCTCCAATACAGTGCTGAAGGAGTGCTGCACTGCCAGAGGTGCCGTCTTTCAGATGAGATGCCAAACCAAGGCCCTGCCTGCTCTCTCAGGTGGCAATATTTCGAAGAAGAGCAGGGACATTCTCTCCAGTGTCCTGGCCAATATTTACCCCTCAATCGACATTACAAAAACAGATTATCTGCTCATTAGTACATTGCTGTTTGTGGGAGCTTACTGTATGCATATTGGCTGCCATGCTTCCTACATTACAACAAGATTACACTTCAGAAATACATCATTGGCTGTAAAGCACTTTGCGACCTCCGGTGGTCGTGAAAGCTGCTATATAAATGCAAGTCTTTCTTTCTTTTCAAGGGGCTTGTACCATATATGCTATGCTCAGAATCTGCCAGTGGACCAGCAGAAGAGAAGCCCCAAAGGCAAGTTTTACTGTATTTTTGTTGTGCCGGGAGGAGAAGTCATTCAGTGGTGTCAGTGTAATCCATTATTTGGAAGTGAAAATGCGTTCACACCTTGTTTCCTCACATCAGAAGTTCCTATTCCTTGTCCTGCAACCTGGCATTATCCGCTATAACTCATTCTATCCCAAGATATCAAAAGAAATGGAATTCTTTACCTCCCTCCCTACCGTTTTATATTTTGAAACCAAAGCTTGGCATTACCTAAAACTAGAAAGAAAGAACTTACTTTTACCCAGATCTTATTGCAGCCTCTGCTTGGTGCAAAGCACTTAACAATGGATTACCTTACAGATGCTTCATTTTATAATGCAGGCAAAAGTTTGTGCACAACAAGGTCACAGGAACAACACATGAATCAATGAATGAATGACCCATAATCTGTTTTTGGTGGGAATGTTATCAGGGAGAACTTTGCTGATCTCCTTTGTCCACTTGAGCAAGCCAGGAACCAAATGATGGCACCTCTGACGATGCGGGACTCCTTCAGTACTGCATTATCAGCCTAAATTATGTGATCAAGTGCACACAGGGGTTTCTGACTTCGAGGTGTCAAGTTGACTCACTAGTTTGTGATTTACCTGTACTCTTTTCCACTTTGGCAATGTCATATAATATAGGCCTTCACTTGGATATCTTCATTTTGAAAACTCCAGGCCACTCTTGTCCATCATCTAACAATCATCTCAAACATCACCGACAATGATTTTAAGAGTGGGTCACATACCCGGCACAGGCACAATGGGCTAATGGCCTCCCTCTGTGCTGTATAATTCAATGATAGCCAACTTCAATTAGTTGGGTAATGAAGCATCTCACAGGATGCAAAGTGGTCCGAGCGAAAATATCATTTCCAGTATAATTTGCAGTCACAAGTAGGTTATGCAGTTTTGGAAATGCTACATGATAAACAAATCTAGATTCTTGAGTCCTGCACCTGCAACCATTTGTATCTCAGTGACTAATGGGAGGTTGTTGGGAGGGGGGAGAGGCGGAGGTGAAATGTCTGATTTGATCTCCGCCCGTGTAAATTGTGCTGGCACACAAAAATCACATCAAAACCCTATCATTTGCTGAGGTAGCCACTGAGATCTAGAGGTCTGTATCTCTGCATCTACCCATAATTCCCATGACACAGCTGTAATTTCATCTCTGTGAACCGATTCAACTGAGTCCCAGCTGCCAATTCCCAATGATTAGTGCTTCAGAGTTACTGAATTCAATTTAGATAAATAAGTCCTGAATTGAATTTGCCTCTGTAGTGTAAATGGGCTATGGCTATGCTGTTTGGATTACAAAAGCAGAAAAAGATATAATTTTTTTATCAATTCTAGAAGTGTATCTATGGAAACACACCAGAAGATGTTTCACAGTCACCAGTGGAATTTCTTATGCCCCCAAGAAACTTCTTTAATTTAAAAGTATATCCATTTCGTTCTTGTTTGTTGTAGTTTATAACACTTGACCTACATTTGACAGATTCAGTTCATTTCACTTCGCTTGTCAGTGTTATTCCTGCATAAATTCATAAGTGCTGTGGGTCTTTCATTATTGTACAACATTTTCTTTCTAGATCCAATTATCAGATGCATTTACTTCAACATAGGGTTAGTGCTGATTACTGATGTTAAGTAAGCCCTTTGGGAGCAGCCAAAGCTGACTATGGAATTGTACCTGGTGCTGCGCAACAAAGGAGTTCATTCGCGAAAACACGACCAGACCAAAGCTTGCTGATTAAATAGGTTTATGAAAAATGACTGTGGTTTAGTTTAATGCATTAACCCTGTTGTGCTCTGGTGCATCAGAAAAATTCTAAAATGGTGGTTGGATGTATGAAAAGTCCAGCCTGAAACTTCAGCCTGCCTTTTTTACTCTTTCATTTGTTGACTGGCCAGGCGAACATGAAGCTAGCTTAATTGGAAAATTTCAAATCTGAGATTGATAGATACGCAAGGGTATTAAGGGTTATTCAACCAAGGCGGGTAGATGGAGTTAAGATTTTGGCAATATAAGCAGACGAACACCTTCCTGTAATGTTCCTTTGATCCATATTTTAGAGGCGGCATTAACCATTTAAAGTCAAGGGGTTAACGAAGATACCAGAGTGATGTCATTGTGCTCAGCATTCATTCACTCCTGCATTTGAAAAATAAATTCACATTAACAGGCACCAGCAGGAAAGGAAAACAGTATAATAGATATCTGGCAGCGAATTGCAAGGCTGTAATTCAATTGAACTAATCTAATGGCATCATGAACCATGAGGGTGAAGCTTGAATGGTTCAAGAAGATCAGCAGAGCCATGAGATTGAATTAGAGCTTGCAGTTCACAGCCTGACGTCTGTTATTCTTTGGATGGTATATGGCATCACATAGCTCCATATACCTTCAGCTCCTGCATTGTAGTAGCATTAAGCAGGCTGCTTCAAACATCATGAGGAACTTTCATACAGCCCTATATAACTTGACAGGAAAGCTACAACTAATGAGCAGTGTTGTAGAAGATTTCTAAATTTGGTTTCAAGATGGGGCCATACTGGCAAGGCTGCATTTAATTGCCCTAGTTCCTCTGAGAGGATTAGTCCTGGACTTTATCCTTGAACCGCAGCAGTCCATATAGTGATGGTGCTCCTATAATAATGTTGAGTGTGGGATTTCAGTATATTGAACCAATGATGAGGAAGGAATAGCAATACATGTCTGATTTGGAAGGAAACTGCGAGGTAATTGTGTTCCCATGAGATTGGTGCTTTTGTTCTTCGTATTAGGGTGGCACAGTGGCGCAATGGTTAGCACCACAGCCTCACAGCTCGAGGGACCCGGGTTCGATTCTGGGTACTGCCTGTGCGGAGTTCTCCCTGTGACTGCATGGGTTTTCGCCGGGTGCTCCGGTTTCCTCCCACAGCCAAAGACTTGCAGGTGATAGGTAAATTGGCCATTGTAAATTGCCCCGAGTATAAGTAGGTGATTACTGTAGGGTTAGTATAAATGGGTGGTTGTTGGTCAGCACAGACTCGGTGGGCCAAAGGGCCTGTTTCAGTGCTGTATCTCTAAAATAAATTAGAGGTTGGAGAAGAGGGAGGTGCTGTAGAAGTAACCTTGGTCTTTGCTACAGTGCATCCTGTAGGTCACATATTGTTCACTGGTGGTGGAACAGATGGATATTTAGTCCAATGACCAAGGGAGCAATCAAACAAACTGCTCTGTCCTGGATGGTGTCAAGCTTCTTGAGTGTTGTGGCTGCATCTGGCCAAATGAATTGAGCTGTGCAGATGGTGAAGAAGCATTTAAGGGTGTGGAGGTGGACAACCAATCAGAATACCTAGCTTCTATTCTGCTTTTGGTCTAGTTTAGTTTCTAGTCAAAGGGGGGAGCTTAGTGATGATGAAGCCCAAGGTAGATAGCTAAGCTTTCTCTTCTTTGAGTTGTTTATTATCTAGCACTCTGTGGCATGAATGTTACCTGTCACTTGTCAGTCCAAGCTTGTTTGTTATTCAGATCCTGCTGTAGACTGGCATGAGTTATAATCATGTTCTGCAGAGCAAAGACTCCATGGCGAGAATTTTCACAACCCTAATCTGCATCTATCTGTGACAACTTTTTCTATAGACATATAAATAGTAAAATGGTGGTAAAAGGCAGAGGGCGATTAGGAACATAAAGGGGATTTACATATGTAGGCAGAGGGCATAACTGGAGTATTAAATGAATACTTTGCATCTGTCCTTACCAAGGAAGAAGATGCAACACAGGCAATGGTGAAAGAGGAGGTAATTCAGACACTAGAAGGGTTTAAAATTGATAAAGAGGATGTATTAGGTAGGCTATCTGTACTTAAAGTGGATATAGCAGCAGGACCGAATGAGATGCATCAAGGATACTGAGAGAAGCGAGGGTGGAAATCACGGAGGTACTGGCCATAATTTTTCAGTCTTCCTTAGACTCAGGGATGGTGCCAGCTGTCTGGAGAATTGTAAACGTTACACCCTTGTTCAAAAAAAAGTGTAAAGATAAGCTCAACAACTACAGGCCAGTTAGTTTAACTTCGGTAATGGGGAAATTTATAGAAAAAATAATTCGGAACAAAATTAATAGTCACATGGACAAATGCGGGTTAATTAACAAAAGTCAGCATGGATTTCTTAAGGGAAAGCCATATTTAACCAACTTGTTGGAGGTTTTTGAGGAGGTAACAGAAAGGGTTGATGAGGTCAATGCTGTTGACGTGATGTATATGGACTTTCAAAAGACGTTTGATACAATGCCACACAACAGACTTGTGAGCAAACTTATAGCTCAAGGAATAAAAGGAATGGTTGCAACATAGATACGGAATTGGCTGAGTGACAAGAAACAGAGTAGTGGTTAATGGATGTTTTTTGGGCTGGAAGAAGGTTTGTAGTGGAGTTCCCTAGGGATCAGTGTTGGGACCTTTGCTTTTCCTGATATATATTAATGACCTAGACCTTGGTGTGCAGTGCACAATTTCAAAGTTTGCAGATGATATGAAATGTGGAAGCATTGTGAACTGTGAGGAGGATAGTGTAGAACTCCAAAAGGACATAGATAAGTTGGTGGAATGGGCAGACAGGTGGCAGATGAAATTCAATGCAGAGAAATGTGAAGTGATTCATTTTGGTAGGAAGAACATGGAGAGACAATATAAAATAAAGGTTACAATTCCAAATGGGGTGCAGGAGCAGAGGGACCTGGGTGTAAATGTGCATAAGTCATTGAAGGTGGCAGGACAGGTTGAGAGCGTGGTTAATAAAGCATACAATATCTTGAGCTTTATTAATATGGGCATTGGGTACAAGAGCAAGGAAGTTATGTTGAACTTGTATGACACTAGTTCGGCCTCAGCTGGAGTACTGCACCCAGATCATGAGAATGGTTCCATAGAGAGAGATACAGCACTGAAACAGGCCCTTTGGCCCACCAAGTCTGTGCCGACCATCAACCAACCACTTATACTAATCCTACATTAATCCCATATTTCCTACCACATCCCCAACTTCCCTCAATTCTCCTACCACCTACCTACACTAGGGGCAATTTACAATGGCCAATTTACCTATCAACCTGCAAGTCTTTGGCTGTGGGAGGAAACCAGAGCACCCGGCAGAAACCCACGCGGTCACAGGGAGAACTTGCAAACTCCACACAGGCAGGACCCAGAACCGCACCCGGGTCCCTGGAGCTGTGAAGCTGCAGTGCTAACCACTGTGCCGCCCCAGGGATGAAGAACTTCAGTTATGAAGACAGATTGGAGAAGCTGGGACTGTTTTCCTTGGAGAAGAGAAGGCTGAGAGGTGATTTGATAGAGGTATTCAAAATCATGAAGGGTCCGGACAGAGTAGATCGAGAGAACCTGTTGCTACTCGTGAAAGGATCAAGAACGAGAGGGCACAGATTTAAAGTATTTGGTAAGAGAAGCAAAAATGAGGAAAAACTTTTTCACACAGGAAGTGGGTAAGGTCTGGAATGCGCTGCCTGGAGAGTGTGGTGGAGGTTCAATTTAAGCATTCAAAAGGGAATTAGACTTTTATATGAAAAGGAAGAATGTGCAGGTTTATGGGGAGATGGTGGGAGAATGGAACTGAGTGAATTGCTGTTTTGGAGAGCCGGTGCAGACACGATAGGCCGAATGGCCACCTTCTGCACTGTAACAATTCTGTGATTCTGTGACAGACTGGAGATCTGTCTAGTTTCATTTAGGTTCAGTACCACATCAGAAGAGTTGTGAATGAGCTGAACATTGTGGAATGGCCAGGGAACAGCCCGCTTCTTACCTTCTGGTGGATGGAAAGTCATTGATGAAGCAGCTGAAGACGTTTGGGCTAAGAATGTTTCCCTGAGGAACCCGTGCAGCGATGTTGTGTTGTATGGTCCATTGCTCTGCAGCAGCCCTTGTTCCTGAGACCAATCCTCCTCCATGTTGCTTGGTTTCACCTATCTGTTGTATTTTAAATTTCTGTTTTTATTAGGAATTTCTTTTCAGTGAGGTTAGATTTTGAGCTGCTTAACTTAGTTCCTTGCTCCCACTGCTAATGAAATGTAAACAACATGCATCAATATGAAGCCAAATGTAAACTTGGCATAATTTTTGTATTAAAGGAGAACATTGCTATTGGAGGAACACATTCAGTGCAAAGTAATCCCCCAGGCTTCCCAGGAAAACATTTTAAAAACATCTAGCGCAATCCATCACCCCAAGGAGAGCCAACATTTCAATTATTGAGCAGATGCCAAGATGGTGCTCAACTGGATTCAGTCAACTGGAACTTTTGACTTCATCGGGAAACTACATCCTTTTCTTACCTGTTAAAACTAATGCGTAACATTGATATACTCCCACCACCATAATGTTTCAACTCAATAGTGTCTTAGAATTTTCAGTTAAGATTTTATATTTTGTCATTATTTACATATAATATATATATATATATATATATATATATATTTCTTTTAAAGCTCCAGGGTTTTGTTTAAAAAGAAATGACATTGCTGACCTTCTGATCCGGGTGGCCAACTGTGACCTTTCCAGAGTTGGACATTGAAATATTACTGATGTTGTGGCCAAAGCCTCATAGGCGATGAAGTTGACCCAGTCATGAGGCCAGACATATTATGGCTGAGTTTCTTCTTTTCTTTTTACATGGGCATTTTATAAGCTATTCTTTTTAAAAATTGCGTATACAGGGTGCATTTCAAGAATGAAGCCAAGGCAGGTCGTATCTTTAAGTGCAATGGTGGATTTAACAAATTTATGCTTCCCGCACAGAACTTCACTCCCTACGAGAATCTATCAGGAACTCAATAGCGCAAATTCAAACTATCCGCCCTATCTGATAAACTCTCCAAGAATACCATTTTGAAAAATTGCAGTGGACTCAGATCTTGGTGGCATTTTTGATTGTTATGGCAACAGCGTAGGTTATTCTAAGCTATTACTGTAACTGTGATGTCATCTTAAGTGCAACTAGAAAAGAAGGTGAGAGGGACATTTCCCTCCAAATCTTTTGAGGCTTGAGTTCCGCTTTCTTATTCAAATCTCTTCCTGGTGTTGCCCCTTCAACTCTAAATATGAGTTCACCTCAGCTGACAATTACTTCCTGTGGGATGACCTAAGTAGATAAGCAAAAATGTGAGCAAACTGAATTCAAAATCTTAAGACTCAAGTTGAATTACTTCTGATGCATATGTGTGTACATGATTTTAAATGGGTTATGATTCGTTTTAGACCCAACACAGAAGTCCTCGAGGCGGCCAACATCCCCAGCTTATACACACTACTGAGTCAGCGGCGCTTGAGATGGCTTGGCCATGTGAGCCGCATGCAAGATGGCAGGATCCCCAAAGACACATTGTACAGCGGGCTCGCCACTGGTATCAGACCCACCAGCCGTCCATGTCTCCGCTTCAAAGATGTCTGCAAACGCGACATGAAGTCCTGTGACATTGATCACAAGTCGTGGGAGTCAGTTGCCAGCGTTCGCCAGAGCTGGCGGGCAGTCATACAGGCGGGGCTAAAGTGTGGCAAGTCGAAGAGACTTAGCAGTTGGCAGGAAAAAAGACAAAAGCGCAAGGGGAGAGCCAACTGTGTAACAGCCCCGACAAACAAATTTTTCTGCAGCACCTGTGGAAGAGCCTGTCACTCTAGAATTGGCCTTTATAGCCACTCCAGGTGCTGTTCCACACACCACTGACCACCTCCAGGCGCTTATCCATTGTCTCTCGCGATAAGGAGGCCAAAGAAGAAGAAGACCTGAGTGGGAAGGAAGATCTTCTGATCCCTAGTAGTCTATTGTCCTTTGTTGCTTACTGAGATGTATCTAAACCCCAATGGTTCAACTACACACTGTACATTTGTTTTTTTTCCCCCAGATGATGACAGGCACTCACCTGATCTTTATCAGTATTGAGAAGTATAGGTCCTTCTTTTAGGAGGGCATCTGAAGCTAGGTAGGCTAATTTCATTTTAATTATTCATTCATGGGGTGTGATTGTCACTGGTAAGTTAGCTGTTTGATACAACTGAGTGGCTTGCTAGGCCATTTCAGAGGGCAGTTAAGAGTCAACCACGTTGCTGTGGCTTTGGAGTCACATGTAGGCCAGACCGGGTAAGGACGGCAGATTTCCTTCCCTAAAACACATTAGTGAGCCAGGTGGTTTCATGGTCACCATTACAGAGACTAGGGCCAGAACTTTTACAGGAACTGCTAAGTCCCATTTGGTGGGCTGAAAGTGGGATCCAACCCCACTTAAAATGGCAGTGGACTCAGTGAGGCATATTGCTAGTAGCAGCCAATTAAGTGGTCTCCGCCCATACCGCCATTCCAATTAAGGACGATGGCCCGCTGCCCCCCCCCCCCCCACCCCAACCCCGCCAAGAGCTGGCAACCCAATCAGAGAGACAGTAGCTCAGCAGCCTCAGCAACATCACCGCTAGAGGTGACCATTGCTGAAGCTGCAGCTGCAAAGAGAGGGCATCACAATGGCTGAGGCACCTTGAAGAGGGGTAAATGGGGTTTGGGGTAGTTGGAGCCTGACAGGCTGGTCCTGGCAATTGGTGCGGGGGGTGGGTTGCTGAGGGCAGGCGGCACTGTTGCTGCAGAAGTGACTGTTTCTACCAAAGGGCCCCTCCATGGGCTGTAGAGTGCCCCTAAAGGAGGGCCCCTCCCTCTGGACTCTGCTGGGATACTACCAGGTTTCACTGGGTGCGACACAGGCATGCCTGTGGAGGCAGGAAGTGGGACTTAATTGGCTACTTAAGCAGCTCAATTGGGCTCCCAGTGGGCAACCAGTCTGTCTCTTTTCCCACCGCTGGAAAAATGGCATGGCGGCAGGAAGACGTTGGGCACTTACCTAACACATTCCTGCATTATTTTGCCAGCCTTCCTGCCTCAGCCTGGTAAAATACCAGCCTAGCTTTTTATTCCATACTTATTTAATTGAGCTCAAATTCCCCAGTTGCCATGTTAATGCTGAGTGTTTTTATATCTTCCTTAACGCTCTATTTAAGGTTATGTAATCCTTGGGCAGTTAGTGTTGTCAAATTATTCCTTTCAAGGGCAAGTATGAACTTATTTACCAACCTAAACTCTACTGTCTAGTGATATAGTGGTCTTGAATTATGCATCCATTTTCCTGCAAGATTGGGAGAGTCCAATACTTGGTGGTCAATACTTGTCCGTTGTCCTTAGTAGTTGAATGGAGGTGACAAGTTCTTGGGGGCGTTAAGGAGAATACAAACCATTTCCTCTGATGGCCTAATTTTAGGTTCATCAATCCATGCCGATTTCTGATTGCACTCAAGCTCAGCATCCTAATCCTGGCTGTCTAGTGGCACAGCATCTGTTCCTTGGAGATTTTGGAAGGCAACAGGCGAGCGGGAATCCTCTATCCAAAACCTGGCAATGACCAAAATATTCCTACCTTCCAGGTGGGAGATATTTTTAAAATATTTTTGTGGGAGGTCTGAGGAGTAGCTTGATATTTCTAAGATCTTTCTAAGATCTGTACTGAGGGCATGCATCTTGGGGGACATCAGTGGGTTTTGGATGGAGTCTACATCACTGGATTCATGGCATTCCAGACTTTAGAATCTCAAGCCAATTTGAGCAGAAACCTAAAAATATACAGGACTAACCAACTGCACCGACACTCTGAATTGGAGTGCTGTGAAGTGTGCATTTGAACTACAGTGTCACTGGCTCAGTTTAATAGCTGGGAGGCTTGTTGAAAGCTGCAAAAAGGCCAAGAATATAAAAGCCATAAATGGGATTAGGTTCATGGCACTTACACAAGCACAGTCTGTGTTGAGCAAACAGAATTAGGAATAGAGGTACCAGCTTTCTTTGGCTGAAAGAGGATTAACATGGTGGCCACTTTGGAAGTGCTCCAGTATTTAGCTTCAAAGTGTTTTCGTATGGGTAGCTCACTATTCTGCCATGGTAGGTTGAGCTGTAAAAGAGATAGATATTTTGCTATTTTGATTGGAAGGGGTGAGTACATTGTCAGTTGCAGCACCCGTGTCATGTTGTTGCTTGTTTTGGGTATCAGGGAAGAGGAAAGGTGTTGAGGGGATTGACATCACAATCCCCTATCCTGCTGGGTGGCTTTCACACTCAACTGAAGAAGATCTTGGCTGTAGGGACCACATGTTACTGACTTGGATGGAATTCAACAATCCTCTATTTTAACTCCTGCAGCCAATAACAATTTCAGCGGGAGCCAAAATTATCTCAGTGTCTGCAGCTCGACCACCTCAGTATTAGCCGCAATAGTTTGTTGCTTATCCACAAAATGCCAGTCTTGGGGAAATAAGGTCAGCCCATCCCCGTGAGAAAATATAAATGCTGTAAATCTTATGCACAATTAACATCTTACAAGCCAGTAACACATAATATTATTGTGTGTTTATACGAACCACTGGATTTACGATTAAAAGTTGATGTGTGCATGACCCTGTGGAAGGGTTAGTGTGACCTGTAGTAGCAACAGCTATGACTGAGCATAGGTGAGTCAGTTGACTCTACAGGCTGCAGCTTGAGCATGTGTGCCTGCCAAAAACTTGTTTTTAATGTTTTTACAGTTGATTGTCTTGAAAGATGAATGAATAAATTTGAACGGTTTGAAGTAAATACTACATTTAGAGGCCCACTGTAGCTAGGAATCTGTTGATTGCAAGGCAGACATTTCTAAACAGCATATAGGTATGATTCTTGTTATTTAAAAAGAACCCTGTTCTAACTGGTGGTTCAGCTGGTAATGCCAGTGAGTAGTGGAGCAATAACAGAATCCCCAGGCTTGTTTTTTCCCTAGTCTGTGCTCAGTTAGCTGACCTCAGATTGGAAAGCAATTTACATGATGCAAATGGCCTTCATGCCCATAGCCCAGAGAGGGAAACTTGTTCCCGATCACTGCCCAGCACCTACTACTGAAAAATGCTCAAGCTTGGGCATTGGTGAGGAAAATATCAAAGTTGGCTGTGTGCCCCCATGGTGTCTAGTGGAATCTTACAACGCAGAAGGAAGCCATTTGACCCATTGGGGGAATTTTAACATGGGGAA
The DNA here is from genome assembly GCF_036365525.1 of Heterodontus francisci. Classification (NCBI taxonomy): domain Eukaryota; kingdom Metazoa; phylum Chordata; class Chondrichthyes; order Heterodontiformes; family Heterodontidae; genus Heterodontus; species Heterodontus francisci. Next base: position 14,668,448 of record NC_090406.1, read on the forward strand.
GCAGGCGGGATTGGGTGCTAGAGAGGAGCACTCCTTGTGGGCCAAGAGCAGCAGGAATCCTTCCTCCCCGGCCTCCAAGCTTCCGCCACCATCGTCAGAGCCTCACCCAACTCTCACGCCAAACAAACCTCCTGGTGATCTGTATTCCTAGTAGGTTTTATTAACAGTGAACTAGGGCTCCTTTAAAAATGTGAAATTAGGAACACTACGATCATAAGTGTAAAATATGTTTTTTAACAGTTACTGGCATTTAAAAGGAGCAGACTTCTTTTTCTCATTTCAGCCGATATCACTGGTACCATTTAAGTTTCAATAAGTTTAGACGAATTGAACAATGCTTTATTTATATAGTGACTGTCATCATTACATTACTCACGTCACTACTAATAGGGCATTTGTACATTCAAAATGTGTATAAATGGTGTATCTTAAGTTGTCACAGGCACATTCTAACATTAGCACATTCTTGGGTATGCTTGTTTCAAAAGGAGGGCATTTTGGACAGAGGTTTTGCTGTGCTGTGCCAACACAGTCAGCACTCTGCTGAAATGTAGCCAGCACAGAATCTTCAAACGCCTTCACGGATCTGACTAATTCTGTTTTAATGAAGCTTCGGTTTAGTCCCCAAAACAGAAAGTAGCAGGGATCAGAGAACTTTGTGTCCAGCAGTCATTTCGCAATGAGAGGCAATGGCTCTTGGGTGCTTTGCATGATCAGAAAAAAAGACTTTACAGGCTTTCTAGTGTGTGGTACTGAGTTTCTCTTTCAGCACAGATGCTTGTTTATTGCCACAATATACATTTTCCTCTGGGCTTTTGCACTCATAAAAGGTGAGGCTTGATGGGGTGAGAAAATGATGATTTTTTTACCCCCTCTGTGTTTTGCATGCAGTAGCCATGCCATGCACACTGTGAAAGGCAAAAACTGGAGCCAGGCCAGAAATCTCAAGCCTTATTTATACTTTCAACCATGTGTAGAGTTTGTATTCATCTCTGCTAGGAGTTGGGAATGTGTGGCTTTCTACCACTGCTACCCTGAGTTTGATGTGCTTAAACATTTGCCTGAGGCTGGAATTTTCCTGTCAAATAGTTCAGAGGCCAGCAAAATCACTGCTGCAATTGTGGCTTAATGCATGTCTTTCCTCGTGTTTAGCGGTTACCAGCTTAATTGAGGAAATGTGAGCTGTCTGAAAGTACTTGAATCACACCTTCAGCATTGCTCCACACTGCTAGCTTTATGTTGTAATTCTTGGAATATATTTAAGAATGCATATGGTTTACACTACCCTCCGATCAGAACCTCTAATCCATCCTCATTTTGGCAATTCAAGGTATGATCAGGAAACTGTATAGACAAGACAAGCTGCTTATTATACACTATAAAAGTAACCGAAGGAAGGCCAACATTTGCCCCTTGTCTTTTGTGTCAGCCATGGCTCACTTGGTAGGGATCAAGTCTCACTCCAGAGACTTGAGCATAAAAATCTAGGTTGACACTCAAGTGCAGTACTGAGGGAATGCTGCATTGTTGGATGTGCCATCTTTAGGATCAGGCATCAAACCAAGGCCTTGGGCTGGATTCTAAGAAGCCCTTAACGTCGGGATCGTGGCTGGTTGGGTGGGGGGGGGGGGGCCTGCTGATGGCCCCTGAGGAGGCCCGCCATGGATCTCGCCACCGGCAGGGCCCAGCCCGATCCTCCCGGAAGCTGCAGGGCACTGTGGCAGCCCGCCCCTGCCGCTCTGCGACGGGAGCACAATCACCATATGCAAATAAGGTAAATTAATAGATTTGCAATTACTTACCATTAACCTTGATGTCCGGCTGCGATCTTCAATCGAGCGGCTGCCACTCCCACACCTTTGGATCCCCATCTGGGAAACGAGGCGTAACACTGGTGGGGAGGGGGGAGGAGGTAAGTTTATCAGTGCGGGGGGTGGGGGGGAGGTGACGGGGTCAAATTAACGTCATGGATGTAGGCGATGGTGGTAAGTTTAAAGTTTGTGCAGTTTTGGGGGGTAAAGTCAGATGATAAAGATAAGTGCTTTGGGGGGGGAAGAGCAAATAAGTAATTTAATGTTATTGGGAGGGTGGGAAAGGGGAAAAAAAGATGTATTTATTTATTTTCATTGGACCTTTCTTTAAATATTTAACTATGCTGGTAGGGCTAACAGCCCTTTAAAAATGGCGCCAGCACCTGCTCACAGGCCATGATCAGGAGGAGGTGGCCCGCTGCCGCTATTTAAATGAGATGCCGCGCTTGGAATTGCGGCGGCTCTTTGGCGTGCGGCCTGCACAGGTGGGCCACCATTTTTTTTCTGGGCTTATAAAATTCAGCCCCTTGACTTCTTTCTAAAGTGAACGTAAAAGGTCCCATGGCACTGTTCAAAGAAGAGTTATCCCTGGTGTCCTGCCCAATATTTGTCCCTCAATCAACATCGCAAAAAAATAGATATCTGGTCATCATCACATTGCTGTTTGTGGGAGCTTACTGCGCACCAGTTAGCTGCCGCATTTCCTACATTACAACAGTGACTGCACTTCAAAGGACTTTATTGGCGGTAAAGTGCTTTGGTACATTCTGAGGTCATGAAAGGCACTATATAAATGTTAGTTTTTCTTTTAAGTATCAAATAAAGGTCTTGATTTTAACAAAAATATGCACTGTAGCCTCTTGCTCCTAATTGTACAGAACTCTGACGCATCTTCCTGTATGTTCGGAGTGTTTTATAAATGCAAGTTTTTGTTCTGGTTGAAACTGGCATGTTTGCAAGTTAATTTGCATCTTTCAAATACTTTTGGCTTTTTTAATGAAAAGCAGTAGTCAAAAGGCAGAATAAGGGTTTAAAATAGATAGATCTCAAACTATCTGTCGCAATCAGCAGCCAACAGCTACTCCAACAACACCTGCAATTATATACAGCATTTTATGTTGTAAATGTTGCACAACAACAATAACTTGCATTTATACAGCTCTTTTAACTTAGTACAGCATCTCAAGGTGCTTCATAGAACGCTGTCAAGCAAAATGTGACACCAAGCCACTTAAGGAGATATTGGGACAGGCAGAATCTTCTAACATTACAGCAAGTAAGACCATCCATGTATTGTATCTGTACCTTTGGGCCTGCTACCACATTGAGAGTTGGCACCTCTGCACACACCAGTCTTCTGCCAAAGTGAGGCCTGTGCCCCTCCCTCCATAGGTGTAGGTGTGACCATACCAGTGCATAGCCACAGGACAGCTCTGGTGCTGCCAATCTGGCGTCCACTGTTTGCGTTCCTATTTATCTGCTGTAAAGCTGACGTGTGTAAAGTATGTCCTCCCTGGAGAAAACCATTGGTGCCACTAATGGAGCTGCAGGGATAAAAAGAAGCAGTTTGAAAGCCTAGGTGGCAACAGGTTAAAATGGTCCAGCAATAAACTTTAAATGCTAACTGAACCTTCTTTGCACTTTTTAAATGACCACTAATCTGGAAAATTTACCCATCACTATCTGGATTCATTTGTGAAGAATGGTCATTTAAGGCAATGTACTGACGCAGTTTTTCTGTGCTCTAAATACACCATTGAACAAAAGGACGAAATGTTATTCAGGGAGCTCTCACCTTTGTGCCTGAATTATTGTTATCTACACTCCTATCACCAGAATGGTTAACCCTTAAAATCTACTGCCCACATTCCACCCTGTCTTAAAGAAAAGGAGATACTTCAATTTATCCAGCACTTTGTTTTTATCTACCAGCTGCATCTCAAAGTTCTTTATATGCAATTCATTTTAAAGTGAAGACAAATCTGAAACCGCTTTGTGCAGAAACAGCAACGAGATGAATGACTTATTAATCTAATTTTGGGTGTTGCTTGAGGCAGGAATGTTAGTTTAGATTCCAGGGAAACTTCCCAGTCTTCTTCAAATGGAACCAGGGGATGTTTGATGTGCGCCTGAACCGCCATCAGATAGACAGGGCTTCAGTTTGATGGGAAAAATTCAGCAGTCATGCACTCTAAGCACTTAGTTGCACTTGATGGGTCATAGAAAGGGTTACATGATGTAGTGGCAGTTCTCTAAACCTGTGCTCCCTTCGGCTGGTCACTGGAAGCACTTCATTTATCTTAATGTCTCGTCCAAAGGACAGCATGTTTGGTTCTTCAGTGCTTTGGAGGCTTACTCTCGTTTGTTTTTGAGTCCTGAAGTGGTCCTTGGACCCACAACCACTGGCTCAGCTATGACATAGCCAAGATGAATCAATACCTTTAGGAGGACAGGAGGGAAGAAATGAGGAAACAAAAGTTGAAGAGGAAACCAACAGTACAGCTACACAAAACAGAAAATACTGCCAACACTCAGCAGGTCAGGCAATATGCATAGCCCTCCATCGCAATAGAGTTGATATATTCAGTCCGTGCTATTTTATCTAGATCAGCCACAATCTAATTAAATGGTGAAACATGTTTGATGGGGTGAATAGCTACTCCTGTTCCAATGCAAGTCTTCAAAGAGATGACTGCCCCCATCACAGCTCATTGGAAAACCCAAAGATACATGTTACTTAAAAGAAAGCATAGCAGTTTTTTTTAAGTGTAGCCTTACATACTTGATTGAATTTACCATTTCCAGGAAGGAACCATTAACAGTTAGTGAGAATGAATCAATCCAAGAAGGCGCTGATTTGTATTAGATTAGTAATGATTTGGTTTCATCTGTACTTTGTGTCAAATGATTCACATTCAACCGTGGAGAAATGTCCTCAGTTAAAAGCTTTTCAATAGGCTTTCTGATTTCTGCACATAGAATGCAAATGTGTTGTCAGTTTATAAATAGTTGTCAGAATGAAGACAGCTTGTTTGGCAGATCCTTAATATAACAAAAGGACCTAGAGTGGAGTACTGAGGAACAAGTGATGTGATGTCAATCACATTTCTGTCAGACAGAGATCTATTATAAACAATTCTTTGATTATATTCTCACTGTAATGAGATAAAAAAGCCCCTTTCCTGCCTTATTTGATAAGCCAGTATCATGTAGTTTATTGTCAAATATCATTGAGAAAAAGAGCTTGTGACACTGTCAATGAGAAATATTGTCTTGTGTAAACTATATATGTCAATTCTGATGTACAATTGATTGGTAAATTGATGCAAAGCTCTATCAATACAATGCACAAAGAAGGCTGACTATCTGATGCCAGTAATTTGGTACTGAGCTAGCTAATGATTTGCACTGGTTAAACCTAATCTAGTGCTGTTTCTCATGTGGAGGAAAATTCCTTCTTCTGAAGACTTGAACACATGTGAGAGCAGCGGAGAAGAAGATCCCAAACAGTGTAGGTGCGAGAGCACAGCCTGTTTCACACCACTCAGGATAGGAAAGGGGTCTGATGAGGCACCGCTATGCTGAATTGTGCCTTTCGTATTGTCATGGAATGAGGTGATGATAGTTAGTAGCTTTGGTGGACATCCGATCTTTGCTAGTAGTCTGAAGAGACCGTGTCTGCTCACAAGGTCAAAGGCTTTGGTGAGATCTATGAAAGCAACGCAGAGGGGCATCTGTTGTTCGCGGCATTTCTCCTGTAGCTGGCGAAGGGAGAACAGCATGTCAACGGTGGATCTCTCTGTTCAAAAGCCACACTGTGCCTCAGGGTAGACACGCTCAGCAAGCTTCTGGAGTCTGTTTGAAACAACTCGAGCGAAGACTTTCCCCACTAAGCTGAGCAGGGAGATTGCACGGTTGTTGTTGCAGTCACCGTGGTCATCTTTGTTCTTATAGAGGGTGATGATATTGGCATCGCGCATGTCCTGAGGTACTGCTCCCTCTTCCCAGCACAGGCAAAGCAGTTCATGGAGAGTTGAGAGTATAGCAGGCTTGGCACTCTTGATTATTTCAGGGGTAATGCCATCCTTTCCAGGGGCTTTTCCACTGGCTAGAGAATCAATGGCATCACTGAGTTTGGATTTTGTTGGCCGTTCGTCCAGCTCATCCATGACTGGTAGAGACTGGGCTGCATTGAGGGCAGTATCAGTGACAACATTTTCCCTGGAGTACAGTTCTAGGTAGTGCTCCACCCAGCAGTCCATTTGCTTGCGTTGGTCAGTGATCGTGCCCCCTGATTTAGACTTGAGGGGGGCGATCTTCTTCATGGTTGGCCAAAAGGCTCTCTTAATGCCATCATAAATTCCTCTGATGTTTCCGGTGTCAGAGGCCAACTGAATACGACTGCGTAGGTGTTGCCAGTAGTCATTTGCACAGTGCCTGGCTGTTCTTTGTGCAGCACCTCTGGCTACTTTAAGTGCTACGGATGTTAACTCACTGGGGGCTTTCTTGTAGTTCAACAGTGCAATGTGCTTAGCGGCTTTGACAGGTTCCAGCTCTTCAAAGTGAGATTGGGCGGCACAGTGGCACAGTGGTTAGCACCGCAGCCTCACAGCTCCAGCGACCCGGGTTTGGTTCTGGGTACTGCCTGTGCGGAGTTTGCAAGTTCTCCCTATGACTGCGTGGATTTCCGCCGAGTGCTCCGGTTTCCTCCCACAGCCAAAGACTTGCAGGTTAATAGGTAAATTGACCATAGTAAATTGCCCCTAGTGTAGGTAGGTGGTAGGAGAATGGTGGGGATGTGGTAGGGAATATGGGATTAATGTAGGATTAGTATAAATGGGTTGTTGTTGGTCGGCACAGACTCGGTGGGCTGAAGGGCCTGTTTCAGTGCTGTATCTCTCAATGACTCTATGAAACCAGTCTGCATTCTGCTTCTATAATAAAAACAAGAAATGCTGGAAATACTCAGCAGGTCTGGCATCATATGTGCAGAGAGAAGCAGAGTTAACGTTTCAGGTCAGAGACCCTTCTTCAGAACTGACCTGAAACATTAACTCTGCTTCTCTCTGCACAGATGCTGCCAGACCTGCTGAGTATTTCCAGCATTTCTTGTTTTTATTTCAGATTTCCAGCATCTGCAGTATTTTGCTGCATTCTGCTTCTCACGTTGGCCATAGGTGGTCATTGCTGAGTCATAGATGGCGTCTCTGATGTGGGCCCACTTGGTCTCTGCATCCCCTACAGGAGTGTTTTGAAGGGCTTTTTCAAGTGAATTTAGAAACTTATGTAACAGCTGTGGATAAGAAATTCTGTTAGTGTTGATGCGCGGGCGGCCCTTCTGCTTGAAGTGATGTCGCCTCTTTGGTTTGAGTCTAACTTTGCTGCACACCAGGGAGTGGTCGGTGTCGCAGTCGCATTGTGGAAGCTGTGTGTGATTTGGACACTGTTTATAGAGGCTCGCCTTGTGACGACGCGGTCCAGCTGGTGCCACTGCTCGTCTTAGAACGAAGACTAAAGTATGGAAGGTCCTCATCAGGGAACTCCTCTTTGCTGACAATGCTGCACTAGCATCTCACACAGAAGGGTGTCTGCAGAGATTGTGGCTGCCTGCAACGAATTTGGCCTTACCATCAGCCTCAAGAAAACGAACATCATGGGACAGGACATCAGAAATGCTCCATTCATCAATATCGGCGACCACGCTCTTGAAGTGGTTCAAGAGTTCACCTACCTAGGCTCAACTATCACCAGTCACCTGTCTCTTGATACAGAAATCAACAAGCGCATGGGAAAGGCATCCGCTGCTATGTCCAGACTGGCCAAGTGGGTGTGGGAAAATGGTGCACTGACATGGAACACAAAAGTCCGAGTGTGCCAAGTCTGTGTCCTCAGTACCTTGTTCTATGGCAGCGAGGCCTGGACAACGTTTGTCAGCCAAGAGTGACGTCTCAACTCATTCCATCTTGGCTGCCACCGGAGAATCCTTGGCATCAGGTGGCTGGACTGTATCTCCAACACAGAAGTCCTTGAGACGGCCAACATCCCCAGCATATACACCCTACTGAGCCTGTGGCGCTTGAGATGGCTTGGCCATGTGAGCCGCGTGGAAGATGGCAGGATCCCCAAAGACGCATTGTACAGTGAGCTCGTCACTGGTATCAGACCCACCGGCCATCCAAGTCTCCGCTTTAAAGATGTCTGCAAACGCGACATGAAGTCCTGTGACATTGATCACAAGTCGTGGGAGTCAGTTGCCAGTGATCGCCAGAGCTGGCGGACAGCCATAAAGGTGGGGCTAAAGAGTGGCGAGTCAAACAGACTTAACAGTTGGCAGGAAAAAAGACAGAAGTGCAAGGGGACAGCCAACTGTGTAACAGCCCCGACAACCAATTTTATCTGCAGCGCCTGTGGAAGAGTCTGTCACTCTAGAATTGGCCTTTATAGCCACTCCAGGCACTGCTTCACAAACCACTGACCACCTCCAGGCGCGTATCCATTGTCTCTCGAGACAAGGAGGCCTAAGAAGAAGTGTTGTTTCTCGATTTGTTTTGGTTGCAGCAGGTAGACTTCCAGTTCGAATTGGAAGGGTTTGTTGAGTTCCCCAGCTTGGGGCTGTAGGCAGTGTGGCTGAGGAGCGATTACTAGTCAGACCCAGAGGATGATCAAAGAATCATAGAAACCTATAGCACAGAAGGAGACCATTTGTTCCATCATGTCTGTGCTGGCTCTTTAAAAGAGCACTCGCGCTTTGACCCACACCCCTACTTTTGTTTGTAACCCTGTAAATTCTTCATCCTCATATATCTGTCCAACTCCCTTTTAAAATTATTTATGATTCCGGTTCATTCAATCAGTCTGGCAACAGTTGATGCTCAGCAAGTTTTCTGGACTGATGTTGGGAAAGAAAGAACTTGCCTTTCTATACCATCTATCGCAACCTCAAAGTGCTTCACAGCCAATGAAATGGAATTACTGTTGTAATATAAGGAAATGCAGTAGCTAATTTGCATACAGCAAAGTCTGAAAAACATCAATGAGATAAATGGCCAGATAATTTGATTATGATTAGATTAGAGATACAGCACTGAAACAGGCCCTTCGGCCCACCGAGTCTGTGCCGAACATCAACCACCCATTTAGACTAATCCTACACTAATCCCATATTTCTACCAAACATCCCCACCTGTCCCTATATTTCCCTAACACCTACTTATACTAGTGAGAATTTATAATGGCCAATTTACCTATCAACCTGCAAGTCTTTTGGCTTGTGGGAGGAAACCGGAGCACCCGGAGAAAACCCACACAGACACAGGGAGAACTTGCAAACTCCACACAAGCAGTACCCGGAATCGAACCCGGGTCCCTGGAGCTGTGAGGCTGCGGTGCTAACCACTGCGCCACTGTGCCGCCCTTTGTTTGTGGTAATGTTGGTAGCAGGAGAGATATTGGCCAGCATACTGGGAAAACTCCCCTAATCTTCTTTGAGTACTGTCGTGGGATCTTTTCTGTCCATCTGAGATGCAGAAAAAACCTCAGTTTAACATCATATCCAAAAGATGACCCCTCTGACAGTACAGCACTCCCTCAGTACTGCACTAGTGTATCAGTTAGATTATGTACTCCAATCTCCAGAATGGGGCTTGAACCTACAACATTTGACTCAAGAGCCAAGAAAATTATTAATCATTTCACTTATGGGTTATGGGAGTTCATGAATATGTTTATGCAGTTGTCCAAAATGTGGCATGTAATTTACCAATAGTTAAAATATACAAGGAGCTCTACCCTTTTTCCACGTGTTTCTCATTCTGTCTTTTTTTCTTTCTGTCTTTCTCCCTCTCTCTCCAGCCATCTATCCCCCCCATTGTTCTTCACCCCTTTGCCCTAACCAACACTCCCAGCCCCCTCTCTCGCCTCTTCTTTCTTTCAGTCTCTCTCTTCATCCTTCATCCTTCTTCCCGCTCTTTACTATCCCCAATTCCTCCTCTTTCCTCTTCTTGCCTCCTCCTCCCTCTCTTCCCTCATCCCCACTTCTCCTTTCTCCCCTCCTCCAACTTCTTCCATTTTCTTCCTGTCTCTTCCTCCTTTCTTTCTCCACACCTTCAGGTCCCCTTTCCTTTGGGATGCAACTCCACTCCATTGTTCTCTGGCAGCCTTCGATTATCTCCATTCCAGGACTCTATATTCTTTCTCTACTCGATATTCCCCTCCTTCCCATTGAGCCTTTAATTTTGCTCTAATTTCCTCTTCCATTTCTCCAGCATCCAACCCTTCTTCACTTCCTTCCATGACTCTTGCTTCAATGAGGAAGGAAAGAACTTGCAATTATATCTCTTCTTTCACAATCTCCAGATGCTCCAAAGTGGTTTGCACCAAATTAAGTATTACTGTCGTAATATAGGAAACATGACAGTCAATTTGCATACAGTAGGGTACCACAAATAATCCATTTTCGTGCTGTTGATTGCAGGACCAATATTGGCCAGGAGACCAGGGACATCTTCCCTGTTCTTCTTCGTATAGTTCCAAGGGATTTTTTACATCCACCTCTAAAGGCAGATGGGGACTCAATTTAATGTTTAGAGTTAAGGTGTTTCATTGTATTTGGTGAAAACTGAGAACAATTGAGAATAATATTTAGAAAGTCCCGATGATAGTAACATTTTTCCCATTTTCCAACTTTGGATCAGATAGGGAATCTTCTTTAGTTGAAACTAAGACATGTAGTTGGGGCAGAGCAGAGGGAACTTTACTTTGCCTCTGGCTGTAGCTGACCTGGAAGTGCTTGATGTTGCTGACACAGGGGACTGTATTTTTCCTATGGGGCGGAGAACAGGTCAGGACTCTTTCTGGGCCCTGAACCCGCTCCTGGGGGAAAGAGTCACTCATTGGGATTTTCACAGAGGCACCCTTCAATTGGCATGGAGATGGGTTCCCTGTCCCATTAAGGGTGGCAAGAGGGCTTCCTTTTTTATTCATTCTTGGCATGTGAGTATCACTGGCAAGGCCAGCATTTGCTACCCATCCCTAATTTGGCGATGGATAACAAATGTTGGCCTTGACAGCGACGCACACATCCAAAGAACAATTTTTTAAAAAAAGAATCAGAGGCCTTCCAGCATGAGAGGAGCAGCAGGCTGTGATGGCAGGTAAGTAACAGAGAGGCTGCTTCAATGTTGAGGTGCCTTCTCTCCAATATTTTTTAAACTATAATTTAAAAATGGTTCTTGCAGCCAGGCCACCACTAGGGGGGGATGCTCCCCTACAGGGCATCAAGTGGCTGCTCTCGCATCCAGGCAGGCAGGGAGGGTCTCTCGGCCTGCATGAAGTGCTGGCCCCCTGGTTTGCTCCCAGGAGGCTGCCTCCAGGCAGCTGATCTGGCTCCTGCCACCTCTGGGAACCCAGGGGCCAACTGGAAAATCCCAGTCGGCCTCATTCAATTGGCTATAAGTGGCCGTGAGTTAGTTTAATCAGCTACTTGGTGCGTGCAGGCAGGTATACCTGCCTTGCCCCACCAGCCCCTGGCTCCTCCATTTCTCCTCCGGAAAAATGACTTCGGGGCAGGATGGAGCCGGAGAACTGGCACACAGGCTGGCGGTGCTTTTTTTAGCGCCTGCCTGCCTTTGGCAGGGGCTCAAAATCCAGACTTTGATGTCTGACATGACGTTCCCCAGTACAAGTATCCCTCACCTTGTCAGCTCGCGCCATGCAGGACAAAGCAGCCCGCTTGATTGGCATGCCAACAATCACGTTAAATAATCAATAATAAAATCAGAAAGTGCTGGAAATACTCAGCAGGTCAGACAGCATCTGTGGAGAGAGAAGCAGAGTTAACGTTTCAGGTCTGTGACCTTTCATCAAAGGTCACAGACCTGAAACGTTAAACTCTGCTTCTCTCTCCACAGATGCTGCCTGACCTGCTGAGTATTTCCAGCACTTTCTGTTTTTGTTTCAGATTTCCAGCATCTGCAGTATTTTGCTTTTACCTTAAATATTCACTCCTCCCACCAGAGGTGGACTGTGGCTGTAGTGTGTACCATCTACAAGACGCACTGCAGCATCCGCCAAGGCTTCAACAGCTCCTCTCAAACTCGCAACCTCTACCACCTAGAAGGACAAAGACAGCAGGCCCAGGGGAACACCACCACCTGTAAGTTCCTCACCGAGTCACACACCATCCTGACCTGGAATTACATCGCCATTCCTTTATTGTTGCTGGGTCTAAATCCTGGAACTCCCTACCTAACCACATTGCAGGAGTACCTTCACCACATGGAGTGCAGCAGTTCAAGAAGGCGACTCACCGCCACCTTCTCAAGGCCAATTAGGGATGCCAGTGATGCTCACATCCCATGAACTAAAAAAAAGAAACCTTGATGAGCACTGTCTTACAAAAAAAAGTGACTAATACTTTTTGGACTCGATTGCACAGTTCTGATTTTTCTAGCTTATTACAATGAAATTGTTACTGTTTTGAAAGTGTCACTAAAATGGTGCAACTTGCAATTTTGGTTTCTCTGGGCAGAGGAGGGTTAAGGACCCTGGTGAATTATGGCTATCTCTAGTGAAGGTCAATGTCAATGTTTTTTTTTATTTCAGTAGCCTTGAAAATTTTATTCAAAATCTTTTAAGGCATTTATACTGGACTGGCAAATGGGAGTCAGTGTTCTTTCTTTGAAGGTCTTATGCCAAGATTATGTGAAAACTTCACAAACATGTTCCAATTAATTCAAGTGGGAAAAGAGCCTATTCCCAGGCTGTTTGACATTCCTTTCATCTCATGATGCATTATAGTTTATATTGTTCTGTGTTGTCTCGGGATTCTCTCTGTGGCTACTGTACAAGACATATAACCTGTGGGTTCTGCAGTAAAGTAATTATTTATTAATCATGGTTCGGAATTAAAGGATATATTTCCCTCTTTTATAGTTGGAAATGTTATCGAGTGTCATTTTACTGTCAATTTAAATGTTTGCCAATCAAAATGGTGGGGGTTTTTTCTGACGATGATTTTGTTACGCTCCAGTTCATTAGCAGGAAAGGTAGAAAACTGTCCAATAACGATACATCTGTAATTACTCTTGTTATTGGCTGGCAGCTCAGTTCATGTTAGAATCGGAAATGGTCTAAGAGAGGAACTGTGCTGTGTCACGTTTCACCCAAGCCTACATACATTGTCAAATAGAGAGAGAGAGAGAGGTTCATGTTGAAAATCCATGAACCAGACAGTGAGAACTTCAATGATGATGATGTGAAAATGACCACAGTACAGATAACCAGCATGTACAACCAGAACTTGCATTGATATAGCACCGTAATGGAGTAAACAATCCAAGGTGATTCATAGGAGTGCAAACAGACATATATTGACACTGAACCAAAGAAAGACAGGTGACCAAAAGCTTGATCAAAGAAGTAGGTTTTAAGTAGCGTCTTAAAGGAAGAGAGGGAGAGATTTAGGGAGGGGTGCTTGGGGCTTCGGCAGCTGTCCATTTAAAGTAGGCCCAGGCCTTGAATTGACTCAACCCCTTTACTCCTGGTGCATTAAAATCTGCCCCATTGTTTAATACCAGCCTTTAACTTGAAAGAAGGGAAGACATAATGATCAGTGGTTGTTGTTGCTGGTATTCAAAGGGATCACACAGCATCCACTGGGTTTTTTTCAAAGCCAGTACAGGCTGGTTCCTTGTTAGACAGTCACAGCTGCTCTGTTTTAAAAAGTTGGCAGCTACTGAAGCATGAGGGTAGTAAACACCTTAACAAAATCACCCCGAGGGCTGTGATTTTAGTCGCCGAAATAAAACACCCTCCCGAACACGCTGACTTTCGCGGAGTTTCAGAGGTGTTGCTGACTCTCCAGTAGGTCACCCAAGAGGCCACTGTTCTGGTGTGAGATGGCTATTTGACCATGAGGGTACCAAGGCCAGCGCTGGTCTCATCTGATGCCCACAGACATGCGCCTTCCAGCCAGAGTCACTGGATATCAGCTAACAGTAGGAACCATTTTGGTCCTTCACACTCCACGCTTCAACTAGTTACACATTTATTTAGCATGCTTTGCAGAATAAAGTGTCCCATGGGTGCTTCAAAGAGGAGGAATGGAACCCAAGCAGTAATCAGGAAAGTTGCATGAAAGCATAGTTGAAAAGATAAAGCTTGAGGGGAAACCCCAAGCTGGGTCAGGGAGAGGACCCTCATACTGACGGAGGCAGGTACGCTGGGTGAGTTTGCCAGTCTCTGCAAGGGTGCATATGGGCCTGCTAATTCAAGTTTAGCCTGGACATCTGCAGTGGACAAGCTTACTTTTACAAATTACTGTCCAATTGGGCCTTTTATTAAAGGGGTTAAGGAGCTGATGGTCAGGGTTGCATTGCTATGGCGGGCAGGCAAAAACTGACCAGGGATGTGCCCAAAATGGTTCCTGCACCCACCTGGCTCATACAAGTGAGGCATCCTCCCACCCTGAAAATCCAGCAGAGGCAGATCCGGAGGGCAGCAGCAAGTGCGATCCCACTGGATCATGACCAAGGAATTTTGGAGTCATTTGGTTTAAAAAAAAATCAATGCACATTTCTCCAAAGTTCTTTGCATCTCTGAAGCTCCAGATGCTGCCAGACCTGCTCATCATTTTCTGCATTTATATGACATCCTCTTCTCTAATTCAATAGGAGAAGAGGAATGTCATCTTCGAGCATTAAGCATTCCAATCGTTTCTAGGTGATAGTATGTTTTACGACAATCTGCTGGAGTTAGCCTCTCCCTATCCTCGATTATTCTCCCTTTCCCAATAGGCAAAAGGCTAACACTGAACAGAAAGCTCTTGGGCACATTGCGGCACGCTTTGAAGTTGCCGGCCTTCAGGCGCAGATGCACGCCGCTGAGCCCCCGTGACATTTCGCGTGGGGGCACATTTAAATGGAGGGGGCGGAGCGGCTGCCCCTGATGACATAGCGGGTTGGCCGTTCCGTACCCGGCAATGGCGTCCGGCACCACCATGCAGGCCCCAGCGCCATTTTCAAAGAGCTTCAAGCCCTTTAGGAGTATTTGAATTTTTAAAGAGATAGAATGACTAACATTCAAGTAACACATTTAATAATATTCTCACTCCCCCTCACCCACACGCCCAATGAAGAATCGATAGATTCATTGGGCTTTCCCCCCTCAAAAACTTTTGTGCAGATCCCAACCTTCAACACCGCCCCCCCCCAACCTTTAGCAACTTTAAACCTTGACCCCTTCCCACCAGCCCCATAGGGAGTTCCGAAGGCGTGGAACTTCCGTTTGGTGGCCCTAATGTTGGCTTGGGACAGCAGCTGGGACAAGGTTAGTTGATTTGCATGTTGTATTAATTCATTTTAATATTGAAATGAAGGCCCGCCGCCTAGTGGTGGGGGGGGGGGACTGCATCGAGGCCTCGCCGCAGCCAGTAAAATGCAGTGGGGCCTTCTCAGCATCAGGGGTTGTGGCAGGCCGCTCCTGCAAGTAACTTACTGGCCCCCTCCCACCACGACCACTGACATTGAGGGGCTAGTAAAATTCAGACACTTCTAAAATGTGCCAGGTATCCACTCCTGTGATATTACTCATTAGAAATGAATATAGCAAAGAAGTTTGAGAAGGAAATCCTGCATTCAATCAGGAAGAGTAAAAAGGCTATTACCATTTCTATTTAACTGCTTTTCTTGATCACCCAACTAGAAATTTGGGCCAATGCTAATATATTTGTCTTTAACACCTTGTCAGATATACAGATGTCCGTCTTTAGGTGCTAGTCACCAAGCATAGCTTCTAGCGGAAGAGTGAGTTTACTCATCAATAGACAAAACACTGATCAAGAAAGTAATTTCTGACAAGTACAAAAGATAAGGAGGGAAGGTTGCGAATGTACAACACCACAGTTATTGGTACAGAACTAACTCCTCTGCAATGGTGGATTTGTCAGATTAGGGAGTGAAAATCAACAATTTTGCTTTGATATATCAAGGCCTCTGACATAAGATGTGTTTGTGGCTGTCTTATTAATATAGAATTGCTATCCTGCCTATTAGGCCTTGGTAAGTTGGTCTAGGTTGAGGTTTTTAGGTTGCTTTTACTCAATCCCCCTCGAATGGGCAAGCTTGATTCTGAGCTTCCTGAGTATATTGCACCCACTTTCTCAGCAGATAGAAGCTCATATTATTTGACAAATGGTGAAAATAGCTGATCTTTAAGCTGTGTCAAATAAAAATGGAAAACCTCGACTTTAAAATTCGCATCCTTGTGTTCAAGTTCTTCCGAGGCCTCATGCCTCCCTATTTCTGTAACCTTCTCCAGCCCTAAAACCACCCAGAACTCTGTTTCTCCAATTCTGGTTTTGTGCGTTCCCCATTTCCTTCGTCTTACCATTGACCATGCCTTCAGCTGTCTGGGTCCTAAGCTCTGGCATTCACTCCCTAAATCTCTTCACCTCTCTACCTCACTCCCTCTCCTCTTTTTAACTCACTTTTTGAAAGCTATCTATTTGCTCACACATCCTAACATCTCTTTCTTTGACTCAGTGCCGATGTTTGCCTGATTGAGCCCATGTGAAGTGTCTAGGGGCATTTGACTATGTTAAAGGCAATATATATAAATGCAAGTTGTAGTTATGTCAAGTAAAGCTTGGTTATGTCATAGTATCTTCCAAAACAGCCATGTGGGGGAATGAGGACTTCTTTAAAGCCTGATCCCGGTGGAAATTTTTCTGGGCCTGAAATTGGGCCTCAGGCCTCATTAACATTTTTTTGCACCAGCTGCCGATGCCTGTTTGGTTTCCATAGGCAGCTTGCTCATTGAGGGTGAAGAATGTTAGGCCACTTGCCTCGACAACAATGGCCTGAAGGCAAATCCTCAGAGGGGCAGTGGGGATTGCAGCAAGCAATGGGAGAGGGGGCAATTGCGATGATTGAGGAGTCGTGGGAGCATCCTTGCTCATCCTGGCTTCACAGAAAGGTTCTTAAGAAATTTTCATTGCGTCTTTGCCCGCTGAAGTTTCCTGAGTAGGGCAGGTTCAGATACCCACCCCATGGGTGTCTGATCCTGCCCCACTCATCGCAGACCAATTTCCACGAAGGGAACTAAAATCGACACCAGGTTTCTTATTTATATATGTAAGGGGCCGAATTCCAGGCTAATGCAGTTGCAGTTGAAATCAGACCTCATTATGCCCAGTTTACACCCATAAAACAGGCACAGCAAGGTTCAATTTCTACTCCCAGACCCCTCATATCTCCTTTGGAACCCAAATCTGTATCACAGAAGGGACTTTACCGTGCTGACAATTCAACTTCTTTTTAATGCAAGATTGAATTATTGCAGAGATACAAGCAAAAGCTACATGGGTAAGCTATTAGTCGACTCATCCTTTCTGCATTTTTGTATTTAGCTTGTATTTTGTTTCATTTGTAATTAGACTCATTTATTTTTGAAAGGCTTACACTTGCTGCAAAATGAAGAAATGTCTGCATTAACGGGTTAGCGTTGCCTTAAAATCGTAGAAAGATGAATTTCAGATGAACGCATTAGTGTCAATGTGTTAGTTTCCCAAGGCACAATTTCAAGGCCTCAGAATTTTATTTTTTTGCTAAATTATTTCTTGATTTCTACTGAGGTAGCATCTCTGCTGTAAAATAACTGACAGTGAAATTAGTCTAATTTCAGCTAATTTAGAGAATTCCCATTGCATAATAGTGGGTAGCAAATAGAAGCAAATTATAAGAAGATGGCTTCTTCAATAGGATCTTTCGAATAGTCACAATGGTCGAATGAATAGATTCAAATTAGACTTGCCAAGTGCCATTAGATCTGAGATGTCACTGAACCTATGTAACAAGATTGACAATATCAGAGAGACTACTATAGAAGCCTTAAGGAGGGCAGGGACTACCATGAATAATTTATGGAATTTGGTTATTTCTCCTAAGAAGGGCAGGTTAGTCAAAAACTTGATCCATAAATGAGGTTGTTTGAACAAATGAGTGCCCTCTAATATCTATAATAGTTATGTAAATATCCATTGTGAATTTATATATGTTGCATGTTTATAGTCAGGATAGTGATAGAATACTCTAACAGATCAGATCTGCAGTCCTTCCACATCCAATCATGAATAGTGGTGGATAATTAAACAACTAACTGGAGGAGGAGGCTCCACAAACGAACCCATCCTCAAGGATAATGGAGCCAAGCACATCAATACAAAAGACAAGGCTGAAACTTTTGCAACCATCTTCATGCCGGAAGTGCTGAGTGGATGATCAATATCAGCCTTTTCCAGAGGTCCCCAGCATCACAGATCCCAGTCTCCAGTCAATTCAATTCACTACATATGATGTCAAGAAATGGCTCAAGGCACTGGATGGATACAGCAAAGGAAATGGGCCTTGTTGACATCCCAGCTGTAGTAGTGAAGACTTGTGCTGCAGAACTAGTCGCGCCCCTAGCCAAGCTGTTCCAATACAGCTACAGCACTGGTAACTACCTGACAATGGGGAAAATTGCCCAGATATGTCCTGTCCACAAAAAAGAGGACAAATCCAACCAGGCCAATTATCATCCCATCAGTCTACTGTCAATCATCAGTAAAGTGATGGCGGATGTTATTGACAGTGCTATCAAGTGGCACTCACTCAGCAATAACCTGCTCACCGATACTCAATTAGGATTCCACCAGGACCACTCGGCTCCAGACCTCCTTTCAGCGTTAGTCCAAACATGGATAAAAGAACTGAATTCCAGAGGTGAGGTGAGAATGACTGCCCTTGACATTAAGGCAGCCTTTGATAGTGTGGCACCAAAGTGAGCTAACAAAATTGAAGTCAATGGGAATCGGGGGAACCGCCTCACAGGTTGGAATCATATCTCGCACAAAGGAAAATGGTTGTGATTGTTGGAGGCCAATCATCTCAGCTCCAGGATATCACTGCAGCAGTTCCTCAGGGTAGTGTCCTAGGTCCAACCATCTTCAGCTGCTTCATCAATGACCATCCCTCCAACATAAGGTCAGAAGTGGGGATATTCATTGATGATTGCACAGTGTTCAGTATCATTCGCAACTCCTCAGACACTGAACCAGTCCCTTGCCTGCATGTATCAACACCTGGTCAACATTCAGGCTTGGGCTGATAAGTGGCAAGTAACATTCACACCACATAAGTGCCAGGCAATGACCATCTCCAACAAGAGAGAATCTAATCATCTCCCTTTGACGTTCAACAGCATTACCATTGCTGAATCCCCCACGATCAACATCCTAGGGGTTACCATTGACCAGAAATTTAACTGGAGCAGCCACATAAACACTGTGGCTACAAGAACAGGTCAGAGGCTGGGAATTCTGCAGTGAGTAAATCACCTCCTGACTCCCCAAGGCCTATCCACCATCTACAAGGCACAAGTCAGAAGTGTGATGGAAAACTCTCCACTTGCCTGGATGAGTGCAGCTCCAACAACACTTAGGAATTGCAATGCCATCCAGGACAAAGCAGCCCACTTGATCAGCACCCTATCCATCCACCACGTTAAACATTCACTCCCTCCACCACCGATGCACAGTGGCAGCAATGTGTACCATATACAAGATGCACTGCAGCAACTCACCAAGCATCCTACAACAGCACCTTCCAAACCCATGACCTCTACCACCTGGAAGGACAAGGGCAGCGGATGCATGGGAACACCACCACCTGCAAGTTCCCCTCCAAACCACACACCATCCTGACTTGGAACTATATCGCCGTTCCTTCACTGTCACTGGGTCAAAGTCCTGGAAATCCCTTCCTAACTGCACATGGACTGCAGTGGTCAAGAAGGCGACTCACCACCACTTTCTCAAGGGCAATTAGGGATGGACAATAAATACTGGCCTTGCCAGGGATGCCTAAATCCCATGAACAAATAAAAAAAAAATTGCTTGAAGGGGCACAACGCCAGCAACACTAAAGAAGCTTGACACTATCCAGGACAATGCAATCTGCTTGATTGACATCACATCCACTGGCTTAAACATCCATTCCCTTCACTATCGGCATACCCTGCTGGAGGATGTTCTGCCTATAAGTAGCACTGCAGCCAGTCAGCAAGGCAAGACATCTTCGGGAGCACTTCCCAAACCTCTACTACTTAGAGTGGCAAGGGTAGCAGGTGCATGGGAACACCATCACCTTCAAATACCCTTCCAAGTCATACCATATCCTGACTTGGATATACAGTGCCTTTCCTTCATTGCCATGGGGTCAAAATCCTGGAACTCCCCATCTGGCAGCATTAAGGGAGTATCTGAACTGCTGCAGGCCATGTGGTGAAAGGAGAAGACCCACCACCACCTTCTCAAGGGCAAATAGAGATGCCTTGCCTGCAATGCTAACATCCCACGAATGGATAAAAGAAAATATATTGGAAGAAAACTTTGTCACACTTTCTATACAAATGGGCGATGGCTTACAGAATCCAATATGACTAATTTCACATTCTTTGGGATTTTCGATCAGTGCTGTTTGGTTGAACTTATTCAGAAATATTGCACACTTCCCACATTATCAGACTTCATGAGATCAGACGCGATGTTACAGAGAGTAATTTGAATCAGCTTGCATTCTGTGTATTGGGTGTCCCAGCAGTAACAGTAGAATTTGATTAAAGATTGAGTGAAAATGAGTTTCCCACTCCCTTGGGAGGCTGCAGATTTACAAAGTGAAAAGGATACATAGCTTTCATCTGAGGCTCATCACTAATACACGAAGGGAGGGCTAGCGCTAGAGCAAAAGAATTCAGGTCAAAGTGAAAAGCAGCATCAATAATTGATCAAGTTCAGATGCCTGTAATGGGGAATGACAGCGAGTCACACATCCACAACAGCTGTCAATAATTCTACACCAGACAAAGGAGTTTACTGCACACATTACAATGGAATACAAAATACACCCCAAGTGATTGGTATTAAAGTAAGGCAGCTAACTAGAGATTACTACATTTTGCTCTCTATTCGCTGCCTAAATGTTTAAAATGATTAGCAATGAGATCCTTTGTTTAATATTTTAGAAGTTTTGCAACAGTCTGCAAAAATTTCTGTCAAGTTCCTTTCAAATTTCACTTTCATTACTGACATTAACACACCGACTAATGAAGCCCCGAGTAATAGCCTTGTTGCTACAGGAATCATACAACGCTTGCAATTGGTAATACAGAATGCTACACAAATGCCTTGTACTAATTAAAAGTGAAAAAAGTAGGATTTACTTTTGGTTCCAGCAATATTGTTCATTAAAAATCATATTTGCGGGGCTCCTCAATGGCCCAATAAATTCAGCCTGTGATTGGCTGTTCTATCCACATCGGGAAGGTCCCTGGTTTGTGCTGAATTAGCTGGTTCCAGCAAGTGTGCTATGAGAGATTCCCCTGAGCTAAGGAGGGTGAGCGAGATCGCCCACAGATACTGCGCCTGTTTGTCCACCCCACTCCAGGCAGTTGAATAGGCTGCTGTTACGGTCAAGTGAGGTGGGGTCGAAGGGCTTCCCTCTTTTCCCTCTCTTTGTTTGACCACAACAGGTTTAATTCTTTCTTAAAATGGATGTAATGGCCAATTCAGTAGTTTGATTGCTTACTTCCTACGATCATAACAAGAAACAACCAGACAGACTTTCTTGACAGGAAAACAAAGAAAGAGGTTAACTTTATTGTACCTAAACTGAACAAATGAAAATAATAAACTACACACCAACTTTCACTCACGCACGCACACACACACACACACACACACACACACACACACACACATTAGAGGTTTACACACACACAAATAGGTTACAGAGTGGGGAAAGGTAGATTGGTTGAGTTAGAGTCCAAAAAAAAGGAGGGAATACCGTCTGTGGAGTTTGGTGATTTTTTTTTTAGATTAGAGATACAGCACTGAAACAGGCCCTTCGGCCCACTGAGTCTGTGCCGAACATCAACCACCCATTTATACTAATCCTACACTAATCCCATATTCCTACCAAACATCCATACCTGTCCCTATATTTCCCTACCACCTACCTACCTACCTATACTAGTGACAATTTATAATGGCCAATTTACCTACCAACCTGCAAGTCTTTTGGCTTGTGGGAGGAAACCGGAGCACCCGGAGAAAACCCACGCAGACACAGGGAGAACTTGCAAACTCCACACAGGCAGTACCCGGAATCGAACCCGGGTCCCTGGAGCTGTGAGGCTGCGGTGCTAACCACTGCGCCACTGTGCCGCCCCAAATTTGGCTGGCTTCCAGCTGAGGCTTTTAGTTTGAAGAGGTAGATGACTGGTTTCTTAGGTCTCTTAGAGACAGCAATGTGGATGATTTCCTCCAACGGGGTTTCTGATTGTAGCTAGAGAATGCAAAGGTGGTCAGTCAACAAGCAGGATTTGAAAGCTTTCAAGCTGGAATGGAGAGCGAGAGAGAACCCCACTTGGGTCTGTGCATGTCAGAACCCAGAAGCTTCTCCTTCGGCTGCAGAGAAGCACAAGCATAACACCAAAGATGGGGAGACGCTTGTCACATGACAGTCACTCAGTCATTCAAACATAGCAGGTGACAGTATTTCTTCTTGCTCAAAGAACAGGTAGTTCCCTTAAACTTCCTGGGTCTTGTTTCTTGCTGGGAAATGAGCAGACATTTTGTATCCCTCCTAACAAGGTAGGATGCAGTGTTGCATATTAGGTGACCATCCTAAGCTGCTAACAAAATCATTTAAAAATTTTTTTTAAAAATGTCTTCAAAAATATATAAATTCAGACCTCCAATCAGTAGATTAAAGAAAGTTATCATTCAACAAAGTAAGTTGGCATGACACTGCTCACACTCACTATCCGAGCTGACATGAAGTGTAGGGGGTGCCTAATGCACATGAAATCCCAACAAAAGTCAATGCTTTGAACGCAAAGTAAGGAAGAAAATTTGCATTTTCTTTTAAATTCTTGCTCTTTCACTAACCTTGACTTGACAGCTCCCTTACAATGACCATCAACATCCTGGGGTTTACCATTGACTAGAAACTTAACTGGGCCAGCCATATAAATAGTGTGGCTACAAAAACATGTCAAAGGCTGGGAATTCTGCAGCAAGTAAATTTCCCAAAGCCTATCCACCATCTACAAGGCACAAGTCAGGACTGTGATGGAATACTCTCCAGTTGCCTGGATGATTGTGGCTCCTACAACACTAAGAAGCTTGACACCATCTAGGACAAAGCAGCCCACTTGATTGACACCCCACCTACCACTTTAAACATGCACTCCCTTTACCACCGACGCACAGTCGCAGCAGTGTGTATCATATACAAGATGTATTGCAGCAACTCATCAAGCCTCCTTCGACAGTACCTTCCTTACCCGTGACCTCTACCACTTAGAAGAGCAAGGGCAGCAGGAGCATGGGAATACCATCACCTGCAGGTTCCCCTCCAAGTCACACATCATCTTGACTTGGACCTATATTGCCATTCCCTCACTGTTGTTGGGACAAAAATCTGAACTCCCTTCTTAACAGTACTGTGGGTTTACCTACACTAGTTGGACTGCAGCGGTCCACCTTCTCACGGGCAATTAAGGATGGGCAACAAATGCTGGCCTTGCCTGGGATGCTCCCAAACCATGAAAGAGTTAAAAAAAAAAATCGGTAAAAACTTGAGGGCACTGTTGGGTTATCAGAAGTGTAGTGGGGCAGAACTTCGGCCCACCACTTCAACTTTGCCTTTCCAATTCCTGGGAATGAGGTCATTCAGATAATAGAGATGGGTGCCTGTGACTGTACCAGCACAACAAGTGGGTGCGCCCGATGGTAACAGCATCCTGCCATCGAGGAGAGAGCTGAAGGCAGCTGTGTACCAAAATGAAGGGATGATAATTGCTCTTGTCTTCCACGACAGAAGACCGAGTCTTTAAAGGTAATCGGTTCCTCTTGGATCAGTTACCATTCTATTCTTTGTTGTTGGAGACCACTTGTCAGGAAGGAACCCAGACCTACTCTCAGCAAATATAGGTACTGCTGGGCCTATTGGGAGTGTAGTTGGCAAGAGTCGCATGGTAGTCCAGAAGTGCCTGATCCCACCCCCTCCCCCCACCCCTTAGACAACGACCAAAGTATTGCTTGAACATCATTGGGGCAGGCATAAGGAATGCCCCCTTCTGCAGTGCAAGTTTTTTGGCTTCTCTGAATTGTAGATCTGAGTTCTGCAACCCTTGAGAGGGCAGACGGAACCTCGGTTTAACGTCTCATTCGAAAGACAGCACCTCAGACACTGCACCGCGCCCTCAGTACTCCCCTAAGATGTCAACTTACATTATGACAAGTCTCTTAGTGCTTGAACACATAATATTTTGACTCAAAGGTGAGAGCCCTACCGCAAGCCAAGGCTGACCTGTTCACGTGAAGCATATGGAGCTGTTCCCTGAGTCATCTCATTCGATATTTATCAGATGCCCTTTGTAGTAATATTGCTTTGTACATTAGAAGTTTATTATGACCAACTCTGGATAAAATTGTATCCAACCAATTTCCATCAGAACAAATGTAGATGTTAATAGAGATTTGTCATACAATACTACTAACAATATTTTGTATGACAGAATTATACATTGTTGTATTCATATTTAAACATTAATTTAAATATACTTAGGAATGCTCAGTGCCACAAGTGTTATAATTCTACCAGATCAGGAATAGCCAAACAAAGAAATTTGAGCGTATATGGGGTCAAGACTCTGAACCAAAGTTTTCGCATGTGTAAAGCTTGATCCATCAATGGTCCATCACTCTGAATGTTATTTTTCACATTTGTTGAGAATGAGTGCAGGTAAACAATGGTATCAGCGAAGTTCTACCTAAAATAGACAAGAACTCAAGTCCCAGTTTTAACTCTTGGCATGAGTGCAGTGTACGATTGCAAGGGATTCCATAACAGAGTTGTGATCATGATGGACCGCACCATCCTCCTCCAATTCTCTTTTGTCTGGTTCAGTAGGATAGTCTTTGCTTGGTTCCACTGTTGCTTATCTGATTGGAGCAAGAGCATTTCCAATAATGGCTTCTTTTCCCATCCCCAGGCCATTTACCCCAAGGATCTATCCGTCTGTCCCTCCACCACCTTTTTCAACTATATGTTGCCCCTTGGTACCCTCACCTGAAGATATTGGATCAACTCCCACAAGACTGCTGCCAATACCCACGTCTATTTCTCCACCATCAGCCTACTTGCCCAACATCCAATCTTGGATGAATTGTAATTTCTTCCAGATAAACATTGGGAAAGTCAAAACCATCACCCTCAGCCCCTGCCACAAACTCTATTTGTCTTCCATGGCCACTGTCTCAGGCTTATACTGTTTGCCATCTGACCATCTTATTTGACCCCAAGCTGAACTTCCAATCCTATAGCCTCTCCGTCACAAAGGCTGCCTACTTCCACTTGTGTAGCATCAACTGCCTCTGCCCCTACCTGAGTACTTTTGCTGTTGAAACCTTTAGCCATGCTTTTGTCACCTCTAGACTTGACTATTCCTATGTGCTACTGGTCAGCAATCCATTCTGTAACCATCAGAAATGTTAGCTCATCCAAAACTCTGATGCCCGTATCCTTACCCATTCACCCATTACCCCTGTCCTCACTGACCATTTTGGGTCCCAGTCCCTTACACCTCAAATTTTAAAATTCCCTTCCTTATGTTTCAATCCCTTCATGGACTTGCCCCTCCCTATCTCTGTAACCTCCTCCAGCCCTACAACTCCCTGACCCTCACAACTTCCAAACCTTCTGCTCCTCTCGCTGGCTTCTTGTGTATCCTCCTGTCCCTCCACTCACTTCACAGTTAGTAGCTGTGCTTTCAGCCACCTAGGCCCTAAGCATGGGCATTCCCTCCAAAATCTCTCTGCCTCCCCACCTCCCTCTCCTCCTTTAAGACGCTCCTTAAAACCCCACCTTTTTGACCAAACTTTTGGTCAGCTCCTCCTGGTATCTCCCTCCTTGGCTGTGGATTCGTTTTTTGAATATGCCTTTAGGAAGCATTTGAGATACGTTTCTATGTTAAAGACACTTGATAAATGCAAGTTATTATTAAGTCACACATTTTACATGGATCTGCAGCCAAACCCTTTCACAGGGACATCACTACAGGCATCTTTAACTTTAATGCTTTAGGTTTATTTCAGGATCGTTCTGAGGGTATCAGGAATCTAAAGCAAGCAGCTGTCCAAAAATGTATAAGTGACCAATGCCTTGTTTGCTCAAGGAAGCAATGTGATCACATTCCCAATGAAAAAGCCATTAGCAGCATGAGTTCCCTATGCAATTGTTCACCGATATTCCACAAAGAAAGTCAAGTCTCACAGCGGCTTCTGGCCAGTCAAGGCCATCCTCTGCAACCATGGTTCATAACACTTTTGTGATATCCCACGAACCAGATGAACAGGGGTGCATTGATGTGCACACAACCACCCAAGTAATCATTGAAATGTAGAAGCAATGTTTCAAATGCCTGAGTATATCTGGTGGCATCCTGCAATAAGGTTGTGCTGAAACTTCAACGATTGTTGCTCTTTACTGCATACTGCATTTACCCTGCTACAAGCCATCTTTATGGAGGAGGATGTGCCCAGCTGCACCAATGGGCGATGAGAAGGAGACAGAAAAGCTAATGAGGCTGTAAAGCTGAACTCCATGATGGCTATAAGAACTATTTGGCAAGTTCTCAAACGAAGACCTTTTTTCTTACTGCTGCAGGTCATTTGCAGATTAACAGTCCTGCCTATATCTTCCCCATGTCCTCTGGTCTTCCCTCCTTTACAATGCCTTCATTCTTCCAGGCAACTCACAAATATCACAAATTGGGCTGGAAGTCTTTGGTGGCGTGCATGTGGCTTCGTGACTATACACAAACTGGTGGGTAAGGCTCCCCGTGAGCTCTACTCATTCATAAAATCAGCTTTGTGGTCTCCGCGGCCAACATTTTTCCTCATTCACTATGAATGGGTTTGAAGTTCAATCATTGGTCTTTTGCTGGTTCCTTGATCTCTACAGATTTTTGAATAAATCTAGGAGGTGGGGAAATGAACACAAATACATTAGGGATCCTGCTAAAGGAGAACTAGAGTACCAGGGGATAAGATTTGATTTCCTCTGCCTACGATGTTGTGGAGCAATCCACGTAAAGAATCATCAAGATTAATCCAAATTTGGATATGGTTTGGCTATTTGATGAATTATAGATTGTCTCGTTCTGATTGAAATTCAGGCCTCGCTTAAAAAGAAATCTTTTGTAAGTCAATGAAGGAAATACTGTACCTTCCATAGTAATTCAACTCCTCTGTACACCTTTATTATGTAAACCCATTGAACCGTGAGTCCTATTTGCATTGGGAACCAAGCCAGATCAGGGATCTAGATTAATGTGATACACTTCAACAGTTCGCTCTTTGTGTTAGTCAATTGTTTACATTAGGGAAAACAATACTGATTTACAACAATCACATGGACCAAAGTCATGACATTTAATGTGTTTGACATTTGATTTTTGGTACACACCTGTAATTCGATGCTATCAATTGGTACTGAAGTTATTAACCTGAATAGGTGTGTTGAGACATTGGCTTTAAAAAATGCACGGCATCTCTGGGAAAAGTTGTGTAATCTCAGCTGGCAAGAGACAGCGAGAACATTACATGGACAAGACTAGTTGTGCAATGACTACAAGTGAGCTATAATTTGCTTAATTAGCAAATTAGAAAAATGGATGTATTACTTTATATTGAAAATATTGTCAATGATGGCGGAGCCCATACGTCAATGCAAAAACTAAGCTGAAACTTTTGCAGCCATCTTCAGCCAGAAGGCCAAGTGGATGATCCATCTCGGGCACCTCCTGAAGTCCCCAGCATCACAGATCCACTCCATGTGATATCAAGATGCAGCTGATCACACTGGATGCAGCAAAGGGGCGGCACAGTGGCACAGTGGTTAGCACCGCAGCCTCACAGCTCCAGCGACCCGGGTTCAATTCTGGGTACTGCCTGTGTGGAGTTTGCAAGTTCTCCCTGTGTCTGCGTGGGTTTCCTCTGGGTGCTCCAGTTTCCTCTCACAGCCAAAGACTTGCTGGTTGATAGGTAAATTGGCCATTATAAATTGCCCTTAGTATAGGTAGGTGGTAGGGGAATATAGGGACAGGTGGGGATGTGGTAGGAATATGGGATTAGTGTAGGATTAGTATAAATGGGTGGTTGATGGTCGGCACAGACTTGGTGGGCCGAAGGGCCTGTTTCTGTGCTGTATCTCTAAATAAATAAATAAAGGCTATAGGTCCCGACAACAACCTGCCTTTGATGCTGAAGACTTATGCTCCAGAACTAGCCATGCCTCGAGCCAAGTTGTCTCAGTACATCTACAACACTGGCACCAACATTACAAAGTTGGAAATTGCCCAGGTATGTCCTGTCCACAAAAAGCAGGACAAATCCAATCCAGCCAATTACCACCCCATTAGTTTATTCTCAATCGTAAGCAAAGTGATGGAAGGTATTGTCGACAGTGCTATCAAGAGGTACCTTGTTCACTTGCTCAACAATGCTCAGTTTGGGTTCTGCCAGAACTATTTGGCTCCAGACCTCATTACAACCTTGGTCCAAACATGGACAAAAGAGCTGAATTCCACAGGTGAGGTGAGAGGACATCGCTGCAGGAGTTCTTCAGGGTTGTGTCCTAGGCTCAACCATCTTCAACTGTTTCATCAATGACCTTCCCTCCATCATAAATCAGAAGCGGGGATGTTTGCTGATGACTGCACAATGTTCAGTATTATTCGCGACTCCTCAGCTACTGAAGCAGTCCGTGTTCATATGCAGCAAGACCTGGACAACATTCAGGCTTGGGCTGATAAGTGGCAAGTAACATTCATGCCACACAAGTGCCAGGTAATGACCACCTCCAACAATACAAAATCTAACCATCTCCTCTTGCCATTCAATGGCATTACCATTGCTGGATCCCCCACCATCAACATCCTGGGGGGTCACCATTGACCAGAAATCTAATTGGACTAGCCACAGGAATATTGTGGCTACAAGAGCAGGTCAGAAGCTAGGTATTCTGTGCCAAGTGACTCACTTTCTGACTCCTCAGAGCCCTTGCTACCATCTACAAGGCACAAGTCAGGAATGTGATAGCATACTTTCCACTTGCCTGGATGCATGCAGCTCCAACAACACTCAAAAGAAGCTCGCCACCATCCAGGACAAAGCATCTGCTTGAATGGCACCCCATTCACCAATGGCGCACCCTGGCTGCAGTGTGTACCATACACAGGACTCACTGCAGCAACTCACAAGGCTCCTTTGGTAGCATCTTTCAAACACACGACCTCTACCACTGAGAAGGACAAAAGCAGCAGGTGCATGGGAAAACCACCACCTGCAAGTTCCCCTCCAAGTCACACACCATTCTGACTTGGAACTATATCACCGTTCCTTCACTCTCAAAATCATGGAACTCCCTCCTTCACAGCACTGTGGGTGTACCTACACCACACAGACTGCAGCTGTTAAACAAGGCAGCTCATGCTTTCTTTTAAAGGTCCATTAGAGATGGGCAATAAATACTGACTTTGCCAGTGGCGCTCACATTCCAATTACCAAATAATGAAAATGATGGGACATAACTGGCTTGTTCATGTCCTTGATTTTAATTGTTCCACCATTGGTGACATGCCTTCAACTGCTGTGACCCCCAACCTCTGAAATTCCCTCCCCAAACTTCTTCATCTCTCTACCTCTCTCTCCTCTTTTTAAGGCACTTCTTAAAACCTACTTCTTTGACCAAGTTTTTGTTCATTTGTCCTAATATCTCTTCATGTTGCTCGGTGTCAAATGCTGCTTGATTACACTCCTGTGAAGTGCCTTGGAATGCTTTGCTACATTCAAAGTGTTATATAAATGCAAGTTGCTATTGTTGAAAGACTGGATGGGAAGAATCCACTCAGCGTTCTCCTTGTTTTCTGTGGGAAATGGTATAATTGGTTTCTCACCTTGTTCGAGACAATCTTCTCCAATCCATGATGTCTGGAGAGAAGGCCGCACGCACATCCTCCTTGGCTTTCACTGTCGGCACTAAACAATGAGTTGGCCCAAGCTTCTCCAGGAAAATTGTTGGGAAAATCTCCCATGCTCAGTTCCCTGCAGTTGGCCATTCCAAAGTGGAGATGGGAGGGAGGATTTTTCTGGAATATTTCAGGCAATTTTGGAGGATGATTTAGTTGGTGGGGCAGATGTGGACATGCGGTGAGTCACTTCTCTAAGTGCAATGAATACAGGACCCCCTCCTCGATTTTACGTCCATTTGAATGAATGGAGGAAAAGATCACATGGGCACTATTAAGGATATGCATTCCTTCATGTCTGATTTTCTTCCATTCACTATGCCCAGGGTATCCAATAGCCCAGGCACAGGACCAGAAAACTGTACAGTTTGTTAATGAAACTCATTTTCTGAAATGGATGGATGTGTTCTCTGGCAGCACTAGCCTAATATCCATTTTCATAGGACTACCTATTCCTAATGTGACAAGAAACATTATTGATGGATACAAACAAAATTAATACTTGTTTCTGCAAGGTGAAGAAATGCAGATTTAGTTCTGAAGTCATGTTAAATGTGCATTTGAATTTTGGTTTCTGTCAAACAAAGAGATTAGTATGCTAGTATCGATTGAATATAAAGTAAACGCCATCAATCTGTTGTCAATCTGAAATTCAAAGGCTAGTATCTGTACATTGTTTGAATGGTTAATAGTGTGTTAAGACTTTTTTCTCTTCTGACAGATCCTTAAAGGATCTTGTAACAGGTCAGTCAAGGTATGTGGCTCAAATCAATAACTCAGGCCAACCTAGAGGTAGTGGTTTTGATTAGAAGCTGTGCCTGTGACCTGTGAGAAATGGCAGGGTCAGTAATTGGCTATTGTCCTTTTAACAGACAATTATGTGTCCACGGGTTTCCAACTATATATTTATATTATACTAACTGCACTTAGTTCATCAATCAATCTGCAGCCAGCGAAACGAGTTGGCTGGCTTGACTCCTTAGCCCTATTTCATCAGTAAAGAAGTGAACATCCATTTTCTCGGTTTAATGCATATTGCAAGATAGTTGAGGGAGAGGAGTGTATTGTTTTTGATGCACATCGTGAAGGATAGCAAAGTTTGAGAATGAATAAGTACACTGCTTTGCACATAATACTGTTACCTTAGCTATTCCATTCCATATTAAATAAATTGTCTATTGGCTTATAGCCTCAGTCTGATAAAGTGTATATTCAGTCCACCTACTGAAGACAAAGAGAATCACATGCTGACTGTAAGTCAGCGTACACTGGCGAGAACACTCTGTTTAATCTCTCTAAAACTTAACAAAATCTTGAGCAGTTTGTCTGCTTTATAGGGGATGCAAGGTCTACCCATGCAGAGACAGGTTGTCAGTTACCTAGAATTTTGTGCTCATGTGCATTAGAGGTTGGCACGAATGAGTCTCAATTCCAACTCTGGGTTTACTCGAGTAATGTGGAGTGAGTGGAGGAGGTGACTGTTTAGTAAAACAGCAGCTCCTTCCCACCCAGCCCAGCAACAGCCTCACTGAAGATAAGAACCAACCATCGTCAGCCGAAGATCCTGTCCTGATTACCAGCGGGCAGCCACAATGCTGAGATTCAGCCAGAAGGGACAAGCTGCAAAACAATGAATTAATTGGATCTGTCTGTCCACATTCACGATCTGGCTATGAGCAGATTGTCTGAATACACTGCGAATAACAAATGCATTTTGTAACAAAAATTACTGAGGAATTTACCATTGTGATTCAAGAGATGAGGGACTTCAATTATGTGGAGAGGCTGGAGAAACTGAGATTGGTCTCCTTAGAGCAGAGAAGGTTAAGAGGAGATAAAATAGAGGTGTTCGAAATTGTGCAGGGTTTTGATAGAGTAAATAGGAAGAAACTGTTTCCACTGGCAGGAGAGTCAGTATCCAGAGGACAACAATTTAATATAATTGGCAAAAGACCTAAAGGGGTGCTGAGGAGAAATATTTTTACACAGCAAGTTAGGAGCTGGTATGAAATAAAAATAGAAAATGCTGGAAATACTTAGCAGGTCTGGCAACATCTGAGAAGAGAGAAACTGAGTTAATATTTCAGGCCGATGATCTTTCATCAGAACTGGGAAATGTTAGAAATGTAATAGGTTTTAAGCAAGTGAAATGGGGGAGGGTGGAAAAAGAACACAAGGGACCGGGTGGTTTGAGGGGGCAGATCATGGGATGAAACCTCCAGGAATACGTCCAACCAGAGTTGGTAACCTAAGGGAATCTCAAAAAGATCCCCGCAAATTAAATTATCCAAACTGGAGAAAGTTTGAGTGCCAAAACTAAAATATTAAATAGATTACATTTGTTTCAGTTCATCAAATTGTTTTTAAATACAAAGCAAGGAACTAGTTTGCTACATGTTTGCCAGACATTCTCCATCAAGTAACAGATGATCCATGTAAATCTTGATTAATGGACAGTATGTTAGATAATTTGCATATTTTGAAAACGTCATTTGGAAGGATGTAACACTGAAAGGGTTAATAAGACTGGCTTTAAAATATTGATTTTAAAAATGTAATCAAAACGAGAATTCAGTCTTCCCGCGATCTGCTTCCGACAAAGCTTTACAGTTTCCCTGACACTAATATCCCAGCGGATCCTGCCATCTGTGTACGATGTCTCTCACCTAAGCCACCACTGATTTTTCAGAGAGGAAGTTCTGTAGCTCATGCTGTGTGCAGCCAGGAGGCATATTCCTGAATGGGCCCAGGCTCCAACAGGCAATCATTGGTGAAACGCCTTTGGAGACCTTGAAGCTCTAAAGAAAACACTGGCTGTGTGGATAGATACGAGACAGTCAGTCTCAGTCTCACTCTATTGATTGATACCTGAATCTGATATAGTTGACCTAACAGTCTCCCTTGCTGAGCAAGGAAGGAGGAACATTGCAGTGGAGAGCAGGGGAGGTTGATGCTGGGCATCTTAAAAGAGAGGTTCGATCATAGAATTATAAACAGGGACATTTTTGTTTTACTTTCCATGGAAATAATAAAATCAGGGAACACAATCGTTGAAACGCTGTTTAAAAATCCTGCAATCCAATAGAATACAAACATTTAATTTGACTATAAAATAAGGGTCCTGATGAATCTCTTTTGAGACAAATATTCTAATTTACTATGAGATTCCCTCAAGTAGTTAGTTAGTTGGTTAGTTATTTACGGAATGTGTACACTGCCTATTTTAGTTGCTATCAGTCCAGGGAGAGTGAACTCTGTATTACACAGTAGCGCCCAATGCCACAGACTTTCCCAGTCTGGAGGTTGAGGATGGAGGAGAGGGTGAAAGGCAGTTATACTGCATACCATGGTGCCATATGCAGACCCAGGTCCTCAATTTACTTGGTTTTGGCAATTCAGTAGTGACAAAATTGGTTTCCACCCAAAATTGATCTGTCTGAATTTCCAATGGTGTTTTCGCCCTTCCTGTGATCTGCCTGCTGAGTCCCCCTGGAACTTAATTTAAATGAATATTGCTGAAAATAGAGACATGTTGTCGAAGTTTTTCATCTTGCACTCATCAGGACAATCTGAAAGAATACCAATGTAAGGGAAAACAATAACTTTATACTGTATGAGAAGAGAGTACTGATTGGTTGGTAAGTGACCTCTGATTGGTAGCTTGGCAGTTAACTGTCAGTCAGCATAAACTGGTGCATTCTCTGTGGCAATGCCTCTACTGACAGAGTTCACTTCTCAACCAATCAGTACTCTCTTCTCATACAGTATAAACCTGTTGTTTTCCCTTACATTGGTATTCTTGCAGATTGCCCTGATGAGTGCAAGATGAAAAGCTTCGACAACATGTCTCTATTTTCAGCAATACTCAAGTTCTGTACCAACAAACAATTATTAATTTAAATTTGGCTCCACTGGCATTGCATCCTCAAATAATTTTGTTTTACACTCACATTGCACCAAGTGTAAGTTAGAATGAGACATGGAAGGTGGAGATATTTCCAGGATCAGATCAGACTTGTGGATGTGAGATGTTTCTGAGCCTGAACTTTGCTGCCAATCTGAATTGCGATTTCTCTAACTGCTGTTTCAAATAGCTGGGGAGTTCATCATTTTGGGATCACAGCAAGGTAGCAGCGAGAAATAACCATCCAGCTTTCAGAGCTTGCTGGCTTTCCAAATGTGCAGGATGCAAAATATGGCACCATTATTGCTCTGCGAAGCTTCTAAACAGAACGAGCTACCAGTGACTCAACGTGACAACCTACATGGGATCCTATACATCAACGCCAAATTTGCTGGAAGTTGCCTTGATGCATTTATCCTTCAGAATGTAGCCCCTTCCGAGAGCTTTGAGGAAGACAATCATGTCAACAAATGGCTTGTAAGTGACAAGGAGAACCTCCTGCTTTCATGAATAATGACACTGCTGAGAGTTGCACAACCAGCAGCAGAGGAGCACTACAATGAGGCATATACTTCTACCAGAGTAGCTATTGATAGGGGCATCAGAGTCTCAAGGGGGTGTTTTCAATGCCTCCGCAGGTCTGGAAGGGCATTGCAATATGTTTCAGGTCATCTGTCATGCATATTTCCAGCCTGCTCTGCACTACACAAAAAGGTCTTGAATTGAGTCATTCCTGGGAGGCAGCCTTAGCTGCTCTGTGGGCAGAAATACATAGAAGAGAGAATTAGGATGACCATCACTCCAAGGACTCCAAGGACTGCTGCAAGGGGCATCAGAGACAAGGGATTATGAAGTATTTAATCAGTTTAACACAGCCACCATAACTTCTTCTCCCCACTCTACCACCATCAAATAAAGGACAAGTCATTCAATCCAATACCCATCCAAGAAGATCACAACATTTTGGACCTCTTGGCCACTGCAAGAAAGTAAGAATCACCTCACTGAGAAGTCAGCACAAAAAAGTACACCCCTTCCTGTATGACTAATCTCCAAAAGTGCCAGAAGTGCCGAGTTGATGATCCATCTCGGCCTCCTCCTGAGGTCTCCAGCAATGTGGAAAATTGCCCAGGTATGTCCTGTGCACAAAAAGCAGGACAAAAGTCCAACCCAACCAATTACAGCCCCATCAGCCTACTCTCAATCATCAGTAAAGTGATGGAAGGTGTCAGCAACAGTGCCAACAAGCAGCACTTGTTTAGCAATAACCTGCTCAGTGACACTCAGCTTGGGTTCCGCCAGGGCCACTCAGCTCCTGACCTCATTACAGCCTTGGTTCAAACATGGACAAAAGAGCTGAACTCAAGAGGTGAGCTGAGAGTGACTGCCCTTGACATCAAGGCAGTATTTGACAGAGTATGGCATCAAGGAGCCCTATCAAAACTGAGGTCAATGGGAATCGGGGGAAAATTCTCCGCTGGTTGGAGTCATACGTAGTGCAAAGGAAGATGGTTGTGGTTGTTGGAGGTCAATCATCTGAATCCCAGGACATCACTGCAGGAGTTCCTCAGGGTAGTGTCCTAGGCCCAATCATCTTCAGCTGCTTCATCAATGACCTTCCTTCAATCATAAGGGCAGAAGTGGGGATGTTTGCTGATGATTGCACAATGTTCAGCAACATTCGCGACTCCTCAGATACTGAAGCAGTCCGTGTAGAAATGCAGCGAGACCTGGACAATATCCAGGTTTGGGCTGATAAGTGGCAAGTAACATTCGCACCACACAAGTGCCAGACAATGACCATCTCCAACAAGAGAGAATCTAACCATCTCCCCTTGACATTCAATGGCATTACCGTCGCTGAATCCCCCGCTATCAACATCCTAGGGGCTACTATTGACCAGAAACTGAACTGGAGTAGCCATATAAATACCATGGTTACAAGAGCAGGTCAGAGGCTAGGAATCCTACGGAGAGTAACTCACCTCCTGACTCCCCAAAGCCTGTCCATCATCTACAAGGCACAAGTCAGGAGTGTGATGGAATACTCTCCACTTGCCTGGATGGGTGCAGCTCCAACAACACTCAAGAAGCTCGACACCATCCAGGACAAAGCAGCCCGCTTGATTGGCACCCCATCCACAAACATTCACTCCCTCCACCACCGACGCACAGTGGCAGCAGTGTGTACCAACTACAAGATGCACTGCAGCAATGCACCAAGGCTCCTTAGACAGCAACTTCCAAACCCGCGACCTCTACCACCTAGAAGGACAAGGGCAGCAGATGCATGGCAACACCACCACCTGCAAGTTCCCCTCCAAGCCACACACCATCCTGACTTGGAACTATATCACTGTCACTGGGTCAAAATCCTGAAACTCGCTTTCTAACAGCACTGTGGGTGTACCAACCTCCCATGGACTACAGCAGTTCAAGAAGGAAGCTCACCAACCACCTTCTCAAGGGCAATTAGAGATGGGTAATTAATGCTGGCCTAGCCAGTCTTGCCCACATCCCATGAATGAATTAAAAAAAACTGAGCATGACATTGGTGGTTGATGGTCGGCACAGACTCGGTGGGTCAAAGGGCCTGTTTCAGTGCTGTATTTCTCTATGAATCTCTATGAATCTCTATGACATAAGTGCAGATTCTCCTTTAATACAACAAACTCCAAAATGAATAGAAGCCAATCTACCCTTTCCTTACATTGTGCTTCCCCTGGGTAACCAAATGTGCCTTTATTTCTCCTATTGTGGTGCTTCTCCTGTGTACCAGTATCCTGAGAGGTTATCTGAGATCGCCCCCCCTCTCTTGACAGTTTGCTCTTGAGAGGGAGCAACTGATGGTTGCACCTCTGGATCTTTTGCCATGGTAGCCCAGTGTCACCACTCCCCCACAGCTCCCCACCCGCCCCCGCACCCCCCTCCACTCCCTCCTCCATGTTTCACTTGCATGCTCTGAGGGGAAAAACTGCGTGTTTGGCATGTGTTGTGGTCCTGAGATATAGTAGCCTCAGGCAAGTTCCTCTTGGAATCAAATATGACACAAAGTTGCGAGCAGTCTGGTTCAGCCTCAGACAGTTGCTAGGGGGAGGGATGGAGTCAATGGCTAGGGAGCAGAGTTTGTGGTGGGGATAGAAGACAATGGCTTCAATCTTCCTGATATTTAGTTGGAGGACATTTCTGCTCAGCAAGTACTAGATATCCATCAAGCAATGTGACAAATCATAGACAGTGGAGGGGTCAACAGAGGTGGTGGTAAGGTAGAGAATTGAATAAACTCACAATATTGTTAATAACAGTAGAGATGCAGACATGCATAGGTCCCTCAATCTCAAAAGGAGCATGTGAATTTATATGCAGGATGAACACATTTGCAGATCATTCTAAATGTGTTACATTGTTTGTAAGTACACATTATAAGACATAATCGAGTAGAAGAAATACTGTGGGCAATGCTTTAAAAATGCCAATGTATATTTAATAAGCTAGCATAGAACTTTATGTTGAAAGCAAAAACCACCTGGGTAGGGCAAAGAAGTTCAGCCTTGCAGCAATGCCTTGGGCACTTGCCTCTATATCCAAGGCACTTGTATTTTTCTTCTTTGAAAACTGGCAATTGTACAAAGCCGAACTAAAAAGGGTTATGTAAATTATTGAGCAGCGTTCTGTTGTATCTGTTGGACCAGGGGTTAGTTTTGTTCACAGTGTGCCAGACTCTATCTCGATCTTTCTGCTTTTGAACAACTGAGGCACATGCCACCTGCAAAGCTGTCTATGCCCAGACGCCCCATAGCCCTCGCTCTGGGAAGAGTCAGTCGGCAAGCTAAATTACACTGAAATCAATTCGCTATCCCCTTTGCTAAGGCTTCTGCTGATGAAGTACATGAACAACATCATGAATAAAAGATAAAAGGAAATATGATACATAAAATATTTAGGCTTTGGAGGTTCTTGCTCTTGCCTTCTAGCAACAGTGATTTAAAAAATTCAAAGCTTGCTTCATATTAAACACTGCACAGTGCATTGATCCTGGCTCCAGTCTGAGTAGCACTAATTAACCCTTTGAGCATTGGATAGTCTTGCAAGCCTGCTAATCTTACAGGGAACACAACGAGGAAAAGGGGAAAGAATGGCTCCAGTTGTTCTGTGCAGTGTCATTATAAATACTTGCAGGAAGATTTCATCTGATCAGCAATTATTACAAAACCGTAAACGTGTTGCGAAAGAACGGTTTACAATTTCCCTTGCAAATACCTAGCAGCAGAATTTTTCACAAAGGTGCTTACAATTTCGCCACAGATTTGTTCTTCCTCCGTCCACAACCTCGCCCTCCCCACCCAGATTTTGAAATCATTGATTATGTGCTTCAAAGGTAGCCTCTGTGTGACACTGCATTTATTCATCACTAGTGAACACTCCTTTGTCCTCATGAGGTTAGCACACCTTCAATTGTCCTGCTATTCTCACGTGATCACACATCAACAGCCAATTTGAGGGGATGCAGACGATCTTCAATGATGCCTCCGCTAGTGATGCACTGATGGCGCGGGACTTTACGTGACCTGGCAGGGAGTGGAAGGCTGGACCGGAAGTGGGTGGGGCTGGCACTTCTGCTCCAATACCCATTCTCGAAGCAATCTTGCACCTGCCAGCCAATTAACAGCTGGCAGGCGGGATAGTCAACCATTCGCTGGCTGGAGGCGGGGACTGAGGTGGTGGCCGCATCATCAACTCATGCGGTCAGATGTGCTGGCACCATCTTTAAAGGGCTGCCAGTATCGGAACGCTGCCTTAAACCGTCCTGCCCAGCAGCCTGTGACCAACTGTGCAGCAGCCTCAGAAGACATCCAGCCATCAGCCTGGACCTGCCATTGGGAGGGGGGTGAAGAGGTCACCGATGTGACCTTCTGCCGCTTCCCCATCCAGAGGTTGTCGCTGCAGGTAACTATGAGGTTGCTGCTG
The DNA here is from genome assembly GCF_036365525.1 of Heterodontus francisci. Classification (NCBI taxonomy): domain Eukaryota; kingdom Metazoa; phylum Chordata; class Chondrichthyes; order Heterodontiformes; family Heterodontidae; genus Heterodontus; species Heterodontus francisci. The sequence goes on from NC_090406.1 coordinate 14,707,265, forward strand.
ACTGGATCCGTGTGCCCACATCTTCCTCCCTCTCAGGTTCTCCTCCTCACTGGAGGACGTACCTTCTGAATGGATGATGCCCATGACACATGGGCACTGCCAGTCTGAAGAGCCACTCTGCCATTTGCTTCCTTAACTCTGCACACCCCACCCCCACCCATATTCAGACCCCTCTTGATTGACCCCCATGCCAGGAGCTTGATCGCATAATTGACCCCAGAACCATGGCTGCTCAACTCGCCCTTCCTCCACACTAAACGCTCTGGCTATGCTGCACCAGCCTTCCTGTGAAGGTGAACTCCCTGACCCCATGGCTGCCAAATGCAGCAATAACCTCAGCTGCCACCCTTAACTACCTACTAAGGCACCAAAGCCCTACGACTGCCCCCCCCCCCACCCCCACCACCCCCCATGCACTCCTTGTAAAATACAAACAGGCATGTAGAGTGCTGTTCAATTGGGTCATCAACAATCTTAACATGCTCTCAATTGCCGGTTTTGAAAAAGTGTCATTCTCACTCGACTTGCCGTCTGCCATTGGTAAAGTGTGGACCCGGCGTGATGATGTCGGAAGTCCATCCCAACGCCACCCCAGGCCCCCCTCCACCACCACCACCTCCTCCAATGCCATCTGCTTTGGAGCTGCCGAATCCAGGACATGCAGCCCATAGCAGCTGTAGCAGAGCTGACCAATGGGACTCTGATTTCACGTCCCCTTGTGTGGGGACGTAATTGGACATGGCCTGTGCTCCCTCACAATGGCACAGCTAAAGTTGAGAATTCACTTCTGTGAATTCAACCCAGACTAGTGCAATGAAAGTCTCCTCCATTTCTTAGCTACAAATATGCCACATGAAATGAGTGTTGGGGGCGGGGAGGGTTTCGTCGATAGTGCTTAATACTGACACTGGGTACCTGAAAAGAGGGAAAAAAAGCTGGAGGAGTGTCAGTGCTGAATGAGTTGATCAGAACTAGGGTGGCACTAGTGTGTTATATTGGCCTCAGCACCCTAAGCTAGGGAGAAGAAAAATCAGTTACAAATGCCAACTCTTAATGACTATCCAGCAGTGTGTGTGTTTGTGTGAGTGTCTGTGTACGTGTATAATATTGAGTTTGGCTGTGATGCACCTCAAGGTAGATTATCCTGCCAATTCTCATTGTTGGCACACCCTCCATTGCCCTGGCTGAGGCCAGCATGTGCCAGGGATCAAATTGAGGGGCTTGCCTAGTCTACATGGCTTAGCTAATCACTGGATAAACTTGCTGAGAAATGCAGAGAACCCACACTTTAAAACTTAATTAATTCATCGCTGAATGCACGCCATTGATTACAACACACTCCGTAACCTAGACAACCCAGAAATTATAACAGTCAGCTCCCTCACAGCAATTTTTCTCACCTTTGTTTCAATGTAACGCTTTAGCACCTTTTCACTTGCCGAATTGTTCCAGACACACTGGGAATCGTGACATTTTTGATGTGCTCATGCCACAGAGCAGTGCAATGTAAATACTTAAATGAAGTTATAATGTAGCTTTTGGCATACTCTGAGGCCAGAACCATTACTTTGGATTGCAGTGTCAGGAAGTAATGATTGAACAGAGCATCAATAAATGATAGAGTGGCATTCCTAGCCAAGTTGTTCCAGCACAGCTACAACACTGGCATCTACCCAACAATGTGGAAAATTGCCCAGGTATGTCCTATCCACAAGAAGCAGGACAAATCCAATCCAGCCAATTACCATGCCTTCAGTCTACTCTTGATCATCAGCAAAGTGATGGAAAGGGTCGTTGACAGTGCTATCAAGCAGCACGTACACAACAATAACCTTCTCACTGATGCTCAGTTTGGGTTCTGCCAGGCCCACTTGGCTCCTGACCTTATTACAGCCTTGGTCCAAATATGGAAAAAGAGCTGAACTTGTGGGGAGGTGAGAGTGACATCAAGGCAGCATTTGACCGTGTGTGGCATCAAGGAGCACTGGCAAAACTGGAGTCAATGGGAATCAGGGTAAAACTCTCCACTGGTTGGATTCATACCTCGCACAATGGAAAATGGTTGTGGTTGTTGGAGGTCAATCATCTCAGTCCCAGGACATCACTGCAGGAGTTCCTCAGGATAGTGTCCTAGGCCCAACCGTCTTCAGATGTTTCATCAATGACCTTCCCTCCATCATAACGTCAGAAGTGGGGATGTTCATTGATGATTGTTCCATGTTCAGTACCATTCGCAACTCCTCAGATACTGAAGCAATCCGTGTTCATATGCAGCGAGACCTGGGCAATATTTAGGCTTAGGCTGATAAGTGGCAAGTGACATTTGCACCACATGTTACGACCAGGTGAGAAGGGGTCTAGGGGTTCCCTCTCAGCCTTTGCCTGGTTTAACTGTAACTGGGTTTAATTTTAGAAACACCGTGTTTTTAGCTCCCCCTTAGTGAATCCTTCTTCACTGCTCCAATTGTAAAGCAAAGAAATCAAAAAGGTTTTCTTAGATTTAAACAAGAAAGGTAGAAGTTTATTCATCTTAAACTCGAATCCGGTTAACGACTATGAATATGGGCACGACCACGCTAGCATGCATACACAATAGAAACACACACAGATAGAGATAGAAAAAAGTAGAAGGAATAAAGGAGAAAAGTTTGAGGCAATATCTGGTAGTTACAGTCCTTTAAGTTCAATGTGGAGTCTTTGGTTGCTGGTAAGTCTTGCAATTCGTTGGGGCCTAGTTCACACTTCAACTTGTTCCGATGTAGGAGCCTTTTCTCTCTTGAGGTTTACGTGTCTTCCGTAGGTCCGGTGGCTTGGGGAGAAAGTGAGAGAAAGAGACAGCCAGGGGAGAGACTTGCTTGTTTCAACTTCAGTTTAACACTGCCCTCTGAATTGAAAGTGTCCTGTAGCTAGTTCAAAAAACTTGGACCAGCCAGTTGGTCATGTGACTGGCTGGTTTAACCAGTCCTGGCTCTGCAAATTGTATCATCTTAGCAGGGCCTGGAATACGCTTCCTTACACCTTCAATGTCTGGTGATCAAAATCCATTTGGGTTAATTGGAGCAGGGAATAGCCCTTTGTCTCCACAAGCAGCATCTTTTAGTATGCAAAGTCCTTCCAGCCCAGTGTCTGGTGATCTTCAAACAATTCATTTCTTCACTTTTAAAACAGTTTAAAATCAATGTTCATATGACAAAATTAATATGCCTCATTCTTGGCAGGTGGGGGTCTGCATGACACCATACAAGTGCCAGGCAATGACCTTTTCCAACAAGAGAGAATCTAACCATCTCCCTTTGACATTCAAGGACATTACCATCGCTGAATCCCCCACTATCAAAATCCTGGGGGTTACCATTGACCAGAAATTTAAATGGACCAGCCATATAAATACTGCGGCTAAAACAGCAGGACAGAGACTCAAAATTCTGAAGCCAGTAACTCACCTCCTGACTCCCCAAAGCCTGGTCACCATCTACAAGGCACGAATCAGGAGTGTGATGGAATACTCTTCACTTGCCTGGATGAGTGCAGCTTCAAGAACACTCAAGAAGCTCGACACCATCCAGGACAAAGCAGTCCACTTGATTGGCACCCCATTCACCAACTTAAACATTCACTTCCTCCACTACCGATGCACAGTGGCAGCAGTGTGTACTATATACAAGATGCACAGCAGCAACTCACCAAGACTCCTTCAACAAAACCTTCCAAACCTATGACCTCTACTACCTAGAAGGACAAGGGCAGACACATGGGAACACCAGCACCTATAGGTTCCCTCCAAGTCGCACACCATCCTGACTTGAAAATATATCACCATTCCTTCACCGTCACAGGATCAAAATCCAAGATCTCCCTTCCTAACAGTACTGTGGCTGTACCCGCATCAGATGGACTGCTGTGGTTCAAGAAGGAGCTCACCACAACGTTGTCAAGGGCAATAAGGGATGGACAACAAATACTTGCCATGCTAGCGACGCCCACATCTCACAAAAGAATTAAAAACAACTCACTCCCCAGCTTTTCTTTCAGCACAAGGAGGTGAGTTTAGATAAGAGTTTCCTCCTTAAAACCTCCCGCTTTGACCAAGCTTTTGGTCACCTGTCCTAATATCTCCTCATGCGGCTCGGTGACAAATTTTGTTTGCTAATACTCCAGGAAAGTGCTTTGGAACGTTCTACTATTTTACAGGCGCTATATAAATGCAAGAATTTGTTGTTGCTGTTGCCTGGGTTTTTATCATTAGCAAAATGTTGACTCAATAAAATCCAAAATGGCAATGGATTGGGAGTCTGCTGAGTCACTTTCAGTAAAAGATTTTGTAACTGGCTCGGTTTCAGATGCTTCCACCAGTCACAGGTTTGAGTATTCATTCCCAACTGAAAACTGGGAGAGAGGAACAATGAGTGACTGGTCCAATATCTCCCAAAATTGCTTCCAAGGTGTCAGGGGTTATATATGCTCTTACAAATTTAAATTTTCTTCAAAACAGATGTGAAGTGCATTACCTCTTCTGCTGGGTTACTCCGGTGGAACAAAAGGCTAAGATTTGAATGGATCTTTCAGAGCTGATTTACTAAAAAAAACTTTCCTTGAAATGGCTCTATTAGTGTAAACACTTTGGCAATGTCCTATTAAATACTGAATCTGATTTTCTGTGATTCAGGCATGGTCCTGGGTCTAACACACTGATTTGAGAAGCACTTGTTTCTTACATTTGGCCTTTAGATCTAAAATTCTCTTTTCATCGGTAGCAACACCGGGCATGAAAACGGGTCGACAGGAATAAAATCAAATCTAAAATCAGACCCAACTGCAGCATATCTGAACTCTTCGTTTTGATGGCATTCATATTTAGATTTAATTTCCCTTTACATCTCTTTATCACACTTCTGGCCTTGTTGGATTACTGTAAATTAATTAATCCCAACAACTCCTGATGCATGCTGTACAGTTACATCAGCTTTATTGACATTAACATTAAACAATACTGAAGTATTACTCTTCAGCTTTCTGAGAATTAGCTGTGCAGATAGACTAACTGCAAACATTATCACTGTTTGCTGCTCCTGTGCTATTTCAATTGAAAGCCATTTCTCCCTCGTCCTGGTTCTGGTTGTTTGTCAACCTGATTATATTAAACCAATTTTTCTCCAAGAAGATTGCTGATGCATCCTCTTCCTGGAATCCAGGATGAATCCATTCCAGCATTTAAAATTCTTCCGAGTACTTCACCACATTATAGTCCATTATTTATTGGCAGCTCAGGCTAAAGAGAAAGAAAGAAAGATGGGCTTGCTCTTATATAGTGCCTTTCACAATCTCAGGATGTCCCAAAGTGCTTTACAGCCAATGATGCACTTTCGAAGTGTAGACACTGTTGTAATGTAGGAAAGGCGACAGCCAATTCGTACACAGCAAGCTCCCACAAACAGCAATGTGACACTGTCCAGGTAATCTGTTTTTTAGTAATGTTGGTTGAAGGATAAATATTGGGTAGGACACCAGGGAGAACTACCCTGCTCTGCTTCAAATTAGCACCATGGGATCTTTTATGTCCACCTGAGAGGCAGACAGTTTACTATTTCATCCAAAAGATAGCGCCTCCAACAGTGCAACACTCCCTCTGTACTATACTGGAGCATCAGCCTAGATTGTGTCTTTAGAGTGAGACTTGAACCTACAAACTTCTGACTTCAAGACAAGAGCACTTCCCACGAAGCTACATGATCTTGGGATTGGGATAGTATTGGGAGCCTGAAGAACCCTGTGAATAGTCATCCAGCAAAATCTAGACCTTGGTAGTAACCTGGAGAAAGATTGTCCTTCATACAGTATTATGCAATATAGCATTGGGAATCTTTCATAGCCACTTATTGCCATAAGGAAAATGTGATCCAGAAATTACAGATATTTTGAGTGATATTAGGAACCATTGCACAAATCCCAATGTAGGCTTATTGTTACAGTAATGGGCTAAGTTTCTGATCGATGGTCCAGGCAGAAGCCTGGCCTGAATTTATAGATATACTTTCCAGTGGGTGAGGCTGCCTGCCAGAAACACAATGTTGGAAAATGAACATCAAAAGCTTTACAGCAGTGGGCCAACACATTGTGCCAATTATTGGGGACAATGTATCAAGTTCTTCCTATCTCTCCTGAAGGTGCTGACCCTGTTACGATCAGGTGAGGAGGGGTCACGAGGCTCCCCTCTTGTCCTTCACCTTGTTTGACCGCAACAGAGTTTATTCCTTTTTAAACAATGGTTGTGCTTACCACCTCAGTGAGTGTTTAACCTTTTACCTTTGTTGTGATCATAAAAGAACCAATCGGACAGCTTTTCTTGAGTTTAAACGAGAACAAGATGAGTTTATTGTACTTAAAAAGCTAAACTCGATCTAAATAAAATAATAAATTACACTACACTTCTACTCACACACACACACACACACACACGCAAATAGATTTTAGAGAATGAAAAGGAATAGTTTAGGTTGGATGAGCGTCCAGAACAAGTAAAAATAATATACAGTCTGTGGTGTCTGGTTGTAGTTGTGGCTCTGAAGTCTCTGGCTGTTAGAAGTATTTTGCAGCTGGCCCCACCTGGTTCAGGTTTTTTTTTGGAGACAGTGAGGTAGGTGGCTTTTTCCCCCAGGGTCTCTGTCTGTAGCAATAGTAGACTTGCATGTTCCACAGTTGCAGACAGGTTTGAAAAACTTGCAGTATATCTGGAGAAAGAGAGACACACACACACAGCCCCACTGATTAGCATTCAAGATTTGTCTGCTGCATGTAACAAAATGCCCAGTTTTACACAGCCTGGGGAGATGGTCACATGGTTCTCTCTATCCCCATTGTTTTTAATGAGGTCCAAAGACTAAAACCCAAACCTCTCTCAGGTTGTATTGTCACTGTTTACCCTCTGGAGGGATGTCTCCACCTATGAATGCTTCAAGATGGCTTTGAATGTCTCACTAACGAGGGTGATATTGGATTACCTACTCAGTTAGCCAAAGCATTGTCCTGAATGGGATTCTTGTTAGACATGTGTCTCCAGTTCGATGTCCTGGAATGTGAGGTATTTCAATGCAAATGGAGTTGGCCATCTTGGCTGCCAGCTTTTTTAAAAGTTAATTGTAGGATCTCAGCTTTCCTTTTTGTAAAAATTTAATGTCGCTTTCCAACTGATGAATCAAAAATCCTCATTTGGCACAGCATGTTTTCTTGACAACCCATATTTTGGAATATTTCCATATTTTCCCAAGTGGCCATTCCTGATCTGCGAGTCTATATGGCAATTGTCAGCAGGCTATTTGACCATAAGGGAATGACACAGACATCAATTGCTCATCACATGTCATGACTCAATGTCTGGACAGGTATATCTTTCAGCAAGCATCACTGGTTAGCAACGAGGGGTGAGAACAAGGCCTAACTTGAGGATGTTCAACCTATTCTGGCTGATACCCCCGTCACCACCTTGTCTGATATCAATTAACTCAGCATGGGTCAGTGGTTGAGACCTAGAATCCTGCTGGCCTATTCCACAATTCTACACTAGGCAGTGCAGATATCAACTGAGCCATCATAGGAATAGATGTAATTAACCTAAATTATGTCTAGGTTTGATTTAGCAAAATGCTACAGCTGCATTATTAGCAGTTCCATTAGACTAGAAACAATAACATTAAAGTTGTGTTTTAAAAACTTTATCAGAAGAAATGAGTGTGCACATTACACTGAGCCATGTGGAGGCTTCATGTATTAAATATGAGCGCTTTATGCCACATTGATCCCTGGGCTTTTATGTGCAACAGACCCTACTAGCATCATATTAAATTAGTGCATCATTCTGAATAGGCATTTTGGAAGTGAATGTTTGTGCAACCTCTCCTGTGTATGAGGGCAATGACCTGATCATGCTTGTGTTTCTTGGATCAGGTTGTTATCCTACTTCCCTGTGAAGGCTGTAGTAGGAGGGATGGCTGGTGTCTTCAGGATCCTGAGGTCTTCTGGCTGCCATTCAGAAATGGCCCTGAAATCTAAGGTACGGATGGAAGAAAAAGGTTTTTTTTCACGTTTTAGGCCTCCCTTGACTTGCTGTCCATTCCCCTCAGATCTTCCAATGTGAGATGGGCCCAGGTACAAGGGCTGCCATTAATTTCGACTGGTGTTGTTCAGAATGGTGGATTTCTTGTGAATCTGGAAGAAAATCAGGCTGGAGGACTGTGCTCCCTTTTCCTCTTTATGCCTGGGCACTGAGCATTCCCAAAGTACATTGAACAGGAAAATCAACCTTAGTTTCTTTGTTGCAAATGGCAAAAGTCACCTATTATCACAGCCCATAAGAGGGAACAGACATTGTGTTGTTTTGCCTCTGTGTTTCTGTCTGGGGCTCCATGGAGGAATCAGTAGCCACATCTTCAGGGGGTTCCCTTGTTCCCTTGGATACATCCATGCACTTTGGGGGATGGAGTGAAGTACTGAGGCAGCCTGGACTGGCAGAAGATGAAGTAGTCATGGCAGCTGTCAGAAAAGTGAGTGCACATGTAGAGGAAGCTCTTGTGGTCGCGGAGCAGTTGGACATTGAGGGAGTGGAAGTCCTACCTGTTGATGGATCTTACTGACCGGTCGCTGGGTGCCCTGAGGGCCACATGGGTGCAAGTGATGATGTCCTGCACGTGGGGCAATCCAGTGATGAAGGCTAAGCCCAATGCCCTCTGTGAATGCGCAGGCCCATCTGTGTCAAGGTGGGTGTAGTCCTCCACCCTCCTGAAAATGGCATCCGTGACCTGCCTGATGACCTGATGAGCTGCCAAATGTGAGATGTCATCTAGGTCCACAGCTGATCCCTGGAACAACCCAATTTAGGGTGACAAAGACCTTGACCGCTGCAGGTAGGGCACTGCCATGGGGGCTGTGATGCATCAGGTCGTTGTGGATCAAAGCACACGGGACCGAGACCATTGCCTGGATAGGCGCAGACTCCTATGGCACTGGTGCTCTGTCATTAGCAGGTAGCTGACACTTGGGCTCTATACCTGATGTTTTTTTTTTTATTTCCAAAATATACTTTATTCATAAAAATCTGTAAAAATTACATTGCCAAACAGTTTCCAAACAGCACGAAAAAATACAAACATTGCAAAAGAGATCAGTTTCTTTCAATAATGTCATGAGTTTCTTCCCAACCCTTCCGTTTCACAATTGTCATGTCAATTACAGTTTTACATTTACAGCAATTGAGAATATTAACGATACAGTTCGAGGGGTTTCCCATGGTTCCAGCCCCTCAGTCCAGCTTGGTGGGGGAACCTTACACTGTGGTCTTTCCCCATTGAGCCTTTGCTGCGGCTGCCCCAAGCTTTAGTGCGTCCCTCAGCACGTAGTCCTGGACCTTGGAATGTGCCAGTCTGCAACCTTCGGTGGTGGACAACTCTTTGCGCTGGAAGACCAGCAAGTTTCGGGCAGACCAAAGGGCGTCTTTCACCGAATTGATAGTCCTCCAGCAGCAGTTGATGTTTGTCTCGGTGTGCGACCCTGGGAACAGCCCGTAGAGCACAGACTCCTGTGTTACAGAGCTGCTTGGGATGAACCTTGACAAAAACCACTGCATCTCTTTCCACACCTGCTTTGCAAAGGCACATTCCAGGAGGAGGTGGGCGACCGTCTCTTCCCCACCACAGCCAACGCGGGGGCACTGTGCGGAGGGGGCGAGACTTCGGGTGTGCATGAAGGATCTGACGGGGAGGGCCCTTCTCACCACCAGCCAAGCTACGTCTTGGTGCTTGTTTGAAAGTTCTGGTGATGAGGCATTCCGCCAAATGACTTTGACGGTCTGCTCGGGGAACCATCCGACAGGATCCACCGTTTCCTTTTCCCGTAGGGCCTTGAGGACATTCCGTGCAGACCACTGCCTGATGGACCGGTGGTCAAAGGTGTTTTTCCGCAGAAACTGCTCCACGAAGGATAGGTGGTACGGCGCCGCCCAACTGCATGGTGCGTTCCGCGGCAATGTGACCAGGCCCATCCTTCGCAACACCGGGGACAGATAGAACCTCAGCACGTAGTGACACTTGGAGTTTGCGTACTGGGGATCTACACATAGCTTGATGCAGCCGCACACGAAGGTGGTCATCAGGATGAGGGCCACGTTGGGTACATTTTTCCCGCCCATGTCCAGAGATTTGAACATCGTGTCCCTCCGGACCCGGTCCATTTTAGATCCCCAGACGAAGCGGAAAATGGCTCGGGTGACTGCCACGGCGCAGGAGTGGGGTATGGGCCAGACCTGCGCCACGTAGAGCAACAACGTGAGCGCCTCGCACCTGATGACCAGGTTCTTACCCACAATGGAGAGAGATCGCTGCCCCCACATGCCCAACTTTTGTCGTACCTTGGCTACTCGCTCCTCCCATGTTTTGGTGCACGCCCCGGCACTTCCGAACCATTTCCCCAGCACCTTCAGGTAATCTGACCTGACGGTGAAGGGGACAAAGGATCGGTCAGCCCAGTTCCCAAAGAACATGGCCTCGCTCTTGCCGTGGTTAACTTTGGCTCCCGAGGCCAGTTCGAACTGGTCGCAGATGCTCATCAGTCTGCGCACGGACAGCGGATCCGAGCAGAAGACGGCGACGTCATCCATGTACAGGGAGGTTTTGACCTGAGTGCCTCCGCTGCCTGGGATTGTCACCCCTCTTATGCTCGCATCCTTCCTAATAGACTCAGCAAAGGGTTCAATACAGCAAACAAACAAGACCGGGGACAGAGGACAGCCCTGTCTGACTCCAGATTTGATCGGGAAACTTTCAGATTCCCACCCGTTGATTGACACTGCGCTACTGATGTTTGTGTAGAGCAGTTGGATCCAATTGCAGATTCCCTCCCCAAACCCCATTTTGGTAAGCACGTCCATCATGTAGGTGTGCGATATCCTGTCAAAAGCCTTCTCCTGGTCCAGACTGATGAGGCAGGTGTCCACCCTCCTGTCCCGTACGTAGGCGATCGTATCCCTGAGTAGCGCGAGACTATCAGAGATCTTCCTGCCGGGTACAGTACAGGTCTGATCGGGGTGAATCACCAACTCCAGAACAGACTTGACTCGACTGGCTATGACTTTGGACAGAATCTTGTAATCAACATTAAGCAGTGAGATGGGCCGCCAATTTCTGATTTCTGCCCTCTCCCCCTTCTGCTTGTAAATGAGGGTGATGATGCCTCTTCTCATGGATTCTGACATGCTGCCGGCCAGGAGCATACTCTCGTATACTTCCAGCAGGTCCGGGCCGACCCAGTCCCACAGGGACGAGTACAACTCGACCGGTAAGCCGTCGCTCCCGGGAGTTTTACTCGTCTCGAAAGACTCGACGGCCTTTGTCAGCTCGTCCAGAATTAGCGGCTTGTCCAGTCTCTCCCTCCTGCTGTCATCTAGGACCTCTGTGATAGATGACAGGAAGGACTGGGAGGCTCTGCTGTCTGTGGGCTTCGCGTCATACAGCCCAGCATAAAAGGATTTGCTGATCCTTAGTATGTCGGACTGCGAAGACGTTACCGAGCCATCTTCTTCCTTCAGGCTGCTGATAACAGAGCTCTCTCTGTGTACCTTTTGGAAGAAGTAACGCGAGCACGTCTCATCCTGCTCGATGGAGCGGACTCTGGACCGGAAGATGATCTTGGAGGCCTCCTTGGCAAAGAGCGAGGCCTGCTGGCTCTTCACCTCTTGGAGGTCCTCCTTGACCTCGACCCGCATCGACTGCAACCGGAGTAGATTTTGCATAATTTTCTGGAGTCGGGACAGTTCCCTCTGTCTCTCTCTCGCCTTCTGAACACCTTTGTGGATGAAGAACCTCTTGATGTTCTCCTTTGTCGCTTCCCACCAGTGAACTGGAGACTCAAAGAGGGGTTTCACGGTCCTCCAACCTTTGTAATCCCTTTTGAGTTCCTCAACGTTCTCTGGGGTCAGCAGTGTCGCATTGAGCTTCCACGTCCCTCTGCCAACCCGCTGGTCGTCCTGTAAGTGACAGTCGGCCAGTAAGAGGCAGTGGTCGGAGAAGAACACCGGCTTGACGTCGGTGGATCCGACCGTGACAGCACGGGCCACAAATAGGAAGTCAATCCTGGAACGGGCAGACCCGTCCGATCTTGACCATGTGTATCTGCGCTGCGCTCCGTCTGCAGGTTTGCTGAAGACGTCGTGCAGTTTGGCATCCTTAACTGTTTCTACTAGGAATCTGGACGTAGCGTCCAGTTTGCTGTCGTCACTGCCGGATCGTCCAGCCGCATCGATGATGCAGTTGAAGTCACCGCCTAGGATGACCGGCCTGGACGTCGCCAGCAGCAGTGGGAGCTGCTGGAAGACGGTCAGCCGCTCGCTGCGTTGTACCGGGGCGTACACGTTGATCAACCGGAGCGGAGCGTTGTTGTACATCACGTCTGCTACGAGGAGGCGGCCGCCCACCACCTCCTTAACTTCAGAGATGGTGAAGTTACCTCCCCGCAGCAGAATACCCAGGCCGGAGGAACGGCAGTCATTACCACCCGACCAGATCAATGGCCCGTGGGACCACCATCGCGACCACTGCCTGTAGGTGCTGAGGTGTGGTATTCCACACTCCTGCAGAAACAGTAGGTCAGCTTTGACCTTGGCAAGGTAATCCAAGGTTGAAACACATCGCGTAGTAGATTTAATGCTACGCACATTAATGGAAGCAATTCTTACACCCATTTTTTACTAAAAATTAGTTGTTGCTTCCCATACCATTTGTCCTCGCTAGTCCCAGTCCTTCCCCTTCGGGATGTTCCTGCATACCCATCGTATGCGCAAGCAGTTTCACGTTGGTTGGGCTCAGAAACCCCTCCTGATTTTTCATGCAGGGTTTGTGCCGCTCGGGTGACATCGGGGGGGTCTTGTAGGCAGAGAGGATTGGGTTGTCCTCAGCTGCTTCCATCTGTTCCTCCTCGAAAACATCACAGCTCCCGGTCTCCCGGAGCTCAGGTGCGCCAGACGTGTCTTTGCTCCCGGTGTCCCGGAGCTGAGATGCGTTGGCCACGTCGTTACGTGTGGGGAATTGGGGTTGGGGCACGCCGGGCCCATCACAGCTTCCAGTGCCCGGGGGCTGGGATGCTTTATCATCCATCTCGGAGTTCTGCCGCCTCTTTTGAAGGGGCTGTCGTTCCAGCATTTCCCCGTCCAGTGAAGAGGAGTTGTTGCAGTCTGATTCAGAAGAGAGCCTCCTCTTGCCACTGGTTTGGGTGGTGGCTTTGGGATGTTTTTTCTTTGTGGTTTTCCTCTGGACCACTTGCCACTGACCTGTTTGTCCATCTGCTGCCTCCTCCTCCATTGATTCTGTCTGTGTAGGAGGGGTTTCCGGGCGCTGGGTAGGTGCTGGGTCGTTGGTTTCAGCTGCCTCCCCTTCCTTTCCAGGTTGAAGTTCCTCACTGCGAAGAAGGTTGCTGGTCTCCTTTCGAACAGCGGACGCCTTCGTCGAACCTTCTCCCGGCCTTTCCTTGGACCTTGCCGCCTGAGCATAGCTGAGGCAACGTTTGGGGCAGGTCTTGTAGAGATGGCCTGCCGCACCGCACAAGTTGCAACACTTAGTCTGCTTACAGTCCTTGGTCTGATGGCCTTCCTCCTTGCAGTTCTTGCAAACAACCGTGCTGCAGTTGGCTGCCATGTGACCAGATTTGCCACAGGTGCGGCAAACTCTGGGCTGGGCAGCGTAGACCAAAAAGCCTCGACTTCCCCCGATAGCGAAGCTGGAGGGAGGGTGGATGATGGCTCCACTGGGATCTACCTTCAAGGTCACCTTGACCTGCCGCTTGCTGGTCCAGATCCCAAAGGGGTCCTTGACATCAGTGCTGCTGCCGGCCACCTCGACGTACCTGGCGAGAAAGGTGAGTACATCCACCACCGGAACATGGGGGTTGTAGAGGTGAATCGTCACCACCCGGTCCCGTTGTGACGGAAGCGTGAAGAGCGGCTCCGCTGTGAGGATCAACAGTGGCGCCCGGTCCCCTTTCTCCTTGAACGCCTTCAGGAACTTGATGCATCCCGCCACGTTCCGGAAAGTCACGTCGAAGTATCCACTGCTGGGGAAATCCTGCAGGCAGAAGACGTCCGTCGCTTGAAATCCGCAGCAATCGAAGAGAATTTTCTTGATGAAGAAGGTGCGATCGACCGGTGCATCTCCTTCCTTGTCCTTCACGACCACCCGAACGGTGTTGCGCACTCCCTGGCCCGAAGCTCGAAAATTGGTTATAGCCATTTTACTCAAAGCTTCCCCAGGATCAAAAGGCAATGATCATGGTCTCTTCTCAATCAAATAAGCACTGATAAGAACAGATACTACACTTGATCTTAGCCAAAAGGCCTGATGTTGTGGGTAACGCCCATACCCTTGCAGCCTCCCGCTGTGATTCTCTGGCCTCCTGCTGTCCAGGAGGTTGCATCCACCGCACCTCATCCTGGCTGCTCTGGCCAATGTCAGAGTGGCCTGTTACCATCTAAACTCCCTCAGCTGGGCTTTGTGTGTTCACCAGGTCTTCCCCTGCCAACCCCAGCTGCCCAAGTGATGCCAGTGACCTCACATCCCTCTCCAGTCTCTTGCCACTCATCACTGAGAAAAGCAAGTCTTATAGCTGTAGCAATGGCCACTCTGAGGCACTTTTGAAGCAGCTGAGCTTTTTGTTTGGGCCTCTGCAGTCTTTTTATCAGTCCTTTCCATAGCCCTCATGGCCCGCAGCTGTGTTCACGTCTTGAACACCCTGTCTTGTTCCCCCTCACCACCCCACTCCCCCGCCATGGCGTCCACCACACCCCCAGCCTTTAAAAATTAAAAACTGCTGCTGAAAAACCTGTTAATGAGCTCTTCAATGAGCTCAACAGGTAATTAATTAGAGGCATGCACCTGACCCATTCCCTCGCTGCACATGTCCCTTTAAAAATGGCATTGCGTTCTGGAGGCGATGTGTCCCAGTGTCGACCTCCGTGAACACAATATTCAAATCGCACTTGCCTTTGTACCTACACTCAGTGGGCTTTAAAAAAAATTTCCTAAATTGGCCACAAAAAAATGAAAGTAAGTATTTTCCAATTCTGCAATATGTGCCAAAAAGGTGAGTAAAAACCAAGAATATTGCTACAGTAATATGGGATATTTTGCTATGTCCTTAAAATGCATCACTTTGTCCTATGACAGACCTATAAAGTATGGACGCCTGAGATTGGAAGGACCCATGGCTCTAAGCATCGCAGCCGCAGGAGAACTGCACAATATCTCCCCAACCCTACAAACAAAAATCTTCCAGATTCGTGGGACATTGGCACCAGTACTGGGGAAGGAGGGAGCTGTTCCGATGGGACGGGCTCCACCTGTATCATGCTGGGACCAGAGTACTGGCGAATCGCATAACTAGGGCTGTAGATAGGGCTTTAAACTAAATAGTGGGGGGGAGGGTTCAGTTGCATGGAAAAGCAGGAAGTTAAAGGAGAAGGTAGGAGTGCAGGTTAGTGGTGTGGCTGATTGTTACCAAACTGCAAGAAGTGTACTGGTTAAACCAGAAGAGAGAAATAATAAATAGGCGAATAAAGCATCAGTGCTGAGGGACAGGTTAGGAGGTATAGCCCAAATAAGAGTTCCAAATACAAATGCACGCAGTGTAAGGAATAAACTAGATGAGCTGCAGGCACAAATTCAAATGGAAGATTATGATGTGGTGGCCATTGCGGAGACGTGGCTGCAGGATGGTCGGGACTGGGAACTAAATATACCTGGTTATAAAGTTTACAGGAGGGACAGGGAAAATGGCAGAGGGGGTGGAGTAGCCTTACTGATTAGAAATAATATCACTTCATGGTGAGGGAGGATTTAATGAGGGGAAAGCGTCCAGTGGAGACCTTATAGGTGGAATTGAGGAACAGAAAAGGGTCTAAAACTGTAATAGGTGTTGTTTACAGACCCCCTGGTAGCAGTTCTGAGGTGTTAGATTGTATAAATACACAAATTAGGCAAGTGTGTAACAAAGACAGAGTTGTATTAATGGGGGATTTTAACTAACACATAAATTGGGAGAGGTAGACTAGCACCTGTCAGAAAGGTAATGTATTTCTGGAATGTGTCCGGGGTAGTTTCCTACATCAATATGTCCTCGATGTAACAAGGGGTCAGGCAATATTAGATTTAGTTATGAGTAATGAGCCAAATTTAATTAGTAGCCTAACTGTACGTGAACATTTATCAAATAGTGATCACAACATGATCGAATTCAAGGTAGCGTTTGAAAGTGAAAAGCATGAATCAGCTACTAGAATTTTAGACTTGGGTAAGGCTGACTTTACCGGGAGGAGACAGAGACTGTCCACGGTAAACTGGGTAGATCTGTTAATGGGTCAAACAACTGAAGAACAGTGGAGAATATTTAAAGAAACATTTAACGAAATACAGATCGAGTATATACCCCCGAGAGGAAAAAGCTCCACTTCATAGAAAAAGCAGCCATGGACAACTAAAGAGATTAGGAATAGCATAAAACAAAAAGAAAGGGCTTACAAAAATGCAAAACGCAGCACAGATCCGGCCGAATGGGATCGATACAAAGACCAGCAAAGGGTCACAAAGCAGCTTATAAGAGCTACCAAAAGAGATTATGAAAGGAAACTTGCAAGGGACATCAAAATCAATAAGAAGAAATTTTTATAGTTACATAAAGGGAAAACAGGTGGTCAAGAGCAATGTAGGCCCACTAAAAGCTGAAAATGGAGATATTGTCATTGATGGGGAAATGGCAGACATGTTGAATAATTACTTTGCCTCAGTATTTACAGTTGAAAAGGAGGATAACTTGCCGGAAGTCCCAAAAAAATTAATAGCTGATAGGGGACACGGACTTATTACAATTAACGGAAGTAGAACATCAGTAACAAGGAAATAATTGGAAGTAAAGAGTGAGAAATCCCCAGGACCTGACGGTTTCCATCCAAGGGTGCTAAAGGAAGTAGGGGAGCACATTCTAGATGCCCTAACTATAGGCTTTCAGAGTTCCCTAGATTCAGGAGGGGTCCCTCTGGATTGGAAAGTTACACGTCACTCCACTTTTTAAGAAGAGTGAAAGGGGGAACCAAGGAAATTACAGACCAGTTAGCCTGACATCTGTGGTGGGCAAGTTGCTGGAGTCTATAATCAAGGATAGGGTGACTGAACACCTAGAAAAATAAGTTAATCAGGGACAGCCAGCATGGATTCATGACGGGAAGGTCATGCCTGACAAATCTCATTGAATTTTTTGAAGAGGTGACTAAGGTAGTGGACAGGGGAATGTCTATGGATGTTATTTATATGGACTTCCAGAAGGCATTTGATAAAGTCCCACATAAGAGACTGTTAACTAAGGCAGAAGCCCATGGAGTTGAGGGCAAATTATTGACATGGTTAGGAAGTTGGTTGAGTGGTAGGCGACAGAGAGTGGGGATAATGGGTAAGTACTCCGATTGGCAGGATGTGACTTTGGTGTCCCACAGGGATCTGTGTCGGGGCCTCAATTATTCACATTATTCATTAGCGACTTGGATGATGGCATAGTAAGTCATATATCCAAATTTGCTGATGATACAAAGTTAGGCGGCATTATAGACAGTCTAGATGATAGCATAAAATTGCAAAGAGATATTGACAGACTAGCTGAGTGGGCAAAACTGTGGCAGACGGATTTCAATGCGGGCAAGTGTGAGATTATCCATTTTGGACCAAAAAAGGATAAATGGGAAGAGGTTAAGTACAGTGGATGTCCAAAGAGACTTGGGGGTTCAGATGCATAGATCTTTAAAATGCCACGAGCAAGTGCAGAAAATAATCAAAAAGGCTAATGGAATGCTAGCCTTTATATCTAGAGGAATGGAGTGTAAAGACACAGAGGTTATGCTGCAGCTGTACAAAACCCTGGTTCGACCCCGCTTGGAGTACTGTGAGCGGTTCTGGGCACCACACCTTAGGAAGGATGTGGAGGGAGTGCAACATAGGTTTACAAGAATGATACTTGAACTACAGGGGTTAAGTTACGAGGAGAGATTACACAAATTAGGCCTGTTTTCGCTCGAATTTAGAAGACTAAGGGGTGATCTGATCAAAGCCTTCAAGATATTAACAGGAAAAGACAGGCTAGATAAAGATAAACTATTTCCACTGGTTGGAAATTCTAAAACTAGGGTCATAGTCTAAAAATTAGGACCAGACCATTCAGGAGAGAGGTTAGGAAGCACTTCTTCACAAAGGGTGGTAGAGGTTTGGAACTCTCTTTCACAAACAGCAGTTGAAGCTAGAACAGTTGTTAATTTTAAATCTGAGATAGATAGATTTTTGTTAAGCAAAGATATTAAGGGATATGGGCCAAAGGTGGGTATATGGAGTTAGGCCGCAGATCAGCCATGAACTCATTGAATGGCAGGACTGGCTCGCGGGGCTGAATGGCCTACTCCTGTTCCTATCTTCCTATGTTCCTATGTTAGATGATTTGAAGGAGCTCTGAATGGAATATTGTGAAACAGCTCGGAGGATGTGTGCTGGACTCAGTTACCTAGCACCCAAAGTGTTCATATAAATGTGCATCTATATTATTGTCCAACAGCTTAAACATTTTCTTACCCTCTCAACAAATTTCTGTCTTCCTTTCCTGAAGATGCGGTGCAGCTGACTTCCAGTAGCTTGTCCAAGTGGCCATTTCTTTATATGCCAGCCTAGTAGGTGAGAATCAGAAATTTGAAGCTCGAGGGGCTGAATGGCCCATGCTGTTCCTAGTTCATCCCAATTCTTGTCTCACCTGAATCTCATCCACATGCACTATTCCATCAGGAGTCACCATGTGGTTATCAGGAATGAGAATCATGGCTGTTATGTTTTCCTTCTAACTGTAGTATCCCATCACATTGCCAACTCTGATTGACCAGCTTACTCAATGCCAATCGAGAATTGAACCTGGGACCTTCCTCGTCTGGATGTCTTAGCAAAAGAAAGAACTTCACATTTATCATAAAATCATAGAATGGTTACAGCACAGAAGGAGGCCATTCAGCCTGTTGTGTCTGTGCTGGCTCTCTGAAGGAGCAATTCATCTAGTGCCACTCCCCCACCTTCTCCCCGTAGCTCTGCACATTCTTCCTTTTCAGATAATAATACAATTCCCTCTCAAATGCCTCGGTTGAACCTGCCTCTACCACACTCTCAGGCAGTGCATTCCAGATCCTAACCACTCGCTGCGTGAAAAAGTTTTTCCTCCTGTCGCCATTGCTTCTTTTACCAATTATCTTAAATCTGTGCCCTCTGGTTCTCGATCCTTCCACCAATGGGAACAGTTTCTCCCTCTCTACTCTGTTGAGACCCCTCATGATTTTGAACACCTCTATCAAATCTCCTCTCAACCTTCTCTTCTCCAAGGAAAACAGTCCAACCTTCTCCAATCTCTCTACAGAACTGAAGTTCTTCATCTTTGGATCCATTCTCATGAATCTTTTCTGCATGCTCTCTAATACTTTCACATCCATCTTAAAGTGTGATGCCCAGAACTGGATACAGAACTCCAGTTGAGGCTGAACCAGTGTTTTATACAAGTTTAACACAACTTCCTTGCTTTTGTATTCTATGCCCCTGTTGATAAAGCCTAGGATACCGTATGCTTTATTAACCGCGCTCTCAATAATATAGCATCTTCTCACATGCTGAGAACATCCCAAAGTGCTTTACAGTCAATGGATTACTTTTGAAGCGCGCTCACGATAAGAGATGCGGCAATACCACACTGGCGGAAAATTTTAATTTTAACATTAATTCCTACTGACATCATCTGGGAGGCATCTAGAAGCTCAATAGAATGGAGCTGAATCAGAGTCAGGAGAGAAAATCATCAATTCGATTTGCTTCATTGACCTTGTCACTGCAAATGAGTGAATTCAACAGAGTGTGTGTTAGTTCACCTCCCACATGCTGAGTTCAATGACTCCTTTGCATGTGGCCTTGTGAAATTCTGCCACTCAGCCTGCAGAAAGGCTGCACTGACATGACGTGTTGCGTGTTGACATCACAATGGTATTGATTTCCATTCAAGTAAGTTTGTTGCTTAGTAACTAATCAATACTGCATACCTGTTGCTGAAACCTTTATCCATGCCTTTTTTTTATCTCTGGACTTGACTATTTCAATGATTTCCTGGCCAGTCTCCCACCTTGCACTCTCCATAAACTTGAACTCATCCAAAGCTCTGCTGCCATATCCTAACTTTCACCAAGTTCATTTTGTACACCATCCCTGTGTTCGCTGACCTACATCGTTTCCGGTCCAGGAATAAGTCGATTTCAAAACTTTCATTCTTGTTTTCTATTCCTTTCATGCCCATTCCCCCCCCCCCCCCCCCCCCCCCCCCCTTATCTCTGGCCTCCTACATCCCTACAACTTCCGAGATCTCTGCACTCCTCCAATTCTGGTCTCTTGTGCACCCTGATTTTTATCACTCTAACCTTGACAGCTATGTCTTCAGCTGCCAGACTCTAAGCTTTGGCATTCCCTCCCTAAACTTCTCTACCTCCCTACCTATTCCCCTCCTTTAAGATACTCCTTTAAACCTACTTCCTTGACCAAGCTTTTGTTCACCTACCCTAATACCTCATTATATGTCTCAGTGTCAATTTTTGTTTAATAATGCTCCTGTGAAGCCTCATTAAAGGCACTATTTAAATTCTAGTTATTGCTAGATTTATACCCGAGTGCTCTGATTTCCTGCCATCATGGAATTTGTCCCTGTGAGTGTAGGCTTTTCACATGGGAGTGCGCTTCAGTGTGCAATTCAGCAGAGTTTACACTGCCAAGTTCATGATAGATGGGTGTAAATGGCACAATCCTGGCTTTGTTAGAGGTCAATAAGAATAAATGCAGTTACCATCCATCAGTAAGAAAAGTACCATTTGCTGTGTATATCGGATCTTGGGAACAGGAGTAGGCCATTCAGCCCCTCAAGCCTGCTCTGCCATTCTATTAGTGTCGTGGCTGATCTGCATCACAACTCCATCTACCCGCCTGTTCAGATGGGCATAAAAGATCCCACGACACTATTTCGAAGAAGAGCAGGGACATTCTTCCCGATGTCCTGGCCAATATTTATCCGTCAACCAACATCACTAAACAGATTATCTGGTCATTATTATGTTGTTCTTTATGGGAGCTTGCTGCTTGCAAATTGGCTGCAGCATTTTCTACAGTACAACAGTGACTACAATTCTAAAGTATATAATTGACTATGAAGTGCTTTAGGGCGTCCTGAGGTTGTGAAAGACACTATATAAGAGTCATAGAGTCATTTACGGCACAGAAGGAGGCCATTCAGCCCATGGGTCCATGCTGGCTCTCCATGGTGCTATCTAGTCAGTCCCATACCCCTTTTCAATCCCCGTGGCCCTGCAAGTCTATTTCCTCAAGTCGTCATCCAATTTCCTCTTGAAGTCATTGATTGCCTCCGCTTCCAGCACCCTTGTGGCCACGAAGTTCCAGGTCATTAACACCTGCTACATAAAAAATGCTTCCTCATATTTCCCCTGCATCTCGTGCCAAAAACCTTCAATCCGTGTACCCTAGTTCTTGTACCATCAGTTAATGGGAACAGTTTTTTCTTGTCTAACTTATCTAAGCCTGTCATAATCTTGTACATTTCTATTTAATCTCCCCTCAATGTCCTTTGTTCTAAGGAGAACAAACCCAGCTTTTCCAACCTAACCTTGTAACTAAAATCCTCCATCCCTGGAACCATTCTGATAAAACTCCTCTGCACCCTCTCAAATACCCTCACATCCTTCCTGAAGGGTGGTGATCAGAACTGAATGCAATACTCCAGTTGGGGCCTAATAGAGTTTTATAAAGGTTCAGCATAATTTCCCTGCTTTTGCACTCAATGCCTCTATTTATGAAGCCCAAGATCCCATATGCTTTACTAACCACTTTCTCAATATGCCCTGCCACCTTCAAAGATGCACCCCCAGGTCCGTCTGTTCCTGCATACTCTTTAGAACTGTGCCATTAAGTCAATATTGCCTTTCCCTAATCCTTCTGCCAAAATTCATCATCTCACACTTCTCTGTATTAAATTCCATCTGCCATCTGTCGGGCCACTCCACTAACCTATCTATGTCCTGTTGCAGGCGGTTCATATCCTCACTGTTTGCCACAGCTCCAAGTTTGGTGTCATCGGCAAATTTTGAGATTTTACTCTGTATTTCAAGATACAGTCATTTAGTCATTTATATAAAGCAAAAAAAAAACAGTGATCCCAGCACTGACCCTGCAAGTCTTTTTTTAGCATGAGTTCTTTCTTTCTTCTTCAAATACCTGTTGCCTTTCTCGATTAGTTTTTCTCCCCAGTTTACTTATGTCCACCATTTAAATAACAATAATTAACACAGAGAAACAAATATAGCGTACTGTCCATGCATGTCATTCATGGATTTCTCTTGCCTATCAAATAGCCTGGTTTAATCTATCAGAATGACTTCATAAAAACATTCCAACAACCCTTGTAGCCAGCAAGATCTATCATGCAGAATAGCTGCCTCTTTCCCATATGGTGTTTTGGAAAGATACAGTTTTCTAATAACCCAGTATAATGTACTGCCAAGTAAAACTGTTAAGAGGAGATTCAAACTTGAGAGCCTGACTGTTTCTCTGATTGGATTTTCTGACAACCGAAAGCTTCAAAGAGCCGTGCACGTTGTTATGACCAGGTGAGAAAGGTGTCTAGGGGTCTTTTACTGTATTCACCTGGTCTTATTGTAACAGGGTTTAATTTTAAACACACTGTGTTTTGAGCTCCCCGTTTGTGAATCCTTGTTCACAGCTTTCCAATTCTTCTTTGGCCTCCTTATCTCGAGAGACAATGGGTAAGCGCCTGGAGGTGGTCAGTGGTGTGTGGAGCAGCGCCTGGAGTGGCTATAAAGTCCAATTCTAGAGTGACAGGCTCTTCCACGGGTGCTGCAGAAAAATTTGTTTGTCGGGGCTGTTACACAGTTGGCTCTGCCCTTGCGCCTCTGTCTTTTTTCCTGCCAACTGCTAAGTCTCTTCGACTCGCCACACTTTAGCCCCGCCAGCTCTGGCGAGCGCTGGCAACTGACTCCCATGACTTGTGGTCAATGTCACAGGACTTCATGTCGCGTTTGCAGACGTCTTTAAAGCGGAGACATGGACGGCTGGTGGGTCTGATACCAGTGGCGAGCTCGCTGTACAATGTGTCTTTGGGGATCCTGCCATCTTCCATGCGGCTCACATGGCCAAGCCATCTCAAGCGCCACTGACTCAGTAGTGTGTATAAGCTGGGAATGTTGGCCGCCTCGAGGACTTCTGTGTTGGAGATACGGCCCTGCCACCTGATGCCAAGTATTCTCCGGAGGCAGCGAAGATGGAATGAATTGAGACGTCGCTCTTGGCTGACATACGTTGTCCAGACCTCGCTGCCTCATAAGGCAAATAAATGAGCACACCAGGTTTTCTTTAGGTTTAAAGAAGAAAAGTTAAATTTATTAAACCTTAAACTTAAACTCTCATACGGTTAATGCTTATGGATAAATGACACGCCCACGCGCCTAGTATGCACACGCGATACACACATGCAAATAGGGACAGAAAAGAGCAGAAGAAAAATAAAATGGAGAGGTTTGAGGCAGTCTCTAAAAGGGAGTTTCTTGTTAGTGTTTCTGTGTTTCCAGCTCGGCGTAGAGTCCTTGATTTGAGACAGCTCTTACTCTTCGTTGGGGCCCAGTATTCTTCTTAAACATTGTTTACGGTAGGAGACTTTTCTCTCTTGGGGTTCATGTGTCTTCAGTGGTTTCTGAAGCTGGTGAAAGAGAGATGAGAGCAGACAGGAGAGAGTTGTTCTCAGTCCAGGAGCTAACAGCCTTCTGAGTTCAAATTCCTTGTTGGAAGTTCAAATTCAAAAACCTCTAACAGTCAGTCATGTGACTAAACTGGCCTGATCACGTCTGTTTGTGTATTCGGCCATCTTAGTAGTTAACCTGGAATGTTTCAATGTATGGCAATCAAAAGTCCATTGTGGATTAAATTGGGGCAGGGAATAGCTCCTTTGTCCTTTGAAGTACTTGTCTGTTGATATGCTAATGTCTCTCTCCAGCCAAAGTCTCCAATTGTTTTTTAAAGCAAGTTCTTTCTTCACCATCAATAGTTTAAAATCAATGTTCATGTGGCGAAATTAATTTTCCTCATTCATGGCAGGTGGGGAGCTTGCTTGACAATGTGCAGAATAATCTTATGACTAAAAGTAAAAAAGCAGGTATGGAATGTTTCTTGTGAAAGACTTTGTCGTTTCTGTTTGCCCATGCTAATTCATGGCTCATTGATGCCCTTAGGTGAATTTAGGAATGTGCTGAACCTGTCACTGCCTCTGGTCATTGCTGTTTGTTGGTATGTGTGTGGCAAAATAGCTGCAGCAAACGCCTTCGAGGAGCAATCAGTGGGATGATAGGTGATTTCTGAATTGTCCCTCAGGGTGTTGAAAATTCTCTGTGGCATAAATATTGAGGGTACTAGTGACCTTCACTGCCATTTACAGTGCGATCCTCATTTATTGCACCAAGTAAAGTGGAGTTTGCTTTTTATAACTGCAGAATGTCAAACGTAATTTTTTTTTGATTAGGTCATATCTCTGAAAATGTAATTTGATGGCTAAAAGATCCTATTGCAAAGAAAAGCAAGCATTTCTCCTGGTGTCTTGGAGAGACTAGATAAACTGGGATTGTTCTCCTTAGAGCACAGAAGGTTAAGAGGAGATGTGTTCAAAATTATGAGGGTTTTTGATAGAGAAGATAGGGAGAAATTGTTTCCTTTGGCAGGACGGTCAGTAACCAGAGGACACAGATTTAAAATAATTGGCAAAAAAGCCACGGGGGAGATGAGTAGAAATTTCATTACTCAGTTAGTTGTTACAATTTGGAATGCATTGCCTGAAAGGGTGGTGAGAGCAGATTCAGTGATAACTTTCAGAAGTGAACTGGGTTTCTACCTAAAAAGGATAAAGTTGCAGGGCTATGGAGAAAGAGAAGGGGAGTGGGACTAATTGGATAGCTCTTTCATAGAGCTGGCACAGGGACAATGGGCTGAATGGCCTCATTGTGCTGTCTGATTCTTGATCTGTAATTATCCTGAAAAATTGACAGACTGCTGTCATTATTTTCTATTTTTGAGTTCTTGTAGGAAAAGGAAGACCCTTAAATCCTTAATATAATTTTTTGATAGTAAGTAAATTAGAAACTTTTAATCTAGCAAAGTTTGAATTGCTGCTCTCATTTACATAACAGATCAAAGTGGTTTATTTCTTTGAATTAATTAGTAGCAGTGTTTCTTTGAAGTGAAAGATCAGTTTTTCTCCACATATAGATTTCTGCATTATTGGTGGAATTGTCCATACCTTCCGAAATATCCAACATTCTATCTGGGAGAACGTTTCACCAATGTCAATTCTATTTATGGATGAAGACAATCTCTACTTCAACTGAGATATCAGAAAATGATCCATTCTGATGCCCAAGATTTTAAAAACTGAAATTTGAAATAAGCTTCTTTCAAAATCTGGGATTTGCTTAGAATAAAATGTTCTTTAACTCCTTGCATGAGGGACATATAAACTAATACGGAACACTTCATCATGGCAGAAACCAGAATTTTATTTATCAAGTTTACAATAAGTATCTCAGTGATAGAAAAAGCCCTTTGATTAAAAAATGTACTTGTATATGTTATGAATGATAACAGGTAATTGTAAATTATTATAAAACAGTGACCCAATCAAGAGGATAGACAGAAATTACTGCCATGATTTATAATTGTTCCAAATATATGGTCATAACCTTCTAGAGAGCCGGAGATAGACTGCTGCTTAATAGAGTCGTACATCACTGAATTCTACATTAACTGTTTGAGTCCATTCCATACTGATCACTTTAAAAATAGCTTTTTTTTCCTAACCGGCTTGCAATTCGCATTTTACTTTCATACGGAACAATCAATATCAGGAAAAAATGGCCTCAGACCATTGTTGACATTATTGCTCGATGTATCTTGTTGAAGTAGTGTTCAATAGATAAAGAAATGTGACAATGATGGTTGCAGTTTTGAAGGCAGAAGATTAACTCAATTAAAAATACCTTGCCAACAATCCATCACATTCTACATCTCAGTAATTATACCAAAATCGGAATGTGTTAAATATCTCCCAGAATTGGATTCCTTTAGACAGGTTTATTATGTGGTGATGACTAAGGGAAGGGAAGGTACTGATTTACAGAAAATAATGTTGAAGTCAAGACTTATCATGGCATCCCCTACTTGACTTATTCTTTCCCAGGACCTGCAGGCCTATATGTTCCAGTCGGCTTTAATGAACAGAGTTTCCGCTCATCCTGAGTGTGCGCTGCGGCTGACCCCAGCTGATTTCCCAGGCTCAGCTCATTAACATATTGTTGGAAAGGCTCCCGCTGACGGCCCGGTAGGGTTTTGCATCCTAGGACAGCGGAAACTGGGCGGCACAGTGGCGCAGTGGTTAGCATCGCAGCCTCACAGCTCCAGCGACCCGGGTTCAATTCTGGGTACTGTCTGTGTGGAGTTTGCAAGTTCTCCCTGTGTCTGCGTGGGTTTTCTCCGGGTGCTCCAGTTTCCTCCCACAAGCCAAAAGACTTGCAGGTTGGTAGGTAAATTGGCCATTATAAATTGCCCCTAGTATAGGTAGGTGGTAGGGAAATATAGAGACTGATGGGGATGTGGTAGGAATATGGGATTAGTGTAGGATTAGTATAAATGGGTGGTTGATGGTCGGCACAGACTCGGTGGGCCGAAGGGCCTGATTCAGTGCTGTTTCTCTAAACTAAACTAAACTAAACTAAACTCTGGACTGAAGCTCCTGGAGCACCTCAAGGGCCAGGCAGTACTAAGTAACAAGAGGAACAACTTAGATTGGCAGCAAGAGACCTTCTAGTCATCATGATAATGAACTGCAGGTTCACATGCAGGATATAAGGATGAGGAAGGGCAGTCCGTTTGGGATGCAGGTCAGGCATCTATTGTTTGCAGCCTTGTGGAGAGAGGTGGCATTGGCATTAACTTCCTCCTGCAGCACTTCTATTTGGTTGGGCATGGCATGCTAGGTCACCCGCAGTTCCCAAGAATGTATTCTATCACCATATCTGTTGTTACAGTTTGTTCTAGCATCTCCACAGAATTCAGCACTGCCCATGGTCCCATTTAAACTCTTATCCTACACCTGTAGATTGACCTGCTCTCATAAACCTAGCTGCGTCCTTGCCCTTAAAATGCACATGTGGGATTTCCTAGTTTGACAACAGCAATTGGCAGCACCCTGTCATTGCATTGCCTGGGTGTCACTCATATGTCACTTACCGCTAGCAGACAGAGGAGACCTTCTTCTGATCAGTATGGACTTGTTCCAAATCCAAACCCCAGTGGTGAAAGGCTTATGCTTAAATAGGGGGAGAAAAGCATTCACCACAAAATGATTAAAATATAAAACATCTACTGGGCTATCAGTCCCTTGCAGCCAGCCACATCAACCTGTGAATTGTGCTCGGACACTAACACTTGGCTTGCTGCCAAAAGCTGCCTTGTACTGGATCAGAACAACACAAGAGATTGTGCATGACCCTTTAGCATTTCCCCTGTGGCTTTGCTGTTAATAAGTTGAACGATATACTGTTTTCTCTGGATAGAAGAGTTGTGCCATCCAATGCACAATGTATTGTTCTGCTGCTAAGGTGGAACAAGGTCCCTTTAAGGCATCAAAGTTTAAATGTTAAGTAAATAGAGCATCAGGGCATTCAGATTTTAATTTTTATTTGTTCAGAGAGCTTTGCAACTGGGAATATGCTTATCAATTTTAGGAACTAACTGAGACCAATACACTGTTTTAAGACTATTTAGCGTCTGCAACCAAATGCGATGCCTGCTGTGCGGCATCTGTGGTGTACTATTTGCATGCAGTTGTACTATTTTTAATATATTACCAGCAGATCTCCCATGGGATTGCTCATGGCAAGTTGAATGATACACTTAGGTGTTAGACCATATAATGCACAATGTGTCATTCTGCTAAGTTGTAACTGTGTAGCTTTAAGGCAACAAACTGTAATCATCGCTAAGTAAACACAGCCTCACATCAGATTTTATTTGATGTTCGTTGGGCGTATCTTCAGCTACAGCTCAGGTTTATTGGCCTGGATATTAACAGAGGTGGGTTATGTATGCTTGGGTCGGAAGGGATTGGGGTGGCAGGACAGGCTATCAGGTGAGAAACCCAGTCTGGGTTTCCCCGCATGTTGTGGAGTTTAACCCCACAGTGTGCATCTTTTTTCCTTGACAGGTTCTCTGTCCGGAAGTTAGCCTGACTGACAGGCTTGGCTACCAGTCGGATGAGGAGGACTCCAGAGCAGGCCGCAGAACCAGGTGGGTCCGATCCCTGACTCTGGTGATGGAGGGTGCCCAATACCAGAGGAACAAATCCCTATACCGGGGTGGAGGGGTGGGCAGGCATCGATCAGGGGGTGGGGGCCAATCTTTGATCCCAGGGGTTGTCCGATCCTGAGAGAGGTCCGATCCCAGACCCTGAGGGTCTTTGTGTGGGATGGAGTCTGATGGGGGGGCAATTTAGGGGCCTGGGGGAAGTACCTCTGCTCCTACTGGACCTGAAGAAGTGCTAGAAAGGCATTTTCCTTTTCCCCAAATTTGTCCTCGCCTCCTTTCAGCAACCAGGTTTCCTCGGAAAGCTGGTCGGTCACAGTTTAACCTGTAAAGGCTGACAAAGGCTGCCAGCCTTATTAATCTATTTACGTTGCCAACCCACCTCCTGTGAGCACGGTTAGCTGGCTGGCCCCCATCCTGTCTCTGGTAAACCGAGAAGTGGGTGGGTTAGAGACAGGTTAGGGTCGGTTTTAAGATTTAAAAAATTTTAACCTCTGCCCTGACCCCAGACCACCCGTTTTTGGGTGTCAAAATCCAACCTACAGTCTTCTGATAATTTTGTCATATTTTCTGCCTAAAAAATTGAATAGGAAGAAAGAAATTGCATTTATGTAACGCCTTTCATGACCTCAGATTGCCACAGAGTGCTTCACAGACAATTGAATACTTTTTGAGATGTAGTCACTGTTGTAATGTAAGATAGTGAACTAGATAGATATGGGACACTGTGCAAACCAACACTATCAGAGAATTGTTTCCTAAAATAAATTTAACACAGTGCAGAGAGAAAGCTAATGCTGATTCCAGATCCCTTGTACACTATTGCCATTTTTGAGACAGTTAGAAATAACACAGATTCACATCATTAAACTGCAGTGGGTGCATTAGCCTGCCCTGCTCACTTCTATCAACTGCAGAAGTCAAGCGAGTAAAGTGTTACTGTCACTTTGACTTGCTGCTGATATGAACTCAGCGTAATGTTCTGCTCCACTGTCTGGGAACTGAACAACTTTATGGAAACATGAGAGTGTAAGACTTGAGTGAGCCGGTCAGCAACTTTAAAAACAAAAGGCGCAAAAAACACTGACGGTACCTCTCTGTGTGTGTTGGGGGCCTGATCATTCATCTCACTGTTTTAACAGTGGACTTATTACAGAGTGTAAATCATTAAGGCTGTCTATGAATATGGTGGAACATCAAAAATTCTGTACATAGGAATGGGAGTAGGCCATTCAGCCCCTCAAACCTATTCATGGCTTATCTGTGTTGGGTTGTATTCCTTTGAGTGTAAGGGGTGATATTTTTGAGGTATTTAAGATGGTAAAAGGATTGATAGTGTAGATTAAAAGAAATTATTTCCCCTGGTGGGGAAGTCCAGTTCCTTAAAATTAGAGCTAGGCTGTTCAGGGGTGAGGCCAGGAAACACTTCTTACACAAAGGGTAATGGAATTCTGGAATTCTCTCCCTCAAAAAGCCATTGAGGCTAGGTCAATATCTGAGATTGACAGCTTCTGTTAAGCAAGGGTTACGGAACCAAGGTGGGTAGATTGTCCTCTCCCACCAGCCAGCTGGCACTTTCTGCCCCAAAACAGGGCGGCAGCTGACCGGTGGCATTCACATGAGACCTGGAAGTTAAGATATGCTGACCTCTGGCTGCAACTTTCAGGCAGGAGTGCCATTTGTTCCTGACTGCTTCCTGCCAGACGTTCTAATCACTGTCTAGACTCGCATTTGAAGAATAGTCACTAAGGGAAGATAATATCACCCATGAAACCATACCCCAGCATGGGTTAGACCCTTTTGGGAAGGAAAAAGGATTGAAAAATAGCATTGCAAATACACAGATTGCAGCGTCTGGTGCATGAAGTTATTGTAGCTCCATGGACTGTTTTGGATCCTGATTCTCCCTTAGAAAAAATGCTCATTGATGACTGAATCCCTTTTAAATGCCAAATGGAGAGGAGATCATGCACACACACATCCACAGTTAGAACCATAGAGGTTTGCAGCACAGAAAGAGGCCATTCAGCCCATTGTGTCTGTGCCAGCTCTTTGCTATGGCAATCCAAAAGGAATCCACTGTCTGGTCTCTCCTCATAGAACTATAGTGGTTTAGTATCGTATGGGTGCAATCCATGTCCAGTTTTCAATCCTGTGTTTCACTTGTTTGCATTGGCAATGTGTGTGTACATTTTCCCAATTGGAGAGGGGTTGTTCCGTGTTGCAGTCACATATCCATTGCCCTGGTCATTAAACTTGAATCAGTCAGAGAGACATTAATTGATCATCGTCTTGGGCATGACAAATTCATGATTGGCGGCTGGTGTCTAGTGCCTATTGGCTTCCAAGGAGAGACAAACAAGATAAAATTAAAGAAACTGTTTGAGCAAGTGACCTTAAAATAACAGCTTCTGTTTGCATTTTTGAAAATATCTTTTCGCATGTCTGTGGGAGCTTTCAAGGTATCAACTGCTGAACAGGTTCTCTGCAATATCAATGGTGACCCCTGCAGGCAAATGCTTACGATGAGTTTAATTAATTTTCAGGAAGGCTGTTGTACAGAAGGTCTCACAGTAAGTACAGTATGGCACCAGAGGGGTGGTGGAGAGGAGGGGGTGACATTGGGCTTCCCAACTCATAGCAAGCACACCCTCTGCCAACTGAGCCCCCCCACACGCCATAGGGTTCAGGGTCTTGGCAAATTTTTCAGCTCTCTCACCTTCCCTCCTCACTGAAGAAGGAGCCAAAATCTGTGAAAATAATCACTAAAAGGATTTCGCTGATACTTAAAAGTGTGCAGCCTGCCCCGGGTTAATATGACCCTTTAGTATAATATTTCGTACCCAAGGTGTTTCACAAAAGGCGGTTGGGATACCAAACTGTTATTAGGAGAAGATTAGGGGAGGTGGTCAAAGGTGTTGTTGAAGAGGGAGATTTTCAGGAGGCTGTTGAAAGTGAGAAGAGATGGAGAGGAACAAACTGCAATTTTTCAGAACCGGCAGCATGGTTGAAAGGGCATGGGCAGATTCGATTATTCCCCTGGTTTATCCGTTGCTTCTCACTGATATTATCTGTAGGCACGGGATCAGATACGCATATTAACAACACTCTGCCCCTCTACCACCGCCTCTGTGCTGTCAGACTTCAAGTACTAGATGAGCCACAACGTTCTCCTTTTGAACTTTGAAAACTAAGGCCAGGAAACAATTTGTACACTTGCTCCCACCAGCTCCTCCCCCACTCCATCCCTCCCACCCAGTTAACCACCCAGATCTCCAGATAACAACTTGCCTTTATATTTTGAGCCTTTAGCATAGTAAAATGTTCCAAGACGTTTCACAGGAGTGGTGTTATCAAACAAAACTCGACACCGAAACACACAAGAAGATATTAGGACAAGTGACCAAAAGCTTGGTCAAAGAGTTAAGTTTTAAAGAGTGTCTTAAAGGAAGAGAATGAAATGGAGAGGTTTAGGGAGGAAATTCCAAAATTTAGAGCCTAGACAGCTGAAGATATGTTTGGCAAGGGTAGAGCGATTAAAATCGGGGATGAGCAAGCAGTCGGAATTGGAGGAATGCAGAGGAAGTTACAGAGATAGGACAGAAAAGGAAAAAGAAAGACTTGCATTTATATAGCGCCTTTCATGACCACCAGACATCTCAGTGCTTTACAGCCAATGAAGTACTTTTGAAGTGTAGTCTCTGTTGTAATATAGGAAATGTGGCAGCCAGTGTGCACAGCAAACTCCCACAAACAGCAATGTGATAATGACAAGACAATCTCTTTTCCTGATGTTGATTGAGGGATACATTGACCAGGACACCCAGGGTAACTCTAAAATACAAGCAAAATACTGCAGATGCTGGAAATCTGAAATAAAAACAGCAAGTGCTGGAAATACTCAGCAGGTCAGGCAGCATCTGTGGAGAGAGAAGCCAAGTTAACATTTCAGGTCTGTGACCTTTCATCAGAACTGACAAAGGTTAGAAAAGAATTAGATTTTAAGCAAGTGAAGGTGGAGGGGCGGGGCAGGGTTTTCTGGAGAAGAGAACAAAAGAGAAGGTGGATGGGGGCTTGATAGTTTACATCTTTGTTATTTAATCTCTCATGCCCTCTGCCGTATCATACCCATCTGATGAAAGGCCACAGACCTGAAATGTTCCTTTAAGAGATCAGGCCATTGATGCAACTGATGACATCATCAGACATCCATAAGGAGGAGACACCGTTTTGAGAGACTCACTCAGAGCACAGCTTTCCAGACAGCAGATATACACCAGCAGAGAGAAAAAAGACCTATACCTGAAATCATGCAATGTAAATAATTAAGACAATAAATAGTGTTTGTGTTGAATCTGAATATAAAGCCTACGGTTGTCATTCTGAGAAGACTTAGGAACACAGTACAACACTACACCTGTCCTACAGTAAGTCCTGCTTGTCCATCAGCCTTGTCCTGGTCAATCTCCATTGCCACCATTACATCAAGTCCAAAATCCTCACACTCATTCAGCCCTGATAACATCATCGCAGCCTAATCTGCATATTAAAAGAAGGAACCTTCTGGGTTCCAGCATGTGTCCTTGCTGCCTGCAAAGAAGAGATTAAAATTGAAGACTGTGGGAAGAGAATGGGATATAAATGGGTAAGTCACACAGGTGCCCACTCCCTTATTGCTGCCCAGGCAGGGTTAAAATCATCCCTTTAGTATAATGTACACACTCCATTTACACAAGTCCAGAGAGCTTGAGCGGGTCCCAAAGAGCCAAGACTCAGGGGCACTGCTGGGATTAAAAAGCTAAAACCACACATCTCACGAGCGCATAGCACTGGCAAGGTTCCTTCTGCTGGTCTAACTAGGAGCACCCTAGCCACTAGGTGTACTGACTCTCCCCAAATCACAAATGCTGAATCTCTCACTGGGAGTCTGCAAACCTTTGGTAAAATTGGCCGAACCCAGAAAATCCATGAGGATCAGTGCCAAAACGAGTGGGCCAGGCCAAAGTCCCATCGGCACGAAGAAGACCCGGGTTTCATTGTCCAGACTCCCACCAGAGTGCCTAATGACACCACTGTGTCAGCCAATGAGTTGCAAGTGGGATGAGACTTGCGGCAGGACTCACTGCAAACAATCTACTTTACAGCAAACAGAGTCAATTTAAACAGCGCACTACAGCAAACAGTCTACAGAGTCTATTTAAAAAGAGTCATTACGAACTACAGCAAACAGAAATAATGACCAATTATGTCTGCTGATAAAAGCAGTGTGATTATTCTGTCAAAATGCAGTGAGTGGAGGATAGTTGCTTAAAAATTATATGTGTAAAATCAATCCCAGTCACCTATAGCAGTATGGTGCCCAGGTGTGATTGACAGCTAGACTACCCAATCATCTCCATTCTGGCCAGGAAAAGTAGTGCCACTACATACAGCCCAATCTCACATGAAAGAGAGGGAAGATACCAGCTGGCACTCCAGAATCACACAGAGACAGGGGTCAGTGCCCTTGGAAGAGATGGAAAGAAGGATGGAGGAGAGTAAAGTAGCCAAGAAGTTGTTTTTGTTGTTGAAAAGTCACCTATATATGAAGAGTTAACAGACTGTGATTCTTTTCTACCCATTGTGCAAACAGAGCTGGAGTGTTTTAAGCTAAATAATTCACTCTTTATTATGATTATTAATTAACTTCAAGGAATGAGATTGCTGCGCATTTTTAGTTAATTAAAATGAATGAATTATGCATTTCACGAGAAATGACGGCAGGCTTCTAACACAAAGATTTTTAATCTTTGTAAACTTATGAATGCTGGGCGTTTCCATAACAACGCTAATTATATATGTCGAAGCTTGTGGCACTGCGTGGAAGTTTTGGTTCTTTTTAGGGCAGATGGAGAGAGTAAATGGCATCATAGAGTCCTTCAATTATGTTACTAAACTTTAACTACATCCAGTGCCTGGGTTTTGGCATCACAAGTTGTGTGTGCATAGGATCATAGGAAATAGGAGCAAGAGGAGGCCATTCAGCCCATCGAGCCTGCTTTGCCATTCAAACAGATCATGGCTGATCATCTATCTGTACACCATTTTTTCCCACTATCCCCATATCCCTTGATGCCATTAGAATTCAGAAATCTATCGATTTTTGTCTTGAACATGCTCAATGATTGAGCTTCCACTGCACTCTTGGGTAGAGAATTCCACAGATTAAATAAATTCCACCTCATTTCAGCCTTAAATGGCCTGTCCCTTATTCTGAGACTGTGTCCCTTGGTTCTAGACTCACCAGCCAGGGGAAACATCCCATCTACATCTACCCTGTAAGAATTTTGTACGTTTCAATGAAATCACCTCTCATTCTTCGAAACTCTAGAGAATACAGGCCCAGTTTCTGTAATCACTCCTCACAAAACAATCCCACCATCCTAGGGATTAGTCTCGTGAACCTCCTTTGCACTCCCTCTATGGCAAGTATATCCTTCCTTCGGTAAGGAGACCAAAACTGTACACAATACTCCAGGTGCGGTTTCACCAAGGCTTTATACAATTGAATCAGCATATCTTCATTCCTGCACTCAAATTCCCTTGCAATGAAGGCCAACATACCATTTGCCTTAATTGCTTGCTGCACCTTCATACTAGCTTTTAGTGACACATGAACAAGGACACCCAGGTCTCTTTGGACATCAACAGTTCCCAACTTCTCACCATTTAAGAAATATTCTGTCTTTCTGTTTTCTCTACCAAAGTGAATTACTTCACACTTACATTATATTCCATCGGCATGTTCCTGCCCATTCACTTAGCCTGTCCAAATCCCCTTGAAGGGTCCTTGCATCCTCT
The DNA here is from genome assembly GCF_036365525.1 of Heterodontus francisci. Taxonomy (NCBI): domain Eukaryota; kingdom Metazoa; phylum Chordata; class Chondrichthyes; order Heterodontiformes; family Heterodontidae; genus Heterodontus; species Heterodontus francisci. Next base: position 14,742,607 of record NC_090406.1, read on the forward strand.
TCACAACTTAGATTCCCTCCTAGTTTTGAGTCATCCGCAAATTTGGAAATATTACAATTGGTCCCATATCCAAATCATTTATACAGGTTGTAAACAGCTGTGGCCCAAGCACTGATCCTTGTGGTACCCCACTAGCCTGCCATCCTGAGAATGACCCATTTATTCCTGCGCTCTGCTTTCTGGCTGTTAACCAATTTTCAATCCATTGCAGTATATTACCCCCAATCCTGTGTGCTCTAATTTTGTTTACTAACCTCCTGTGTGGGACCTTATCAAAAGCCTTCTGAAAATTCAAATACACCACATCCACTAGTTCTCCTTTATCGATGCTACAAGTAACATCCTCAAAAAACTCCAACAGGTTTGTCAAGCATGATTTCCCTTTCACAAATCCATGTTGACTCTGCCCAATCATATCATAATTTTCCAAATATCCAGTTATCTCATCCTTTATAATAGATTCTAACATTTTCACTACTACTGACATGAAACTAACAGGTCTGTAGTTCTCCGTTTTCTCTCTCGCTCCCTTCTTACATAATAGGGTTACATTTGCTACTTTCCAGTCTTCAGGAACCCTGTGTCTGTCTTCACGGAACAATACACAGAAAATCTCCCAGAAATACTAGGGAACCAAGGGATTTGTAAAAATGAGGAACTGAAAGTAATTAGTATCAAGAAAGAGATAGTACTCGAAAAATTAATTGGATTGAAAGTTGATAAATCCCTTGGACCAGATGAGCTACATCCCAGAGTATTGAAGGAGGTAGCTATAGAGATAGTGAATGCATTCTTTCAAAATTCTATAGATTCTGTAGTTCCTTTAGACCTTAAACTTTAACATCTGAACTTTACCCCCCCCAAACTGCACAAAGTTTACAGTTCAACCCTTCCCACCATCCCCTACACTCATTACATTTATTTGACCCAGTTTCCCCTACCCCCCATGCTGAAAATCTTACCTCCTTCCCCCCTCCCCACCAGTGTGGTGACGCATTTCCCCGGACAGGGATTTGAGGGTGCGGGGGTGCCGGTCGCTGCGCTGAAGATCACAGCGGGCCCTCTAGATCACAGGTTAAGTGTATGTTAATTCATTCATTTCATTGATTTGAATATTTTAATTGTGGTCCCACTGCCCAGCGGCAGCAGACTACCACAGAGCCTCACTGCCACCGGAAGGATCGGGCTGGACCCTTACGGCATCGAGGTCTGTGGCAGGCCACATCTGGAGCCATCTCCAGGCACCCCACCCCCCCACCCCACCCATACCGCCACGGAACCAAACACCTGGGGAAAAACAAGATCCAACCCCATGTTTCCGTAATGGCAATTAAATCATATCCATTTACCTCTATTTGTGCTTTCAAATCATTAAACTTGTTGTGAATGCTGCATGCATTCAGATAGAGTGCTCTTAACTTTGTCTTAACATTATTCCTCATTCCAATCATATTTGATGTTTGTCTTCGTCCTTTCTGCCTTCCAATTTCGCTTCGTACTTCTCTACCAGTTTTGCTTCCCTCCAATCTGAGCTCCCTCTTAGGTTCCCAACCATGTGACAATTTACTTTAAACCCAAACCAACAGCACTAGCAAATCTCCCTGCAAGGATGTTAGTCCTGGTCCTGCTAAGGTGAAACCTGTCCATCTTGTACAGGTCCCATCAACCCCAGAACAGATCCCAAAACTTCAGAAATCTGATGCCCTTCCTCCTGCACCAATTCTCCAGCCACATGTTAAATCACTTAAGCCTCCTATTCCTATGCTCACTAGTGGGTGGCACTGGGAGTAATCCTGAGATTACTGCTTTTAAGATCCTGCTTTTTAATTTATTTCCTAACTCCTTAAGCCCTGCTATCAGGACCTCATAGCTCTTCTTACTTTTGTCATTGGTATCAATGTAGACGACGTCTTCTGGCTGTTCACCCTTCCCCAGAAGAACATCCTGCAGCTGCTCTGTGACATCCTTGACCCTGGCAACAAACCATTCTGCAGAAACGCCTGTCTATTCCTCTAACTAACGATTCCCCTATCACAATTGCCCTTCCCCTTTTCTTACTCCCCTCCTGTGCAGCTGAGCCATCTGTGGTGCCACAGACTTGACTCTTGCTGCACTCCTCTGAGGAACCCTCGCTCTCACCAGTATCCAAAATGGAAAACCGATTAGCAAGCAAGATCGACTCAGGCGACTCCTGCATGACATGCCTGGTTCTTCTAGACTGTCTGATGGTCACCCGTTCCCTCTCTGCCTGCACATTCTTAACCTGTGGTGTGACCACCTCCCTAAACGTGCTATCCACATAGTTCTCTGCCTCGCGGATGCACCACAGTGACTCCAGCCGCCGCTTGAGTTCTGAAACCCAGAGCTCAAGCTTCTGCAACCGGTGACACTTCCTGCAGATGTGTTTGTCAAGGACACATGCTGCATCACGATTTCCCACATACCACAGGAGGCACATTCCACTCGGCTGAGCTGCTCTGCCATACTGAGGCTTTACAAATTATTTATTGTTAGTGTAATAAGTAGAATCCCTTCATGGTTACTTGCCAATCAGCTTCTTCCCCTCTACTGAAGTAAGAACCATATAGCGGAGGCTGAAAAGGCAGAAAAGAAAAGAAAGAGACAAAGAAGCACCTCCTTCCCTTTGTCACTGAACTCCCTCACACCCAAACTCACAGCTTCACACTCTGTCCAAACAGCACTTTCTAATTAGAAATTACTAATGAAATACACCAACTAAAACCTTAGTAGTACTAACACTTAGATTCATAGAGAGATATAGCACTGAAACAGGCCCTTCGGCCCACCGAGTCTGTGCCAACCATCAACCACCCATTTATACTAATCCTACATTAATCCCATATTCTCTACTGCATCCCCACAATTCTCCTCCTACCTACCTACACTAGGGGCAATTTACAATGGCCAATTTACCTATCAACCTGCAAGTCTTTGGCTGTGGGAGGAAACAGAAGCACCCAGTGGAAACCCATGCGGTCACAGGGAGAACTTGCAAACTCCGCACAGGCAGTACCCAGAACCGAACCCAGGTCGCTGGAGCTGTGTGGCTGCAGTGCTAACCACTGCACCACTATGCTGCCCCAAGGTAGCTGTTTGAGGATTTTTAAAAAACCTTTATTCAGATTTTCCATTTTAAGCTTTTTATTCTGCCTGAGCAAGAAGTTCTGATTTTAGTGCCTTCTGGTTAAATCCAGTACTTCAGTGAGGATTGGACTGAAATGTCAGAAGTGCCGTGTTTCAGGTGAGATGTTAAACAGAGGCCCCATCTGCCCTCTCAGGTGGACATGAAAGATCTCACTGCACTATTTTGAAGAAGAGCAGGGGGAGTTTCTCTCAGTGTGCTGACTAATATTGATCATTCCACCAACACATAAAACAGATTATCTGGTCATTTATTTCATTGCTGTTTCTGCTCCCTTGCTGTATGCAAATTGTTTGCTGTGTTTCCTATATTATAACAGTGGCTACACTTCAAAAAAGTACTTCATTGGTTGTAAAGAACTTCAGGATGCCCTGAGGCTGTGAAAGGTGCTATATAAGCTCAAGGCTTTCTTTCCTTTCCTTGTGCCAAAGCTACCATTTTTATCTTACTGTTGGGAAAGAACAGGCATGTGCGTCCATAACATTTAATGTGTAAATGGTGTTTCAATCTCCCATTTTAAGGCATTTAAAAAATATATGTATTTTTCTCCCCTTCTCCCTTCTGTAGTCTGTGCTATGCATTTCCCCCAGACTAAAGCATTGAGTGGAAACTTGTTGCCAGGCCTCAACCATTGTCCATGTATGCATTGCTGCTAATACGTGCAGAGAATGCCTCCACAGTAAGTCATCTTGGATTTTATTTAGTCAATCGCAATAGGAAAGTCACTGGCATCTGCCTGACATTCTTCACTACTGCTTGGCTGATGATGTGTCATGGCTGCAAGAAGGCATCTAGCAAATAAAGAATTAAGGAATGACCTTTCATAACCTCAGCACATCATGCAATACATCATTGCTAACAAATTACTTTAGGGTGTAGTCACCAAACCACGCACTGCAGGATTCAACAAACTGAAATAAGATAAACCAGTTCACTTGTTTTCGGTGGTGTTGGTTGCAGAATGAATATTGGCTCGGACACTGGGAGAACTTGCTGCTCTACGTCAAAAATGTGTCACGTGATCTTTTGAGGTCAAACTGAACAGATGGATGGGTCTAATTTAACATCTCATCCAAGAAACATTCTCCTGACAGTGCAGCGCTCCCTCACTACTGCAATGAAGTCATGGCCTAAATTATGTGCTGAAGTCTAGCTGTGACACTTAAACCCAGACCTTCTGACTCACAGGCAAACACCACCAGCTAAGCCAAACTGACTATGAATGGTGCATGCAGCTGCAGACAGACTAATTTTGCAGGGGCAGGAAAGCCACTTTGAAGGAATCGGAGTCGTGCACACTCTAAGGTTGGTGATAGTGTTTGCTATTTTTTACACCGACCCAGGGAATAGGAAGGTGGTGTGTGGGCTGACATGTACAAAATTGGAGAGGGGCTAATCTGTGTGTGTCCAAATTTCAAAGTGCTAAAACCCGATCACCAATTCTCCTGGAACTAACTTGCGCATCCATCGGCTGTTCTTTCTCTTCTTCTTCTTCTTTGGCTTCCTTGTCTCGAGTGACAAGGAGATGGTCAGAGGTTTGTGAAACAGCGCCTGAAGTGCCTATAAAGTCCAATTCTAGAGTGACAGATTCTTCCACAGGTGCTGCAGATAAAATTGGTTGTCGGGGCTGTTACACAGTTGGCTCTCGCCTTGCGCTTCTGTCTTTTTACCTGCAAACTGCTAAGTCTCTTCCACTCGCCACACTTTAGCCCCGCCTTTATGGCTGTCCGCCAGCTCTGGCGATCACTGGCAACTGACTCCCACGACTTGTGGTCAATGTCACAGGACTTCATGTCGTGTTTGCAGACGACTTTAAAGTGGAGACATGGACGGCTGGTGGGTCTGATATGAGCTCGCGATACAGTGCATTCTTGGGGATCCTGCCATCTTCCATGCGGCTCACATGGCCAAGCCATCTCAAGGGCCGCTGGCACAGTAGGGTGCATATGCTGGGGATGTTGGCCACCTCGAGGACTTCTGTGTTGGAGCTACGGTCCTGCCACCTGATGCCAAGGATTCTCCGGAGGCAGCGAAGATGGAATGAATTGAGACGTCGCTCTTGGCTGACATACGTTGTCCAGGCCTCGCTGCCGTACAGCAAGGTACTGAGGACGCAGGCTTGATACATTCGGACTTTTGTGTTCCGTGTCAGTGCGCCATTTTCCCATACTCTCTTGGCCAGTCTGGACATAGCAGTGGAAGCCTTTTCCATGCGCTTGTTGATTTCTGCATTGAGAGACAGGTTACTGGTGATAGTTGAACCTAGGTAGGTGAACTCTTGAACCACTTACAGAGCGTGGTCGCCGATATTGATGGATGGAGCATTTCTGATGTCCTGTCCCATGATGTTTGTTTTCTTGAGGCTGACGGTTAGGCCAAATTCGTTGCAGGCAGCCGCAATCCTGTCGATGAGTCTCTGCAGACACTCTTCAGTGTGGGATGTTAATGCAGCATCTTCAGCAAAGAGGAGTTCCCTGATGAGGACCTTCCATACTTTGGTCTTCGCTCTTAGATGGGCAAGGTTTAACAACCTGCCATCTGATCTTGTGCAGAGGAAAATTCCTTCTTCTGAAGACTTGAACGCATGTGAGAGCAGCAGGGAGAAGATGATCCCAAAAAGTGTAGGTGCAAGAACACAGCCTTATTTCACGCCACTCAGGATAGGAAAGGGGTCTGATGAGGCACCACTATGTTGAATTGTGCCTTTCATATTGTCATGGAATGAGGTGATGATACTTAATAGCTTTGGTGGACATCCGATCTTTGCTAGTAGTCTGAAGAGACCACGTCTGCTGACGAGGTCAAAGGCTTTGGTGAGATCAATGAAAGCAACGTAGAGGGGCATCTGTTGTTCGCGGCATTTCTCCTGTAGCTGGCGAAGGGAGAACAGCATGTCAATGGTCGATCTCTCTGCTCGAAAGCCACACTGTGCCTCAGGGTAGACATGCTCAGCCAGCTTCTGGAGCCTGTTTAAAGCGACTCGAGCGAAGACTTTCCCCACTATGCTGAGCAGGGAGATTCCACGGTAGTTGTTGCAGTCACCGCGGTCACCCTTGTTCTTATAGAGGGTGATGATATTGGCATCGCGCATGTCCTGTGCTACTGCTCCCTCATCCCAGCACAGGCAAAGCAGTTCGTAGAGTGCTGAAAGTATCGCAGGCTTGGCACTCTTGATTATTTCAGGGGTAATGCCGTCCTTCCCTGGGGCTTTTCCACTGGCTAGGGAATCAATGGCATCACTGAGTTCCGATTTTGTTGGCTGTTCGTCCAGCTCATCCATGACAAGCAGAGACTTGGCTGCATTGAGGGCGGTCTCAGTGACAACATTTTCCCTGGAGTAGAGTTCTAGGTAGTGCTCCACCCAGCGGTCCATTTGCTTGTGTTGGTCAGTGATTGTGTCCCCTGATTTAGACTTGAAGGGGGCGATCTTCCTGATGGTTGGCCCAAAAGCTCTCTTAATGCCATCCGACATTCCTCTGATGTTTCCGGTGTCAGAGGCCAGCTGAATACGACTGCATAGGTGTTGCCAGTAGTCATTTGCGCAGCGCCTGGCTGTTCTTTGTGCAGCGCTTCTGGCTGCTTTAAGTACTATGGATGTTAACTCGCTGGGGGCTTTCTTGTAGTTCAACAGTGCAATGCGCTTAGCGGCTATGACAGGTTCCAGCTCTTCAAAGTGAGATTGAAACCAGTCTGCATTCTGCTTCTCACGTTTGCCAATGGTGCTCATTGCTGAGTCATAGATGGCTTCTCTGATGTGGGCCCACTTAGTCTCTGCATCCCCTGTAGGAGTGTTTTGAAGGGCTTTTTCAAGTGAATTTAGTAACTTATGTAACAGTTGTGGATAAGAAATTCTACTAGTGTTGATGCACGGGCGGCCCTTCTGCTTGGAGTGATGTAGCTTCTTTGGTTTGAGTCTAACCTTGCTGCACACCAGGGAGTGGTTGGTGTCGCAGTCCGCACTGTGGAAGCTGCGTGTGATTTGAATGCTATTTAAAGAGGCTCGCCTTGTGCCGATGAGGTCCAGTTGGTATCAACGACTTGATCTTGGGTGCCTCCAAGAAACTTGGTGATAGGGTTTAGTATGAAAGAACGAGTTGGTGATGCAGAGGTTGTGATAGGTACACAACTCCAGCAGTCTCTGTCCATTCTCATTCATCCTTCCAATGCCATAGCACCCAAGGCAGGAGGGCCATGAGTCATGGTCGGCCCCAACCCTGGCATGAAAGTCCCCCAGCAGGAACAGATGTTCGGTATTGGGGATGCTACTAATGATATTACGGAGTTCCTCGTAGAACTGTTCTTTAACTTCAGGTGGGGAGCAGAGTGTGGAGCATAGATGCTGAGTAGGTGTACTGGGCCAGAGGCGGTGAGCAGTCGGATGGACAGTATGCGTTCCAAGCCATTTGAAGGTGGCTCTGTCATACTGAGAAAGGAGTTTCTGATGGTGAAGCCCACTCCATGCTGTCTTGGTTCTTCAGGATCCCTACCCTGCCAGAACAAGGTGTAGTCTTGCTCTGTTAGAGATCCGCTCGCAGGGAGGCGTGTCTCCTGAAGTGCTGCAATGTCCACATTGAGAGTACTAATCTCGTTGTTAATGATGGCGGTCTTCTGAGAATTGTTGATTTGTGTAGGGTCTTTCAACAGGCCAGGACACATAGCTCTGACATTCCAGCTTGCAAAACGAAGGGCTGGTACCTTCATTCCTTTTTTTTGTCGTGCTGTTTGGTGCGGTGTTACAGTCCACTTGTCAGGCAATGACCCGGAGCTCCAAGCACCCATTGAAGCAGTTGGACTGTGGCGGGACAGAACCTTACTGACCAGGGGCTGCCCGGTTTGAGGCGGGCGGTAGCTGTCCAGTGAGACGCGATGACCTCTCCCACCGACCAAGGCAACCCGTGGCGCCCAATCTCTACGTCAATTGAGCTGGACTTATAACCCGTAACTGCTGCCTTCCGTGTTGTTTTGGTCGCTGTGAGGCGACTATGGAATGACCTCTCCATGGCGCATGCCTGGGCAGATGTCTGGAGGTTGTGAGCTGTTCTTCCACACCACACTTAATTCAAGTACCTGCAATGACTGGCTTTAAACCAGTTACTAAAACATTTGTAGAAACACAATTTGACTTCTCTACCTTTAAAAAGTTTACTAAACTACTGGGGTAGACCTGCACCTCACTGATGCCATTACTGACCTCTGGCCTATTCATATAAAGTTAATAAGGTTGCCTGCATGCCAAAATGGAGATGATTAGGTAATTTTCCCCGTCAATAATCTCTATTATGTAATTATCCTCCGTTCATGTTGTTGGACATACTCCTGCTTTTATTGGGAGAATCTGCTGTACCTTTTGGTCATGAGTTCTATTTGCTGTAATTCATACAGACTCTGTGGCAAATGGATTTTGATTTTAATGTAAGCGAGTGTGAGGTCAGTCGTTTTGGAGCTAAAAAGGACAGAACAGTGTACTTTCTGAATGGTGAAAAAATAGAAACAATAGAGATTCAAAGAGACTTGGGGGTCCAACTACACAGATCTTTAAAATGTCATGAACAGGCATAGAAAATAATCAAAAAGGCTATCGGAATGCTGGCCTTTGTATCTAGGGGACTAGAATACAAGTGGGGAGAAGTCATGTTAAAGCTATACTAAACCCTGATTTGATCACATCTTGAGTATCATAAACAGTGCTGGGCACCACATCTTGGGAAGGATATATTGGCCTTGGAGGGAATGCAGCATACATTTACCAGAATGATAACCTGGACTTCAAGGTTAAATAATCAGGGGAGATTTACACAAACTAGGGTTGTATTTCCTGGAATTTAGAAGGATAAGGACTTCTACACATAAAGGGTGATAGAAGTTTGGAACTCTCTTCTACAAATGGCAATTGTTGCTCGATCAATTGTTAAATTTAAATCTGAGATCATTAGATTTTTGTTAATCAAAGGTATTCAGGGATATGGGCAATGGTAGGTATATGGAGTTAGGTCACAGATCAACCATGATCTCATTAAATGGTGGAACAGATTCGAGGGGCTAAATGGCCAACTCCTGTTCGTATGATCCTATGTTTATTTTTTTATTTAGAGATACAGCACTGAAACAGGCCCTTTGGCCCACCAAGTCTGTGCTGACCATCAACCACCCATTTATATTAATCCTACATTAATCCCATTACCCTCTCACATCCCCACCTTCAATTCCCCTACCTATACTAGTGGCAATTTACCTATCAACCTGCAAGTCTTTGGCTGTGGGAGGAAACCAGAGCACCTGGTGAAAATCCACACGGTCACAGGGAGAACTTGCAAACTCCACACAGGCAGTACCCAGAATCCAACCTGGGTCACTAGAGCTGTGAGGCTGCAGTGCTAACCACTGTGCCACTGTGCCGCCCTGTTTATGGTAAGTCCTACCATTAGTCCAGACCCATCTCAAACTCTTTAAGCTGACACAGTGGTGTCAATACTCATTCTTTCTAAAAATGGTTTGAAATACACCGATGATACAGCAGTACATGTACTCGGGAATGTGGTCCTGAGCTATATGAACCACAGAAACATAGAAAATAGGAGCAGGAGTAGGCCATTCGGCCCTTCAAGCCTGCTCCGCCATTCATTAAGATCATGGCTGATCATCCAACTCAGTAGCCTGTTCCCGCTTTTGCCCCATACCCTTTGATCCCTTTAGGCCCAAGAGCTATATCTAACTCCTTCTTGAAAACATACAATGTTTTGGCCTCAACTGCTTTCTGTGGTAGCAAATTCCACAGGCTCACCACTCTGGGTGAAGAAATTTCTCCTCATCTCAGTCCTAAAAGGTTTACCCCGTATCCTTAGACTCTGACCCCTGGTTCTGGACTCCCTCACCATTGGGAACATCCTTACTGCATTTACCCTGTCAAGTCCTGTTAGAATTTTGTAGGTTTCTATGAGATCCCCCCTCACTCTTCTGAACTCCAGCGAATATAATCCTAACCGACTCAATCTCTCCTCATATGTCAGTCCCACCATCCCAGGAACCAGTCTGGAATCAGATGTAAGGAACCAGGAAAGTGCGATCTACATTCTGTGCTGAGTTAGCTCGGTTAACAATAGGGAATCTCAATTGACTTCAGCCTTCCTGATCTAGGGGGAGGGAAAATTGGACAGGGTTTCCATTCCTGATTGCACTCCAGTGGCTGTTGCTGAATCGTGTGTATCTGCGGATGGTGGGTAAAGGCCAGATCAGAAATAGCTGAATAGCCATCCTGCAATTATTGTCGCTGTCCAGATTCAGACCACTACATTGACCACTTGGATGAGGTAAAAGAGCATACTCAGTAGGGGGCATGGAAAAGAGAAACAATTCAAACTTTCCTCCTAAGTAGTAACTTGTCTTCATAACATGGTCTTCCATCAGAGTTTAGCCCTTGGCCCAGCAGTGTTGTGGTAGCTTTCAAATCTGTATTAAAGTGTCCTGCTGGTGTGAAGGACTCACCCCCATTTCCCCTCCTCCTCCCCACTGCTACTCATTGTTGCAATATGATTGCAGCTTGTATGAAGTGACGTGAATTCGTCAGGTCTTAAAATGTTGGTTAATTTACAGAAGTGCTGAATTTAATTCAAACATCTAATCCCTATTAAGATTTTTATATCACTTAGCTGTAGAATTATTTCTGCTTCTTACACTGCAGGCCCACAGTATCAGAACAAACTAAAAACCCCAATAAAGGAAGAAAGGGGCGGCACAGTGGCGCAGTGGTTAGCACCGCAGCCTCACAGCTCCAGCGACCCGGGTTCAATTCTGGGTACTGCCTGTGTGGAGTTTGCAAGTTCTCCCTGTGTCTGCGTGGGTTTCCTCCGGGTGCTCTGGTTTCCTCCCACAAGCCAAAAGACTTGCAGGTTGATAGGTAAATTGGCCATTATAAATTGCCCCTAATATAGGTAGGTGGTAGGGGAAAATAGGGACAGGTGAGGATGTAGTAGGAATATGGGATTAGTGTAGGATTAGTATAAATGGGTGGTTAATGGTCGGCACAGACTCGGTGGGCCGAAGGGCCTGTTTCAGTGCTGTATCTCTAAATCTAAAAATCATAAATCTAAAAATCTTCATTTATATTGCATCTTTCACAACCTCAGGATGTCCAAAGTGCTTGACAGCCAAAGAAGTACTTTTTTTGATAGTGTAGTAATTATTGTCATGCAGCCAGCCAATTCTGATGCAGGAAGCTCCCACAAACAGAAATGTGATAATGACAAGATGATCTCTTTTAGTGATGTGGTTGAAAGATAAATATTGTCCAGGAGATCAGGGAGAACTCCCCCGCTTTTTTTCAAATAGTGCCGTGGGCTATTTTACATCCACTTGAGAGAGTAGGCAGGACATTAGTTAAATGTTTCATTGAAATACAGCACCTCCAACAGTGCAGCACTCCCTCAGTAACTGCACTGAAGTGTCAGCCTGGATTATGGGGTCAAGTGTTCAGAATGGGAGTTCAACCTTGTGCCTCAAAGGCAAGTGTGTTACCCACCGACCCACAGCTGGCAATCGATTAATTCCACCAGTGTGCTTTGTTAATCTTGTATTTTATTGTAAATCAACCTTAAGTACTGCAGTTTTGAGGTGAGGTTATTAGGAACCTGAGAGCTTTTGCTTTTACCCAACATCAGTGAAATACAAGTGTAAGCAATTTAGCCATCAATCTAATAAGGTGGCTGCTGCTAATCCTCTCCCCAAAGTACCTCTCCTTTATGGGTAATATTCTAGTGTACTGCTTGGAGCTTAATGTGCCCTAATGAGCAATACACTTATAAAATGTCATGCATATCAGAGAAGATTTTTTTGTAAGACCTACATAAGAAATTGGAACATCATCAAAAGAGTATGGAGTTACTGTGCAATATTGGTAACAAATGCATTAACGCTTTCATCTGAAACTCCTGTCAGCTATTTTAATGAAGGCACAACAGTATGTTTAAATGTAATGGCCTTTAAAAGTGCAGACATATTAACACTTTCCTTTCATCCTTCAGAGACCTCTGTTCAGGGCTGTGAAAGTGTGAAAAGATTTGGATTTTTTGCCACATCATTAGAAGCATTCTTTAAACTGATATAAAAGCAAAATACTGCGGATGCTGGAAATCTGAAATAAAAACAAGAAATGCTGGAACCACTCAGCAGGTCTGGCAGCATCTATGCAAAGAGAAGCAGAGTTAACGTTTCGGGTCAGTGACCCTTCTTCGGAATGCTCATTAGGGCACATTAAGCTCCAAGCAATACGCTAGAATATTACCCATAAAGGGGAGGTACTTCTTCTTCTTTAAACTGATGACTGCTTTCTTTTGGATGGGAGGTGTTAGAAAAACATAGCTTTTAACAGGGAAGAAAATCTTCCCCCGCCCCACTACCAAATTATTTGTATGCCATTTTCACTCACCTTTTCGTGACGCTGCCTGAGACTGGCTTGACTGCCTGGGTGACAACATGTATTGCTTTCAGCTATCAGCTGTGGCTTAGTTGATAGCACTTGCTCCTCTGAGTTAGAAGGTTGTGGGTTCAAGTCCCACTCCAGAGACTTTAGTACAAAATTTAGGCTGATAGTCTAGTGCAGTACTGAGGGTGTGCTGACTTTCAGATGAGATGTTAAACCAAGGTCCTGTCTGCTCTCTCAGGTGGGCATAAAAGAGCCCACAGCAGTATTGTGAAGAAGAGTAGGGGAGTTGTCTCCAGTGTCTTAGCTAATGCTTATCCTTCAATTAACATCATAAAGATAAATTATTCGGTCATTATTATTTTGCTGTTGTGGGAGCTTGCTGTGTGCAAATTGGTTACCGTGTTCCCTATAATACAGCAGTGGCTGCACATCAAAAAAATCTTCATTGGCGGTAAAGCACTTGGGGACCACCTGAGGTGCTACGCAAATGCAAGTCTTTCTTTGGCATCATTTTGCCCTTTACCCTATTTCTTTCTGTGCAGTGCACCCATTAACACATTCACATAAATTTCTGTCTGTGCCATTTTAACATAAGCCTGTTTAAAATTAATAGGGTAGTTTCCAGGTTGAAATAATGCAAGCTGTGTTTATGCATTAAGTACATTAATACGCGCCCTAATAATGCACTAATGGAATTAAACCCAGACGCATTTCCCTCCATCGTCATGGGTGACACTAACAAGGAATGATGGTATACAAAATCTATTGTCCCCCGATTTTATGTATGCTAATTTAATGGGAACAAATCTGTTTTCCCGCAAGACAGCCAGGACTTTGCAGCCAGGCACATGGCAGGGCTCCCTTCTGGTGGCAGGAATCCCACTGGGAGCCTGCCACCCATGGGCGATGACCTGGAAATCTAGATTAGGCTTGCGACACTGTTGGAGAGGTGGGCAGGATTGCTACCCTGCTTGTGTGTGCCACCGGAAGAGAATCCAATCCTGAAAACTCTGTTAAAAATGCAGCTGCCTAAAGCCAGTCTTTAAGTTGCATTGGTCTGCCTGCCTTTAAAGAAAAAAACTGAAATAACCTTTGCTTGAGGCGTGTCAAAATGCTCTTCTGTCACACCACTGATCCCACCTGATTTGTTTAATCTCGGTTAGGGTGGCTGTAGGGTTGCTACATTGGGCTTCAACACCTGGAATCATTGAACCTTGTAGTACAGAAGGAGGCCATTTGGCCCATTGTGTTTGTGCTGGCTGTTTGGTAGAGCTAGCCAATCAATCCTACCCCCCTGCTCTTTCCCTGTAGTCTGTAAATTTTTCCCTTTCAAGTATTTATCCAATTTCCTTTTGAAAATTACTATTGAATCTGCTTCCATCTCCCTTTCAGGCAGCGCATTTCAGATTACAACAACTCACTGTGTTAAAAAAAATTCCTCATGTTGGCTCTGGTTCTTTTGCCAATCACCTGAAACCTGTGGCCTCTGTTTTTCAACACTTGCCCCCCAACCTCTGGAGTTGGAAAGATGAAACCTTGGCCAGAGTTCCTGCTCCTGATGATCAATCCGTGACATGTATACTAGTCAGTGCATGCATCTGAATACCAGGAGAGAACAGGATTAGGTTCAATTTCAATCCTTCCTCCCCTCCCCTTGTACAATAGTCTAGTAGCACTCGCCATTGAGGCTCATATGTGACCGATAGTAAATTGTTGAGTGACTCAGGGTGACCGGCACCCACAGAACAGAAATCTATAGCAAGAATCAATGACTTCAGGAGATGAGCAGAGGAGATTGGAGAGAGAATTATAAATTGGTTACTGGGGATCATTTTTGGCGTATTTTCAGACTCTGCATTCCTGTTAAGTTGCCTCGCCAAATGTTTTTTTTATAACAAATGACAATTCTCATTCTATTTCGTTTGAAGGTGGAATTTTTTTTTAAATGTACACGACTTGCTAATGTGAAAGATCAGGATTCAAGCAAACTGACCTGAACTTGGAACTTTTCAATTTGGCTCAACAGTAGAACAGGCTCGAGGGACTGAATGTCCGACTCCCGTTCCTATGTGCCTAACCAAGCCCATCGACTACAAGACCAGGCATGAAATGTGGACCTTGCTAATCCAAAGCTGACAGCATGGGTAAAACCTTGGCCCAATTCCAAAGTTGTTACCTTCCTGGTTACTGTTTCTTGACAAACAAAACATTTGCTTTTCATTCCAGAAAAAATTTGTACCATATTAATTAAAGCACGGTTGTGATATGACGTAACTAGTTTTGAACTTTACGGTGAGGGCAGACAGCTGTCTTTTCCTGATGACTCAGTGGATACACATACCACCAGGTGTGGAGCTGAGCTAGATTGGCCAGGAATGTCTCTGGTTCAAACATCAGGGGTGAATTTTTAGGCTCCGATGGGGTCGGGCACGGAGGTGGGCAGGGGGCGGAATTTCACACCACCAACTGATGTGCTGGTTCCCTCACTCCATCCTGCCTCCAGGATGGGGTCCAGGAATGAGATGGTGGGGGGGGGGGTACATCTTCCTGCCTGTAAGTAGTGGGTAGCCAATTCAGCATATTAAAGGTCAATAAGGCCTATTGTCAGAGGCCCACTGGAATTTTTCAGGCCGCCTCCAGGTGCCCGGAGGCGTCGGGGAACATTGTAGTTGCCTGGAGGTGGCAGGCCGAAAGCCAGTGCTCCAGACAGGCTTAGAGGCCCTCCCCACTCACCAGGCTTCAGCTGCAGCCACAGGCCGCCCTGTGGAGGGGATCCCCCTTCCACAATTGTGGCCCAACTGCTGAGGCCAATTTCTAATTAAAAATTGGAGAGGATGCCTCCATCTTGAGACATCCTCTCTCTCAATTACCTGAAAAGGCAACCTACTGCTTCTTCAGTGCTGGAGGGCCTCCTATTGGCCATTAATTGGCCAATTCGTTGGAAAATCACAGCTGGGTGACTGTTCCCCACACGGTCCGGGCATCTGACCCCCAATTGACCATGACAGTGATGTTCCGAAGCCTGTGGGGAAAATCCAACCCCAAGTCTCTAATTGCAGCTGGCATAACAAAAGGAGTGCCCACAATTAGCTCCAGCCCAGTGAGATGAAAAAGAAAATAAGCCTGGGTTCCCACTCCTCGGGCTAATTTTACTAGCCCTTCGATGTCGGGGATTCTGGCAAGTGGGTCCGCAAAATCCTTCTGGGAGAGGCCTGCCTGGACCCCCAACGCTGAGAAGGCCCTGCTGCGTTTTACTGGCGGCGGCAAGGCGCAGGTGCAGCCCCCCCGGCGCATGGTGGCGGAGCCTTCATTTGCATAATAAAATGTAATCAAATGCATGTTAATGCACTTACCTGGACTGGGTGGGCATCCCACGGTGATATTCCAGCTGGTGGCCGGATGTCTGTGCCTTCAGATCCCTGTCTGCTTGGGGAACCGAGGTGAGACACTGGTGGGGAGGGTGGAGGAGTGTAATTTTCAGGTCCGGAACAGGGGGTGCGGGCAGTGGGTGGGGAGTGGAGAAAACTGATTCAATTGGCTGAGGGGATGGTGGGAAGGGGTTGAAGAGCAAAGATCATAACGTTTGGGGGTGAAAGGTCAGCACCGGCAAAAATGTTTTTTCAGGGGAGAGAGGGAAATAAATTTATTATTTGATGATTGGGGGGGGGGGGGTGGTAGAAGAGGGTCTTTGATGTGAACTTTACTGTTATTATTTAAATTAAAGGTAGTGTTCCCTTTAAACATTCAAATGATCTGTCAGGGCTTGAAGCCCTTTAAAAATGGCGCCGGCGGCTGTGCAATGGCACTGGACGCTGTTGCCAGGGGCGGAGCAGCCGCCCCCTTTATGTCATCAAGGGCAGCCGCTCCGCCTCCTCCATTTAAATGAGCGCCCACGCAAAATATTGCGGGAGTTCGGTGGCGGCCACTCCGCCAGGGCGGACCACCAATTTCAAAGCATGCCACCGCCATTTGCAGTGCGCTAGCAAACTTCAGGCCCTCATCTCTATTCAGTCATTCCTGCTGGAAAAGTGGCAAAAAGGTGCAAACAGAATTGGGTTCAGCTCTCTCTGGTTGAACAGTTCACTGACGTCATTGCCCAGCATGACTCATCTACTTGAGCGAAAATTGGAAATTTTTTTAAATAAAGGAATATGGAGGTAGAAAGCCATCTTGGGCATTAGCGTGAAGTGGATGTTATTGCATCCGATGCCCATTATACGCCCTGCCTGATATTGATTTTGACGGACTCCAATCGAACAAAATATCGGCAGATCTGTAACAGGTGGCTAATGCGATGCGCCTGTTTTGCGCCTCTGTCCAAGACAAATTTCTAGCCTTTTTCCTCCTCTAGCCAATGTTAGCAAAATGTGGCATGAACATAAAGTGGGGAAACCTAACACTAAGTGAAAAAGATTCCCGAAGAAATCTCTGGCTACCTAAACCCTTCCGCGGGGTAATTCTTTGATTCCAATGGTTAACCTGCACATAGTAGCAAAGAAAGTTAAAAGCTGCTTCATGCTGAATCATTTCGCAATGGTGATTATCAAAAGCCCCAAATGTTATTATTTTCTCCTCCCTCTTCTGTCTCTCTCTTCAGTCCCTCTTCCATATTTCTCCCTCCTCTTTGACTGCCAGCCACATTTGTCTGTATTTGTTGTGAAGAGCCGCTAACAGCTACTTATCACAGGCTGGGCCCACCAACGGCTCCGAGGGTCAAGATATCTCTGTTATATTATTTGCATAGCTGCAGCATGAACTTTAATTTTTTTATTTTAAAGACTGTAACTTGAAATGCCAAGAGTTTCTGAAACCTCCGCACACCCATTCTGCTTTAAAGTGCTGGCAAATTGAAATGGCCCGGCCGAAAGCAGTTACTTAATCTAGCCAAGCTCTCTCCTAGATGGAGAGAAAATAGACGGAAAAAAAACAAGGTACATAGTCACAGATTAAAGAAGCAATTAACTCAGTCCTGAACCTAATTAGGTATTGCTGAAGAGCGATTATTTCTCTCATAGAGGCAGAAGGCTCTTCTAGTATTTCAGAATCTCACTTAGCATGCCTTGACCTTTAAACGATTGTCTTTGTATCATAGCAACACTAAGAGCTTTACATATCTGGGAATTGAAGATTCCCTGATGGCTTAGTGGCTAAATGCACCCCCTGGTGTGGTACTGAGCAATTTAGCAACAACCACTTACACTGATAATGACTTTTACATGGGCAAATCTCCCTATAAAAACAGGAGAGCGGAGACTAAACTGAGGTTGGGCTGTGTTTGGGGAGGTGACTGAAGGCATGGTTGAAAATGTAAGTTTTGAGAAGGCTTGTGAAAATGGGGAGAGGTTCAGCAAGTTTGATAAAGAGAATCGCAGAGCGTGGGAAAGAGATAGCTGAAGGTGGGAATGGAGGGCGGTATGCACAGAAGGCAAGGGTCAGGAGAGTGGAAGGTATAAACTGGGATATAGGGCTGAAGGAGAATATGGTGGAATGAAGCCATGGAGAAATTGACAAACACGGTTCAGGATTTTGAGGTCAAGACATTGTGGAACAGTGGGCCACAGGTGATCAATGAGGATTGGGATGGTAGGTCTGTGTGGAAAAACTGCAAAGGTAATGTTCTGAATTAGTTGGAGTTTATGTGGAGTAATGCAGTGGAGATGATGAGGAGAACCTTAGGGAAGTGGGGGTGACAAAGACATTGATGGCAGTTTCAGCAGTGATGCTTTTGAGGTTGAGAAGGAGCCAGGAGATATTGCAGTGGTGGAAACAGATTACCCGAATGGGGAATAGGCTGTGGCTTTTGAAACTCGGGTCAATACTAACCAAGACCAAGGTTGCACACCATCAAATCCAGGTTGAATGAGCAGTTGGGAAGGGTGAAGGCTATGTTACAAAATTTCCAAAGGGATGGTTTCATTCTTGCCAATGTTCATGGCTTGATATAGGCAGGCAGTGGGACAGCATAACCATGGAGTTGAGAATGGTAATGAGGAAGTAGGTTTGGATGCTGTCAGTATAAATATAGAAGCTGACCTCATGCCTACAGATGGCGCCACTGAGTGCAGCATATAGATGAAAGATAGGGAGGGTGCTTTTAGCACAACCAGGATTAAGCCTTGGGCATGCCAGAGGTAACCTTTGCATACAACATGAGAATCCATTTCTGGGGATGTTTGCTGCCCATGCTTTGTCAATTAATGAGAGGGCAGTACCATAGAGATGTACCATGTGGTAGAGAAAATGGAAGATGATAGAGCGGTTGACTGTATATAAGGCCGCAAAGATGATAAAGATGGATAACATGGAGTGATTAAATCCACAGCTTATTGTTGCCTTTGACCAGAGCAATCTCAGTGTGGTGGTGAGGAGGTGGAAGGGGGAAGTTGGATGGCAATTCTGTTTTTGAGTGTTTTAGCGAGGAGAATCAAATGGTAGATGGGGGCAGTAATTGGAGATGATGGAGTGGTGAAGGATGGGCTCTTTAGCAAAGGGTAACTTGAGGGAAGATTGGAACAAAGGCTGTGCAAAAGCGGCAACTGGCAATGTCACCAAACTTGGGTCATGGAGAGGTAGTTGTGTTTGATCTGTACTGAGGTAGCTGGCCTTAACAATTGGTGCAATGGTGAGCCCTGCTGGATACTATGGCCAGAATCTTCCTGACATGGAAAATAATCGAGGGTGGAGACCATTTCCGGGTCCCGATCCCGCTGTTGCCTGATGGTGCAAACTTCTGGGCCACCTCTGTGATCGCCGCCCAATTAAGGATGGCAGGCAGGACAGCAATGCGCGAGGCCCAGTAAGAGGGCCAGCAGCCCCACCGAGAGAGATGGGCGCTGTTGAGGCAGGTAGGTGCGCATGAGTGTGCCTCAAAATGGAGGCGCTCTCAGATGGCTGTGGATCATTTTTTTAAAAAGGCCCACAGTTGTTAGGACCATCAGTCTGGAGGGTGGGGCCCTCCATGGGAATGAGTATGGGTGCGGCAATGGCCGTTTCAGCCTTGCAACTCCGTCACTGGGGTTTGAGAGGAGGATCTGATGGCCGTCTGACTTGATACCAGGAGGCTGTCTCCAGGTAGCTGCCAGATTCTAGACTCAGCTCAGGGCCTGTCCGATGCCGGAAAAGTTCAGTCGGCATGGGATAATGGCCTTAATTAGAGCGAATGGCTGCCCCCCTCGCCCTGAGGTGTTGGGGAGTTGTCCCTATATGGGGTTTCCCAAGACTTTCCCAGTCCCTTGCCTCTGAAGCTGCTTCCAAGGAGCCGGGAAGATTCCGCCCTTTGTGTATTTGAGCATTGGATGAAGACGAGATCAGATTCAGTAGTGATGCATTTCCTATGGAATAGTCTACTCACTGACTGGGCTCACTGGTAAAGAATGGCCATTCGGGTGAGGTACTGGACAGTTGCCAGCAGGATCCACAGAACCGCACAGCGATGTTAGTCAGCATCTTTCAAAAGGGGAAGAGAGCAAGATGAGAACATAAGAAAAAAATGCAAATGTTGCAATTTTTAAAAAAAATCTAGGAATCTGTGGGCAATTTTTTTTTAAAACCACCCCGTAAGTTAGCAGTATAAAATCCAACAACCAAAACATATTTGAAGCTTGTATTAAAGGGCTGTTGATTAATCACAAGGAATCTAGTCATTGGCGATGTTCCCTCTAATTCTTCTTCATTGTGCGTGGTCTGTTTATTGCACTGTGTGGTACATTCCTGATGGCTGTGCGTGGCTCAGGGGGAATGTTCGTCACTGGCATAATCAACAGATTCTGACTTCGCATATATACCAGCTGTAGGAAATTCCCACGGTCCATTGGGTATTCCAAATTTTGCCAGTTGATTTTGTGAAATTATAGCGACAGCTTATACTTCCATAATGTTTAAGAGATTGGCTTTTGAAGATGGAGAGAGAGGTGACTAATATTCTGAGCATTGCTAGTTTAATACAGAATATCTACTGAGATAAATTAAACTGAAGCTTTATTGAAACACGTCTTATTTTCTCTGGCTTACATCTTCCAAGAGACTGCATGAGAGACCAAAACCACGTGGTTTCACATCACTTCCTGTGAAGAGGTACACATTGTGATTAGCATATTACCCACTTAGAATTAACCCATTAACAATCCAATGTCCAATCTAACACATGATATTACAGTGGCAAAGTGGAGTGGTTTAGAAAGAGAGTACTAGAATATAGGAAGCTTCATCAGTGATACTGGTGGGAGAGCAGGAGAGGAGCAAAAGGGCAGCTACACCAGGTATTGATTTAAATACATATTTAGATATCAACTAGATTTAATCTAATTAACAAAGTGATCAGCATTATAAACTTCATGTAAAAGGTTAAAAATCCCAAGGCACAGTTTTAAGAGCAAAGAGCTCTAGCAGTTTCCTATCTCAACCAAAAACAATTGATTCACCTCATTGCTGTTTGTGGGATTTTGAACAAAATGGCTGATACATTAGCCTGTACCATAACAGTCATATCAGAGTAATTGATTGTATATGAAGTGCTTTGAGGTATTTTTGAGAGACATGATAAAATGTAATATAAATGCAAGTCCTTCTTTTTGGTGTGCTTGCCGACAGATGGTTGGCCTGGGATGAACATATTTAATCACATTTAAGGAAAGCTGAACAGAGAACTGAATCCATTTAAAGACCTGGGCTCCTGCTACATTAAGAACGTAAACTAATGGCAATGGAAAACTTTTGTTTAGTCTAAGGCAGAACTTAACAGTCCTGTTTATGAAAATGCAGTATCATTATTGCTTTTTCAATGGAATCCAGAGGTAAGCACTTAAATATATCGAGCTAAAGAACAGCAAATAAAGCAACTAATATATTCACCCTATCTCGTGTGAATGGGGAGATGTTGGCAGTGAAAAAAGAAAACTCTAATATGCAAGTGCAGCATTTACTTTGCATTGGTCTTGTTCTTTCTTCCTCTACTGCGTATCCTCCTGTCATCAATCAGGCAAGATAATCCCTGGCTTCTGTTCTCCACTGCCAACAGTCTCCTTAAACCCCTCTACCCTCACTTCAATCATGGACTTCTTTGTCACTAAAATTGAGGCAACAACAACAACTATTATAACACCTTTAATGTAAAACATCCCGAGGTGCTTCACATGAATGTGACACCAAGCCACATAAACAGCCTTTATGGCCGGTGACCAAAAGTTTGGTAAAGGAAGTAGGCTTTATGGAGTGTCTTAAAGGAGGAGAGGGAGATGGTGTGGCAGAGAGGTTTGGGGAGAGATTTCCAGAGTTTAGGACCCAGGGAGTTGATGGCATGGCTGCCGATGGTGGAGTGATTAAAACCCGGGATGCGCAAAAGGCCAGAACTGGGAGACCGCAGATATTTCGGAGGGTTGTAGGGCTGGAGGGGATTACAGAGATAGGGAGGGCTGAGACCATGGAGTGATTTTTACACAAAGATGAGAATTTTAAAATCGAGGTGTTGTTTAACCGGGAGCCAATTGTAGCTCAATGAGCACAGGGGCCATAGGTGAACGAGACTTGGTGTGAGTAAAGACGCAAGCAGCAGAATTTTGGAGGAGTTCAGGTTTATGGACAGTATTAGGTGGAAGGCCGACAAGGTTAGCATTGGAATAATCATGTCTAGAAGTAACAAAGGCATGATGTTATGGTGGTGGACGTAAGTGGCCTTGGTGATGGAGAGGATATGAGATTGGATGCACAAGTGTGTGCTAAATAGGAAGCCAAGATTGTGAACAATGTGATTCAGACTCAGAGAGTGGCTAGGAAGAAGAATGGAGTTGGCAGGTAGGGAATGGATGTTCCTAATATTTAATTGTAAAAATTTCTGCTCATCCAATACTGGCTGTCAGATGAGCAGCTTGGCAAGCCGGAGGCAGTGGAGTTAAGAAGAGAGACGATGCTGAGATTGTGCATGTGGAACTTGATGCTGTTGTGTTTTTGGATGATGTCGTCGACGGGCAGCAAGTAGATGAGAAAAGGGAGGTGCCAAGGGGTGACCATCCAATCAGCTGTCTCTTGTTTCCTCATCTTTGTCTTTGCCTTTCTCACCAAATCAAATCTACCCCTGGCTCCCTCCTTGCCCTAGCTTGAACCCACAACTTCCTCTACTTTCTCTCCTGTCTCCCCTCATGCTGCGTCCATGCTCATCTTGTACGTGACACCCACCTCCTGCTCCCTTGACCATATTCCTGCTAAACTGCCCAAATTTAATTCCTTGCCACCATGGCTAACTGTTGGCTTTTTAATCGCCACAATAATTCTGCAGCTGGAAATCTGTTCGACCACTTTCTCTCCTCCACCTTTAAGATTCTTGTACCCAGTAAACCCCCTCTCCCTCTGGTCATTTCTCAATTTCAGATTCTCATCCGTCAAAGCCAGGATTGTCAAGGCGGTTGTCCACAATAAGGGTGTAGATGGCAAGGGCCTCTTGTTTGTGAATGAATGGACATTCTGGAAGGAAATGCAGAAAAGCGTGGTCATTGCTTATCTGCTGGCAGAGTCCGAGGGGGCAGCAGTTGGTGGATATCTGGGATCCATACACTTTGAGGAAGTGCTTCTGGTTACCATGAGCGACGGGGAGAGCGAAGAGCAAACGGTCGGCTATTCACAGGGGCAGCGGGTGGAAAATAAAATTAAACCTCACCCAGAATGCAGTCAGTTCAGTTTGACTGTCGGGAACTGTGTCTAAGTGCCCAGGTACCGTATTTTATTTCTTACTGTCTGTTCGGGGACCCAATAAATTGAGACCGGTCAGGTGAGGCCTTGTCTTTAGGAATTGCAATGTTGGCTGCAGCAACGTCCATACCCGAATAAAACACGTTGGCCGGAATTTTACGCCATCCCAAGGAGCCAGATGGTGGTGTAAAATGGAGCAGGAGGCCGTCCCAGTGGGATGAGTGGAGTGAAAAGCTGGTGAGAGAGGAGGATGGGGCAGTTGGGTGTTGTTGTCCATGGCAAAGAAAATTGGTGGAACCTTAAACAGGCTGACGATGCACTGTCGCCCGTTTTGTGTTACTGCCCAGTCAAATTTCACCCCATCCCGCCCCCCCCCCCCCACCACTGAGTTTAAAAGGCAGAGGTCTGACAGCCTGGAATGTAAAACCTGGTCTCCGAGTCCAATGTACAGTGTGTTAATGTACCGCATCACTGGCCTATGTAGTGGGTGGTTCATTCACATCACTGTGACTTTCAGGGAGTGAAAGGAAGGAGGCAATGGAATGAAAACAACATTCAAAGGAGAAAATAAGATTGTAAAAAATCTGAGAAGCGTAGAAGTTTATCAAATTGTTTGCTACAGTACTTTGTAAACTGAGATAACACAAGGTTAGTGCCTTGGAACATCCTGTACATTACAAAGCACTGCTTTAATGTGACAGCATCAATTCCTCTGTCAAATTTACACTAGTTATTCCTTCGTGGGATGTGGGTGTTGCTGGCTAGGCCAGCATTTATTGCCCTTGAGAAGGTGGTGGTGAGCTGCCTTCTTGAACTGCTGCAGTCCTTGTGGTGCAGGTACACCAGTAGTATTGTTGGTAAGAAAGTTCCAGGATTTTGATCCAGCGACAGTGAAGGAATGGTGATATAGTTCTAAGTCAGGATGGTGTGTTGCTTGGAGGGGATCTTGCAGGTGGTGGTGTTCCCATGCATTTGCTACCCTTGTCCTAGGTGATAGAGGTTGCGGGTTTGGAAGGTGCTGTCAAAGGAGCCTTGGCGAGTTGCTGCAATGCGTCTTGTATATGGTACACACTGCTGCCACTGTGTGTCAGTGGTGAAGGGAGTGAATGTTGAAGGTGGTAGATGGGGTGCCAATCAAGCGAGCTGCTTTGTCCTAGATGGTGACGTGTTTCTTGAGTGTTGTTGGAGTGGCACCCATAAAGCAAATGGAGAATATTCCATCATACTCCTGACTTGTGCCTTGTAAATGGTGGACAGGCTTTGGGGAGTCAGGAGGTGAGTTATTCGCCACAGAATTCCTAGCCTCTGACGTGCTCTTGAAGCCACGGTATTTATGTGGCTGGTCCTGTTCAGTTTCTGGTCAATGGTAACCCCCAGGATGTTGATAGTGGCGGATTCAGTGATGGTAATGCCATTGAATATCAAGGAGAGAAGTTTAGATTCTCTCTTGTTGGAGTTGGTCATTGCCTGGCACTTGTGTTGTGCGAATGTTACTTGCAACTTATCAGCCCAAGCCTGGATGTTGTCCAGGTCTTGTTACATTTCTACATGACTGCTTCAGTATCTGAGGAGTTGCGAATGGTACTGAACATGGAGCAATCATCAGCAAACATCTCTACTTCTGAACTTATGATGGAGGGAAGGTCATTAATGAAGCAGCTGAGGATAGTTGGGCCCAGGACACTACCCTGAGGAACTCCTGCAGTGATGTCCTGGGACTGAAATGATTGACCTCCAACAACCACAAACATATTCTTTTGTGCTAGGCATGACTCCAAACAGTGGAGAGCTTTCCCCCTGATTCCTATTGACTCCAGTTATGCTAGAGGTCCTCAATGCCATACTCGTTCAAATGCTGCCTAGATGTCAAGGGGGCAATCACTCTCACCTCACCTCTGGAGTTCAGCTCTTTTGTCCATGTTTGGACCAAGGCTGTAATGAGGTCAGCAGCTGAGTGGCCCTTGTGGAACCAAACTGAGCATCAGTGAGCAGGTTATTGCTGAGCAAGTGCTGCTAGATAGCACTGTCGACAACCCCTTCCATCATTTTGCTGATGATCAAGAGTGGGCTGATAGGACGGTTGGATCTGTCCTGCTTTTTGTGTACAGGACATACTTGGGCAATTTTCCACATTGCCGGGTGCTTGCCAGTGTTGTAGCTGTACTGGAACAGCTTGTCTCGGGGCATATCCAGTTCTGGAGCACAAGTCTTCAGTACTACTGCCAGAATGTTGTCAGGGCCCATAGTCTTTGCAGTATCCAGTGCCTTCAGCTGTTTATTGATATCATGTGGAGTGAATCAGATTGGCTGAAGACTGGCATCTGTGATGCTGGGGACCTCAGGAGGAGGCCAAGTTGGTCATCCACTAGCCACTTCTGGCTGAAGATGGATGCAAATGCTTCAGCCTTGTCTTTTGCACTGATGTGCTGGGCTCCTCCATTGTTGAGGATAGGGACATTTGTGGAGCCTCCTCCTCCTGTTAGTTGTTTAATTCTCCACCACCATTCACGACTGGATGTGGTGGGATTGCAGAGCTTAGATCTGATCCGTTTGTTGTGGGAGCACTTAGCCCTGTTTGTCGCATGCTGCACCTACATGCAAGTAGTCCTGTGTTGTAGCTTCACCTGGCTGACACCTCATTTTTAGGTCTACCTGGTGCTGCTCCTGGCATGCCTGCCTGCGATCCTCATTGAACTAGGGTTGGACCCCCAGCTTGATGGTAATGCTAGAGTGGGGGATATGCCAGGCCATGAGGTTACAGATTGTGGTTGAACACAATTCTGCTGCTGCTGATGACCCGCAGCACCTCATGGATTTACAGTTTTGAGTTGCTAGATCTGTTCAAAATCTATCTTTGTGCAGCCTAAATTTGCACACACTGTCAGAGTGTAAAATTAACTTTTGATCAGGCCATCAGTACAAAGCACAATGTGTATTTTGTCAGTGATTTGTTTTTGTTCAAAGGAATGCTTATATAAAATCTACTCACCGTCTTTATGAGCTAGATTAACTCTTTCCTGCTCTTGAACCCTCAAGTTGCCTCTTCCCCTGAGCAGCAACACCAACTTCTCTGTGTACTGCTAAATAAAGCAGTAGACACTGAACTGATACACAGTCTTCAACCATTGCCAAGCAAGATGTTGGTCTGCTTTCAGCAGCTTTCTGTGTCCTTCAGATCAGTCAGGCAGGCCATAATCGAAGGCCCTGAGGAATTGGGTGGGGGTTGTGGGGGCAGATGGGGATGGATAGAAGTTTTGCTTAGTTTGTAGTAATCTGTATTATGGGGCATTAACTGGTAATGCTAGTTAGTTGTCCATTTAGTTACTGAATTTTATTTTGTTGTTAAATTATTATACCTGTGAACTTCGATAGTCCCAATTTCTGGCTTCTAGAGTGTAATTGTGTGAGCCTCATGTTCACCTATTTGTCTGTTTATTGGATAATCCCTATTTTAAATGATGTAAAAGCCTGGGTATACAACTAGGGAAGCAACCAGCAGGATAACGGAGTGACTTGGTGCATTCACACTCCAGTTAAAGTGCCTGTGCACAGTCATTCTGCAAAACTGACACCTGAATCTGCGAAACCGAGGCCCAGCTGACACTGTGTTAAAATGGAGTAAGACTCCTGGGAGGAAGGAGTATTATTTCACTGCACATTGGAGAGATTTGTGGTTTCGTTACCTGATTTGTGCTAGAGTGTGAAGCTGAAACCACCTTGCACTGATACTTGTAGTGTAAACACACCCACAGAGAGATCTGAAGATAAAATAACATGATCGCATTTGTTAATTTACATTCCTGTTTCCCCATGCTTTTTGTCTTCTGTTCTGTAAAGTGCTCCCAGACATTGTTTTGCACGCAGGAAGAAATGTAGGGTTCTTATTGTATCCTAAGTTGCATTCACCCATCAGCCCCTGAGCTTGCAAACCTACATTTGCTTCCAGTCCCCAACAGCCTCAGGTTTAAAATTCTTCTCCTTGTTTTCAGATCCCTCCATTGCCTTACCCCTGTCTATCTCTTAACTTTCTCCATCCCTACAACTCTCCGATCTATCTGTGCTCCTCCATTCTTGTCTGTTGTGATCCCTAATTTCTTTAGTCCCGCCATTGGTGGCCTTCAGCTGCCTACACCCTCAGTTCTGGAATTCCCTCCCTAAACCTCTCTGCCCCTCTCTCCTCCTTTAACATGCTCCTTAAAACCTAACTCTTTGACTCAGGTTTTGGCCACCTGTCCAAATATCTCCTTATCCAGGGTCCAATTTTGTTTGATAACACTCCTGTGGAGTGCCTTGGAATGTTTTGCTATGTTAAATACACTATGTAAATGCAAGTTGTCAGCTCATCTGCTGCTGAAACCCTCATCCATGCCTTTGCTACCTCTAGACTTGATTATTCCAATGCACTCCTTGCCAGGTTCCCACATTCTACCCTCCATAAACCTGAGGTCATCCAAACCTCTGCTTGTCATGCCATTACGCACACCAAGTCCCATTCATCTGTCACCTGTGCTCACTGACCTACATTGGCTCCCCATTAAGCAGCAGTTTGATTTTAAAATTCTCATCCTTGTTTTCAAATCCCTCCATGACTTTGTCCCTCCCTAACTCTGTAATCTCCTCCAGCCCTACAACCCTCCAAGATATCTACGCTCATCTAATTCTGGCCTCTTGAGCATCCCGGATTTTAATCACCCCACCATTGGTGGCTGTGCCTTCAGTTGCCAAGGGCCTAAGCTCTGGAATTCCATCCCTAAACCTCTCCGCCCCTCTACCTCTCTTTCCTCCGTTAGGATGCTCCTTAAAACCTACCTGTTTGACCAAGCTTTTCGTCATCTGTCCTAATGTCTCCTTAATATCTCCGTGGCTCCGTGTTAAATTTTGCTTCATAACACTCCTGTGAAGCACCTTGGGAAATCTTATTACGTTCAAGGTGCTATATAATTACAAGTTGTTACAGATGTTGTTGTCATTGCTTATGTCCTGAAGCATGGAGCTGGTTTCTGCTTTGCACTCTTGAATCAAACTTGGGGCCTTTCTGCTCTCTGGGCAGCAGTGGTGTATTTACCCACTGAGTTTTCAGAGATATTTATTTTTAAATTATATTTAGAGGAATGTGGCCTTCGAGTAATAAAAGGTAAAGTAATTTCAAAAGTTATGAATTGTAGGCCTTTCACAAGTCAGCTTGAACCCAATTGGGCATGAACAAAAGTCCAGGTTGTTCTAACCTGGAAACTACTCTATTCCTTTTTTGCACAATTTTAGAAATAACATGAAGCTTCACAAATAGTTTTGTCTGAGTAAAAATGAGACATTAGCTACCTGCGAATGCTCAGTAGGTCTATGGTGTGGGTAAGATCATGCTAGCAATCGGGAAAAAAATGTAGGAAAGAACTTGCATTCATATAGCGCGTTTCACAACCTTAGGACATCCCAAAGCGCTTTACAGCATTTGAAGTACGTCTGAAGCATAGTCACCACTGTAATGTAGAAAATGTAGCAGCTAATCTGTGCACAGCAAGATCCCACAAACAGCAATGAGATAATGACCAGATAATCTGTTTTTTTTTAGTGAAGTCGGCTGGCCAGGACACCAGGCACAACTCACTTTCTCTTCTTTGAAATAGCGCCATGGGGTCTTTTGCATCCACCTGAGAGGGCAGACGGGGCCCTGGGTTTAACGTCTCATCCGAAAGATAGCACCTTCAACAGAGCAGCAGTCCCTCAGTACTGCGCTGGAGTGTCAGTCTAAATTTGTGCTCAAGTCTTTGCAGTTGGAGTTGGGGTTGAACCCACAGCCTTCTGACTCAGACGAGAGTGCAAAAACCGAGCCACAGCTGACGCTTTTCTACGTTAGGTTGGGAATGTGACAACAATAACAAGTGCTGTGGGAGGGTTGAAAGAGGACAGTTCAGCTTGCACGGAGGGAACATGTGGCATGTCTTTTAGGCAACAGTGGAAAAGCAAAATTGTTCAGTGTTAAGAAATAGCCATTATTGGAAGTAGTTCTTAATCACAGAGTTCCACATTAATGTCTATTCTTCCACATCATCCCTTACATAAAGAAAAATCCCTTATATACTCTTCAAGACAAAAACAGGGCATTCAGCCTAACAAATCCATATCTGTGTTTATGCTCTACATGAGCCTCCTCCCACCCTCCTTCATCTAACTCCATTAACATAACCCTCTTTCCTTTCTCCCTCATGTGTTTCCCTAGCTTCCCCATTAGTACATCTATGTTATTCACCTCAGCTACTCCGTGTGGTCGAGCATTACACATTCTATCCACTGTCTATGTAATGACGTTTCTCCTCAATTCAATTGTTGATTAATTAATGAATGTCTTATATTTTTGTACCTTAGTTCTGGTCTCCTCCGCAAGTGGAAACATCTTCTCTATGATAACCCTATTAAACTTGTTCATAATCTCAACCTTAAATCTCTGTTGATGTCATCCTCCTGCTCTTCCTGTGGACCAATCAACCAAAGGGCCTCTTTATTCTCCTATTGCATGCCCCCTCCTCTTTTGATGGTAAAAATGTAGAAGATGGTCCTTATCAGTGATAGGCACCAATAAGTTGCACCATAGACATTTGACAATATTATTGACTCAGCCACGGACATGGGGGCAATTAATTTGTATATAAAGTCTATAGCCTAATGTTATCAGTCTGATTTAAAATGCATTTCTCCCTATTTAGTGAGTAACTGGCATTGTTTTTGCTGCATAATTAGTCAATGTCTGCCCACACACTTGATGTAGTGATGCGGAGAATGAGGATCGATGTTCATCGGTCAGGTGTGCTCTTGATCTCTTTCTCTCCCCTCTTGCTCTCTCTCTCTCCCTGTCTGTGTCTCCTCTCCCTCGCTCTTTCTTTCTCTCTCTCCCCCTCTCTCTCTCCTCCCTCTTTCTCTCAACCTCCCTCTCTCTCTCCCCCCACTCACTCACCCCACTCTCTCTCTTTTCTCTCTCTCCCCTACTTTCTCTCCCCTCTCCTGCTCTCTCTCCTCTCTCTCCCTCCTCTTTCTCTCTCTCCCCTCTTCCTCTGTCCCCCCCCCTCTCTCCCCGCTCCCTCTCCGCCCCTTCCTATCTCCCCTCTCTCTCTCTCCCTCTCTATTGTATCTGCACTCTGCTGTTGTTTGGAGGCTTCCAACAGAGGTCATCAGCCACGGTTGTAGAGGATAGCTCCTGTGTCCCAAATGCCATCCATTCAGTCCCTCAGGATTGTTGATTAACATGAGAACCATAGACTGAGAGTGTCATGACTACTGCCTAGTTAATGGACGATAGCATTCATGATCACATTCCTGTGGCCTGAAACCACCTTCACATTTAAGGAGTGGTACCACTTCCAGTTGATGTTTGGTTCCGGTTTCATATGTGGAGTCTTGATTCCCACATGGGTTCCATCTTTACCTCTCAGATCTCCTGAGGAGCTGACCAGGTCAAGCCTGCCAACAAACATGTCATCATGAGGCGTTATGAAATATTGATTTTTGGACCACTCACGTAGGTGATCTTTAGCTCCTCGTGTCCCAAAGAGTGTGTTTTCATTTGCCAATATATCTAGATAAATTTATGGTATGAACAGGGAATGAATGGAGAACACTGTTCCATTTACTTCAGCTACTGGCTTTATCAAGTGATCTCATATGAACTTCCTGTCTTTGGATGGCAGCTGAATAACATCAGACTAAACTTCAACCTGGGCTTTAACTTTCAAATTGAATAAACAGAGAACAAGCAAATAGTTGCACTGACACAACATATATTTTTACAGTAGTTAATTAGTCTAGCGTGCTCCTTGAATAGTAGAAAACAATAAATACTTTGCAAATGCTGTGCTCTAAGTAATGTTCGAACACACCAATTCTTTTCTATTTCTCACTGTCTACAGTAATTATCGGGTCTGATTGCCTCTCTTACAAAGGCTCAGACAAACTCCCAACTTGAACAAGATGGACTATCAATACATTCAATAATGTCACCAGGAATGAAAAATTTTAAGTCAGTGCTTGTGAATTTCAAATAAAGATCGCAAACTGACTAATTCTTAACAACTGCACTAAGTTAAGCAGGAACATGAGGGTAGATTTTCCAAGTCCTCGCATGCGTATGGTACCTCACACAGTGTGGGTGGGCAGCAAATAATTGTGTGTGCTGCCTTGCTGTGTGTGAGAATCTCGAAAATGTACCCTTGAATTTCTGTGAAAGAAACTATTTTTAATCCCTTATGTCCCTTGACAGAATTAAAGAAATCAATACCACCTAAATCTAAAGCAAAAATTCTTCATTGTGTAACAGAGCAGTCATTGCCAAATCACAAGGACAGTAAACCTTACCAAATTAAAGTCTTTTCATGAAGCTTATAGCCATACAGATGAGCCCATTATTCCATAGAAGACCATAGGTCACCTCGCTTTTGAGAATCTAACCACCTCTTGCATATCCTGGAGTATTTGCCTCCACTACACCATCTGAAAGGTCATTCCAAGTATATTGATCCGTCTTTGAAGAAGTAGAGGATTTGCATTTATATAGTGTCTTTCACAACCTCAGGGTGTCCCAAAGTACTTTACAGCCAATTAAATACTTTTTAACGTGCGGTCACTGTTGTAATGTAGGAAATGCAGGACAAAATTTGCACACAACAAGGTCCCACAAACAGTGATGTGATAATAGCCAGGACATCAGGAAGCACTTCCCTGCTTTTCTTCAGAAGTGCCCTTGAATTATTTACATTCACTTGAGAAAGCAGCTGGGCACCTGGTTTAATGTCTTATCTGAAAGACAGCACCTCCAACAGTGCAACACTCTCTCAGTACTGCACTGGAGTACCAGTCTAGATTATGTGCTCAAGTGGGATTTGAGCCCACAACTTTCCTGACTCAGAGGCAAGAGTACTAACCAACTAAGCCACAATATGGAACATTATTACTTTCGCCATATTGTTACGACCAGGTGAGAAGGGGTCCAGGGGTTGCCTCTCAGCCTTTGCCTCGTTTAACCATAACAGGGTTTAATTTTAAAACACCGTGTTTTTAGCTACCCCTTAATGAATCCTTCTTCACTGCTCCAATTGTGACGCAAAGAAATCAAACAGGTTTCCTTAGATTTAAACAAGAAAGGTAGAAGTTTATTAATCTTAAACTCTAATCCGGTTAACGACTATGAATATGTGACAGGACCACACTAGCATGCACATGCGATAAACACACACGCAGATAGAGACAGAAAAAGTAGAAGGAATAAAGGGGAAAAGTTTGAGGCAATATCTGGTAGTTATAGTCCTTTAAGTTCAGTGTGGAGTCTTTGGTTGCTGGTAAATCTTGCAATTCGTTGGGGCCCAGTTCACGCTTCAATTTGTTCCGATGTAGGAGTCTTTTCTCTCTTGAGGTTTACTTGTCTTCCGCAGTCCAGTGGCTTTGGAGAAAGTGAGAGAGAGACAGAGGCTTCCTTGGTCCAGGTTCCAGTACAAGCAACCTTCTGATTCTTTCTCTATGGCACAATTCAAAAAACCTCAAGTTGCCCATCAGGTTAGTCACGTGACTAGCTCCTTATTTGGAACAGTCTCTCCTGCGAGGTTTGTGGATTGTACCTTAGCAGTCTCTGGAATGCGCTTCCTTACACCTTCAATGTCGGGTGATCAAAAACCATTTGGGTTAATTGGAGCAGGGAATAGTCCTTTGTCTGCACAAGCAGATTCTCTTAGTATGCAAATGTCCTTCCAGCCCAGTGTCTGGTGATCTTCAAACAAGTCATTTCTTCACTCCAGCAACAGTTTAAAATCAATGTTTATATGACAAAATTAATATGCCTCATTCTTGGCAGGTGGGGGGTCTGCATGACAATATAGTTTAAAGGCTCTAAGGTCAGAAATGTCATGGGTTGGATTGTCTGAAGGGAATTCTATAGTTTGCCCAAACAATATGTTTTCTTTCTCAGTCTCAAGAGTACTTCCACTATCTCGCTGAAACTGTTTTCACCATTTTCATACACTTAGAATAGAATGGTTGCTATGAGATTCAGACCTGTTGCATCACAGAAAACTGGAAAAAATGTTCTAGCAATTCTGTCTGGTGTATCAGTACAGGAGTTAAGCTGTGACTTTCCATTGAATTGGTTCCAGGAAGTTACTGTGTGGTTGCTATGTTTTGCTAGATAACAGAATGTCTGGCAGGAACAGAGAGCAGCATTGGGTGCCGTCAGGGATTAATTGAGGGAGGATTCATCACCTCCATTAACTTCAAACTGGAAGTAATTACTTGCTGGAAATCAGTCCTGTCAGGATGCATCAATCGCTCATTTGGTGACGTCACGTCCAGAATAAAAGTGAACCAAAGGTCCTATGTTTGAGTTAGCCGTGGCTGAGTGTTAGCATTCTCTGAGGTTTGTGTCCCATACCACAGTCTTGAGCACAAAAATCTGTGCTGATGCTGTACTGAGGGAGTTGTGCATTGCTGAAAGTGCCGTCTTTCATATGAGACATTAAATCAAGGCCTTGTCTGTCCTGGTAAAAGACCATAAGGCACTATATCGAAGAGTAGAGGAGTCCTCGACAATATTATCAATTAACATCTAAAAACAGATTTTCTGGTCATTATTGCATTGCTGTTTGTGGGAGCTTGCTGTGCACAAATTGGCTGCCATGTTTCCTACATGACAACAGTGACTAAACTTCAAAAGTACTTCATTGGCTGTACAATGCTTTAGGATGTCCTGACATTGTGAAAGGCGCTACATAAATGCAAGTCTCTCCTTTTTTTTTCCTGATCTCAGCTGAGGTGTTGGTAAGGCTGCACACCTGAGATCTCAGCTACAAAATAAACATTAGGCAAGGACAGGATAAAGCTCAGCTACGGATCTCCCTGGGGTTGGATAACCTGTTGACGCACTTTGGAGCTGATGATGCAGTCTGCATTATCCAGGCCCGAGGACCTGAAGACCAACCTGCCCAATAGGCTCAGTACAGCCTCATGCAGCCAGCCAGAATATAGCTTCATGAGGCCGGCAACTCATTAACTGTGGAGGCAGTGGCTGCTCCCAGTGGAGTACCCACCCAAGGCCGAGGAGCGGTGCTGGACCCAGGCCTCAGATAGGTTTGGGCGGGAGGGTTCTGCGGGGTGGGGGAGTGGGTTGAAGGAGGGCTGGCAGCAAGGGCAGGGGGGTGTCTCTCAGCAGCTACCGCCCCCCTATTCCTGATGCCAGGTCCCTAACAAGGCCCCCCCCAACTCTCCCCCATGGTTTTTCTTGCCATGCTTCCCATGCAGTGATAGGCCTGCCCACCGCTCAGCTAATTGCAGTACCTGCAGGATAAGGCCCTTAATTGGGAATTAATTGCCCACTTAAGGGCCTTAATTGGCGGCGGGACGGGAAGGCCATTCACAAGCCTACCTGTCCTGGACTTAATTTCGGCGGAGGTGGAAACCCCTCCACCATCCTGCCCGAATTATATGCTCTCCCTACCTCTAAACCCGCCACGGGGGAGAACATAAAATGCGCCCCCCGCCCCATGGTGTTTAATGACTTTAGAGTATCAAAGCATAGAATAAAGCTCTCAGCCATGCAGCTCCTGATTTTCCATTGGTCAATGGATGGAAAATCACAGCTGCTGGCTCATGATTGCTCCACCTGCTCTCCCTGTGTTTGCCCATATCTTGCCAGGAGCTCCCGATTGACGAATCAGCCCGTGTGTAGAAAAACATTATGAAATGCCTCTTCCCCAAAGCTATCCTCATCCAGCACCTTCCAGCAGTGAGCAGTGAGCAGGAAATTCGTTGCTTCACGTCCCCTCTTAGCTCGGGATGTTTGAGGAGGTTTTTGTCTAGTGGTCCACTGAAGACGATAGTCATGCCTGCTGCTGCCAGCCCAGCAGAGCCCCGGAAAATATTATCAAGATAAACATAAACAATGTGTAATATCAGAGGCGGTGCGGATTGATCTTTTAATGAGGCTTATCGTGTCTTGAAGGATTTCTTGCTGGATTTTAAAAGCAAAACTGACACTAATCTCCGCAACTATCTTTCACTATGGATGTATTTCCCTTTCCAAATTCCAATTTGAAAACCTGGTGTTTCCTGCAAGTTTCATAATTGCAGAAGTTAAAAATAAAATTCAGTTTATTTCTTGATATAAAATCTGTGCACAACAAGATGGATTTGTTTACATCTGAGCTCAGTACAGTTATACACATTCTGTCGATCAATAACAGCTTTGGTGCAGCTGGGTAAGTCTGTATGTAGGTCAGAAAAGCACTAACCCGCAGAATTGATAACCGCAGCAGATGTCAGGAAGCTGGGGTGAGAGGGGAGAATATTATAAGCTTCTGGTTTTTAATTTTAGAGCTAGCTTGGGTGTAATGTTGCTATCTAATGCAAAACCACAGGTGAGAAAAAACTGTTCCATTTTCGCCTTGAGTCATACAGGTTGTAACTACAAGCTCTTTGCAATTAATCCTTTGAGCACTGAACGGGTTTCATTTGTGTCCATTTTAAAGCCAATTTTGCTCTCACTGCATTATCTTTTTCTCCCTGACTTCGCCTGAAGATGTCAACTCACGCTGGTGCCGCACCCAGTGCCTCGCCCAAGTTGGCATTCGTAACAATGAGAGTGCCAGGCTATTCCATATGATGTGCATCATAGTCCAGCCTGATCCCCTTCCCACTCAGCCTCCCACACTGCTGTCTTGGCTGCGATTAATTCATCGCACATGAGAATTGCAAATAGGACCTCCTGGTCTGGATCTATGTTTGATCTAGACAGTAAGCCCTTTAACAAGGTATGTTACTTTAGAAGCTAAGAAATAGGAGCAGGAGTAGACCATATGGCCCATCGAGCCTGCTCCGCCATTCAATATGATCATGGCTGGGTCTTGGATTTCAACTCCACTTTCCTGCAAATCCTTTGATTCCCTGAAAGACGAAAAATCTATCTCAGCCTTAAATATATTCAACGATGGCATATCCACAACCCTCTGGGATCGAGAGTTCCAAAGCTTCACAACCCTCAGAGGGAAGAAATTTCTCCTCATCTCAGTCCTAAATGATCAATCCCTTATCCTGAAGCTGTGCCCCTTTGTTATAGATTCCCCAAACAGGGGAAACAATGTCTCAGTATCTACCCTGTCAAGCCCCTTCATAATCTTGCACGTTTCAATGCAATCACCTCTCATTCTTCTAAACTCCAGAGAATATAGACTCAATTTACTCAGCCTTTCATCATAGGACAACCCTCTCATCCCAGGGATCAATCTAGGGAACCTTCGCTATACTGCCTCCAATGCAAGTATATCCTTCCTAAAATATGGAGATCAAAATTGAACACAGTATTCCGGGTCTGGTCTCAGCAGAACCCTGTATAATTGTAGCAAGACTTCTTTTTTCTTGTACTCCAATCCCCTTGCAATAAAGGCCGACATTCCATTTGCTTTCCTAATTGCTTGCCGTACCTGCATGCTAACTTTTTGTGTTCTGTGTACGAGTATACCCAAGTCTCTCTGAACATCAACCCTTATAAGTTTCTGCTTATCTATTCTCATGACCAACATGAATAACCTCACACTTCCCCACATTATGCTCCATCTGCCACCTTGTTGCCCACTCACCTAACCTGTCTATATCCCTTTGCAGACGCTTTTGTGTTCTCCTCACAGTTTGCATTCCCACCTAGCTTTGTATCGTGTTGTTTGTGATCCAGATATAAAACGCTTTTAAAATTCTGGCACAAACCTGGAACCTGCGAGTGTCATCTCAAACATAAAAATTAGTTGCTCCATTGGGCTTAGAAATAGATCTTGCATTCTGTAAAAATGGCCTGGGAATGAGCAGACACACAGATGTTTTAAGGATACAAAGCAATTCTTCATCCTGCATTGGTGAACAAGTAGCGTCAGTTATCAAGACCAAGAAATAAGACCGTAAACACTGCAATGACCTCACCACAGTCTGATCGTGTCTTGGAAGGATACAGAATTCTGAACCACTGCATTCTGAGGCTTGTGCAATGAGTTTTACTTGTTACATAAACTATAAAGGAATCTTTGGCCCCAAGTTCAACATCCTGCCTGGTGGAAACCAGGCAGATGGGTGTGGGGGGAGACTGGGGGAGTTCAACTGAGGGAAGCAACTTACCCCTTTTTACCCCCCCCTGCATCCTGATGATAACCTCCTCTTTTGAGTGGGAGAGTGGGACACCAGCATGAAGGCAACAAAGCCCAGCTTTAAATTTGAAGATGATTAATTTTAGTTTGAGGCCTGAACCGGTGAGCAGTGATGGCTTCCCCTTCAGGTCTGACCTGCCAAGAGCTGGGTTGTGGGCCAGAAGAGGCCCACGGAGATGAGATTTTAAAACATTTTTTTATTTGGTTTCCATGAACAGCAAGAGGAACAGGAGGGCTCCTCCAGGCCCCACGAGGAAGCCTTGGGTCCCCCTCCCCTCTATCCTCCCCCTACCAGTTGCCTGCCAAGGACTGTTCCCATGGTCACACAAATGCACGTACACAAACACAGATATATCCCCGCCCCCACAGTATCAGTATGACAGACATTCCCAATGCTATTCGTGTGTCCTGTCAAATGAGATTGCCAAATTGGTCATAATTAGTGCAAGCTTTGAACAGTATATATAATTGAGGATTTGGGGCCATTAGGAATTGTGTTGAGACTGTCAAAACCCATTTCACTTAGGATGCTTAATAGCTACCAGAGGCAGTGATGGTGGTAGGGTACGTGGAGCAACCTTGTTTGAAACAAAATGTTGCCTTGCAAGACAAGAGAGGAAAACATTCGTAAGGGTAGGGCCTCACAATATCTGATACAAAGGTTGTCCTTTACTGGTGCACTAAGGTTTTCACAAAGGGATTATTTTCGCAATATCCACCTTATATAACCACAGCAACTACATGCCAAAAATAATTCAATGACTCTGAAATACTTTGGGGATGTCTGAGGATGTGAGGAGTGCTGTATGAATGCAAGGTCCATCTTCTTCATATTCTGAATTGATTTTCCCCTTCCTGGTTCCCCTTCCAGTGAGAGGTGTCTACACTCAGTTCACTACTTTTTCCACAGTAATACAACAGATATTGGATCATAGGAAATCATAGGAAATAGGAGCAGGAGTAGGCCATTCTGCCCACCGAGCCTGCTCCGCCATTCAAACAGATCATGGCCTATCATTTACCTCTATGCCATTTTTCCCCACTATCCCCATATCCCGTTGGTACTCAGTGGTAATGTTCCTGCACATGTTTGGCCACATAGACCTTTTCCCACTTTAAATATTGCGCCTGTTTGACCACACAAAAATATTTAACGATACTGCATATTGAAAAACTGGCCACGTACAACAACATTTTACAGGGAACATTGCTTAGTGGTATGGAGATTTGAAGCCTCCTCGGTCTGGTTTGTGATTGTATGATGCCTACTGATTCTCTGACGCGCTGTAGTAACATATAGGACTTCTTTTGATCAGAAAGTAAAATACTGCAGATGCTCAAAATCTGAAACAAAAACAGAAAACCCTGGAGCTCCTCAGCAAATCATCTGCAAAGAAATGAAAAATGCTAATGTTTCAGAAAGAAGAAAGACTTGCATTTATAGAACGCCTTCCACAACCTTAGGAGGTCCCAAAGCACTTTGCAGCTGATTAAGTATTTTTGAATGGGAGTCACTGTTGCAATGGAGCCAATTCAGATTTAGCATTTAACCAGAACTGGAAAATATTACAGATGAACAGCTTATTAGGAGGAACAGAGTGAGAGAAAAGGAGGGAGTGGGGCAAAAAAAGTCATGTAAATAAGAAGGGAAAAAAGAACAGACTGTGAAGGTGGAAAACAGGCGATGCTTAAATGTCAGAAGTGATGACAATGTAAGACAAAAAGAAGACATGACAAGGGAAATGAAAGACATAGACGAGACCCTGAGAATACAGCACCTCCTGGAATGAGAAGGGAGCAGTTTGGTGCTTGGATGAAGATCTCCCCATCAGTACACCGGTGGTGGGCCGGTGGCCTGACTCTTGTCTTCTGCTGGACTCCAGAGCACACAATTTAAAATATCAAAACTCTGTTGTCAGTGAAACTAAGAATTCTATGAATTAAAAGGGAAGTAGGTTAATTTTGAATGACCACCTAATCGTAAATGCCACCAAGAGAACTGTTTTTTGTGCTTACTGGTAACTGCTAATCTTTTTTTGTTTATCTGTTGTTTTACAAGTTAAGCCCGCAGGCCTCATGCAGGCATTGGACTGAGTTTTACCAGGCCTGGATGAGCGGGATACGCGGCTGGGGGTTGGTTGGCGGTAGGGGGGGGGGGCGAAAAATCGGGAGGGAACACACTCGCATGGAACCCCAACATTGTGACATCAGTTCTGAATTTTGCAGGTAGCAGGAAAATTAGATGGCGGACGTCACTACAAAGCAGCAGAATATCAATTTAACTTGCTTAGAACGTAATTAAATGGAATTTGCTTGCAATTGAATGGAATTTTACAGGGCATTCTGTATTTCACGAACTGCGCTCGGGGATCACGGGCCTTCAGATCCCCAATGCTTAAAGGTGGCAGTAACAAGACATGGCCTCAGTGCCGCCTCTGGGAGCCAGCCAATTTTGAAAGTCTTTGTTGGTTTGAAGGGGAAGAGTGGGGAGTGGAAGCCATTGACAGCCGATGGTGGGAGGCCTCTCAGGATGGGAGGTGCATCGGGTGGCGGTCCTGTAGGGTAGGAGCTGAAGGAGTCCAGATCGGAGGCAAAGGGGTCTTCAGCTCCGGCAATCCGGATGAACAAGGCAGCACTGCACGAAGGGCTGGCAGCTCTTTGAAGATGGCGCCTGCATCTGTCTTTCTGTCAGGTGACGCCGAGATTGTCGCTTTGTTGCCCACGCCAGCTCATCCATTGGTCAAGCCCCGCGCGCGCCTCCAGACCGTGGCAATGGCACCTGCTTCCGGTGCTGTGGCCGAGTCCCGCACTGTGCTTATAAAATTCTGCTCATTTTGTGAAGAATCTGCTCTTCAGTGACATCATGAAGTTCCAAATCAGTTTGGTTATGGCTTGGGATGAAGGATGTGGAAATCATTCATGTACAGGATGTCATTCAGAGGCTTAAATTAAGAAGCTATGAGCAGCAGCTGAATCTGTTCTTTTTGGAAGAGACTGAAGGGAGATGTGATCTGAGTTTCTAAAATTGCAAAGGAACTCACTGGCATGTGTGTAGAGAAATTCTTTTCATTGATCCAGGAGAAGAGAACAAAGGAATAAGATGTGGGGCGGCACAGTGGCGCAGTGGTTAGCACCGCAGCCTCACAGCTCCAGCGACCCGGGTTCAATTCTGGGTACTGCCTGTGTGGAGTTTGCAAGTTCTCCCTGTGTCTGCGTGGGTTTTCTCCGGGTGCTCCGGTTTCCTCCCACAAGCCAAAAGACTTGCAGGTTAGCAGGTAAATTGGCCATTATAAATTGCCCCTAGTATAGGTAGGCGGTAGGGAAATACAGGGACAGGTGGGGATGTTTGGTAGGAATATGGGATTAGTGTAGGATTAGTATAAATGGGTGGTTGATGGTCAGCACAGACTCGGTGGGCCAAAGGGCCTGTTTCAGTGCTGTATCTCTAATCTAATCATTACAAACTTTGACCTAAGCATAACTTAAGGAATCATAACTTGACCTAGAGCTGTTAACTTTGGCACTGACTATCATCGTATGCACAGAAAGCAAACTTAGCTGAAGAGATATAGTAAGAGATCCTGGATTTTAAAGAGAGGAGTTGGCCAATGAGTAGGTGTAGGGAAGTGGGTGGATAGGGGGTGGGGGGAGGACTGGATAAGCAGGGTATTTTAGGAGTTCAGCTGTCTCTGAGATGACTTACTTGATGATGGGAAATTGGAACTTAGTTGATCCTCGGTAGCAGAATCACTAATCTGATACCTGAGCCAAGCAGGTCTGCACTACACCAGAGCACTATTGAAAATCAACCAGTCAACTTGGCTTATTTGTGAGATATGGAGAGACGGACCTCTCAGTGGGGGCTGGGATTCTTCCCACTTGGCTCCAAATAACCCTGCAACCATATCCCTAACTGATATAGTGGTTTAGTGGAATGTGGAATGCTTGCTAGTGGT
Source organism: Heterodontus francisci (assembly GCF_036365525.1). Taxonomy (NCBI): domain Eukaryota; kingdom Metazoa; phylum Chordata; class Chondrichthyes; order Heterodontiformes; family Heterodontidae; genus Heterodontus; species Heterodontus francisci. The sequence continues at coordinate 14,783,983 of NC_090406.1, forward strand.
CTGTGCTGCTACGCGCTCCAGTTTTAGCCAGTTAAATTCCAATGGTGTTCTTACGTTTACTTGGAGCTTCCCTAAGCCTGAGCTCTTGCCAACTTGCACCTAAGTGCTCTGGGTTTACATAAAGTGGGGTGCATTCCTACACAGAGCGAGACTATGCACTGCATATCAAGAAAATGGAAACTCTGTGCATGTAGATTGCTCAGTAGTTTCATTTGGAGACTTGTAAACATGGCGTTTAAGTGCATTCGACAGCTGGTTAACCAAAATGAAAAGAGAAGTAGTACCAAAGCCTTAAGGAAATGAAAATGATCTCAGTGGATCCTTTTATTTCAAAATAAGGCAAAGTGTACAATGGGCAAAGGCACTTTGACCATTTTTTTTTAGAATTAGAATTAGAACATTACAGCGCAGTACAGGCCCTTCGGCCCTTGATGTTGCGCCGACCTGTGAAACCATCTGACCTACACTATTCCATTTTCATCCATATGTCTATCCAATGACCACTTAAATGCCCTTAAAGTTGGCGAGTCTACTACTGTTGCAGGCAGGGCGTTCCACGCCCCTACTACTCTCTGAGTAAAGAAACTACCTCTGACATCTGTCCTATATCTATCACCCCTCAACTTAAAGCTATGTCCCCTCGTGTTTGCCATCACCATCCGAGGAAAAAGACTCACTATCCACCCTATCTAACCCTCTGATTATCTTATATGTCTCTATTAAGTCACCTCTCCTCCTCCTTCTCTCTAACGAAAACAACCTCAAGTCCCTCAGCCTTTCCTCGTAAGACCTTCCCTCCATACCAGGCAACATCCTAGTAAATCTCCTCTGCACCCTTTCCATAGCTTCCACATCCTTCCTATCATGCGGTGACCAGAACTGCACGCAATACTCCAGGTGCGGTCTCACCAGAGTTTTGTACAGCTGCAGCATGACCTCGTGGCTCCGAAACTCGATCCCCCTACTAATAAAAGCTAACACACCATATGCCTTCTTAACAGCCCTATTAACCTGGGTAGCAACCTTCAGGGATTTATGCACCTGGACACCAAGATCTCTCTGTTCATCTACACTACCAAGAATCTTCCCATTAGCCCAGTACTCTGCATTCCTGTTACTCCTTCCAAAGTGAATCACCTCGCACTTTTCCGCATTAAACTCCATTTGCCATCTCTCAGCGCAGCTCTGCAGCCTATCTATGTCCCTCTGTACCCTACAACATCCTTCGGCACTATCCACAACTCCACCGACCTTAGTGTCATCCGCAAATTTACTAACCCACCCTTCGACACCCTCTTCCAGGTCATTTATAAAAATGACAAACAGCAGTGGCCCCAAAACAGATCCTTGCGGTACACCACTAGTAACTAAACTCCAGGATGAACATTTGCCATCAACCACCACCCTCTGTCTTCTTTCAGCTAGCCAATTTCTGATCCAAAGCTCTAAATCACCTTCAACCCCATACTTCCGTATTTTCTGCAATAGCCTACCGTGGGGAACCTTATCAAACGCCTTACTGAAATCCATATACACCACATCCACTGCTTTACCCTCATCCACCTGTTTGGTCACCTTCTCGAAAAACTCAATAAGGTTTGTGAGGCACGACCTACCCTTCACAAAACCGTGCTGACTATCGCTAATGAACTTATTCTTTTCAAGATGATTATAAATCCTGTCTCATAACCTTTTCCAACATTTTACCCACAACCGAAGTAAGGCTCACAGGTCTATAATTACCAGGGCTGTCTCTACTCCCCTTCTTGAACAAGGGGACAACATTTGCTATCCTCCAGTCTTCCGGCACTATTCCTGTCGACAACGATGACATAAAGATCAAGGACAAAGGCTCTGCAATCTCCTCCCTAGCTTCCCAGAGAATCCTAGGATAAATCCCATCTGGCCCAGGGGACTTATCTATTTTCACACTTTAATATCTTCCTTCCAGCAGACCAGGGATAATTCGCACTGACATCAATATGCAAGCTGCCAAATTTCATTCATTGAACAACGAGTTTATAGAAATTGTACCCAACATGAAATTAATGTATGTTTCAACTTTTAATAATGGGATAATGAGAAGAGAAAAAGATGCTGGAGTATTAGATTAATTGCTAATAATTTACTGGATAACTGGTGTAGGACTGACCAAGGAGGTCCCAGGTTCAATCACTTCATGGTCACAGGAAACCTCCGAATTATTATACAGAAAAATTCCAACTATACAGCACCAGCTGTTCCTCCAATTAAAAAGCATCTTTCCCATTGTTTAATTCCTTCCTTTTCCATCTTTCCCTGAAGGAATGGAATGCTGCTGCTGGGTTACAGCCTACCAGTGTTGGCAAGCCTCTGGCACCTCATTCAACTGGACTTTCTTCATGAGTGAGCAGAGACAACAAAGCCTAGATTTGCCGGTTGGGTCGGCCCAATTGATTTGAAGAGGGGAAAATTGTTATTGCTGGCAGGTGCAGGAAACCAGTGCCCATTTTTGATGGTCCCTTGTAAATAAGGCGAAAATAATGTTAAAATACTTATTTTCCCATCATTCCTACTTCATTTGGCTGTCCCCACTTCTCAACCACATAATATAGGTATCAAAGGATGTTGGGCGTTATGGACAAAGTAGAAGAACCCCATGTTACTGTTTCCAATGGCTATAGGGTCAATACGCCAAGGGTACAGATTTTAGGTGATTGGCAAAAGAACCAGAGGTGACATGAAGAAAAATGTTTTAACACAACGAATGGTTAGGATCTGGAATGCACTGCATGATAGAGTGGTGGAAACATAGTCAACAGTAGCCTTCAAAAGGGAATTGGATAAAAAAAAGTACTTGAAGGAGAAAAAAAATTGCAGGAATATGGGAAAAGAACCGATGAGTGGGACTAACTGGATTGCTCTTTGAAAGTGTTGATGCAAGCTTGATGGGCCAAATGGTTTCCTTCAGCGCTGTACTTTCTATGATTCTATGATTTACCTTGAAGAGTCAGTTTAAAGCCTATTTCTGATGTGCTTTTGGAGGAGTCATGAGTCTTTTTCCCCCCTATTGCCGTCTACTTTGTTTCTGCTCTGATGGCTTTTGCTGTGGGGCTGCTATTCCTCCATTCTCCCTCATTCCACAAACCATTTCACACAGGATATGATGCATTTCTGATCTGGAAATGCTGTTATTTTTTGGAAGAAGGGGATGAATACCAAACTGGTCAGCCAGCATCAGGGGCACATGAAACCCACCCACAAGTGCCTGCTACACCAGAATATTCAGGTAAAAGCACATGTTGTTACATTTGATAGAGAAAGCTTCACTTTATGAAGGAAGTCATCACTCAGTGTGCTTTATACTGCACCCAGGCCTATTGTGCGCCTCTGTCATAGATGCCACTGTTAGCAGATTTCCCATGGTTATGGTCGCAGCAAAGGGTTGTTAGTCCTGCAACAATAATTTCCACGTGATTCAGGCCTAAGTGGTTTAAAACAACAAGCTTTAATTTTCCACTAATATTCATTATAAGCCCACCAACAGCTACCTTGACTACACTTCCTCACACCCTGCATCCTGTGAGGACTCCATTCCATTCTCCCAGTTTCTCCGCCTCCAACGCATCTGTTCTGATGATGCAACCTTCCACAACCGTGCTTCTGATATGGAGTCATAGAGAGATACAGGACTGAAACAGGGCCTTCGGACCACCAAGTCAGTGCCGACCAACAACCACCCATTTATACTAATCCCATATTCTCTACCACATCCCCACCTTTCTCCTACCACCTACCTACACTAGGGGCAATTTACAATGGCCAATTTACCTATCAACTTGCAAGTCTTTGGCTGTGGGAGGAAACCAGAGCACCCAGTGGAAACCCACGTGGTCACAGGGAGAACTTGCAAACTCCGCACAGGTAGTACACAGAACTGAACCTGGGTCACTGGAGCTGTCAGGCTGCGGTGCTAACAACTGCACCACTGTGCCTCCCTTTTTGTCTTCCTTTTTCCTCAATCGAGGAATTTCCCCCCCCCCCCCCCCCCCCCATTGTGGTTGACAGGGCCCTCAATCGTGTCTGACCCATTTCCCTCACTTCTGCCCTCAACCCTTCCCCTCCCTCCCAGAACTGCAATAGGGTTCCCCTTGTCCTCACTTTCCACCCCACCAGTCTACACATCCAAAGGATCATCCTCCGCCATTTCCACTACCTCCAGCATGATGCCACCATGAAACGCATCTTCCTTTCCCCTCCCCTGTCAGCATTCTGAAGGGATCATTTCCTCCACGACATCTCGTCCCTTCCCATAGCACCTTTCCATGCAATCACAAGAGGTGTAATACCTGCCCTTTTTATCTCCTCTCTCCTCACCATCCAAGGCCCCAAACACTCTTTCCAGGTGAAGCAGCGATTTACTTGTACTTCTTTAAATTTAATATACTGTATTCACTGCTCACAATGCAGTCGCCTCTGCAATGGGGAGACCAAGCGCAGAATGGGTTACCATTTTGCAGAACACCTCCGCTCAGTCCGCAAGCATGATCCCAAGCTTCCGGTTGCTTGCCATTTCAATTCAGCACCCTGCTCTCACGTTCACATTTCTGTCCTTGGCCTGCTGCAGTGTTCCAGTGGACATCAAGGCAAGCTTGAGGAACAGCACTTCATTTTCCAATTAGGCACGCTACAGCCGGCTGGACTCAACATTGAGTTCAACAATTTCAGAGCATGACTGGCCTTTTTTATTATTATTTTATTTCAGTTTTTAACTATGTGCCTTCCTTAAAGTTGGGTTTTTCACATTTGTGTTTTTGGACAGAGCTGTTCATTATTCTGTCATTAACGCTCTCTCTGGACTAATGTTTTGTCTTTCACCACACCATTAGCACTCCCTTTGCCTTTGTCCCATGACATCTTTGTTATTTAATCTCTCCTGCCCTCTACCCTATGACACACCTTCCCTTTTGTTCTCTTCCCCCTACTTCACTTGCTTAAAACCTATGACATTGCTAACCTTTGCCAGTTCAGATGAAAGGCCACAGACCTGAAATGTTAATTCTGCTTCTCTCTCCACAGGTGCTGCCAGACCTGCTGAGTAGTTCCAGCATTTTCTGTTTTTATTTCAGATTTCCAGCATGCGCAGTATTTTGCTTTTAGCTTCAATAAACATTATTATCGTCACTGGGCTAACAAGCCTTTTGTCACGATCGTAACCACAGGAAATCCACTAACGTTGGCATCTCCTGGGTGTGCCCAAGTTAAAGGTTTAAAAATAACAAGTGTTCAATATATATTGAAGCTTGTGGCTTAAAATCACTCAGGCCTGAATCTAAGCAGAGATTATTGTCGCAGGATTAACAACCTTTGCTGCGACTGTATCTGTGGGAAATCTGCTACCACCGCTGTTAAGGTCCATAGCCTGGAAAGGGTGCAGCCCTTACTGTTGTTCCATCTGAGATCAACTAACTCAGCATAGATTAGTACTTAATACTGAGAACTCATAGTTTGGGTGGCTCATTATCACAATAGATGAGCATTTATTTATCGAGCAGTTGGGAAGTCTGTATTGTCTATATTTATGAAATTTTCCTTCTATCTTAGATCTCAAGCACATCAATAGCAAGGAACTGCTTTCTCTCAGACAGTTGGCAGTGCCAGTGTTCACACTGACCATAGGTGCCTGTGATTCCAGCCCAGGACTGACTTTCTCTCATGAAACCTCTATTGGGCAACTCCCTGAGAATGGCTCTGACATCGAGATCTTGGCATGCGTGGACTTGCAGGCACAAACTTGTATACCCAGTGTTTTGCAGCGTTTCAAAGACCTCCTCTGAACCAATCTAGCACACCACCCTTCATTGAGATTTTTAAATAGATCAGCCTTCTTAAAGCAGTCTGGCCCAATTTATCTACCTGTGTTCTGATGAGACCACAGCAGAAAATTTAGAAGGAACCAGAGCAAAAATACACTTTTAAAATTAAAATCTTTTTTTTTCCCCTGAGGCTTTCTTGAATATTCCTTTTGACACAGAGACATTTAAATGAAAATGTAAAACAAAGCCAACAGTAACTCACCACAGGGTGGCAGGATAAAGTTTCTAGTTTAAACTTGATAATTACTTGCATATGGTTTGATCGTGGTAGTCTTTACAGCAGGAAATTGTTGTTTGCGACATAACCCTACAAGTAATTTTTGCATCTGTATCACAAAGACTGCTATTTTAACAGAGGTGTTAACCTGGTTATTATTAAATGGATTAACGCCTCCACTAATATAATGGGCGAAGGAATGCAGTCATTTCTTGGCTTACGCCTTTCTAATTGTTTTCATACTTGAGAAATTGACCAGAGTCAATCATCTGCTTTTATTTTAAACAGGAAGTTGTTAGTCACTGAATAATCTGGGATCAGCAAGTAAAATGGAGAAATATTACTAAAACAAAATACTGTGGATACTGGAAATCAACAGAGAATGCTGCAAATACTCAGAGGGTCAGACAGCATCTGTGGAGAAAGAAACAGAGTTACCGTTTCAGGTCAATGACTTTTTGTCAGAACTGAACAAGAGGAAATATTACCGTTGACAAGTACAAAGCAACTTTGCACCTGAGCTATAGGGCTAAAGTTTTGTTTGACAGGTCACTCACCCATACACTGTTAACAGGTCCAGGGCGATTTCAGACTCGCTGAACTGACCAGGCCTTTGTGTAAAAGAGTGAATTGTAAAATAGGGTTTGTCATTTTACTGCCACTTATGCTCACCTTGTAGCACTCTTGAGCCCAAGACAGAAGATTGTGGGTTTAAGCCCCACACGACGATCTGAGCATTTGGTCAAGGCTGAATCTATGTTTAGTTAGAGCACAGATAGAGCAATCCTTTCCAGTCTGTGGGCTTTATTTTGTTCTCAGCCCGACGGGGTTCCATGGCAGGGGTGACCGGAGAATCGGAGCAGCAGCGACCACCATGGAGCCCTACATTGGGATTGCTGGGCCCGATCTTCCCGGCGGTGGCGAGGCTCCGTAGCAGCACCTCCACCGCTCTGCGACGGGACTCTACTTTAAATATTTAAAATAGCTTTCTGCATAAATTTAAATTTAATTCCGCACGATCTTACCTTCAGTTTCCAATCTTGAGCACTCACGCGCCTTCACTTTCCCATCCAGGAGAAGCTGGCACCAGCGAGGTGGGGAAGGGGTCAACTCTGCATTTTAGTTTAGTTTAGTTTAGAGATACAACACTGAAACAGGCCCTTCGGCCCACCGAGTCTGTGCCAACCATCAACCACCCACTTATACTAATCCTACACTAATCCCATATTCCTACCACATCCCCACCTGTCCCTATATTTCCCTACCACCTACCTGTACTAGGGGCAATTTTATAATGGCCAATTTACCTACCAACCTGCAAGTCTTTTGGCTTGTGGGAGGAAATCGGAGCACCCGGAGAAAACCCACGCAGACACAGGGAGAACTTGCAAACTCCACACAGGCAGTACCCAGAATTGAACCCGGGTCGCTGGAACTGTGAGGCTGCAGTGCTAACCACTGCGCCACTGTGTCGCCCTATTATTTAGTGTATGGGGTGGTGGGGGGGAGGGGGGCAGGGGGCAACTCTGCATGATGTAGTGTATAACTAAACTCTGCATTATGTTGTACTGTGTGCAGACATGGCAGCCTTTTAAAATTGGTGCCAGGACCTGCTCCTGCATCAGGTGACGCCGTGAACGGTGATGCCAGTGCCGCCCTGGCATGTGATGGGGGTGGGGGGACACCTTCCATCAATATATTAAGAGGCCGTCCGCGTGTAATCGCAGCAGCGCGGCTGCGCAGGTCATGTGGGGGACGTCCGCCATGTTCAGTGCTCGTTACCGCTCCCAGTGGCAGGACTACACATGAACATAAACAGTGGTGTAGGTCTGGGTGCAGCATAAAGAACAACTGTATGGTGCATTCCTTAGTAAAGTGAAGCTTCCATATGCACTGCTCCTCTAACAAATGTGGGCACGGGTGCTTTTACCTGTATATTCTGGTATAGGGACACTTGGGTACAGAGGTGTTAAGTGCTCCTGGTACTGATGCTCCTGGTACTGCACTGTCAGTCATGCTTGCTTTTTTGATGAGGCTTGTTCAGGTGGACTTAAACGATCTTGTGGCATATTCTTGGTGTCCTGACAAAAATTCCTCCCTCAGGCAGCACCACCAAAAAGCAGATTAGCTGGCCAATCATCTCATTTGCTTTTTGTGGGATCTTGCCATGCACAGATTGCCTCTGCATTTTCCCATCTAACAGAAGTGCCTGTGCTTCAAAACTAATTAATTGGATATGATATAAATGCAAGTTCAATTTTTTTTTTGAGTATTCAGCTCATACATTGAGGTGTTGAAATAATTCTTAATATTGTGGTGATAAAGTTGGTAAGATATCGGGATTAATTTAACACCTGAATATTAACTCTTATGCAATTAGAATAAAACTTAAATTCATTTTAAATTAAAGTAATCTTAAATGAAAAATACATTTTTAATTTATTTTTATTTCTGTTCTATTCTTTTATAAATACAGGGAAAGGACAAAGATATGTGATTAGAGTTGACAGCTCTGCTTGAAGGGCTAGTACTCTAATGAGCCACCTCTGTAATTTCTATGATATTACTGCTTTATCCTCTATTTTTACCCTATTTCTCTTCTCCTTATTCTTTCTTTTTGTATTTTACCTTCTCTTTGTCTCAATGTGATGCATCCCATTCTCCGTCTGTTGCTGTTGAAAATAAGTTTACAAAGTGATATTTTTCTGCTGGATCCTTCCACTCCTCCTCAGCAAAGTAATTCACTCCTAATCGGCTTAGCTCTTTTGCCTCTGAGTCAAAAGGCTGTGGGTTCAAGCCCCGTTATTTACTTAAGTACATAATCCCGGTTGACACTCCTGTGCTGTATTCCATGCTGGTAGCTCCTGTAATTTGGATGAGATGTTAAGCCAAGACTCTGTCTGCCGTTCAAGGTGGACTTAAAAGATCCCATGGCACTATTTGAAGAGGAGCAGGGGTGTTCTTCCAGAGTTCTGGCTAACATTCCTTCCTCAAAGGAAAAAGAACTACCAAAAACAGATTCATTACTTATTTATCTAATTGTCTACTTGTGGGATTTTGCTGTGTGTAAGTTGGCTTTCAGGTTTGCCTTTGTAACAAGAATAACTGCACTTCAAAAATAATTCATTGTTTATGAAGTACTTTGGAATGTTCTAAGATGTAATACAGTGCCATATAAAAAGTAATCTCTTTCTCTAATTGGTTGGCAACAAGCTCCTAAGACTGTTTTATTTCAGTCAATTGAAGCCAAGAATGATGAAGTTCAGCAAAATCACATCATCTTTTAACACCATATTCGATGAGTTGCCTTGCTTCCAGTCTCAGAAGACAGACTGATGCTAAGGTTAAAATGTTTGCGGCCTTGTGAATAAAATCATTGTGCAGTGTAATATGAAGCCATGTAGACAAGAAGCTCTAATGTTCAACCCTCGATATGAGAGTGAGCTGATCTTAGTCAGGGCAGCAGTTCAGATGCTACAACTGACTTCTGACCTTATGGAGAGGAGGAATAAAATCAGCTAGGCCTTCCGTTCCTGATCATTATCCAGTGACTTTTGCTGTACATGTAGATTTGGAGTGAGAACAGGATTGAACTCGGCTATGTGATCTAAAATCTGGCCAATGCTCACTGTCAAGGCTCACATACAAAGATGACCATTTGATTGAGGTACTGGTGGGCTATTGGTGCCAGTGTCGGTGAAACTGTGCCTAACAATAGCTGATGCCTTCAGGAGGAGAATGAAGGGAAGAGTTGAAAAAGAAAAAGACAAAATGTTTATGATGTTATGATTGAAAGATTATGAGGCATTCGCATTGAAACATTCTGGGGCCTTACCATATCAATCAGCAGCAGCTACTGGAAACAAAATGTGAAGCTGCAATTACAAACAGTTTAAGCACAGCATATTGCAGAAAATTAGCAATTTTTCACTGTCAGTAACACTAGCATTCATTTTCATATTTCCATTAACTTCAAATGGGATGAATTACAATTGATTTTACAACTATAAGCTGGCAGACTTAAGAAACTCATAACAAATGTCAGCATTAAGCCCTTCCCAGCTGAGTATTTCTCAATTAGAAGCAATGCAGAGTTTACATTATCGTAACAAAGGCTTCTCAAATATACAGCAACAACTTTCATTTCTGTAGTCCCCTAGAGCACTATAGCAAATTTTGAGTGGACAGTAACTAAGGAAAAAGAAAATAGTAAGGAAGACAAAAGAAGCACAATTGAAAGGAAGGATCTTAAGAAGGATTTTGCAGACAGGGAGCAAGGTGAGAAGGAAGAGATGCTGAAGGAAGCAGTTCATTAGAATCGGGGTATATAGGCTGAAGAAACAACAACTGATGGTGGAGTGGAAGAACCAGGGAAGAAGTCAGGATGTGTTGGAGAAGCAGATAGTGCATGTGCCAGTATAGTAAGGAAGGGTTCAAAGAACAAGGGACGGATAAAACAATAGAGGGATTTGAAGGTGAGGATGGGAATTTTAGCATTAATTTTCAGGGACAATGGAAACCAATGGAGCTTGGACAATGAGGACAGGGATAATGGAGATGGGGGCATTTATGCAGGTGAGAACAGCTGCTTGGTTAAGTTCAGGAGGCGGTGGCATAGTGGTAATGTCACTGGACTAGCAATGCAAAGGGCCAGGCTAGTGCTCTGGGGACATGGATTTGAATCCCACCATAGAAGATGGTGAAGTTTGAATTCAATTATTAATCTGGAATTAAAAAGCTAGTCTAATGGTGACCATGAATTGATTGCTGTAAAATCCATCTGGTTCACTAATGTCCATTAGGAAAGGAAATCTGCTGTCCTTATCTGGTCTGGCCTACATGTGACTCCAGACCAATCGCAATGTGGTTGACTCTTAAATGCCCCCTGAAATGGCCGAGCAAGTCATTCAGTTCAAGGGCAATTAGGGATGGGCAATAATTTCCGGCTTAGCCAGCAACGCCCACATCCCGTGAACAAATAAAAAAAGCTTATAGTTTATCCACCGAGGCAGTTGTCTTTTCTTCACTTTCTGAACAACGCTATAAATTAAATGTTGACTAGGGCTAAATTTGAGGATAACATTGTGCAGGAAACTTAGATTCAGACTGTTCGGATTAACTACTTTGAGATCTTACAGTCTTGATGTGATTCCAGTCCAAAACATAAAATAGTGCACAACATCTAACCCAAGATGCTACCCAATCTCTCAAGCATGAATTTTCCACATGGGAGATGACAAATTCTTAATGTCTGCTAAAGCTACCTTGTTAAAGTATGTAACGCCAACCATCATTATCTAAATCTAGACCTTAATTATGAAGAATATCGGCAATGTCAGTAGAATGTTGAACATTCTCTAAGGAGTTAAGAAATTCTTCTGTAAGTGTCTACTTCCATGTCTATGTAGCAGAGATAGACTCCATTATAACCTGTAATGTACTAGGATCAGAAATTCTCTCCCAAGCTGGGAGTTGAGGTGAGAGTCAACTCAGTGTTGAAGTTGCTTTGATTCAAAAGGAGATCAACATCAGGAGACTGTCCTTCGGCAGTCCTTAAAAGCCAGAAAAGAGCAGGTGATACTCAGACTGCTGTATTTCCCAACAGCATGTAAAATTGCTTATTCAGAGGTGGACAGAAAGAGATGACAATAAAAGAACACGCTTGCGAGAGTAAGAGAAAGACAGAAAGAGCGAGAGACAAAAGGCAGGTAATTTTGACTTTGTACAATAGTTATAAGTCAATGGAAATAAAAATTAGGGGAGATGTAAAACAGACCACCACCACGCAACGTTAAAATGTACCCAGGGAAAGAATGTAGAGAGAAAAAATAGAGAGGGAAGGCAAGCAGAGAATAATTTTACCAAAGGGAGAAACCGATTGATTTACTGGTGTGTGAGCACAGTGCCATGAAAGAAGCAGTAGGATGAATAAAATGTGTTGTTGCTATCAATGCTGGGGATATTTATTGTTGCAGAAGATAAATTTTGTTACTAGATGCTACTCTGTGCTACATAATGACAGAAAGTGAATACTGTAATCATACAATTTTGTGACAAGGGATCAATGGATTATTAATTAGTACCAATAGTTCAGGAGTTCAATGACCTATCAAAAAATTAGACTAAGAGGACTAGCACCAACTCTGCCATACTTTGGCAAACATTAAAGAATATTAAATCTATATTCAATAAATTCTGAAGTGGTATATAGTAAAATTCTAATAGTAAGATTTTTTTTCTGATGGCCACATAGGATGTATAAACTAGAATGATCTCAGCTAATGCACTAAGTTTGTCAAATTTAGAGATACAACACTGAAATAGGCCCTTCGGCCCACCGAGTCTGTGCCGACCATCAACCACCCATTTATACTAATCCTACACTAATCCCATATTCCTACCACATCCCCACATATTTCCCTACCACCTACCTATACTAGGGGCAATTTATAATGTCCAATTAACCTATCAACCTGCAAGTCTTTGGCATGTGGGAGGAAACCGGAGCACCCGGAGGAAACCCACGCAGACACAGGGAGAACTTGCAAACTCCGCACAGGCAGTACCCAGAATCGAACCCGGGTCGCTGGAGCTGTGAGGCTGCGGTGCTAACCACTGCGCCACTGTGCCGCTGTGGAGGATAAAATTATTCTAAAATTAAAATGGTAAATTTTTACTATAGTTGCATTGTAATATTAGATTCATCTTCATATAGCTAGAAAGAAAATTCTGTGATGGGATGCCAGTTTTCTTTGAAGATTTTGTTTTGCCGTCCAACTTTTTGCTCTGCTCTCCTGAAGGTGCAGACTCATGCCAAAGTACAATTCCTTTGGTCCAGGCTAACTTTTGGTACCTCACATAACTGTCCATTTTTTACATGTGAGCTGAGTTGGTGAGTGTTGGGACATTGTTGGACAGTAAGGAGGCCACTTTGGTCAAACTCGATCCCATCCTTCCCCACGCACAAGGACTTTCTAGCTTGAGTCACTGGACAGTAATCAGCGGCGGTAACCCTAACTCCCTCCCCGAGCCCATGGGCCGAAAAAAAACAATTATAGCTTCTCAACCAGTGCCAGGGCTGACATCGGCTAACTTGACATGGACTGAGATGCGATCCTGGCTCTTTCTTGTCTATTTGCTCAGTTTGATATGAGGAGAACCATTGAGGGAGTAGCATGTATTTGGGTGGGAGGAGGGGTTGGTGATTGGCGGGGTGGGGGGGTGGGGGGCAGTGGTAGGTGGCTTCTGAGCTCTGTTAGAGAGACTACCAGTGACAACAAAGCTAAATAGAGGTCTCTGCCAGCAATTGTGCTGGTTCTGCCATTTTCAGGTCTGGGTTCTGGGTGGGTTGAACTTTCAGTCTCAGAATGAAGCCTTTTGTCATGCAGAATAAATTGGGGTTGGGGGACAGGATTCATTAACACTGAAAGCAGGTCCTGTTGCACCAAAGACTGAAGTCAATACCCTCAAAGAAGCAACACCAGGGAATGGATCACTCTTAAAATAATGTAATAACTTATTCAAATTGTTTGAAATGGTTTCATTAACAAACATGGCAACAATGCATAACCATAAAAAGTCACAAAATGAGACAAGACCAGAAGTAATACTGCTATTCTCTCAAGAGGCCATTCTGTTTCACTACAGCACAAAAAATAAATCATTCATAATATCAGCAGCCTCATGATAAAGTCTTATCAGAACAGCAGGGACTGCCTAATGGGATTCAGCTTGCAATGTGTTCCACTCTCAATGTGCCCTAGGCTCTGTTTGTTTCAAGCAATCATTGAATGTTACTTCTGTTCACTAATTTCAATTCTGATCATTTAAAAAAACCTTGCATTTTTACTTATTGAATTTCATTTGTTTTGTTCCAGAGATGCCAGACATCAGTAAAATAAAAATTATTGGGATGAAACGAATTCAAACCCCACTCAGAGCTGATTTTGCTAATCTCAGCCAGGGTCATAGTTAGCCAGGGTGGTACTGGCTGGGTATTATGATTAGCATCAGCAACCGTAGGCTTGGGAGCGGGGGATGGTGAGGGGGAAATCAGCTAGAGTTCCTGCTCAAGATCACTATTCCCAATGTGAACATATGTAGACATCAGGGCAGGATTAAGGTCTGCTCTGCCTTTGAAGGACAAGTAGCCAGCCTGTCCTTTCACATATAGCATGACCACATGGGACAGATACTAGAGGCTCCCAGTGCCCATGGAACCCTACCCAGAGCTAGTGGAGAGCAGAAAACTGGGGAATGGAAACATATAAAGTGATGAAAAACCGAAATGTTGCTGAGCTTCCTTAAAAGTTCATGGCAGCATTGAGCTGTACTATTCCAAAAGAAAAGGTAAAAATTAGGATGACAACAACAACAAAGACTTGCATTTATATAGCAGCTTTAACACAGGCACTTCACAGGAGTGTTATCAAACAATATTTGACACCAAGACACAAAAGGAGATATTAGGATAGGTGACGAAAAGCTTGGTCGAAGAGGTAGGTTTTAAGGAGCATCTTAAAGGAGGAGAGAGAGTGGTAGAGAGGCAGAACAGTTTAGGGAGGGAATTCCAGAGCTTAAAGCCTACACAGCTGAAAGTACACCTACCAATGATGGAGAAATAAAAATCAGGGATGCACATGACTACCATCACTATCCATTAGTAGTTTATGTCCCATGGCACTATAATCCCTTTCCCTTCCTAAGTGACTAGAGCACCCCTTGAGCTATACAATTTTTAGGAGAAGCGTAGAGATCGAGGGAGGGTGTATTTTTTCGGAGCAGGTTGAGTGAAAAGGCAAGACCAGGAATCAGCTGCTGTTTCCAAAAGTGTTGCATTAACAGCAATAGCAATAACTTTTGTGATTAAATGCATGTTTCTCAGAATGAATTTTAATCCATTCTGAGCTTTAATGATTTCTTCACGACCCAAGAGAGAGGGAGGGAGGAGGACGTTCTGAAAAAGGAAGAAGAATCACAGACCACGCTAACCTTGCTGCATTAAAGGAACCTCTAACAGGCAATCAACAAAATCTAACTTTGGCCGTCAGACCCAATAATTGAATGGCAATGAGTGAGTACAGCTGCATGGCACCATTGTCTTTCTGAGTGGGTAATTGTAAATGTGAGAGATCAAAACTGGAGGCTACATTGGCACAGAAACATGGGTCAATGACCCACAGTGCACTTTACCAACTACAAGCACAAGTGTGATGTGCAGCTCCAAGGGATCATCCCAGGAACCAATGCCAACCGAGAAAGGTCATGAACTTCAGCAGCAGCTTACTCGCTGGCGGTCGAGAGTTTGGGCGGTGTGGATCTGAGGCGCAGTAGGAATTCTCAGTGGTAGAGCAGTGCTGTTGGCAGTAGAGCGAAGTGCTTCTAATCTGGGACACATTAATGCTGTCTCCAGTTTGTGGGGAACAGCTCATTAAACTGGAGTACTCCTGGTCCCTGGATAGTGAGTAGGTGTAATGTACGATTCCAGGTGAGGTTGGAGATGCTGATGCCTGAATGAGAGTGTGTGTGGTGGTACAGGGGGAAGGTGGAGGAGCATCCTGCTGTTCCTTAATGCTGTTAATTATGGGCATTACCAAGCTGCCTGGTTGGGCTAATATGACTGCAGCAGCAAATCTTTTGATTTGTAATATCAACAGTTACAAATGATGCATAACCAGCACTGCAACTGCTACAAACCAGCGAAGGAAGAAGTAGCCTGCTGGCATCCGTTCAAAATGATCCTTACGCCAGAAGTCCTGACAGATGGCTCTGAAGGGAATGGAAATGAGTCTTTTCTTGTCAAGGCACAAGGGCATCAGCAGTGAAGAAAATACAATCGAAAAGGTGTCATTCTCCTAGAGGGCGAATGCTTGTTATTTGCTCAGAACAATAAATAATATTCAGTGCAACAGTACAAAAAAGATGCTTCGTATGCGAGACGGATTTATTCTGCTGGTAGCAATCGAACTAATCATAGTGTTAGCAAAGTTCTCAAATTTAAATAATGCACAAATAATTAATGGCCCATCTGCTTCTTCATTCACCTTTCCTCCTGGTCCAATTTGATCTGTTTTCTATTCAATACCTATTTTTAAACTGCACTGTGTGGCAGTCGTCTACACAATTGCTTTCCTTCGGAATAGCCTTAGCCAGAGACTGTAAATATTTTAAATGAGCAATTATCCTATGACAACTGTTTCATTACCACCACCATTTGAATTCTATTATTTGTGTTTTTGGTAAGAGGGATGGGGAGAAGTGGCGAATCAAAGGTGAATATTTGCACTCAATGTGAGTGCTGAGTAGAGTGTTTGTTTTGCATCCAGTGTCAGTGTCAGGCCCAAGTCTGATATAGCGTGGGCTGGGTTCAGAGCAAAGCTCTGTCTACTCTGTCACAGCAATTAGGTCTGTCCTCCCCTGCTAGCTTCCTTGGAGATTGGCATCAAGGGAAAGTAAACTGGCAAACAAACATGAGTAGCATCAGCAGGTGGTTTTTACCACTATACTGTCATGTGAAACTATAATTTATTAACAGCATCACTCAGCTATTATTTTAATGGCTGCTGCTATGCCAACTCAAGGCTCTTGCTGCCAGTTGTTTCTGTTTTCCAATGGGAGTAAATCTGTCACCCATTCCTCCTGACCTGCGTTGCAATGAATGTATCTCTAGGAGAGGCAAGCCTACTGGTGAGCGATTAAGCAGCAATATGTGCTTTCCTGCATTACTACACGAGAGAGTGGGCAGAGCAGAAGAAAGAACTTGCCATTATTATAGAACCTTTTACATCTCAAAGTGCTTCACAGTCAGTGAAATACATCTTAATTGTAGTCACTACAGCAAAGTAAATAGCCCAATCGCCCTGCATACTCTAGTTCATTGATTCAGAGCACTGCTGTAGTTTAGTCCTAGCCTCCTACCTCCTCAAGTATATTTTCATTTGCCCTGACATAGCTAGATGAAATACTGGAGCTCCCAAGATCACAAGACCTTTTTTAGAGTACTTCAGTGACTAGCTCTCAACGGGATCCTCCTTATGTTCAAAAGTGGCAGATTAACACTATACTGGGCCTTGTTTAAGGCTGTCAAACAAATATCTTAAATAGTAATAGAACATTTAATATGAGTAATAACAGGAGTAATTAAATTTTAGTAGATTCTCAAATATAGCAGAAAATAATAAACAATTTTGCAACTCCTGTGCTAAAACTATCCTTTCATTAATTTTACTGAGTGGTTCTTCATATTTTTCTTACTGAGTACAAAAATGATTAATTCTCGTCAGAGATTTCAGTCAGTTTGTCATGCAAGTTCTAGATCAAACGAATTAATTCAAAAAATGCAGCTTGTTAAATACCTTTGAAACAGTGACCAAGACTTCATGAATTTTAGTAAATTTCTGTTGACTTCAAGAGTGCAGTATAAGGGCCTGAAAGGGTTAATGTTTGATAAAAGAGAGTAAACCCCTCCCACTATAGTAATAATAGTCACATGGTTATTCGGCTGGGAAGAAGCTGGAGGCAGCACAAGGGGTGCTGGCTAGACAGGCTTGTGGAGAGTGTAAATAGTTATATATAAATAATAAAATACATTCTTTGGCCCTACAAAGAATCCAAGACTTCTGTAGACAACACTCAATCTACACTACAACAATGTACAACAAAAAGGAGCTGTCAATCATACACATATTAGATTATTCATCCTTTATTTTCAAATCTCTCCATGCCCTCACCTGCCCCTATCTTTGTAACCTCTGGGGTCTCTACGCTCCTCCAGTTCTGGCTTCTTGCTGACCGTAATTATTAATTGCTCCACCATCGGTGGCTGTGCCTTCAGCTGCCCGGGCTTTAAGGTCTGGAATTCTCTATCAAAACATCTCTGCCTCTTTGCCTCTCGCTCCTATAAGAAAAAAAAACATCTTTGATCAAGCTTTTGGTCACCTCTCCTAATATCCCTTATGTGCTCAGTGTCAACTTTGCTTTGACAATGCTCCTATGAAGTGACTTGGGATGTTCGACTATGTTAAAAGTGCTATATAAATGTACATTTGTTGTTGTTGGATAAATCACACTGCAAGTTTGCATTTGAATTTAGAGGCTTAGCTCCTCCCTCATGTAAACTAGTGGTGACCAGACAACTCATCATCATGACATTGTATTGGGTTAAACTGGGATATGGGGCTGGATTTTATAGAGCCCTCAATGTCAGGATCTGTGGCGGGGGGGCATGAAGATTGCCCCAGATGAGACCCATCACGGACCTCGACGCTGCTGGGCCAGGCCCAATCTTGCCGGCAGCGGAGAGGGCTTGTGGCGGTCTCCTGGCTGCTTGGCGATGGGGCTATGTTTTACATAGTTAAATAAATCTACATACCTGACTTAAATGCAAGCCTCTGGTCCCGTTGCAATCCTCATGCCACTAGCTGGCACTCCCGCGCCTTCCGATCCCCATCCGGGGAATCAAGGCACGACACTTTTTGGGACGGGGGAGGAGGTCAGTTTTACTGTGAGGGGGGCGCGGGGGGAGCAGCAATAAAGTCTTCCCATTGGTGGAGGGGATCCTGGGAAGGGGTAAACTTTATAGTTGACGCATTTTGACTGCCTCTTACTGGCCGACTGTCACTTACAGGGCAACCAGCGGATTGGCAGAGGGACGTGGAAGCTCAATGCTACACTGCTGACCCCAGAGAACGTTGAGGAACTCAAAAGGGATTACAAAGGTTGGAGGACCGTGAAACCCCTCTTTGAGTCTCCAGTTCGCGATTAAGGAGAACATCAAGAGGTTCTTCATCCACAAAGGTGTTCAGAGGGCGAGAGTGAGACAGAGGGAAATGTCCCGACTCCAGAAAAATATGCAAAATCTGCTCCGGTTGCAGTCAATGGGGGTCGAGGTCAAGGAGGACCTCCAAGAGGTGAAGAGCCAGCAGACCTCGCTCTTTGCCAAGGAGGCCTCCAAGATCATATTCCGGTCCAGAGTCCGCTCCATCGAGCAGGATGAGACGTGCTCGTGTTACTTCTTCCAAAAGGTACACAGAGAGAGTTCTGTTATCAGCAGCCTGAAGGAAGAAGATGGCTCGGTAACGTCTTCGCAGTCCGACATTCTAAGGATCAGCAAATCCTTTTATGCTGGGCTGTATGACGCGAAGCCCACAGACAGCAGAGCCTCCCAGTCCTTCCTGTCATCTATCACAGAGGTCTTAGATGACAGCAGGAGGGAGAGATTGGACAAGCCGCTAACTCTGGATGAGCTGACAAAGGCTGTCGGGTCCTTCGAGACGAGTAAAACTCCCGGGAGCGACGGCTTACCGGTCGAGTTGTACTCGGCCCTGTGGGACTGGGTCGGCCCGGACCTGCTGGAAGTATACGAGAGTATGCTCCTGGCCGGCAGCATGTCAGAATCCATGAGGAAAGGCATCATCACCCTCATCTACAAGCAGAAGGGGGAGAGGGCAGAAATCAGAAATTGGCGGCCCATCTCACTGCTTAATGTTGATTACAAGATTCTGTCCAAAGTCATAGCCAGTCGAGTCAAATCTGCTCTGGAGTTGGTGATTCACCCCGATCAGACCTGTACTGTACCTGGCAGGAAGATCTCTGATAGTCTCGCGCTACTCAGGGATACGATCGCCTACGTACAGGACAGGAGTGTGAACACCTGCCTCATCAGCCTGGACCAGGAGAAGGCTTTTGACAGGATATCGCACACCTACATGATGGACGTGCTTTCCAAAATGGGGTTTGGGGAGGGAATCTGCAATTGGATCCAACTGCTCTACACAAACATCAGTAGCGCAGTCTCAATCAACGGGTGGGAATCGGAAAGTTTCCCGATCAAATCTGGAGTCAGACAGGGCTGTCCTCTCTCCCCGGTCTTGTTTGTTTGCTGTATTGAACCCTTTGCTGAGTCTATTAGGAAGGATGCGAGCATAAGAGGGGTGACAATCCCAGGCAGCGGAGGCACTCAGGTTAAAACCTCCCTGTACATGGATGACGTCGCCGTCTTCTGCTCGGATCCGCTGTCCGTGCGCAGACTGATGAGCATCTGCGACCAGTTCGAACTGGCCTCGGGAGCCAAAGTTAACCACGGCAAGAGCGAGGCCATGTTCTTTGGGAACTGGGCTGACCGATCCTTTGTCCCCTTCACCGTCAGGTCAGATTACCTGAAGGTGCTGGGGATATGGTTCGGAAGGGCCGGGGCGTGCACCAAAACATGGGAGGAGCGAGTAGCCAAGGTACAACAAAAGTTGGGCATGAGAGAGCGATCTCTCTCCATTGTGGGTAAGAACCTGGTCATCAGGTGCGAGGCGCTCACGTTGTTGCTCTACGTGGCGCAGGTCTGGCCCATACCCCACTCCTGCGCCGTGGCAGTCACCCGAGCCATTTTCCGCTTCATCTGGGGATCTAAAATGGACCGGGTCCGGAGGGACACGATGTTCAAATCTCTGGACAAGGACGGGAAAAATGTACCCAACGTGGCCCTCATCCTGATGACCACCTTCGTGTGCGGCTGCATCAAGCTGTGTGTAGACCTCCAGTACGCAAACTCCAAGTGTCACTACGTGCTGAGGTTCTATCTGTCCCCGGTGTTGCGAAGGATGGGCCTGGTCACATTGCCGCGGAACGCTCCATGCAGTTGGGCCGTGCCGTACCACCTATCCTTCGTGGAGCAGTTTCTGCGGGAAAACACATTTGACCACCGGTCCATCAGGCAGTGGTCTGCACGGAATGTCCTCAAGGCCCTACAGGAAAAGGAGATGGTGGATCCTGTCGGATGGTTCCCCGAGCAGACCGTCAAAGTCATTTGGCGGAATGTCTCATCAACAGAACTTTCAAACAAGCACCAAGACGTAGCTTGGCTGGTGGTGAGAAGGGCCCTCCCTGTCAGATCCTTCATGCACACCCGAAGTCTCGCCCCCTCCGCACAATGCCCCCGCGGTGGCTGTGGTGGGGAAGAGACGGTCGCCCACCTCCTCCTGGAATGTGTCTTTGCAAAGCAGGTGTGGAAAGAGATGCAGCGGTTTTTGTCGAGGTTCATCCCAAGCAGCTCTACGGGCTGTTCCCAGGCATGCACACTGAGACAAACATCAACTGCTGCTGGAGGACTATCAATTCGGTGAAAGACGCCCTTTGGTCTGCCCGAAACTTGCTGGTCTTCCAGCGCAAAGAGTTGTCCACCACCGAATGTTGCAGACTGGCTCATTCCAAGGTCCAGGACTACGTGCTGAGGGACGCACTAAAGCTTGGGGCAGCCGCAGCAAAGGCTCAATGGGGAAAGACCACAGTGTAAGGTCCCCCCACCAAGCTGAACTGAGGGGCTGGATCCATGGGAAACCCCTCGAACTGTATCGTTAATATTTTCATTTGCTGTAAATGTAAAACTGTAATTGGCATGACAATAGTGAAATGGAAGGGTTGTGAAGAAACTCATGATAGTATAGAAGGAAACTGATCTCCCTTGCAATGTTTGTATTTTTTGGTGCTGTTTAAAACTGATTGGCAATGTAATTTTTACAGATTTTTATGAATAAAGTATATTTTGAAAATAAAAAAAATAAAAAATTTTTGAGGGGGGTAAGGTCATTTGAAAAAGGAAAGTATTTTGGGCTGAAAAGGGCAAGTATTTAACGTTGTGGTTATTGGGAGGGAGGGTGGGAGAGGTGCAAAAATGCCGGTGTTAATTTTTAAAATAAATGTTTAATGGTTTTGTTAAAAATCCCAGAAGGGCTCAAAGCCCTTTAAAAATGGCATCTGCACCTGCACATAGGCAGCTGACGCCATTGCAGGGAAGGACGATCACCTCCATGTGATCGGGGTTGCGGGGGAGGATGGGTTACTTGGAATCGCAGGCCAATAGAATCCAGCCAATGATTTCTGTTTGTTAAGCTTGATTGTAACCCCTATATATACTGCAGAAGAAGTTAAAAAATCAATGCAGAAATGCTTCATTTTTAGCATTGACTTCATAGAGCAGTTGTTCTCACAGTGTGGTCCGTAAGGGTCCTCCAGGTGGTCCACAGGCTGACGCACTGGGCCACAGCCGAAGCCATAAGAGAGAACAAGGCAGAAGGCTCATCGCCACCGGTCACATGACATCACCAATCAGACCACCTCCCGCGCGCGCGGCACGAGTTGTTATAAGCACGAGCAACATCAATGTAGTTTTATAAACACGATTTATGTCACTGTAGATTTTGTTTGATTAATATAAATGTAAGATAAGTATTAGTTTCTCAGAAGGTTATTGTGATGATTTTATAACATATTAGAATGTTTCAAATAAACAGGTTCTCTTGTAGCATTAATGTTTATAATATGAAAATGTCTATACTTTTGTTCCTGGCATGAGTTAATAATTTACTTATGATATTTAATAGCAACAATTAATGCACATAAATTTATTACATTTAGTAGTGAAAAAGCAGTGAAATATTTATAGCTTCTATTCAGTTCCCATTAATTCTGATGAGTTTTTTTACAGTGGCAAATGAAAGTGGGCAAGATAGGACCAGTGGGTGATCCATGGAGTCTTTTGCCCTACTTAAGTAGTCAGCGAATGAAAATATTTGAGAACCACTGTCAGAGAGCACATGTAACTATCTGCAGCAACTGCTTCCAGGGTCTTGTGTCCAGGTTAAGAAATAACTACCTGCATGTAACAAGACCAATAAGTGTAATGCCCGAAGGTGTGCAGGGAAATGGTTACCAAACGCTGCACCTCCCGATTGACCAACTACAGGGATAGTCTTCTGTCAGCTCTGCTCTCTCTGTGGCAGTCAAAATAATAACAGCAGGGAATGCTGGAAATCTGAAATAAAAACAGAAAGTGCTGGAAATAGTCAACAGGTTAGGCAGCATCTGTGGGGAGAAAAACCAAGTTAATGTTTGAGGTCTGTTTCTCTCTCCGCAGTTGCTGCTCGCTGAGTAATTTCCAGCAATTTCTGTTTCAGCATCCACAGTATTTTGCTTTTGCGTTTGAAGATAATAACAGCATTCAGTTTCTATGCCAGTCGTAACTTCAAGACTCCAACACGCGATATCACAAGGGTGAACCATTGTTCAGTGCTCCGAGCCCTTTAGACAGATGATTGATGGTTGGTCATTAGTACATCAACCTCAGCAGAGCACAGCAGTCCCAAAGTCGGCAGGACTTTTATCAATTAGAGTGGTTCACTGGAGAATAGTCATGATGCTTTTCAGGCACTATCCAGCAATAAGATGACATACATAAATCAAAAGGTCTTTCATGCCTCTAATGTGCAGCTAATATGTGGCTGTGACTTGGAATTATCCATGTCGATAACCACTTCCCCAGGAGTCCATATTACCAAGCTCCTCCAAGGTGAAGGAAGGCTCAATGTCTGGCTGCTCGGAGATATGGGTTACACATTGCAAGTGTGGTTCACAATGCTCCTGCATGACCTGCGCACTGGGGCTGAGCAACAGTATCCAGAAAGGACCATGACATGGGGGTGAATTTTTAGGCCCTGATGGAGTTGGCCACGGAGGTGGATGGGCAGAGAATTTCACACCGCCAGCCGGCCTGCGGGTTCTCCGGCTCCATCCCAACCCCGGGACATTTTCCCGGTGGCAGGACAGGGGTTGCATCAGACCTACCCGCCTGCAAGCCTATTAAGGCCTATTGTCGGAGGCTGACTGGGATTTTCTAGTTGGCCTCCAGGTTCCTACAGGAGGTGGAGGACAGTGCAGCTGCCTGAAGGTGGTATCCCAGTTGAAGAATGTTAGCGGGGGGAGTAGTGTTCTAAGCAGGCTTAGAAGTCCTCCTCGGCTGCCTGTGTTCAGCTGCTGCCACAGGCTGCTCTGTAGAAGGGACTCCCCTCCCCCATCCCCACACAGTGGTAGCCCAGCTGCAAAGGAATTTTTTTTATTTTAATGTTGAAAAAGTTGACGAGAGGGCACCTCCATCTTGGGGTGCCCTGTCCTTCACGTACCTGCCATGTCATCCTGCTGCTGCTTCCAAGCTGGAGGGGCTGGCTCTATTAACCCTCCAGCTTCGCGAGCCTGTCCGCCTCCCTTAATTGGACGATGAGCCTGCCCTCTGGCCACTAATGGGCCAATTCGGGGAAAATCGCAGGTGAGTGACTGTTCCCCACACAGTGCAGGCTTCTGACCCCCATTTAACCCTGACGGCAGGGTCCAGAGCCCCGGTGGGAACATCACGTGCCCCGTGGAACAGATATTTCCTGTGTTTAAACACTAATCTGGCAGCTGCCTCATATGTGGCCCTGAAAAGAAGGCTGCACACCATTACCATTGAGAATGGCATCAGCATGCAGTTCACCGATGAATCAGAAGGTGCAAGTAACTCATTTATTGCCCTGAGGAAAGAAATCTGATGCCACAGGAATTCTGACAGAGATGGCTTCAACATCTGAGATGCTGCACTGGGACATTTGTATTGTTTTGGCCGTAATGAAGTCCATCTTATCTATTAGGCCACCATTGATCTGAAATTTACTAGTACCTCTTTGATGTGTGAATGTGATAACATCCTTTGGTGTTTACAGAATAACTAGAGGTGGCTGATGGCACTAAAATACCCGTATCTACTACAGGAAGAGCAGAAGCCCCGCAATCTGCAAACAAAACTGGCACACACAGTATCAACCACTCACACTCGTGCTGGGGTTTGGTTTTTGCACAGGGCTGCCACCATCAACCTGATAGCAGGTTGCATATTCTCACGCAGGGTTATCAACCTGCTGGAGCAGAGCTTGTTTAAGTGGCAGTAAACTCTCCAGCTGTGAGGTCTGAGTGAGCTCCGAATGGGTCAAAGCCGGTCGAAAGACTTGGTGCATTCAGCCACCATGTGTTCTTTCTCTAAGACTCTGTATCTGGTTTAACATCACTGGGAATTGCATTACTTACATGTAAAACCAATATTATTGGAGGTAGCTGGGATTAGCCAGATTTCCACCATTGAAGCTACAGTCCACTCCCAATAATTTGAAGTCATTTTTTTTCCTTGTGGCTAAAATCTGCTAACAGTGGAAAATAAGTGGGAAGTCAGATGGCAGAACATTAACATTTAATAAACCCCAGAAAGATAGTCACTATGAAAATAATCGCACCAATGACAAAAACAGAAAACCTGCCCAAACATGCCTTAACCTCCATCTCAGGAGAGCATCTAAAAGCATTTAAAGCTTCAGTTATAGCATTTTAGGAATGTGATTTGACACTTTCAGAAAGACTGAACTTGTATTTATATAACCCCTTTCATGACCCCAGGATGTCCCAAAATACTTCATACTCAATGAAGAACTTTTTGAAGTGTGGTCACTATTTTAATTAAAAGAAAACGCAGCTGCCAATTTGCACACAGCGAGGTCCCACAAACAGCAAGGAGATTGTTAGTTTGGGATAAATATTGGCCAGAATACTGAGGAGAACTCCCCTCCTCTTCTTTGGATCTCTTACATCCACCTGAGTGGGCAGACTAGGCCTTGGTTGAACATTTCATCTGAAAGACAGCACCTCTGACTATGCTGCTCTCTCTGAATACGATACTGATTGTGTGTTCAATTCTCTGGAGTGGGGGTTGAGGTTGAACCCATGGCCTGAGCTAAGGTTGATAAATGTTCAATGTTGAGCAATATAAGTCAAGAAACATAAGGATTATCTTGATTCACTTCCAAACATTATTATGAAATTTGAAAGAAACATAATATATAAGTAGCTTAAATATCCATAAAAAAACACAAGAAAATTAGTTGGATGCAATAGCTTGGAGACTGGCCTTTCATCTATGGGACTTGGGCTCAAATCAAGCCCATACTGATGGAATGAGGGACTCCTCTAACCTCATCAAGAAACTTTCCTCTTTGAAAGGTTAGAGGACTGTCGGGTCTTATGTGGAGTAGATTCACGAGAATGGTTCCAGGGATGAAGAACTTTATTTACAAAGATAGATTGGATAAGAGAAGGCTGAGAGGAGATTTGATAGAGGTATTCAAAATCCCGAGGGCTCTGGACAGAGTAGATAGGGAGAAAATGTTCCCACTCGTGAAAGGATCAAGAATGAAATGGCACAGATTTAAGGTAATTGGCAAAAGAAGCAATGGTGACATGAGGAAAAACTTTTTCACGCAGTGAGTGCTAAGGATCTGGAATGCACTGCCAGAAACTGTGGTGGAGGCAGGTTCAATCAAGGCATTCAAAAGGGAATTAAACTGTTATATGAAAAGGAAGAATGTGCAGGGTTAAGGGGAGAAGGTGGGTGAATTGCTCATGGAGAGCTGGTGCAGACATGATGGGCCGGATGGCCTCCTCTGAGT
Organism: Heterodontus francisci; assembly: GCF_036365525.1. Lineage (NCBI taxonomy): Eukaryota > Metazoa > Chordata > Chondrichthyes > Heterodontiformes > Heterodontidae > Heterodontus > Heterodontus francisci. The sequence continues at coordinate 14,810,346 of NC_090406.1, forward strand.
TGTAACAATACTGTGATTCTGTGAATTTTGGAAGCATTAATCCAAGTGAGTCACACAGCAATGTCCCACATTTGCTATTAATTGTCAATCCTATTTATTGAGGCCATGGGATGGTGTGTGGGAAATGGGAAAATGTCACAGAGGTGCATTAAGGGACCAGTTTTCTAAGGTTAGGGCTCAGGCATGTTGCTGGGACAGAGCAGAGGGAGCTTTGCTCTGCATCAGCCTTCTGCTGTACCTTACCTGGGAGTGCTTGATGCTGACACTGGGTGACTGAAATGGGAAAGGTTCCAATCCCAGTGCTAACATCCTCCACGTTAATGAGGACAACAAAAAGACAACAAATAATAAAATAAAATGCTTCTGCAGATATTAATGCTGCTGTAATACTGCCAGATCTTTCAACTGGCCTCAGGAAAAATTGGCCAGAGTTCCAGCTGCTAATCACTTTCTAGAAATCCCTTCTGGAAGTGTGTGTCCATGGGCATCAGATGAGAAATGTATCAGGTTTTGCTTTGATGCCCCAAAGTCTCCTTCCAACCTCCATAAACTTGAGCTCATCCAAAACTCTGCTGCCCACATCCTAACTCGCACCAAGTCACGTTCACATCTCACCGCTTTACTCACTGACCTAAAATGGCTCTCAGACCAGGAACACCGCGATTTTAAAATTCTCATCCTTATTTTCAAAGCTCTCCATGGCCTCACCCCTCCCCATCTCTGTAACCAACTCTGGAACTCCAACCTTCTGAGTTCCCTGGCTCCTCCACTTCTGCCCTCTTGTGCATTCCCAATTTACATTGCTCCACATTGGTGACTGTGCTTTCAGCTGCCTAGGCCCTTAGCTCTGGAATTCCCTCCCTAAATCTCTCCACATCTCTACTCTCCTCCTTTAAGAGGTACCTTAAAACCTATCTCTTTCACCAAGGTTTTGGTCGTCTGTCCTAATATTAATTCTGGCGAAAGGTCGTCAACCTGAAACGTTAACTCTGACCTGCTGAATATTTCCAGCATTTTCTGTTTTTATTTCAGATTTCGAGCACCCACAGTATTTCGCTTTTGAGGTAGATAGATTCTTGATAAACAAGGGGGTGAAAGGTTATCGAGGGTAGGGAGGAATGTGGAGTCGAGATTACAATCAGATCAACCATGATCTTACTGAATGGTGGAGCAGGCTCGAGGGGCCAAGTGGCCTACTCCTGCTTCCAATTCGTATGTTCATATGTCCTAATGTCTCCTAACATGGCTTGGTGTCAAATTTTGTTTGATAATGCTCCTGTGAAGGGCCTTGGGATGTTATTCTATGTTAAAGGTGCTATATAAATGCAAGTTGTTGTTGTTGTTGTCAAATGGCCTGCCTGCACTCGCACATTATTAATGGCCACTTGAGAGAGCTAGAACGCACCGAGGGCCAATGGAAGAGAAAGAAAGCCTTCAGGAGCAGAAGAAATTTTCCATAAGGAAAATATCTGAAAGGCTTGTATCTATGATAGCAGCAGTAGTGTAAAATTATGTCCCACTGCACCACACTTAGAAGAATTGTTAAAATTCGAGGATGACCAGAATCTTTGTAAATCTAATTAATTTAACACCTTCCTTCATTTCTGGCATTACTCTCTCTTGTGCCTGTGTGAGGATTCCCTTCAATAAAGCACAGAGCCAAAATAAGAATCAAAAATAGGATTATCTGAGGTAAAGTGGGACACAAGTTGAAGGATTTGAAGGACCAATAGACAGCAAGAAGAAAGTTATCTAGACTCAAGATTGAACCAATAAATGAAATAGAAGCTTTTGCAGCTGAGAGGACATTTTTCTACGAGTAGTTGAATGCCTGCGCTTTCCTGCTGGCTGTTACCCAATGTCGGGATAAACCAGGCCTATTTCCAGCATTAACAATGTCCAGTTGACTTGACCTGCACAGTGAATTGTTATGACTGAGGCAGGAGGAGTGCACTGTCTTTTCTAGTTCCACTGCTCTACAGGTCACAACATATATTTAAATGTTTACCAGGTTACCTGTATAGCCAATCATACACTATTTTTTTTTATCCCAGAATAAAATATACCAACCAGGTTTCTTCAACAAACAAAATTATCAGTTTATTATGAAACAAGACTTAACCAGTAACAAAGCAAAGCATTAACACACAGATTGAAATATGAAAGTTCCCTTTTTAAAATTCCCCAATTATACTCACACACACACTGGAAAAAATACAGGGGTTCTCTCTGCAAAGGTCTGTAAAAAAAGACATATAAAGACTACTTTGACCAAATACTTGCTAATTCTTGATGAAAAAAGAGAAGATATGGAAGGATGTTAGTTGTCCCTTTTTGGTCCGGTGTCCAGGTATACGGAGATGGGACACTGGGATCGTTTCAGAAGCAGTCCTTTCTGGAGATGTCGAGAATTATTTTAGTAGGCTTTCCAGGAGAAATGTGGCATCAGGGTTTTTCGCCAGCACACATTTGAATCACAAGATTTGTTTCTAGCTTCTCAGGAGCTATGCGGCACCAGGGATTTTAGTTCTCCTACACTGGATCTTTGAAGGATTTCTTCAAAGAGGTAGAGAAGGAGGTGAGCTGGGTGGTTTCTTTTTCCCTTGGCAGGAAAACAACTATCTTCAAGCATTTCACACCCCAACTAAACTGAAAACAATGTCCAAACCCCAAACAGAGAGTCAACCTCCTGACCGCCATAAAGTTGACATGTGGTTTCTCTGTAACCATTTTGCCCCAGGGCACCAAGGGTTCTGTTGTTTACTGAGTCCAAAGCACATGACTTCCAGCACAGGTGGCTTTCAAACAACATCTCAAGTGTCCTTTCGGTGAACTTGGTTAAAAAAAATACATCCATAGAATCTTTTCAGTTTTTAACACAAATCCTTAAGTTTTTTTTAAATTGAAGCACTTTCATAACAGAATGCATTGCTGGGTTTGTGCAGAGGCTGATGTTCAGCAATGGCATTATCATGCCCATCTGTTAACTGTCATCTATTTCCTCATTTGCAAGTTGGAAAACAGACGATAGAGGCACATCCCTGGCACAGAATGATGGAAATAAGTATCAGCATGCTCAACAGCTTGACTTCTATCTCTATGACAATATGCTGTTTTCCCCTGCTAGCAGGGAACTACCCATAATCTCTGCTTTTTTACACTCCCAACCCCATCGCCTCTATTTTTTCTCCTCTTCTCACTCTTGTTCATTGTTCGATTAAGTGTTATCCTTCATGTGTGAGTTGAGAATGAGTTTTGGAAGGCCATTTTCCCAGGAATTACAGCTGTAGCTTGATCCTCTCCTCACCCTCCATTCACATGCGTGCACTCATACTTGACATGACGCTTCATGATTACAGGAAGAGTATCAGAATTGTAAAGGCTGGTGCATTTCTACATTCCCTAGTGTGATTGACATTTGCATTCCAACTGTTACTGCAACTGAGCTCAAAAAACTCTGAACAGTGGGACAGCAACCTGGGACCTTTATGGTCTCCATGACTCAGTTTCACACTGAGCAGTTCATTTAGCAACTGAGCCAATGGCACTCCTCTGAAATCTATGTTAAAACTTGTATCAACATTCAGGAGACTTTCCAACGGCATTGTGGGGACTCAGCGTGGTGACCAAATGGTATGAAATATTTGGAGATAGTATTTTGAAAGATCCTCAGTCGATAAATGCATTTTCCAGTATGGAACTAAACCATATAAACCAGGAGGATCTCAGGTTACATTCTCAGTTTATACAAAGTTTTCCGGGACTGGGTTAGTGTTGGGACTGAGTAACATACTGCAAGCAACTTGGTAAGGTTAGAGTTCCCAATATGTTATTCAGTATGTTAGATGGTGTGAGACTGCAAGCTACAAAATGTTACTTTTCAACCTTTGCCACATCTACCACTTGCCCGTGCCAAGCTCTCCCACAGTCTTGCAACTCTTTCAGTGCTGGGGCCTTAACTTTTTACAATTTATTTAAATGACTCGGATGAAGGGACCGAAGATCATGGATAGAAGATTGGCTGGCTGGCAGAAAACAGAGAGTTTGCATAAATGGATCCTTTTCTGATTGGCAGGACGTGGCGAGTGGAGTTCTGCAGGGGTCTGTGCTGGGGCCTCAACCTTTTACAATTTATATCAATAACTTAGATGAGGGGAGCGATGGCATGGTAGTTAAATTTGCAAATGACACAAAGATAGGTAGGAAAGTATGTTGTGAAGAGGACATAAGGAGGTTGCTGACCAATATAGATAGGTTGAGTGGGTGGGCAAAAATCTGGCAGATGGAGTATAATGTGGGAAAATATGAAGCTGTTCACTTTGCAGGAAGAATAAAAAAAAGAGTATTACTTAAATGGAGAGCGACTGCAGAATTCCAAGGTGCAGAGGGATCTAGGTGTTCCAGTGCACGAGTCACAAAAAGTTGGTATGCAGTACAGCAAGTAATAAAGAAGGCTATCCTTTATTACAAGAGAAATTGAAAATAAAAGTAAGGGTTGTTATGCTTCAGTTATACAGGACATTGGTGCGACCACATCTCAAATACTGTGTGCAGTTTTGGTCTCCTTATTTAAGAAAGGATGTAAATGCATTGGAGGCGGTTCAGAGGAGGTTTACTAGATTGATACCTGGAATGAGCGGTTTGTCTTATGAGGAAAGGTTGGACAGACTGGGCTTGTTTTCACTGGAGTTTAGAAGAGTGAGGAGAGACTTGATTGAAGTATATAAGATCTTGAACGGTCTTGAAAAAGTGGATGTGGAAAGGATGTTTCCTCCAGTGGGTGAGTCCAGAACTAGGGGGCATTGCTTTATAATTAGGGGTCGTCCTTTCAGGACAGAGATGAGGAGAAAACTTTTCTCTCAGAGGGTTGTGTGACTTTGGAATTCTCTGCCTCAGAAGGTGGTGGAGGCGAGGTCATTGAATATCTTTAAGGCGGAAGTAGATAGATTCTTGTTAGGCAAGGGAATCAGAGGTTATCGGGGGTAGATGGGAATGTGGAATTCGAGACACAAACAGATCAGCCATGATCTTATTGAATGGCAGAGCAGGCTCGAGGGGCCAAGTGGCCTACTCCTGCTCCTAATTCGTATTTTCGGATGTATGGTTGATAAATTTGCTAATGACACAAAGATAGGTCGGAAAGTAAGTTGTGAAGAGGACATAAGGAGGCTACAAAGGGATATAGATAGGTTAAGTGAGTGGGCAAAGATCTGGCAAATGGAATATAATGTGGGAAAATGTGAAATTGTCCATTTTGGCAGGAAGAATGAAAAAGAGACATATTATCTAAATGGTGCGAGATTGCAGAGCTCTGAGATGCAGAGGGATCTGGGTGTCCTAGTGCATGAATCGCAAAAGGTTAGTATGCAGTTTCAGCAAGGAATTAGGAAAGTTAATAGAATGTTATCGTTTATTGTGAGGGGAATTAAATGCAAGTAGGGAAGCTATGCTTCAGTTATATAGGGCATTAGTGAGATCTGGAGTACTGTGTACAGCACTGGTCTCCTTATTTAAGGAAGAATGTAAATGCATTGGGAGCAGTTCAGAGAAGGTTTACTAGACTATTACCTGGAATGGGTGAGTTGTCTTATGAGGAAAGGTTGGACAGGCTAGGCTTGTATCCACTGGAGTTTAGAAGAGTAAGAGGCAACTTGATTGAAACATATAAGATCCTGAGTGGTCCTGACAGAGTGGATGTGGAAAGGATGTTTCCCCTTGTGGAAGAATCTAGAACTAGGGGTCACTGTTTAAAAATAAGGGGTCACTCATTTAAGACAGAGATGGGGAGAAATTTTTTCTGTCAGACAGTCGTGAGTCTTTGGAATTCTCTTCCTCAAAAGGCGGTGGAAGCAGAGTCTTTGAATATTTTTAAGGCAGAGGCAGATAGATTCTTGATAAGCAAGGGGGTGAAAAATTTTTGGGGGTAGGTGGGGGTTGTGGTTACAATCAGATCAGCCATGATCTTATTGAATGGTGCAGCAGGCTCGAGGGGTCGAGTGGCCTACTCCTGCTCCTAATTCGTATGTACGTCAATCATACCTAAACTTCAGCAGGGCACACATTCAGGTTGCAACTTACAATGGAAAGCCTTGCCACACTCATACCTCTCCAAGTGCTGCACACATCAAACCACTGTTACACAAATGTGGCCACTTATTGATAATCGGGGTGGGCTTTGGGTTGGGCATATAGTAATCATCATTAACCTCTTGTACTTTGGGAAATACAATAATCTGGTAAAGTTGGAACTATTTCATGCTATCCAGTGGGAAAATAAATGAAAGTGCAGCCATGCTGACTGATCCATCAGGTATCTTTTTGATCTGTGAGCAGCACGTCAACAGAAGTTGTAATGTGAGCTGGCAAAAAGGCTCAAGCTTCACAACTGAGGGCAGCACCATCCTCCGTTGCAATATCCCTGCAGGTGTGCTTGCTGCAGATGGCAAACCTGTGCAACCGGCACTCTGCTGAGCACAGGAAGCTGAGGCAGTTCTCCAAGGTCATTGACACGAAGCTATGCCAGGATCTGCACATATGGTCTGGGGCCTGCTGATTGCAGGGCATGGTCTAGTTCCTTTCATTTGGAATGTAGCTCCAGACTGTTTTATTTTGAGAACTGAAACCTTTAAAAAATACACGCAGGCACAATAATCCCAATTGGCAATATATTCTACAACCACAAGAGAAAACTGACCCATTATTACATCTTTCTTTTTTGTGGGATGTGGGCGTCACTGGCTAGGCCAGCATTTATTTCCCATCCCTAATTGCCCTTGAACTGAGTGGCTTGCTAGGCCATTTTAGAGGGCATTTTAAGAGTCAACATTGCTGTGGGTCTGGAGACACATGTAGGCCAGACCAGGTAAGGACAGCAGATTTCCTTCCTCTGTTTTAATGCCTAAAGGACATTAGTGAACCAAATGGGTTTTTACAACAAACCACAATGGTTTCATGGTCACCATTAGACTAGTTTTAATTACAGATTTATTAATTGAATTCAAATTTTACCATCTGCCCTGTTGGGATTCAAACCCATGTCCCCCAGAGTATTAGGCTGGGCTCTGTATTACTAGTCCAGTAACATTTTATTTTATTTAGAGATACAGCACTGAAATAGGCCCTTCGGCCTACCGAGTCTGTGCCGACCAACAACCACCCATTTATACTAACCTTACAGTAATCCCATATTCCCTACCACCTACCTACACTAGGGGCAATTTACAATGGCCAATTTACCTATCAACCTGCAAGTCTTTGGCTGTGGGAGGAAACCAGAGTACCCAGCCAAAACCCACGCGGTCACAGGGAGAACTTGCAAACACCACACAGGCAGTACCCAGAATCGAACCTGGGTCCCTGGAGCTGTGAGGCTGCGGTGCTAACCACTGCGCCACTGTGCCGCCCTGTCCTTCTTCTAGACACCACAGCAGAAGGGCGGTACAGTGGCGCAGTGGCAGCACCGCAGCCTCACAGCTCCAGCGACCCGGGTTCAATTCTGGGTACTGCCTGTGTGGAGTTTTCAAGTTCTCCCTGTGTCTGCGTGGGTTTTCTCCGGGTGCTCCGGTTTCCTCCCACAAGCCAAAAGACTTGCAGGTTGGTAGGTAAATTGGCCATTATAAATTGCCACTAGTATAAGTAGGTGGTAGGGAAATGTAGGGACAGGTGGGAATGTGGTAGGAATATGGGATTAGTGTAGGATTAGTATAAATGGGTGGTTGATGGTCGGCACAGACTCGGTGGGCCAAAGGGCCTGTTTCAGTGCTGTATCTCTAAACTAAGAGTGCCTTCTAACCTAGCTACTTTGAGTAAAAAAGAATTATTTTGAAGTAGCTTCAGGAAGAATGCGTCAAATATCAATGAGACTAAACCTCAGAGCTGAGTTCTAATGAAGATCACACCCCAGCCATTAATCTATATTTTCCTTTCAGCCCTGCTGTGAATTTCAAACACATTCTGTTTTTAAAACATGAAAAGACAAGAAGAATGAAAGAATTTCCATTTATTGAGCATATTTTTAATGACCTCATGGGGTCAATAAGGGCTTCAGAGCCAGTTAAATACTTTTGAAGCATAGTCACTGTCATAGTGCAGGGAAACAAAGCAGGCAATTTGCACACAGTAAGGTCCCACAAACAACCAAAGGACAAACGAGCAGATAATCTGTTTTTAGTGGTGTTGGGTGAGGGCATGTTGGCCAGGACAATTCCCCTGCTCTTTCACATCCACTTGAGGGAACAGATGGGGCCTCTGTTTAATGCCTAATCCAAAGGACTGCTGCTAAAAAAGCAGCTTCATCAATAGAGGCATAAAGTACAAAAGCAAGGAAGTTATGCTAAACCTTTATAAATCACTGGTTAGGCCTCAGCTATAGTGTTGTATCCAATTCTGGGCACCACACTTTAGGAAGGATGTCAAGGCCTTTGAGAGGGTCCAGAGGAGATTTACCAGAATGGTAGCAGGGATGAAGGACTTCAGTTATGTTGAGAGATTAGAGAAGCTGGGATCGTTCTTAGAACAGAGAAGGTTATGGGGCGATTTAACAAAGACATTCAAAATTATGAAGGGCTTTGATAGAGTAGATGGGGAGAAAATGTTTCCACTGCCAGAAGGATTGATAACCAGAGGACACAGATTTAATATAATTGACAGGGAAACCAGGAGATGAGGAGAATTTTTTTTTATGCTGGGTATTATCAGAAATGCACTCCCTGAAAGGAAGATGGAATCAGATACAGTAGTAACTTTCAAAAGAAAATTGAATATATATTGAAAAGGAAAAAATGTCAGGCGTGTGGGGAAAGAGCAGGGGAGTGGGGCTAATTGGATAGCTCTTTCAAAGGGTTAGCACAGGAACAATGGGATGAATTCTATGATTCGATGACTGCACCTCTAACAATGCAGCATTCCCTCAGTACTGTACTGATGTGTCAGTTTAGATTATATGCTCACCTGCTCACCTCTCTGTTCAACCCACAACTTCTGGCTTAGTGCTTGAGCCAAGGCTGGTGCCTATGGTTTAAGAGGACACTTGGCAATACATTTAACTACTGTGCTATATTAGATGCTAAAATTTGCATGTTTCAAATACATTCAGTACAACACAAGAAAATTCAGCAAAAAGCCATTCTGTTGTCTGTTACTTAATTTAGTCGTCTTTCTACCCTAATATGGTACCACAAAATAAATCACAGATAATTAGTGATTTGCCATTGGTTTTTTCACAGTAAGTTGATGAATAGAGTTCTTATATACAAAATTATGATTGCATTGGGAGACTTCAGAAACTTGCTCCACAGTGCTACCTATGGCCTACTGTGTTACAGACAACTGTTTACATACAGGAGTTCCATTCTAAATGTTTACATTGGCAGTTTCCAAGTTGGATGTTGACATAAAAGCGTGGACAAAAATCGTGACAGCAGGAATTTGAACAGGAAGTGTGTGATTTTTAAACATATACAGGAAGTAATGAACAAATGTAATGTTCAGGTGTAGTGCAGTGAGAGAGAGAAGGGGATAACTGGGCCAGGACTCACAGATGTAATTTGGCCTTAAAGACATACATTCCTAATTTTTGTATTTCCATTATCAATTCCTTTGTCCACATTTATAATGGAAATGGCCTGTGTGAACTTGTGAAACTGCAGTACCTCCACTGGGGGGAGGGTGTAATTACAGTGTGACAAGTTTACATAGACATTTTCCATAGGTAAAGTTTTCAGGAAGTGAAAGCAGATTATCAATATTATTCATCTATTACTAGTTTTTTAAATTCATTCACAGGATATGGGCATCACTGACAAGGCCAGTATTTATTGCCCATCACTGATTGGCTTGCCAGGCCGTTTCAGAGGGAGGTTAAGAGCCAACCACATTGCTGTGGGTCGAAAGTCACATCTCAGCCAGACCGGGTAAGGATGGCAGATTTCCTTCCCCAAAAGGCATTAGTGAACCAGATGGGTTTTTACCACAATCCTGTAGTTACACAGTCACCATTACTGGTACTAGCTTTTTATTCCAGATTTATTTATTACTTGAATTTAAATTCCCTAGTTGCTTTAGTGGGATTTGAACTCATGTTTTCAGATCATTAGTCCAGGCTTCTTGAGTTAAAAATCCAGTAACATAACCACTATGCTACCATTCCCTAAATTAGTATTACACATGGGAAATCAAGACGAAATGTAGTTTTTCAGTGAAGTGGGATAGTGGGCAGGGAATAATGGACCAGGGTGTGTAGACATAATTAAGTCACCATTTTAAAGCATATTTTGAAATTATTTTATATTTTCATTATAAGTTGCTCAATTCATAGTCATGATGGAAACTTGTGACACTGTAAATACACCTGTCACAAGTGGTGTCAGTGCAGTCACTGTGCTGGAGGGAATAGCAGTTTCAGTTATAAATCTGGACCTATGATAGAAAAAGTTGACAGAAAGTGCACACACATGTGAGATTTTAAATATATTTGAACACGAGCTTGCATTTTTACATCTTTGATGTAGAAAAACACGCCAAAGCACTTGACAGAAATGTAATCAAAAAATGGACAAAGGATCCCAAGGAGATTTAGGAAGAGGGTGATTAAAAGCTTAGCTACAGAGATGGGTTTTAAGAAGGATCTTAAAGGAGGAGAAAGGGTAGAGAGGCAGAATGGGTTAGGGAGGGAATTTATATATATATATATATATATATATATGAACTACCTCATGCTTAGTGAAATGCCAAAGACTGACCAATGACAGATTCAGTTTGCAATAGTGCTTCATTATTTAGGTGAATAGTGGGACCCAGCTTATGTCCAAAACCCTTCTGTTAGTAATATCCTTTTATGGTTTATGGTGCCAGTACAAAGAATCATAGAATCAAAAAATTGATGCATTACAGAAGGAGGCCATTCAGCCCATCATACCTGCACCAGCTCTTTGGTAAGTCTATCCAATTAATCCCCCGCTCTTTCCCCATATCCCTGTAAATGCTTTTCCTTTCAAGTATTTATCGAATTCCCTTTTAAATGTTACTATTGAATTTGCTTCCACTACTCCTTCAGCCAGTACTTTTCACAAAACAACAACTGGCTGTGTAAAAAAAATGTTCCCTCAAGCCGAACCACCAGCTCCTAAAAGGAAGGTGGCTTAACTTCCTTTTAATATCTGGTCATCAAACTTTTTAGCTACTGCCAGCAGTCAGGAAGAGCTGAGTTACCTCATCACCTTGCTCTCAATTATTGTTACAGGGTAGCATGTGACAGGAAATAGAACTATATTGGAATTGTTTTTTTGTAATGCTTTTCCGAAGCTTGATGGAGACAATTCTATCTGAAATGCTATCTTCCAAGACAGTTTGATTATAAGTTCTGAGAATACAGCAGTGTGATTAATACAATGATGCAGTTGTAATGCCATTTACATCTGGACTGGATGCCAGCCATCCTCCAGTATTTTACCCAAGTGACCATTCTTCATGCTGAACCATGACAGCGAGTATTGACAAGCCATTCAACCGTGAAGGGCATCTCTGCACCTGACATCACGCATGTGCAGCTTGCCAGCATGAGTTAGTGGCTATGAATCAGAAGTGGCAATCTGGCTGACTATTTGTTTGCTGCAAAAAGTATATGCAGGTAAAATGAAATGGAAGAGTTGTGAGGCAACTCACTCCTATATTGAAGGACACTGATCTCCTTTGCACTCTTTGTATTGTTGACTTGGTGCTGTTTTGTAATGTATTTTTTACAGTTTTTTACAAATAAAGTATATTTTGCAAATTAAAAAAAATCTTTTCATCTGCCAAGCCCTGGAGTAATTTGACTATCTTGAGTGCAATTATCAACATCCAGACTGGGACCAGCTAATTTAACACAGATAAGGGGTTGAAATGTGGGACTTTCCTGTACTGTGTGACTGAGTACCATACCCAATTGTGCATACAGGCATTGAGTCAAGGGTAAGAATTTGTCTAAATAGTTACAGAGCCTGCTGCATAATCAACCTATTGTGACAAACAACAGAGTTTCTGGCACATGTCCTTCCTTTCACTGATCTTGGCCTAAGATTATCCAGTGAGGCAATAATGCCCTTTAAAAGTAAATATAGGAAATCGTGTAAATACATAAACAAAATGGATTGCTTGCTAGCGTTTGTTTTTCTCCCAGGCCATTTTGTTTAATGTGAAATGCGTCCCTTGTTGAGGATAGCAGGAAAATGCATTTCCAGCTACTTTGAAGTCAAACCGTTTCTGGGAAAACATGGGCAACAGAGTGTCCCAGAGTCCCAGGAAGAAAATGATGTGAGCAATGCTTAGGAGCAACACAGCACTCCAGCAGTTAAACAAGCTACCTAATGACCCTGCTCCTATTAAGCAGGTCTACCACCCTTTGTTCACAATTCAGGCAGTGCTGTGTTCCATTCTGTTGCTGTTACTTCAGAAAAGTATTTAGATGTTAAATATATGTACTCTCTAATCAGGATGGAGACAGCTTTAAATCTGGGCATTTATGGTATATTTTCACTCATTAATCCAGCAACAGCAAAAAAAATGACTCCCTCAGTCCTAGCTACTTCAAAATGACAATCCTGTTAACGCGATTTTTTTTTCTCTCTCTCTTTAATGCAAATCACAATGATTTGTTTGAGGCAGAACAGGACAGCCGCAGAATGTCTGTTCCTACTACACTATAATTAATCCGCCCTGGCAGTGGGCAGGGCCCCAGCAAGATGCCCCACGTTACTTTGATTGACACTTTGCCTTGCCGGGAGGCGCTCTGCCGGCAGAACGCATGCGCAGCCACCGGCGTCCTATATGTTTGCTGGGATTTGTAGTTCTCCGCACCCCCTGTGGAACGGGTGTCGGCTGCTGAGGCGACTACACCTCCCAGCGGCTCCCGCGCAGTCAGGGCTTCAGGCGGCGCAGCCGGAGCCAGCCAATCCGCAGCCAGCTGGGTGTTGGATTGGCTGGTGGGGGAAGGTGACCGCGCCGCCCCACGTGGGGGAGCCGGCGCCTTATTGGCTGGGGGTGCCGGATTGTGTGTATCCAATTGAGGGAATTCTCAAAGATGTTGCAAAGAGAGCTGAGCGGACTGGGGAGGTTTGCAACAGTGAAGCCAGTGTTTCATTGAGTAAAACGGGACAGTTCTTGGAATATCATCCTTGATCAGATCATTTCTTTTTAAGCATGAACTTCCTTCGTGGAAGGGTTTTGTTCTTTCCTTTCATGACACTTTGAATGGCTTCTGGTCTCTAAAGACATCGCTTTGGCTCCCGGCAGCAGCTTGGACTTTGTGACATTTTTTTAAGTTGGGATCGTCAGAGGTGGACAGAGTGCGTGAGTGTGTTTTGTTTCATGGACATCACAACATCGTGTTCCTTTGTACAGCCCTGGATTTACCCCAGCCCCGATCTGCGGCCGAAGCTGCCCTGGATTTCTTTGCTGACCTTTTGCGTGTGTATTGGGGCGATGTGATCCGAGCTGCATTTTGCTGAGGGATGGTTTTGTGGTGAGAAACCAAAAGGCACTGCTTCCCATCTTGGTGATGTTTCGAAGCTGAAAATTACCACTGACGTTTATTTCATTCCTTCCCACGACTCTAAAAAGTCACCGGAGACATCGCTGCGCGCATGTGTGTATGTGTGTGATTTCTTTTTAATTTAAAAAAGCAGTGGGAGAATATTGAGGAGAGAGGAGCAGCATCTAAGGATGTATCCACAAGGCAGGCATCCCGTAAGTACCAGTTTACTCAACAACATTGCAAATCACAGACGAATGAGAGGGAAATAAACATGTACATGGTCATGTATTATGGTGTCTGATATTCTGATGAAAAGGTAACATGCCAATTTCTTGTCAATTTCTACCAATGTGAATACCGACGATCATTCCTAACATGGAACACACATCCAGAGAGAATTGGCTAATCTATTATGTATTTTGCTTTCTGATCCCTGCAAGTTAGTGCTATTTAAATGCGAATGAGTTTTTGTTTACGGTAGGAGAGTAAAACGGCTGTAATTTCCCCTGTATAGTTGAACGAACGATTGTGCTTTGTTGCTCAAGACTTGTCTGTTCAGACCTGCTTTAATTATTTGTGGGGGAGGGCCGGGACTTCCTAATCACTGGACATTCAGATTCAGTGCACGACGACGCTGATGATCTGAACATCCTGCCCACGTCGCTTCATGCAAATACTCGAAATGTTATTTCTTTTTTTTTTCTTGGTGGGCGGGGGGTATTTTATTTATAAACGCACGAAAATCCAGCAGGTGGCATTGGTTGGTGACATTTCCGCAGAGGTTTCATTTGTTTCCGTTTCTATCTCGAGTTAATCGCCATGTCAGATGTGACCAAAATATCGCAGCAAAATAACTTTTCGTGCACCGAATGTTACACGTGTGATCCTCAACACTTGGAACCCAGCGCCTTCCGCGAGCAGAATGGACCTAATTCAGAGTCTGGAGCTGTAGCTGGCGATGATATTCAATGATAATGTCACAAGTGCAGAGAATTTAAGATGGTTTTGTGGTGGTGGGGGGGAATATTTCCACTTGACTATGTAAAATATTGGATTTGGATCAGTATATTATTGTCAAAAATCCTTCAGGGAGATTTTCGACTGAATTACACCAGTAGGTTCCCAACTATTACTTGTTACTCAGACACCTGTACGGTTTTCTCTCCATATATGGAGAAATTGTATCAAATTTGAGTTTTTAAAAAATTATCTGAAGCCTTTCACTTCCCCCCCCCATATGTTTAATAATCCCAAACAATTGTAAAATGCAATTCTGATCTGATTACCTTCTCTCTCAATCGCCTCCCCCCACCCCCGCACTCGCCATCACCTTTCAGTAAAAAAATTGTATTTATATAGCGCCTTTAACATAATAAAACCTTCCAAGGCACTCTACAGGATCATTATAAAACTCAGTATGACACTGAGACACCAAGAAGGATATTAGGTCAGATGACCAAAAGCTTGGTCAAAGAGAGAGGACTTAAAGGAGGAAAGTGAGGCAGAGTTTTAGGGAGGGTATTCCAGAGCTTGGGGGGGGGTGGGGTCTAGGCAACTGAAGACGCAGCCACCAATGGTGGAGGGATTAAAATCAGGGATGCACAAGAGGCCGGAGTTAGAGGAGCGCAGATATCTCGGAGGGTTGTGGGGCTGGAGGAGATTACAGAGATAGGGAGAGGCATTTGAAAACCAGGATGAGAATCCAGTTTGGCGCCATAGGGTGGAGTGCACAATAAAACGGGGTGGGGTGGGGTGGGGAGGGGGGAACGGGCTTCCTGGAGAGGGAGGGTGGCGTCTTGTACCCCAGGGCTGCATACACTGGCAGGTCCTCTTGAATTATATTGCCACATCAGTGTTCGTCGATTAGCTGAACCATTTTGCAGAGATAGTGATGTAACTGCAGCCCTTTTTTTTATCTTATCAGTGGTTGTGAGGTGTGAAGAAGGCCTGTTATCCTGATGTGCCTCTCTCTCTCTCTCACACACACACGTTTTGTTTACCAATAGCAATAGAATGAGAAACCATATGAATCATAAAATGTGACTAAAGATCATTACTGCATGGGAAGTTTAAATATGTTTCTTTATCACGCAGGCACCTCATCAGCCGGGACAGCCATTTAAGTTCACAGTGGTGGAGACATGTGACCGCATCAAGGAAGAATTTCAATTCCTGCAGGCACAGTACCACAGGTAAAGCAATTATTAACAATCAACATTGAAAGTGGGATCAAATCCCATTGCAGCTGGTCACCTCTAACTCTCCTATTCCTTGGAAGTTCTGTTGTTCTTTTTTTCACAGAGAAAGAGCAGTTGCCTTTCAAAAATGAGTGTTTACTGTTTGAATCGGAATCATAGCAAGTTCTGATATGATGGGAATATCCCTACAGAAATTAATAAGGGGAAAAAACAATCTGGAAACCTTAAACATACAAAACAAAATAGAAAATATTGGGAATACAGAGTCAGTAACTGAAAATCTAGATTAACAGGTTAAGTCTGGACCCACCTCACAACTATTCTAATCAAGGTGCTGAATCTAAAATATTAACTAGTCTTTCCAGAGTCAAGGTTCCAGTTGCTGACAATCTAGTTTGAAAAATAAAACCAGCAAAATCCCTGTTGATATGGCCGGTTGGGTTATAGGATCACGTTACAGGATCTGATATAGCTTCAGGTTCTGTGGCATTATCATCCTGATACTTTCTGTCAGGTGTTAAAACTTTAAAATCCCAACTCTGTTACAGAAATGGATCATGTGAGGATGCGAAAAAATAATTGAAGATGAAAGTTTGCTCTCTTCTATTACAAGTGAGGCTTGGTAGCTTGGTTCAAGTGCTCACAGTCTACCCTGAGTCACAAGGGTTGTAGGTTCAAGCCCCCAAGCCTGTCTCATCAAGGCTGACACTCCAGTGTGCAATTGTTGCTTTCTAGATGGTGCCGTCCTTTTGGAGGAAATTTTAACCTGTCTTGTCTGCCTGTTTCACTGGTTTATGTGGATAACTACTTCTCATTTACATAGCCTCTTTAACTCAAACAATGTCCAAAGGTAATTTTGGAGATAGGAGCAAGGGAAATGGATACTGAGCCAGAAATGTAGAGGCTAGGAAAGATGACCAGACTGGCTGAAGAGATGGGTTTTAAAGGGAAAGAATTGCATGGCTATGGTGAAAGAACAGGGGAATGGGACTAATTAGCTGCTTTTTCAGAGAGCCAGCACAGGCACGATGGGCCAAATTACCCCATTCTATGCCATATGAGGACTAGGGGACACTAGGGATTGAAGCTTTGGGGCAAGAGATGCAAGGGGATGTAAGGAAGAACTTTTGTATGCAGCGAGTGGTAATGATCTTGAACTTGCTGTCTACGAGACTGATGGAGGCGGAGACGATCAATTTTGGAAAGGAAATTGGATAGGCACTGTGTTACGACCAACTGCTCAAGACGAAACCCCCAATCAAAATATATAATTCTGATTGTGGTGGAGAAACGCACTGTTGATTCAGTCCCGCCCCTCCATAGATCACCTAACATACCAAAGAACAAACAAAGAACAGTACAGCACAGGAACAGGCCATTCGGCCCTCCAAGCCTGCGCCGATCTTGATGCCTGCCTAAACTAACACCTTCTGCACTTCCGGGGCCCATATCCCTCTATTCCCTTCCTATTCATATATTTGTCAAGATGTCTCTTAAATGTCGCTATCGTATCTGCTTCCACCACCTCCCCTGGCAGCAAGTTCCAGGCACTCACCACCCTCTGTGTAAAAAAAAAAACTTGCCTTGCACATCCCCTCTAAACTTTGCCCCTCGCACCTTAAACCTATGTCCCCTAGTAACTGACTCTTACACCCTGGGAAAAAACTTCTGACTATCCACTCTGTCCATGCCGCTCATAACTTTGTAAACCTCTATCATGTCGCCCCTCCACCTCCGTCGTTCCAGTGAAAACAATCCGAGTTTATCCAACCTCTCCTCATAGCTAATGCCCTCCAGACCAGGCAACATCCTGGTAAACCTCCTCTGTACCCTCTCCAAAGCCTCCACGTCCTTCTGGTAGTGTGGCGACCAGAATTGCACGCAATATTCTAAGTGTGGCCTAACTAAGGTTCTGTACAGCTGCAACATGACTTGCCAATTTTTATACTCTATGCCCCGACCGATGAAGAAAAGCATGCCGTATGCCTTCTTGACTACCTTATCCACCTGCGTTGCCACATTCAGTGACCTGTGGACCTGTACGCCCAGATCTCACTGCCTGTCAATACTTCTAAGGGTTCTGCCATTTACTGTATACCTCCCACCTGCATTAGACCTTCCAAAATGCATTACCTCACATTTGTCCGGGTTAAACTCCATCTGCCATTTCTCCGCCCAAGTCTCCAACCGATCTATATCCTGCTGTATCCTCTGACAATCCTCATCATTATCCGCAACTCCACCAACCTTTGTGTCGTCTGCAAACTTACTAATCAGACCAGCTACATTTTCCTCCAAATCATTTATATATACTACAACGAGCAAACGTCCCAGCACTGATCCCTGCGGAACACCACTAGTCACATCCCTCCATTCAGAAAAACACCCATCCACTGTTAGCCTCTGTCTTCTGTGACTGAGCCAGTTCTGTATCCATCTTGCCAGCTCACCTCTGATCCCGTGTGACTTCACCTTTTGCACCAGTCTGCCATGCGGGACCTTGTCGAAGGCTTTACTAAAGTCCATATAGACAACATCCACCGCCCTTCCCTCATCAATCATCTTCGTCACTTCCTCAAAAAACTCAATCAAATTAGTAAGACACGACCTCCCCTTCACAAAACCATGCTGTCTCTCGCTAATAAGTTTGTTTGTTTCCAAATGGGAGTAAATCCTGTCCCGAAGAATCTTCTCTAATAGTTTCCCTACCACTGACGTAAGGCTCACCGGCCTATAATTTCCTGGATTATCCTTACCACCCTTCTTAAACAAAGGAACAACATTGGCTATTCTCCAGTCCTCTGGGACCTCACCTGTAGCCAATGAGGATGCAAAGATTTCTGTCAAGGCCCCAGCAATTTCTTCCCTTGCCTCCCTCAGTATTCTAGGTTAGATCCCATCAGGCTCTGGGGACTTATCTACCTTAATGCTTTGCAAGACACCCAACACCTCCTCCTTTTTGCTAATGAGATGACTGAGACTATCTGCACTCCCGTCCCTAGGCTCATCATCCACCAAGTCCTTCTCCTTGGTGAATACGGATGCAAAGTACTCATTTAGCACCTCACCCATTTCCTCTGACTCCATGCATAGATTCCCATCTCTGTCCTTGAGTGGGCCAACCCTTTCCCTGGTTACCCTCTTGCTCTTTATATATGTATAAAAAGCCTTGGGATTTTCCTTAATCCTGTTTGCCAATGAATTTTCATGACCCCTTTTAGCCCTCCTAACTCCTTGCTTAAGTTCCTTCCTACTGTCTTTATATTCCTCAAGTGCTTCATCTGTTCCTAGCCTTCCAGCCCTTACAAACGCTTCCTTTTTCTTTTTGACTAGGCTCACAATATCCCGTGTTATCCAAGCTTCCCGAAACTTGCCAAACTTGTCTTTCTTCCACACAGGAACGTGCTGGTCCTGGATTCTAATCAGCTGACGTTTGAAAGACTCCCACATGTCAGATGTTGATTTACCCTCAAACAGCCGCCTCCAATCTAAATTCTTCAGTTCCTGCCTAATATTGTTATAATTAGCCTTCCCCCAATTTAGCACCTTCACCCGAGGACTACTCTTATCCTTATCCACAAGTACCTTAAAACTTATGCTACCGAAATGCTCCCCCACTGAAACTTCGACCACCTGGCCGGGCTCATTCCCCAATACTAGGTCCAGAATGGCCCCATCCCTAGTTGGACTATCTATGTATTGTTTCAAGAAGTCCTCCTGGATGCTCCTCACAAATTCTGCCCCATCCAAGCCCCTAGCACTAAGTGAGTCCCAGTCAATATAGGGGAAGTTAAAATCACCCACCACTACAACCCTGTTACCTTTACATCTTTCCAAAATCTGTCTACATATCTGCTCCTCTACCTCCCGCTGGCTGTTGGGAGGCCTGTAGTAAACCCCCAACATCGTGACTGCACCCTTCCTATTCCTGAGCTCCACCCATATTGCCTCGCTGCATGACCTCTCTGAGGTGTCCTCCTGCAGTACAGCTGTGATATTCTCCTTAACCAGTAATGCAACTCCCCCACCCCTTTTACATCCCCCTCTATCCCGCCTGAAGCTTCTAAAGCCTGGACCATTTAGCTGCCAATCCTGCCCTTCCCTCAACCAAGTCTCTGTAATAGCAACAACATCATATTTCCAAGAACTAATCCAAGCTCTAAGTTCATCTGCCTTACCTGTTATACTTCTCGCATTGAAACAAACGCACTTCAGACCACCAGTCCCGCTGTGCTCAGCAACATCTCCCTGCCTGCTCTTCCTCTTAGTCCTACTGACCTTATTTACTATGTCCTCCTCATTTACTTCACTAGCTGTCCTACTGCTCTGGTTCCCACCCCCCTGCCACACTAGTTTAAACCCTCCCGAGTGACGCCAGCAAACCTTGCAGCCAGGATATTAGTGCCCTTCCAGTTTAGATGCAACCTGTCCTTCTTTTACAGGTCCCATCTGTCCCTGAAGAGAGCCCAATGGTCCAGATATCTGAAACCCTCCCTTCTACACCAGCTGCTCAGCCACGTGTTTAGCTGCACTATCTTCCTATTTCTAGCCTCACTGGCATGTGGCACGGGGAGTAATCCAGAGATTACAACCCTAGAGGTCCTGTTTTTTAACTTACTACCTAACTCCCTAAACTCCCCCTGCAGGACCTCATCACTCTTTTAAACTTTTTAACCATTTTAAACTTTCCAAATTAAAAAAAAACACAGCCAGATTGACCATCCCCCAACCCCTGAATGAGGCGAGCCAAACCAGGTGTCTTTCGATCAACAAATTAACTGTTTAATTCGAAAAACTAAATTCTTAAACACTACTGAGATATAAACAACATTTAAAATAGAAAAATTAGTGTCCTCGCAGATTTACACTCCTACCGAAGTGGAATCTTTCAGTGTGGAACAGTCCAAGGTTGCTTGAAGTCTTCTCAGCCGTCAGATGGGGGGGAAAAAAGGTTCTTCAACAGTAGGACAGTCAGTAGTTTATTTCAGAAGAGAAGTGATGCTTTTCTTCTCCAGTGATGAATCTCAGCCGATCAACAACTTGCAAACACTTCAATGAATCAGTTTGGCTTTAGAATTTTTGAGGGATGAAAGATTGTCACAATCTAACTTCCCTTCCTTCAGTTTAAATTTATCAGAGATTCTTGTTCCCTTCATGCTGGTCCAACTGTCTGTCTGTGTCTGTTAATTGTCTGTCAAAAGCCAATTTTTCAGCTAGTTTCACACATCAAACGGCAACATTGTATCTTTGTCCTTGGTCTCCAAATGGTTGTATCCTGCGGCAATGAGAATGCATTCTTTGCCTCAGTCCCTGGAGCTTGCTGCCTTAAAGCAGTACTGATCCTTTTCCAGCCTTAAAGGCACACCGCATACTTCCCGGAAAAGAAAAAAAAAACTACAGAATCATAACAACTGGAGGGACATAAACTTGCAGGGATAGTGCGGGAGAATGAAACTGACTGGATTGCTCCACAGATAGCTAGCATGGACTCGATGGGCCGAATGCTCACCTCCTGTGCTGTCATGTCTCAATGGGAGGTGGAGAGAGGTTTAGAGAAGAAATTCCAAAAAGTGGCTGATTAAAATCCCAGGCACTATTTGAAAAACATGAGCTCACCTGATATCCTCCTGGCCAACATTTCTTCTTTAATTTTCACCAAGCATTTAGCCATTTATTTCATTGTGTCTAAATGGCTGCCACGTTTGCGTACATAACAACAGTCACTACTATTAATGGAAAGTGTAATGCTTTGAAACATCTGCGATGTGGTAAACTGCTATATTAATCCAAGATGGAAGCTTTCCTTTTCAATATGTTGTGAGTAAATTTAGATGATCTCATTCTTGGCTACAAATGGTAATCCTCACTTATTACAAGGATTTCAATAAAAGAATAATGATGGGTATGTGAAATGTTGATATTATGTCTGCTTAAATGCGAAAAAAACACCTTGTAGTACAGTTCTGGATTCTGTCTTGCCAAATTTGGAGGGAGCATTCTGAGTTGTACTGCCCTGGGATGAATTATGAGCATTTATAGGTTTGCCACTGGTGTTGGGAGCAATTTGAGGTGCAGATTCAGAAATATTATACCAGAAGGGCATCCACAAACACTAAAGAGTAGTCGCATAAGTGCGATTAGAATTATAGAAAGAGACCATTCGACCCATCACGCCTATGCTGTCTCTTTAGAGCTGTCCAATTTGTTTTACTACCCTGTTATTTTCTCATAGCCCTGCATTTTTTAATACCTTTTCCTAGCATTTCTCAAATTCCCTTTTGAAAGTTACTATTGAAATTGCTTCCACCATCCTTTCAGGCAGTACATTTCAGATCATAACAATTTGCTGCACAACAAAGTTTCTCCTCATTTCCTCCCTGGTCCTTTAGCTAAATATGTGTCCTCTGGTTACTGATGTGCCTGCCAGTGGAAGCGGTTTCAACTTATTTACACTATCAAAGCCCATCAGAATTTTGAACATGTCTATTAAATCTCCCTGTAACCTTCTCCGCCCTAAAAAGAATAATCCTAGCGCCTCTGGTCTCTCCCAAGTTTTCCCAATAGTGCATTGAAGTCGATACACTTAAAAAAAAAGCCCAGCAGCAGCACTGTATAAAACACTCCAAGCTCTGCTTTCATGGTTGATCTGAACCTCCTTGATTGGATTACTGTGTTGTAATTCCCTGACATGCATCCATTATCCGCTATTTATTTACAGCTATTTGTGGCTGCCATAAACCTATGCAAAGTAGCTTTAACCAGTTCAGTGCTGAATTCTCTTACAAATGTTCAGTCATCTTTATAGCGGTTGGACGATGGCAAACATGGCACATTGCTTTCATATTGCTGGTGGCACCAGGAGCCAACATGTGGGTCTGGCACTGCAACTCAAAACATAAACTTGCCAGCAGTGGGAAGATCTGTTCTCCCAGTTCTTTCTAGCCTCCAGCCTAGGTAAATCTGAGCGAGGTTACTTTGGGGTTGGAGTTGGGGCTTGGCAGATGTCCTGGTGTGCCAAGAGAGCTGGTCTTAGATTAGCGCAGAGACCCGTTTACTCTCTAAAGGTTGATTCTGATTGAAGGTGACACTGACCTGACTCTGGGATGATGTAAACAGCGAGCTGTGTCATTCTGTGCCAGTGTGAGGCTTCACTGCCAACAGTGCATTTCTGCACCCGGATTGATTGCCACACTTGATTAGACTCTTGCTTTCTGATGGTGGAACAAGGGGATTTTTAAAGGAGTTTTAACCGAGTCTTGCTGCACATAGTTAACCAGAATATTCTTCTGGCACAAGGAGGATTACCAGTAAGTAGGGCGACTGGTTTGTGGTTTTTCACTGAGAAATGGAGAGGTAAACAGCAGCAAAAAATTCCTGGAATGCTATGTAATTAAAAACAAAACTTGACTTATTTAGTCACCATAACCCAGTGACCCTGATGATAAGGAATCACAACGCCTTCATATAGTGGCCAACATTTCTTGTTTTTCAGTGAAAAGTGGATAGAATTGCAGGATGTGGTTCCCCAAAACACCAGTAAAAAATCCTATGTAATTAAAAATAGAATTGTAGCCCTGTAGAGCACTAGGAGACTGGCTGAAAGATGGTCTGAGCTTAGTTTGACAGCTTTGTGTGCCTCTTTGAGGAACAGTGCATCAATGCAAGGAGTTGCAGACTCTACTGACATTTGCCACATGCAGGTGTTCCTGAGTGGCTACGTGGTGGCAAAATGAAATCCAAGCCCTGGTCTCTATCCTGGCACTAATTTTAAGGGTTAAATAATGCCAGCCAGTAGAATAACTAGATGATATAAGTGATCATCACTCTGAGTGACAATCGAAGTGTGTCAAGTTCTGGCCACTCCTGAAATGGTAGCTGGCAATACACAGTTCCCAATCTTCCCTCTGCTTCCTTCATGCTGTGCAAGTAACTGAGATGTCTACCAACCAATCTGTTTTGACTGATAAACATTTGTGTTCAGCAACCTTTCACCTGAGGTTTTGCAGATCCCGACTTCCTTTGCTCTGCCATTGCGTGCTCAGTTGTCTAGGTCTTAATCTCTGGAATTGTCTCCCGTAACTTCTGCACCTCTCTCTCTCATTTAAGATGCTCTAAAAAAAAACGGGAAAATTTTGATCAAGCATTTGATCACCCATCCTATCGTATTCTTTTTTGGCATGGTGTCAATTTTTATCTGATTTACGGTCCTGTGAAGCGCCTTTGGATGTTTCACTGTTAAAGGTGTCATATAAATGTAAGTTGTTGTAATAAATATGCTAGCATTTCTCCTGGGTATTGCTGGTGGTGTGCTAGAGGATATGCTGCTTTATAACTATAGAGGTGCTGTGCCTGTAATTTGCAGTTGCCTTGTCAGATCTGCTAATTTGTGATGACGAGTCAAATGTGGTCAAACTGAAATTACATAAAATTTACAGTACAGAAGCAGGTCATATGTTCCAACTGCTGCATGCTGGTGTTTATGCTCCACGTGAGTCTCCACCCGCCCTACTTCATCTCACCCTATCCGCATAACCTTCTATTCCTTTCTCCCTCAGCTAGCTGCCCTTGAAATGCATCTCTGCATCGGGGATCATGTTGCAGGAAGCACAAAACTTTTAATAAATTCATATAAGATCTTCCATTGTTCACAGTGACTCAGAGGATCAGCTGAATGTGTAACGTCTGGTGTGATAGATAAATATGACAAGAACTAAGTGACGCCTACGTGAAAAGCTATATGCAAGACTTTTAATATATTACAGATTGTGATTCCACCTACTTGTGTTCAATCCGCTAAGTCAGGTATCCAAAATCCCTTTTTGTTTTCACCCCCTCGTTTATCTAGCATTCAACGTGCCAGGAGAGAGAAGACATATATATTAAAACTGCTTGCTGTTAGGGATCATTGAATATTTTTAAAGCTGAGGTAGATAGGTTCTTGTTAGACAAGGGAATCAAAGGTTATCCGGGTAGATGTGAATGTGGAATTCAAGACACAAACAGATCAGCCATGATCTTATTGAATGGCGGAGCAGGCTAGAGGGGCCGAATGGCCTACCTGTACTCCTAATTTGTATGTTCGTATGTTATCAGCAGGGGATCACCCTTCTGATGACAACTCAGTGATCCGCTGCTGGGCATTACTATTGGATAGGGGCACGACTGAGTTCAGCTTTAATGGCAAATCGCTAAAAATTCATTGTCTAGATCGCGCTGTTAAAAATGGCTGCTTGAGCTCCCTGAGGGTATTCAGTGAGCAGCTGAGCCTTACACACCAGGAGGGATAATTGCACCCCCCTGCCCACCCCAACCCACCCCCACCCCAGTCTAGGTAATCTCAGCCAGGTTGGCAGTCAGGCTGCTACAGTTGGCCTTGTGCATCCTGTGTTGGAGACAGGAAAATTGGCCCAGGCTCCTGGCCCTGATTGGTAGGTGATGAGGCCTGCCTGAAAAGTGGGTACACGTGGCTTTAGGGGAGCACAGGGCAAGGCTCGCTTGTGACACCCGCACAAAGAATCTGCACTTGTGTAAGTCCTCAAAGGACAGCTGGTACCCCAGCTCGAATCGGCGCCAGTGAGGAGCCATTCGGAAGACAAACTGGCTAAAATGTATTCATTGAGTGCCAATGCAAAATAGCCTATACGTCACTTTCCACCCACACCGTACCCGCTCCTGTTCCGGCTCTCCACCACCCCACCCCACCCCCTTACCCCCACCACATCCCACCCCAGCCCAGTCCAGGCAGGAATGTTTGCATAAGCCTGCAATGTGTGTGTGAAAGGGAACTGAGAGTGCAGAGTGCAAGAGGACATTGAAATTTCATGTTCAATTCAAACGGAAAGAGCGGTGCCATGCATTCTGAAAGCACTCTGTGTGTTGACAGGTTATTTATGAGCTAGTGCAATGATAAAGAGGAAGGCGGGTGTGTGTGAGAGAGCGAGCGAGAGACTTCACCATGTTATCCAATGGACCCTAATTAGGTTTACTTTCCAAGTATAATAAACTTGCCTTGAGAAAAATAGGATTAAAATTGCACTGATTTGGCAGAGTAATAAAAAGCCAAGTATGAGTGTCAGAACTAAAGATGCTGAACATTTGCCCCAGCAGATGTTTTGTGCTTTAATCTCAAGCAGCAGGAAGTGACATATGCCCTGTGTTAACAGCTTTGCTCTTTAGGAAGCATTGCCAGTGAATGCTCAGCGGTCCAGACTACTGAGGGAAGGCCAGTGAATGTAATTAAGGAGGGCTAATTAGTTCCCAACTGGTTTTGGGGGAGAGGAGGAGGAGGAGGGGGTGGTGGATGATGTTTTTATGGAATGGTAAAAGTGCTGTAAAATTATGTTGTCTGATCGTTGTGTTAAGCAACAGTCTCAAATCCCAGGTTACAGCAAACATTTCAAAGGTACCTGTTTCATAAAGTAGTGGCTTGTATTTCGCAATGGAATGCATCTGTTTTCCAAACATTTTCATTGTCGATGAGTTTATTTCTGTGAGTAATGTACACAATATTCTTTTAGATTGAATTTGCTCCTTCCATATTGGCCCTTCTTCCTGCTTTTACTCTCATTCCTCTCTCCAAAGATGTTGGTCTTTCCTGAAGTTAAAGTTCAACAGATCAAATACTTGCTCTTCATCTGTGAACTTAAACAGCGAGTGAGTGTTGGGAGGCAATTCCACCGTTGGGGGCATCGTGTGATCATGGCCACATTCCAGCAGCAGTCACTGGATAGCAATCAGAAATGGCAACCAACTCTGCCCCACTTCTTTATCTGAGGGTGTTGAGGCCATTGGCAATGACCAGCAATGCCACCACAGACTGTGAATCTTAATGTGGAACATTTTACCGAATAAGCAATTTGGGGAAACAGATAAAGTTCTTTGTTATTTACTCCTCTTACCATGTTCTGGGACTCCTCCCATTTCCTCCTCCCTCCTCCCCACCAGCCATGCTACATCCCATATCTTGGCCAAAATAATAAGACAGGGTCCTTACTGCCATGTTTCTGCCAATGCTGCTTATGAACCAGTTATTAGGAGGCACACTATTGACAACATCTTGGCATGACTCGCCCTCTAGTTTATCCTTTCCTCCTTGTGGGAAAGCATCTGACCTCAGTCTCTCTGTGGTCATAAATCCACTCCATGGCTCGGAGTATTACGGAGCTCCAACCTCGTCCACCAACATCTTGGCTGAAAATGAATGGTTTTGCCTGGGAGCATTTCAGTCCTTTAAAACATCTGCCAACATTCTGTTTTTCTTTAAAATATTTGGCAGCATGCAGAAGGGTGCAAAGGTTATTACGAGTTAAGAAGCTATTGGTGACTCTTGCATGCTTTGAGAGAGCCCCACTTGTAATCACAATGGGGTGTATGATGCTGTTATCAACAATGATATTTGGCTCTTAAAATATTAGGAACATAGGAATTTCTAGACGAAAAAATGACCAAGAACCACTGAGTTCGACTTGTATTACCTGGAAGTGAAACGATACAACAAGAGTTGTTAACTAATTATAGCAAGCCTTCTATTAATTATCTCATTATATGAACTTCTTGTTTTATTATTGAGAAACTGGATGAAGAGCATAGAACCAATTGCAGGAGATAATGGGGGTAGGGGGGAGAAAGGGCAAGAAAATACCATCCAGCCTGTTAGGCTAGCCCCATCCCATGGACTTTGGAACCTTTCCCACTGATTGCTCATTCCCGAATTGCCCATTCTGGGGCAGATTTTCCTCTCGTTGTTCGTGCGTGTAAATGATTGCCTGGGTGTCCTAACTTTGGCACAGGCCTGTGACACCTGGAGGGCCAGAGGCTGCTTCACTGGCCATCGGTCAGCCCCTTCAGCTTTTCTTCTCTCCACTATAGCCAGGCAACCCTTTACACTCAAGTATGAAAATAGGAAAATCAGCCCTGCTGCCTCCTGAGAGTAGCAAGGATACAGAAAAATTCTGGTAGCCAATTCAGAAAAATTCTTCCCCAAAAGTAATTGAGGAAACTCCAGGGTACTGTGCTTCTCCCTCATCAAGATTGAAAAGAGTAGGGTCGAAGACTGGGTAAATCAGGAAATAGAAATGAAATAATGTCCAGTTTGGGTTTTACAAGCCTGTAGTTTGTAGGAAGAAAAGAAGGTGAGGCGTCTTCCAATTTTGAGGCCCTCGGAAAGAATGAGCTCGAAAGAACATGGGTTTATATAGCACCTTTCTCTGTAGTTCCCAAAGCGCTTTACAGCCAATGACATATTTTTGAAGTGTAGTCACTGTTTTAATTTAGGAAACGTGGCAGCCAATTACAGTAGAAAATGAGTCAATTTAGTGATGCAGGGAGGAAAGGAATGTATAGGATGGATTACTAGGAAGTTAGGATTAACGACAGGAAAGTTCCAAGGATTAGTGATTGTAGAGGTAATGATAAAATGCAGAGAGCACACGGGATTGGTCTTAAGATAGAGGCTTGGTAAGATCTCAGTCTTTCCTTCTGCACCTAACCCAATTACGTAGCATTGGTAACCAGTTTTCTTGAACTGGCTGCAGCTGGGGCTACACTATTAGGCATCTGGTTTTGTTCATCCACATTCATTTCAAGAAATGTTTAGTAAAATCTAGAATTACTTAGCTAAGTGAGTTCAGCCACAGAGCCTGCTGACAGTAACTTGTAAGTGCTTATATAGGTCAGTTCTCACTTTGTTTGTTTACATGTATAAATTATTACACATTCCAGATTTAACCTCAGCATCTCTTGTAAGTCTACTTTTCAGTTGTGGAAATTCAGAATCCACTAATTCTCTGTAAAAATGCATGGTTTAAGCATGCATCCATCGCCACTCTCCATACCTAAGGCCAAACCAGGCCATTTGCAACCTTGACATCTATTTGACCCTGAGATTAGCTTCTGGGCACATATGTGCCCAATCACCAAAACTGCCTGCTGCCATCTCCATAGCATCACCTATCTCTGACCCTGCCTCAGCTCATCTGCAGCTGAAACCTTCATCCCAATAGTTTGTTACCTCTACACTTGACTATTTCAATGCTGTCTTGGCAGGGTCCCATTTACCATCCTCCATAAACCTGAGCTCACACAAAACTCTGCAGCCTGTACCCTAACTCACACCAAATCCCAATCACCCATCATCCCTGTGCTCTCTGACCTACTAGGGCTCCCTATCCGGCAATGCCTCGAGTTTAAAAATTATTATCCTGGTTTTCATATCCTCCCATGGCCCCACCTGTGCCTATCTCTAACATTCTCGAAGCCTAAAGCTGCTCCATTGAGATCTCTGCTCCTCCAATTCAGCCCTCTTGCACATCCCCGATTTTCATTGCTCCACCATTGGTGGCTGTGCCTTCAGCTGCCTAGGCCTTAAGCTCCGGAATTCCCTCCCTGAATCTCTCTGCCTTTCTACCTCTCGTTGAAGACACTCCTTAAAACCCACCTCTTTCTTATGTTCTTGCCCACATAACAGTAGCAACTACACATTGAAAAGTAATTCATTGGGCGCAAAGTGCTTTGTGACATGGTGAACTGCTATATGAATGCAAGTTTTCTCTCTTTTCTACCTGCCAAGTAAGGAGTGGGACTTGGAGGAGACAAGCAGGCAGGTTCCGAGCCTGCCCTCCTGCTCCTCCTCTTTGTACAGTGATGCTTGAAAGACCTAAAATGAACAGTAAAAAATGGCAACAGTTAAATGGGATGATGCTCCATGCTAACCTGCTAATAACAGTGGCACGAGGCGTATGTGTTTAAGGTCCACTCCCACTTTAGCCAGTATTCAGTCTTAGCCGAGTGGTATGGGACAGTGCCAAGTGGACACTGGGGTACCTTTGAGCAAAGAGAAAGAAGTATCAGAGGGCAGTATCGTACCTAGAGAGTCCCTGTAGTTCGTGACTGCCGATAGGTGACACTTGCAATGGCCTGGAGGTGGGGATGGTGGCGGGGAAAGACATGCGCCCACACTTTTAACTGTAGAGGTATCAAACTAACCGGACAAAGAAAAATTCAATGAGATTGGCCAAATATATCCCCATTAAAAACACGTTTTAAAAATGGTGGCACTAATCCCACCTCATGATTATCATTTGACTTTATGAAATTGCTCAAACCTGCATAGCTAATTCATTGTGGGCCTCCTCCCCCCCCCCCCCCCGCCTTGCCCCCTGCACCCACACCACAGTTGACCTGAATATTCAAGAATTCTGGCTTGTAAGCTATAAATTCCTGATGGTCAAGTTCCTTTAAATATGTACATGGTCAATGCTGTTTTAGAGCCCAAAGGTATTGGATATAGAGAAAGAGGCCTTCGTCTAGTTTGAGCTGCACCGTTGGGATAAGTGATCTGAGACATTTTTGACACACAGCTATATTGTGATGTAAAAATTGATAATAAGATGTGACATTTAACTGGCCCAAAGCCATAGGATCCAGTTCTTTTGGAATGTTGTGGAGGAACTGGATGTGCAGACTTGACATACAAAGATTGCTACTACCTATAGTGCAGCTCTGGGCAGATTTGTATGGTTCTCTAGGACCACCCCCCCACCCAAACACACAAATTACCAGCAAGTCTTTTAGCATCTGAAAAGATAAAAGGTGGGTTAATGTTTTTGGGTCCCTTTGTCAGAACCCAGAGATCCAATCCAGTCCTAAATGTATTGTAAATTATGTTTTTGCTCCACTTAGTTTTTCCAAATATGTCAACTGCCCTGCTTTTGATTCTGCCAGGAATCTGTCCCCAAATCTGTCAAGAGTGCAACAGTAGTCTGAATAAAAGTGTGAAGGCAAAAATCCAAGGCTGAGCACTGGCCACAGCAGTGGTCCCGCATCTGATGAGACTCCTCACTAGCAGCAGAGCCTTGCAACCTCTGCCCCATGATATACACTGAATTATTATTTTTAGTTGGTTACTTGTCTATCCCCCATAAAACTGTAGTAATACCCTACTGTTCCACAGGTATTTGATCAGCTTCCAATATATTGTGACAACTATCAACCTCTCTACCACCTCCCTCTGCAACCCCCTCTATGAGGTCAGACCCGCCTGTTTGACATCAAGTCATGAATGAGCACAACTTCCTCAAATTCAGCACTAAAACTGCTGGTGCTTTCTTTGGCCCCGGTATAAATTCCGCACTCTTACTGCCGGCTCCATACCGCTCCCCCGGCCCACACGCTTAGGCTGAATCTTGCTTTACAAAACATCCCGCTTAACCCAGACACATTTCCATTCCATGACTAAGACCACCACAGCAACATTGTCTGTCTCCACCCAACCTCAGCCCTTTCACTGCTGAGCTTTCATCTATGTATATTACAATGCCATTCTTGTCTTCAACTTTCTCCATTGCTTCCTCCCACTCTATCTTTGCAATACCCTTTTATCCACCTCTTACACTCTTGGTCCTCTGACTCTGCATTTGTGCATTCACTCTTGCCTTGTTGGTCATCTGCCTTGGCTGTAGGCTCTGAAACTCTCTCTCTAAAGCTCTCTATATCTCTCCATTTTAAAAACCTACTTGATGCGCATATTTTAACCAAGCTTTTCAGCACCCTCCCAATCTAGCCCTCTATGGCTTGGTAACCATTCCCCTATCTATACTGTGAAGTATTTTAATGTTAAAAGTGCTATTTAATACAATTTATTATAGTACCTTGCATGTGATGTGATGGACTTTAGACTGACCATGACTCTTTTATTGTTTGTTCCTTGAGTTGTGCTATCTTGGAGCCACTCATTGCCCTCACTGTATCACCGTAGGAAAAATAAAAAACTGATATAATACATTTCGTACATTCTGACAGTGGGCTATGAGGTTATAATTTACTTTTGGAGTTCCTCTCATGTTCATATGGTACTGAAGCTGTGGCATTCTAAGACCCTGTGATTAAATTCCATCAATGATGCCCAACTAATTTCTTCCATGTACTGGGAAGTCTCTCTCTCTTTGGCCTCCTTGTCTCGAGAGACAATGGGTAAGCGCCTGGAGTGGTCAGTGGTTTGTGAAGTATGCTATTCAAATCAAATGATTTATCTACTTTTCCCTTCCTTTCAAAAACAAAAGATTTGCATAATACCTCTCACGACCTCAGGTTGTTGCAAAGTGCTTTACAGCCAATGAAGCCCTTTTGAAGTGTAGGTACTGTTGTAATGTAGGAAATGTGGCAGCCAATTTGCACATATCAAGGTCTCACAAACAACAATGTGATAACGGCCAAATAATTTGTTTTCAGTGATGTTGGTTGAGGGATAAATATTGGCCAGGACACCAGGGATAACTCACCTGCTTTTCTTCAAAATGGTACCATGGGATCTTTTACGTCCGCCTCAGAGGGCAGATGGGACTTTGGTTTAACATCTCATCTGATCGATGACATTTCGGACAGTATGGCACTCCCTCATACTGCACTGAGGTGACAGCCTAGATTTTGTGCTTACGTTGGACTTGAACCCTCAATATTCTGGCTCCGAGGCAAGTGTGTTAACAGTTGGCCACAGCTAAGTGTTAATTCATGTCAAAATATAGTTGAAAACCAATAACTGCTCTTACCAACTGGTCATTTGTCTGGGGAACGAATTCTTGTAACACATTTCTGATCACATTAACCTGTCACACTTCATTGATAACAGCCCTGCTGGGGGGGGGGGGGGGGGGGAGGGCGGAGTGGGGGGGGGGGGGGTGAGGGCGGAGGGGGCTGGTGGATCTACCAGTGGAAAAAGCTGCTGTTGTTGCTTCAATGCATCTTGGTGAACAATGCTGTTATGAAAAAGTTAGCATGTTCCGCCTGTACCTCTCTCATAGTTTCAATTAAGGGTATTAAGCTGTTCTCTCTTTTATTGCAGTCTGAAACTGGAATGCGAGAAGCTAGCCAGTGAAAAGACAGAAATGCAACGGCATTACGTCATGGTATGTACTCAAGTATGTATGCCAATAATATCCATTATGGTTTCCCAAATACTTTGTGAAAATGTCTGTTTAATGTAACTGTTCCTTGTGTAGAGGCTTTTGTGAGGGAATCCCACTGCTGTCTGTGGCCCTGATTATATTTACAGCCCCCTAGAGATTACATTCAGCTCAGGTCATCCAGGGTTTATAAGTGGCTGCCCTGAGCCACTTCATTCACTGCGAGGTGTTAAATTACCCGCCTGAAACAGGCACTGGCTTTTAACACTGTATATAGCTGAAATCTGGAGGAGTTTCCCCTTGAGGGTTTATATTTGCCTGAAGTGAACCTAAACCTATCTGGAAGAATTTATTTCCTTCAAATGGATTTTTTAGATAATTTTAATTGAGTTGTTATTTTAGTGAATTAAATAGTTTTGTAGTTTACTACATAAACCTACTGAGTCATCAGTGTGTTTTATCCAATCAATAGCTGAGATCAGAAAACCTGGGAGATCCTAGATTCCATCCCTGGCTTGTCCTGAATTAATGGATGTCAGTCAGGGTGGTGAGGATGTAGAAGTCACTACCACGTGGGAGTAATCAAGACGAATAACATAAATGCACGTAAGGGGAAGCTAGATAATTACATAAGGAACAAATGAATAGAAGGACATGTTGGTGGGGTGAGATAAAGTAAGGTGGGAGGAGGCTCATGTGGAGCATAAAGACCGGCATGGATCTGTTGGGCCAAATGGCCTGTTTCTGTGCCGTAAATACTATGCAGGGCGATGGTTCACTGCACCCTTTAGTTAGGAAGTGGAAAATTGCCACATCTCATCTGTGTCTCTGTGTGTCAGTCTGTTTCGTGGTGCACAAGTGCTCTTGTGTCTGTCCGTGTGCGCATGCGTGTGTGTGCACGTCAGCTGGAGACAAGATTGAGCTCAGCTGTTGAAATAGCTTGCCAACACTCCACTGCCAAGTATCACACATTGGATGAGGTACTGGAGGAGGCCTGGCATTGTTGAACTAGACCCCAACAAAGGGTCAATGCCTTTCAGGAGATGCGGGGATAATATTGGCAAGAAAGAAAAGATACATATGCTTCTGAGTCAACACAAATGCATTTCTTGGGCACATTTGCAGTCCTGACATAAACGAAGCACTAGTTCAAGTTGTCTAATCTTTTCCTGTTTGGGATCCAAACTATGTCTCTGGGTGCCAGATGAGCCACTTCATTAAAACAAGAGCCAAAAATAACCCCTCATTCTGTGAAGTATCCTTTACTATTTGGAGCACGATGCTGGGTAGAATGACACAGGCAGTCGTGTAATCCCTGCTGAATAAAAAGGACTCTTGTTAGTTGTGACTTTTGTTTAATGTGATGCATACCAAGATGCACGATGGGCCTTCAAATGGGCAGCAGGGATTCAGGAGACTGGGTCTGAACTTTTGCTGTGCCCCTTCCCCACACGTACCATGTATCCTGCTACATTGTTTGATGCAATCAATATTAGAACAACAGGCAGGTCTTCTGAATTAGACCACCTCAAGTTGGGGGTCATTTAAGAACATAAGAGCATAAAAAATAGGAGCAGGAGCAGGCCATTCGAGCTTGTTGCATAATTCAATAACATCATGGCTGAATTGATCATGGCTTCAACTGCGCTTTCCTGCCTGGTCCCCCCATAACCTTTGACTCCCTTGTAGATCAAAGATCTCTCTAACTCAGCCTTGAATATATTCAATGACCTAGCTTCCACTGCTCTCTGGAGTAGAGAATTCCAAAGATTAACGACCCTCTGAGAGAAAAAACGCCTCCTCATTTCCATCTTAAATGGGAGACCCATAGTTCTGGATTTCCCCATGAGGGGAAACATCCTCTCAGAATCGACCCAGTCAAACCCTCTCTGAATCTTATGTTTCATTTACTTAGGAAGGTAACTGTTTAAGAAACAATTTCTGAAGTAAAAATCAACTTAATTGGAACTGTGATAGGAGATGAATTTGGACAGTCTCCATCCAATTCCGAGGAGGTCAATAGGACAAAATTGGGTGAAACATTGCGGGGAGGGCAGGATTGATGTGCACTTACGCATGCATGTCACATGTATGTGTCATCATGGGAGTTATCAGCATTCAGATCAGCATTTTCAACTTTCCCCTGGCTGCAGGGAGCTGACTGGTGCGGTGGGCCCGCAGAGTGTGGGAAGTTTTGGTCTGCAGTCATGGGCAAGTGGCCTCCCAGATATCAAGTTCCAGCCATAAGCCTGTCCTGAATGAGGCAAAGATAACCCTCCAGGATTGGGGCTTCATTGCACCCCAAAGTGACACTGCATGCACCATCCCTAACTTGGCTTTTGTGAAGGTGGGAAATATCACGCCAGTGTAGCAAGGATTCTGAGCTTGGACTGAGGGACAGTGTTGCTGCAGTCTAGTTGGGGTTGCTTTACTCTGCATCTAACGGTGTTGTACCTGACCCATTATCGCTTGTGATTGACACTGGTGGCCTGAAATCAGAAGTGTCCATTTTTATTCTGTGTACCTGCTCTATAAGTGTTGGCAGACTGCTGAAAAATCACAGCAGAGTGCAAGCCAGTCCTGGCCCCTTGTCCACCTTCCAGCATTGAATGTGATTAGACACAGGAACCTTGGCTGACATCTCTCTTTCTCCCACTTGGCTCGGGACACTGAAACAATTGTATCTTCACCACTGCTCTTACTGTGATCACCTAACTCTGTACAGACCATGAAGCTGATCTTTGCAACAAGAAAAAGATCTGACCTTTGACCTCCTACTGTTCAGGCTTAGCGATCCTTCCTAATGCACTAGAATATCCTCATTTGTGTGGTAGCTTAGAGTGCATAAGCTAGACTGACCCTGCAGGGAGTGCTGCATTGTCGGAGGTGCCATATTTTGGATGAGACAGTAAAGTTCCTGCCTGTCTGTTAAGGTGGTTCAGAAAGTTAAAGATCCCATAGTATGATTTTGAAAAAGAGCAGGGAGTTTGTAGAATCATATAATGTTGCAGCATAAAATCTGGCCATCCAGCCCATCAAGCTTGTGCCATTGCTTTTCTCACCATGAGCCCCCTGATCATTCCCAATATTCCTGCTTTCCAAGCAACTACCTGCATTCCCTTTCAAAAGAATTTAAGTCTCAAACAATAATCTGTGACAGCGAATTCTAACCATCAGCTTTGTACAGAATACTTTTTCACCTCTCATTTAAATCTCTTGTGATTATGTTAAATTAGTGCCCTTCTGTCAGCATTGTGCTGACCAATGGTATTTGTCTTTATAACCCTTAGTAATATTGATGATCTCCTATCAGATCATTCCTTAACCTTCTTAGTGGCAAAAGGCCCTCATTTCCCTTTATATCTAAAATCTCTCACTTCTCCGAACCAGCTTAATATATGCTGTACCTTTTCCATTTTTTTAATGTCCTTCCTAGATTGGTGTTCCAGCTGTGGCCTAACTAAGGCCCTATACAAGTTCAGTATTGCTTCCTTGATTTAATGTTTAGTGAGTCTAGATTTTAAAAAGTGAGGATTCAGATTGCCTTTTTAAAACTACTATTGCTGCATGGTTACACAAACATATCACTATTTCTCTGTTCCATTGAAACTCTTGCCATTTAATACAGTTCCTTTCCTTATTCTTATTTCCTACAGTTTTTTTTACATTGAACTGCATTTGCCTCCTATCTGCCCTTCCTGCTCAACTATCTGTTTTTCCTGCTGTCTTGCACATTCCTCCTCATAATTTGTCATACTTTCTAATTTGTTATCATTGTCAAATTTCAGCTACTGTTCCCTCAATTCCTAAGTCCAGGTCATTTATATGTATAAAATATATAAGAGTGAGCCCGACACAGATTCTTGCCACATTTTTCCAGTCAGAGAGAGTGCTCGTGTGGCCAGAATCCTTTTAACTTCACGTGGCACAAACTTTGCCATGGCTCCCTTATGTGGTACCTTATCAAATCTAAATGCATATAAGCCCTTCTGCATTTTTCTCTTTATCTATCTATCCTCTGTTAATTGAGAAAAGAATTCTATAGGGTTGGCCAAACACAACCTGCCATCTGGAAATGCCTGCCAACTGGCTCTTATTAACTAATTGCTGAGTAATTCAATGTTGTTTTATAAACTTTAATAGTTTACCAACCTGTGTCCTGGCCAACATTCCTTCCTCAGCCAATAACACCTAAACACAGATTAACTTGACACTTCTCCCATGCCTGTAGAATATTCCTGGCATAGAGTGACTGCATCATTTGTCCATATAACATTACGAAAAGTCATCTATTGTATGAAATGCCTTTGAGACATTTCAACATGAAAAACATAATCCATACAAGTGCATATTTAATGAAATTGGTGGCAACTAGATTTGCCTGCAGCTGGACTGGTTTTAGCACAATCTAATTGAATGGCAGAGTAGGTTCACGGGGCTGAATGGCCTCCTGCTCCTATGTTCCTATTATCTCCTGCTAGTGGTAACACTGGGATTTAGTATCAATTTCCATAGATCAGACATTGACAAAAACCTACATCTCATAAAGAGGGAAGATTCCCATTTATATTCAGAACCTCAGGACTTCCCCAAAGCACTTTACAGCCAATGAAATACTTTGAGTGTAGCCAGTGTTGTAATGTAGGAAAACGTTTGGATATATGTGGATTCAAAAGTATTAGTTATTCTTAAAATGTTAGTAGGGATTTCAAATTTTAACTGGATAACTTACCCATGAGGTCTTATAAAGGAGAACTAAACTGTAGTGGTGAAGTCAGTTCTTCCACTGCATTGTTCTGCCCCTCAGTTTCTCATTGCTGTGGCTGGCACACTCTGTGATCACTGTTTTGCCGAGGCACTGCTGTGTCCTCTAACTTCCTCCACCCAACACTCCCAATTTCACGATTGGGTAGGGCGGAGATTCCCATAGGAAATGCACGTCCTCAGCAGTGACACAGACTAATGATTATTAATGTGAAAAGTATGTTGTGGTATTATGCAAAGCTGAAATAAAAGGGTACAGAGTGTTCTTGCCACAGGAGAGAGATAATGAGAGGCTGACCTCATGACTGCAGTTGAGCTCCTATTTAACCGACTGGCTCCTTAACATAACGAGCAAACAGTTTCAAAGCAGAGTCTTGGCTCTCTATTTTGTTTCCCATGTAAATAAAACCAGAGGGAGGAGGTTTTTTGGCTTGAATTTGAGCTGCTTTCAGGTGGCTTCAGGACCGGATTCTCACCCACCTCTCCTGTACAGCCTTTGGTAATGCCAAAGTAAACTTGCTGGACTCACTGATGCTGGTGGCCAGCTACAAAATGGGTGGCAGAGTCTGAGCGCGAGCAAGAGACTGGAGCAGTACAGCAGGAATTGAAGGATATGTTGATAGGGTGAGGTGAAGTAAGGTGGGAGGAGGTTCATGTAGAGCATAAACACTAACATAGACCTGTTGCTGTTTCTGCCCTATAAAATATTATGTAATTCTTATGTAAAAACAGCTGTTGTTTCATGATATTATAGTAGGGCTTACAACAACGGCATGTTTCTACTTCATAATTCGTCAAGATGTAAGTGCAACCTGCACAGGTCTAATTACACAGCAGTGGGTCAGACAGGGACAATTTAAAATACCAACTCATGGTAATGGATTACACCAAACTGTTTCAGTCCTTTTCTGTAACATAAATATTGCTGGTGTATTACATCATCTGCAGAGGTACTGAGTCTGATAGTTTAAGGGAGCAGAGTTAAAGTAAGCACAGATAATCTGGGTTTAAAGAGGATTCAGCAGTCTCACTGTGACTGTGCTTCTTAATTCATCTTCAGATTCTCCAAGCTGGTTTCCAATGGTCTGATCAGCATTTAGCGTAAATAGCAGGCAGCTTCCCTTATGGCTCAGTGGGTAAATGAGTTTGCAGGACTACCCACATGGCCAAAAGATCTTGGGCTTTGATTCCCAATTAGCCATCTCGGCTGAGACAGTTGGTTGCTTTGGGCAGGGGAGAATTATAAATCAGCCAGGGTTCATACCTCTTTTCCCCTGATTGCTCTCCAGTGGCTTCTGTGTGAACATTTGTCTTGCCTTTAATGTCCCACACTTACATCGTCCCTATCCCCATAGACTCCAGAATCCTCAACCTCCTTTACAGATTCCTCTCTTGGTGGCCTTGCCTGACCTGACTTCTTCCAGCTGCTCCAGCCTGTGCTCTTCAGTCTTCTGACACATCTCTCTTCCCTCTGTTCTGCTATTGACAGTGGACTTTCTGGAGCTGTCTCTCACCCTAAAACTCGAATGCCCTTTTTAGTCATATCTCCTAAATGCTCAACGACAACTCGGTCTTGTTTGTCCTTGCTTAAGCCTCTTGGCACGTGTATTTTATGTTAAAAGCTCTCGATCGATGCAAGTTGTTGTTGACATGGCTGTCGCTGTCATTATCCTGAGGCTAATTGCTGAGGACAGTTTCAGCAGATTGTAAAAACCATGGTTCCTGCCTCTGGGGAAGAGGCCAGGTTATGGAGATCAGGAAAAAAAAACAGGAAATGACTGGCTTTCATGCTTTTTCTTTGTTCTTTTGACACTGAACTGTGACAGAGTTAAATACTTTAATGAAGGCCACTCTTAAAGAAATACCCCTGTGGTTGCAATCAAGAAAGTGTACTGTAACCCCCTCCATTGATAAAAATATGCTGGATATCGAATTCCACTTGATTTCTGCAACTGTTAAGATTCTTGTTCTAAGTTATTACCTTTTGCTATGTAATTAGACAAGTGAGGGGACACCAAAATGGTCATCCAACATTCTTGCCCATGTCCTTTCTGTCTCTGCTCTCAATGCACACCCCTTGGTCACTGAGTAATACAAGGTAAAAGATACTGCACATAGTGCAGAGTGGGTGATCATTTAGAATTAGTCTTTCATGCTGCCAGTTGGTCACTTCCATCTGGAGGAATGACCTGCTGGTCCAGTAATTGACCTTGCATGTTCATTTGACATTTGACCCCCAATTTTCTGCCCTATTTCTAATTGTCTCCCGAAGCCTGGGGAAAGATTCCACAGGTGCCAGCTGGACCCAGTTACTCTCCAAAGTCTTACCAAGTAGTCGTTCTTCATATGCAAGCCTAAACAATGTTGATGGCTGTTCAACTGCAGGTGTTATCACAGCCAAACCCGAAACTGTCCTCACCTGATGGCCACGCAGGCAGATGAGCAGCAAGTTATTATGATCTGCAATGCACTGCCTGAAAGGGTTACTTACAAAAGGAACTTGAGTAAATACTTGAAGGGGCAAAATTTTTAGGGTGATGAGGAAAGGGTAAGGGAATGGGCCTAATTGAATAGCTCTTTCAAAGAGCCAACACAGGCATGATGGGCTGAATGGCCTCCTGTGTGGCATCATTTTATGATTCTTGGAGTACTGGAGAGAATTTCTTTCCCCACTGTTCCGTAGCCCAGCAGCACTGAGGGAAATTGCAGCCCCTCACTCTCTGCCCTGCTAACTCAGCACAAGAATGGGAGGGGTGGAGTACAATAGATTTCCTCTGGTCACCATTCGCAATGGAAGTGCAAGTGCAGGATATCTTCTCTGTGGGAATCCAACACGGAGCCTTCCTGAAATAAAAACAGGAGGAATGCTAGAAACAGTCAGCAGCTCAGGCCACAGCTGTGGAGAGAGGGGTGGGTGGGGGGGGTGTGTGTGTGTCATGTTTCAGGTGGTTCTGACGAAAGGTCATTGACCTAAAACCTTAACCTTGCCTTCCTCACTCTGCAGATGCTGTCTGACCCACTGAACGTTTGCAGCATTTTCTTTTTCCTGTGCTTTATTCCAGATTTCCAGAACCTGCAGTAATTGTTTTTTTTTAATCTTTTCAGTTTATGGGACCTTCCCACTTCACAAAGTTGGAATTCCACACTGGGCAGTGCAATGATCACAGGCTTTGGCACTGTGCAAGGATCCTGTTCCCTCGTTCCACCCCGTCCCTGGCAATGCTGGAACTCCCCAATGACACTTCACTGCTGCCAAAAAAAAACATAACAAATGTGTAAAAATGGAACAGAAAAGGGAGAGCACTTTGTTCTGCAGCACTTTACATATGTGCTGGGAAAGTTTAATCACTGAGCAACTGTGAGGCATTGCAGCTTTAAATGGAAGAATAACTGGTTAATATTTTCCAGCCTTTTCAGTATTAAATTCCCGCAAAGCCCCTCTTCCCCCTCAATCTCACTTAAACTGGTGATTGAAGATCACAGTCAGTGTTATTGTTCTCTTTAAGATAAAATCGCCTCTGCACCAAAGCAGCAAACTGTAGGAATTTATGGTGTATGGACTCCCTTTATTGAGTTTCTTTCAGAGAAAGAATCTGAAGCCAGTGTGGTTCAGAAAGGAAGATGACTCTGCTCTTTAGATGTAGATCAGGGACCAAGCCTGCTTGCTGCCCAGAGCAGCACCTGTTAAACAGCTTGTAGGCCTGAATCCAAGAATTTATTGGATGTATTTAAGATGAAGAAGGTGCAGGTGACTGATGGAGTCTCCTGCAATCTGGGCTACAATTTATTTGTGTTACAGAATATATATTGGGTCCTAGTGAGTGGAGAAATCTCCGATGAGATAGGCTCGGGAAATGAATTAGAGCTCGAGGTCGATAGAAATCAGTGCCCCTGTATGGTGCAGGAGCAGCGTAGATTCTTGTCGGCAGAGAATTCCGAGGTGCTCCAGCAGAGTTCCTTCTGGGATAGGATTCCCAGAAGATCAGGTGAGAAAAGCTTCTAGCAGTTGAAGTGTCATCCAGATGAAGGAAAGAGCTGTAATGTGTTCGATTGACAATGTAGTCCATAGCAGGTGGCTTTAACTGGTAGATTTGCTTTGAAACATAACCATTATTTAGAAGCAGGAGTGGGTGGCAGAAGAGAATGGGGGAAATGGCCAGTGATGGATTTACAGAGGAGAGGAACTCAACATGGAGCTGCCAGAGCAGGCGCCATCTCAAGAACACAGCTTAGTCGGGCACTCGAAGCTGAAACCTATTGATTGGTGTGATTTGGCAATGCTTTTACTCACTATGTCATCTGGGGACTCTCAATCACACACCATCTTGACTTGTACATATCGTTTGTTCTTTCATCATCGCTGCCATCAGCATCCTGGAGTAATCCTAGCTAACACCATCTTGAGCCCCCCCCATTCCCCACAAATGGTCTCCTTATTTAAGGAAGGATGTAAATGCGTTGGAAGCAGTTCAGAGAAGGTTTACTAGACTAATACCTGGAATGGGCGGGTTGTCTTATGAGGAAAGGTTGGACTGGCTAGGCTTGTATCGCTGGAATTTAGAAGAGTAAGAGGCGATTTGAATGAAACATTTAAGATTCTGAGGGGTCTCGACAGGGTGGATGCGGAAAAGACGTTTCCTCTTGTGGGTTTTAATTTTATACCCGAGCCAGGCTTTACACTGCCCAGTGGAACTCCACTTTCCCTGTTATTGGGGAACACCATCTGCCTTATCCCTTTGCCCAGTGCACTTTGCATGTATTCTGGCCGTACCTGATGGTGGTAGGCTGTGAATTGTTTGGATGGCACAACCAGTGTAGGGTGTGGATCACTCATTGTTGCCAGGTTATAGAGTTGCAGGTCTTTTTGTTGGGTTGTGCTCTTGCCATACCCACCAAACTCCCCTCACCATGTACCACGTTGTTATCTATATTTTCAGGCAAATCCTAATTTTCCCCCCTCCATCCCATGCCTAAAATGGTGCCAGGATTAACTGACAACAAAATTATCACTTAAAATATCAAAAGGAAAGGGGAAGTAAAGATGAATCTATTTTCACAATAATCCTTTCATGACATGGCAGAAATCAGTTATTGCCAAGGTTTAAAGACACTGCCTGCTGATGACCTTAAGATCTGTGTTTGTTTGCTGTGTGAAGACATTGCAAAAAGCAAAAGGTTTTTGAGCTGGTACAGTGGGTAATGTGCCCAATAGGTCATGCCTAAAATAGCAACAAGTCTTTCTTCACCCAATAATTTACAGATTGCTTGCATGATCCACTGTGCCCTTTCGCAGCGAGTGCAGGTACCCTGCCCATGACACTACTCGAATTAACTTGGACGGGTGACCGGGCTGGGCACCCACCATTTTCTGAGGTGCACCCCTTACAAGTGCCACTAGTTGGTGCTGTATTGTGGAGTCTCCCTGAGCTGGATTTTATAAGCTCACTGCTGAGCTCGGCAGCGAGCTTGAGAAATGGTGGCCCACCTGTGCAGGTCGCACACCAAAGAGCTGCCGTGATTTCAAGCGTGGCGGCTCATTTAAATAGCCGGGTGGACTGACCCCCCCCCCCCCACAATCATGAGGAGGGGGTGGGCTGTCTGTCCCCGGCAATGGCGTCAGCTGCCTGTGCGCAGGCGCTGACGCCATTTCTAAAGGGCCGTTAGCCCTACTAGCTTATTTAAATATTTAAAGATAGATTGAATAAAATAATATAAGTACATTTCTTTTGCCCCTCTCCCACTCCCCCCCCATAACAAAATTAATTATTGGCCCTACCCCCCCATCCCCCACCCCCCAAAAAAAAGCACTTGCCTTTTACCATCTGTGTCTGCCACCACAAACTGCACAAACTTTAAACTACAACCCTTCCCACCTTCCCCTAAACCCATGACGTTAATTTGACCCCCCCATCCCCGCACTGATAAACTTACTTTCTCCCCCCTTCCCCACCTGTATTGCGCCTCGTTTCCCCAGACAGGTATCCAAAGGCGCGGGAGTGCTGGCCGCTGGGCTGAAGATCGCGGCGGGCCATCAAGAGGAGGCGTAAACATATTTAAATTAATTAATTAAATTGATTGGTTGTGAATAGAGACGTCTTTTCCTTGATGCATACATTGGAAAGTCTCTGGTGGCTGGTAGGGGTTGGAATCTACTGAGAGATGTGCATCGGAGTACAACATAGGGGCTGACATCACAGGGGTCCGAGTATTGGTGTCAGCTCGCAGGTTGGGTTTGGATTGTTGGAGGAAAGTAACAGTGTAAAACTAGCAATAGAGTAGTCCATTCAGTCTCTCAAGCCTGCACTGCCATTCAAGTAGATCATGGCTGGCTGATCTGTACCTTAACTCACTTACCCGACTTAGCTCCATATGCCTTGCTATCTTTACCTAACAAAAACTTTTCAGAAACGAGTTGCTTTTATGTTTTATCAACAAATCGGTGACTGAATAACAAGGGAAGCTAGATATATGCATGAGGGAGAATGGACAGATATGCTGACAGGTTTGGAAGAGGCTCATGTGAGCGTTGAACACCAGCACAGACTGGATGGGCTGTTTCTGTGCTGTAAATTCTATGTAGAGCCTGGTGGGCTTTAATCTGCTAATTTTCAGTTTCCCAGCTGTAATGTTCTCTCTTCTTCCCTTTTTGTTTTCCAGTACTATGAAATGTCCTATGGCCTGAACATTGAAATGCACAAACAGGT
Organism: Heterodontus francisci; assembly: GCF_036365525.1. Classification (NCBI taxonomy): domain Eukaryota; kingdom Metazoa; phylum Chordata; class Chondrichthyes; order Heterodontiformes; family Heterodontidae; genus Heterodontus; species Heterodontus francisci. Next base: position 14,854,420 of record NC_090406.1, read on the forward strand.
AAGCTTTTTCTTCCAAATGGTTTGCAGACTGTGCTGCCCCATTGATCTGTATTAATGCATCTTCCTTTTCCAAAACAACACTGATTTCTCCTGTCTACACACTGCAGTCACAGGCTGCAATGTGTCACTGTGTCCATTATCATCCAACTTGAGTGCTGATGGCAGGAGTCCCACAGGAATAGCTTTGGGTACATCAAAGAACCTGTTAAAGGCAGCAGGCTGGGATGGACTAGAATGGGCCATGGAAGCAGGTGTTGCTATCCCTGCGCTTGTTTAGTCCCTGTCCATCACAAATCTTTGGCTAATCAGCTGAGGCATTTTGCGAATGGAGGGCCCCAAATTAGCACCAGGCACTCTTTTTAATGTCCATTTCACATCCAGCAGTTTGACCAGCGATGCTCCTTCAGTGAACTTTACAGTACAGAAGGAGGTCCGTCTACCTTTTGCAACTGTGCCAGCTCTCTGAAAGAGCCTTACACACAGTGCCAGTTTCCTGATCCTTCCCCATAACCTTTCAAATTCCTATTTTATTCCCCGCCCTCGCAAATATTTCTCCATTTTCCTTTTAAAAGGTATTCTGATTCTAATTGCAACTTTGAAATGAGGACAAAAGAGGCCTTTTGGGCACAATAGGTTCGTTGGAACTGAAAAGCAGCAAGGCAGCTGAATGTTTGAAGTGGCCGGGTATTGTAGTGTAGTAGTACTGCTACTGGATGAGCAACACAGATGTTAAGATGCCTCACATGGCGATTGAAATCATGACCAAGCTAGTTGCTGAATTGTCCTAAAAATCCGAACGGTTTCCTGATGTCCTTCAGGAAATGGAGCCTGCTATCCATCTTTGATTGGCCTACACATGAATCCAGTCCCACATTCTGTGTTCGGCCTTTAATACCCTCTGAAATGGTCTAGTAAGCTGACTGCATAGATTCAAAAGGTTAGCCCATGTCTCCAGGGATTGAGGGAAGTGCAATAATCCAGGTTTATCAAAATCGCACACATCCAGAAAATCAAACAAACCAGAAATGTTCCCCTTTCCTCTTAGTTGAAGTTGTGCTTTGTAATATCATCAATGATATTGTTGTGTTCATATGGATTCCATAGAATTTACAACACAAACAGGTCATTTGATCCAACTGGTCTATGCCAGCATTTATGCTCCAACAAGTGTCCTCCCATTAATCTTCATCTAACCCTATCAGCAAAGCCTTCTATTCCTTTCTCCCTCATGTGCATATTGACCTCTTTAAATCCATTTGTACTCTTTGTCTCAACTACGAGTTCCACTTACTAACCATTCTTTGGGTAAAGAAGTTACCCCTGAATTCCCTTTTGGATTTATTGGTGACTATCTTATATTTATGGTCCCTAGTTTTGGTCTGCCTCACAAGTGGAAATTTCTTCTCCATGTTTACCCTATCAAACCCATTCATAATTTTAAAGACCTCTATTGGGTCCCTGAGTCTCCTCTTTTCTAGAGAAAAGAGCCCCAGCCTGTTCAAATTCTTTTGCCTTTTATTTTAATGGAGCAAATGTTTTTGTGAAAATGGCAAGCGTTAACCATTCATTACTCCTAATGCACAATGCAGTGTTAGCCCTTTCAGGGGCCAATGGACTCGCTGTGCATCTCCTGCAGTTTCTGTTGTTTGTCTCCCAATTCTGGCTGGGGACCAGTGGTCATATTCTGCGTTTGACATAATGGTGAAAGGCCAAACTGGACCCTCAACAAATGTTGGAAGGGGAGCCAAAACATGGAAAGAGATTATGATAATTTTTTCCATTTCACTGGTTGAGAATAATGCATCAAAGGCCCAGAGGAAAGCAAATCTACAGTCGGATCACCAGCTGGGTTGGTGCTAGCGCCTCGAGGCATTTGTCCTGATTAAACACTGTCTGCCTTCCTGTGGTCGGTCTAACTTACAATTATCCGTTGTGACGTCCAAACAAAAACTTGAGTTACTGCAGCAGTTTGTTATTTACTGGGACTAATATCCAAGCATAAGTGCTTTGGCTGTGCTTTAGCTTTTCACTGTATTCCGATTTTAATTTTGGATACAGCAGGCCTAGCAGTCATTTTCCAGAGGTTTTTTCCAGCAGGGAAAGGTTTTGGGCACAGATCTGCGGCAGTGACTGGCGAAGGGAAGGTCGACGCTGTGGTTAACTTGTCACAACAGAACGCCTTAACCATTGACTGTGGCAGTCATGGAGCTCAGTAGTAGGGAGGTCGTTATGCATTCTGCTGGGTGATGTCAGCTTCGGTCTGGACTGCAAACAACCGCAGAGAAAAAAAATGCATATGTGATGTGTTTGTGCCACGATTAGTTCGTGGTCTGTGGGTAGCTGCTCCTGTTTTTTTTTAAAAATATACTTTTTGGTACATGTAAACTGGGCTGACTATAGGAATGTCCAAGCGAATTTACTACTTTGAAACCACAGGTGCAAGTCGGCGGTACGATAGAGTCAGCATCTGAACCACTTTAACCAGAAGGGACTGGTTCCAAGACATGGTATGGTTGCCAACTGGGGACAAAATTAGCTTGGCTCAGTAGGTAGCACTTTTCCCTCTGACTCAGACAGTTGTGGGTTTCAAGGCTGCACCAAGGCTTGAGCTCATAATGTGAGGCCAACACTCCAGTGCAATACTGGCAGGAAGTGTGAGATCGTGGGAAGCGCTAGCCCTCTGATGAGATCCTTGACCGAGGGCCCGTCTGCCTCTCATGGCGGTTCTGCTGAAACAATATACTGGAAACTGGGTAAATGGTCTTTTTTTCTTTATCGGGTCGCCATTTGTGAGATGGTGTTGGTGCAGAATGGCCGCCATGTTTGTCTACCTCGCAATCGTAGTTCATGGTGTGAAGTGAGACCTTTTAGTGTGTAGGTATTGTGTGCAAAGAGGGTTAAACTGTGAGGACAGGTTGCAAAAGTAGGCTTGCATTCCCTGGAGCATAGAAGATTATGAGTGATCTAACTGCGGTGTTTGAGATGATTAAAGGATTTGTTCGGGTAGACAGAAGCCAGTTCCTTTGGTAGGTGAGTGCAGAGTAAGAGGACATAGGCATGAATTTTATGGCCTCCCCCATGAGCGGGCTGGTGGTGGGGGTGGGTATAATTGAGTGGGAGGCGATGGGGGGGCCATTCCCAATACCCTCCCACCCTCGCTGCAATTGTATGCGGGGCGATGGTGATGAGAAACGGCCTGCCCTCCCCAGGCCAATTAACTGTCACTTAAGGGCCTCCTTCCGCCACTGCGGGTATTTTACCCTCAGCAGCCAGATGGCAAAGGCCTCAAGAACCCCGCCTGGTAAAACCAGACGGCTGCCTTGCGGGCTGTGGGGGGTGGTGGTTCCCTGCTGATTGGGCACCCTGTGCCCCACAGAGGACCGCCCTTTGCCTCACCAGGGCTTGGCCGATTGTCCCCGGCGAGGCCCCAAAAACCTACCTCGGTTCAGGGTCATCCTTCACCTTGCCTCCGATGGCTGGGTGCAGTCCCAGAAGTGGCCACTGCTCTTGGTGGCACTGCTGGCACTAAGAGCTTGCTGGTCCTCTGATTGGCTGGCAACTCCATTGGGTGGGACTTCCTGCCTCAAGGAGGTGGAAGTCCCACCCAAGACCAATTAAGGGCATGGGGAGCGAAAAATCCCAGCCTGGCTCCTCAGGTCCGGCGGAGGCTGGCTCCCCACGGCATTTTTGGCTGGTGGGCGTGTCCTCCCACCCAACATAAAATTCCTGCCATAATCATAAAATTAGAGCCATTCAGGAGTGATATTAGGAAATTCGTCTTCACACAAAGAACAGTGAAAATCTGGAAGACTGTCCCCCCATAAACCTGTTGAGGCTAGGCAATAGAAAATTTCAAAACCACGATCGATTATATTTCTGTTAGTAAAGGGTATTAAGGGATACCAAGCCAAGGCAACTAAATGGAGGTGAGATACATTTTGCCATGATGTAATTGAACAGCAGAACAGGCTCGAGGGCTCAATAAGTCCGACTGTTCTTCTTCTTTTCATTTTAAACAGTGCCATTTACTCACTGCTAGTTGGGTTATTTGAGGTGAAAAAAGCAGTCTGTTCTCAGAAATACTGGGCAAAATTTTCCCAGCTAGGTGGAGGCAGGTTCCAGTTCATGCAGGGTGGGAGACTCCTGGAAAATGATGTCTGGTAGGGATCCCGACTTCATCCAGCCCTCTTCTGGCTTTCCCTGGAGCATCCGAGTCCTGCAGGAAAACCCCGTGGTTCTGGCAATTAACAGCCTTTTTAACCATGAATTCTTTCTTTTCCAACAGCGCCCGGTGTCCACGCTGTGTCCGCACCTCGCCAGCGTCACCGAGGCGATTGCATAGCGGCAAGAGCTTCTTCCGTGAAACTGACCAGCTGAGAAGGCTTCCAGCAGTTACACTGATGAGCTCCAGTCATGGACACTTGAGAGGCTGCTGTTCAAAGCACTTCTTCTCTGAGAGTGGCATCACCACTTGACAGGTGATTAGCAACTTCTTGGAAGGCACTTCACCTGTCCAGAACTTGACTTGCCTTCAGCTGCACTTCCCTGTTGCCAGCCTTCAACATGGCATGGGAGCAGTTTTTATGCAGCTCCACCTTCCACCTCTGATGAGGGGCACGAGCAGAAGACACACACACCACTGCCATCAGCTCCAGCAGCAGCACCAGCTGCCTTCCCCTCAGCTGTGTGCCCGTCCACAGGGCAGAGGGAACACCAAGATCCAGCTGGAAGGAGGTGAGACCCCCAACATAGACTCTGCTGGCAGAGCGTCAGCTCTCTCGAATGTCGGGGCACCAGGGCCTCAGGAGGCTCAGGCTCTGATGGCAGGCCACTGCTGACCTCTGCAACCTCCGGGAACAAAACCTCCTGCCTGGTGGAGCAGGTGGGAACACGTTGCCAGTGACAGGCAAGATGCCTGTCATTGGCGGGGCACCGCCCTCCCCGACTCCCCACCCGTGTCTCTGCCTCTCGCCACGTTGTGTGCTCCTTCTGCAAGGAGAAAAAGCAGAGAAGTGTGAGTATTTGTAATGGCTTGTGCGAAAAGGAGGGAAGGGCACGACTTATGGAGGATGCCTGTGATGGGTGCAATGGGGCAATAGTCTGAAAGTAAGTGTTGGCTGCTCAGATGGGGATGTAGGTACCTGCAGAGAGAGGAATGATTGGAGCTGAAGGTGTGTTGACCTGAGGAGTGCTGTGCAGGAGGATGCTGGGCAAGTCAGAGTGTGAGATTTGGCATCAGAAAGTGTTACGCCACTCACCAGTCCCTCCCTCCTGAGGTCCTGGATCCTCTTGGTGCACTGTCTCTGGCTTGGAGGGACCACACTCCTGCTGCTGACTTTCTCAGCCACTTCCATCCACGCCTACTCAGTTGGAGAGGTTGTCCTCTTTCTCCCATCCTTGGGAGAGCTCACCTCATTGCAGCCCCTCAGCTCCTGCAGCTGGACCTCTAGGAAAGAGTAGAGACCTGTGGGGGGTGGGGCAGCCTTCCCAGGTCTCCTCTCCATTCCTGTGGTTACTGCAGCCTCAAAAATCCAAGTGCTGGTGAGCCCTTGTAACTCCTGCCGTGGTCCCTTTAATTAGAAATCCTTCCTTTCAAAGAATGGCCACATCATCCTGCCCGTCTCCCTAATTAGTCGGGGAGTCTGGAGGTGGGATACTAAGGCCGTTGCTCAGAATAGCCCACCCATTAGCCAATCGGGTTCTCAATCCGAAAATGGTCCCGCCATTTCAGCAGAGACTAAGTGAGTAAAAATCCCACCCATTATACCTGTAGCCGAGAGGCCTGGCTGAAGTTTTCTGTTTTGGGAAAGGAGATGGGGTGGGGGGTAAACAGGACCTTGCCACTGACGGAAATTTGAGAAGGAATACAGAAAATGTTTGGAAGGACGAAACAGTTTTGTTCAGTCAATGTCTGAAAAGAAAAGCAACCGTTTCTGGTAGATCCTTCATTAGAATTGATTGAATCAAATTTGGGTGTTCGCAGTTCATTCACCTGCACCCTATTCCTCATGTGACACGTTACTGCTGAAATGAGTTTTCACTCTGAATGCTTGCTATTATCTTCTTGTTGTCAGTCAGGGGAGACGACAGCTTAACACAAACCCTGTGGGCTAGGATTTACTTTGTGGGCTAGGTACAGTGAAATTGGAGAGAGCAATGAGTTTTTGATTTCACTGAACCTAATGTCCAGAACAGTCCTTGTCTCTATGCTCTTGCACCAGGTGAGAAAGTGTTTTCCATGACTATGCTTATTGTGCCAAGAGTGCAAGCATGCATTGAGAGTGGTGAGAATGTGGAACTTGCTATCGCAAGGATTGATTGAGGTGAATAATATAGATACATTTTAAGGGGAAGCTACAAAAGTACATGAGGGAGTAATAATAGAATATGTTGACAGGGTGCAATGAAGTAATTTGGGAGGAGACTCGTGTGGAGCATAAATGTGGTATAGACCAGTGGGGCCGAATGGCTTGTTTCTGTGCTGTAAAATGCTATGCAATTCTGTGCACATTCAATCAGTCTATTGTAATAAGTTATATGCTGATGACAGTGCACCTGCATTGTAGCACCTTGGGTGCTAGACATTTTCTAACGCAATGGGCTGGATTTTATGGGCCCCACGGAGACAGGGTCAGTGTGGTGGGGGGGCGGGGGGGGGGGTGGTGGGAAGGGAGGCGGGTGGTGCGGTGCCATACAATAGCAATGGGAGGTGGGGGAGAGGGCCCGTCACCAAGAGATTTTGTCAGGGGTGGGATTGGCCGCCAACGGCCTTTCCACCCAGGGGCTAATTGAGGCTCTTAAGTGGCCTAGAAACGGCCACTTACGGGCCTCTTTCCCTTCCCCGCCCATCCCCCCCATACTCTTGCTGGGATTTAACCAGCAGCAGGGGGATGCCTCTGCCACGCAGGAGGTCACCCACTAATATGACGCGCACTTCCTACAGGCTTGTGGGGACTCCCTCCTCCATGGACAATCCATTGCCCACTGAGGATGCCCATCGGGGAAAAACCCCACCTCCCTAAACCCCTCCTCCCCCTGCACTTAATGCCCACCCTCCTCTTTCTTCTTGTCAGGGCCTTTGGACTGGCCGTGCGACCCCGCCTCACTTACAGCGCTGGGCCTGGGTCCAAGGCCTCTGCAGTACCAGCAGTGGTCACCGCTCCTGGTGGCGCTGCCAATACTGCTGAGCTGCTGGCCCTATGATTGGCTGGCAGCTCTTGGAGGTGGGACCCGGTCTTCAAAGGGACGGGGATCCCTGCGCTGGCCACTTAAGTGCCAAAATAATGTAAGATCACGCCGGGGAGGAGGTCTCGGTAAGGCCGGGGGGTGGTTGGAGAGGCAGTGGTTATCCCCAGCCTTCTCAGCCTGCGGCTGGGAGCCCCACATTTGCCAGAAAATATGCGATAGTGAGTGATGCCACAAAATGGTATTAAATATTATGTGCTAAACCTGGGAGCCAAAGTCCAGTTGACATAAAATAGGGCTCTGTAAGCAATAGCCTTCAGTGAAGGTGAATGACAATGTTCTAATTATAGTTTATTAGTTATTGAGGAGAGGGGACACTATATAATTTTTTCCACCATATTACCCTTCAAGTCAAGTATGCTGTTTATTATCATTCTAGGATTTCATGAACTCCTTTAGCACCAAAGGGAGACTTTCAGTTTTAAACCCTAAGCAAGTTCCTATTTCTTTTCCTTAGAAGTTAGTGAGTGGCTAGTGTTTGCAGTGATCATCCAGCTGCTATTTAGAGATTAAGTGAGCTGTGGGTTTGATTCAGGTCAGAAGCAGGAACCAAGTCTGCACCACAGAGTTTTAAAAACCAGAAAGAGTTTATTGTATAGCTGTCGGTTCCAGTCCACATTGATTTTCAGCTTCAAGAATTCCAGCCACTCTCCCTGTTACTCTGCCAGGCTGTGCACCCTTCTGTGTTTTATTAATATTGAGGAATATAGTGAAGGCTCATACTGCGGGGCAACATGAGGGTTGAAAGGGGTAACGGAGAAGGCAAGGAAAATGGACGTGATTAGGTGATCTCGCTTTTGGTTTAATTTTTACGTGTGTATATATCTCGCTGTCAAACTGTTTCAAAGCAATTCACACAGTGAAATACTTTTTGAAGTACTGTGTCTTGCTGTGGAGTCAAAGTGGTCAAGAGCTTGACAAGAATCAGGCAGCAGGGATCCAGGGATGGTTAAAAGGTCTAATATCAACACTGGGAGACTTGAACATTTACCAGGAGTGACCTCGGTGGCATCCACGCAAAACAGGAAGTGATGTGATTGATAATAGTGCTGCTGTTGGCTCTCCACTTAGAGGCCAACTCCACAAAATAGGCTTCCCTCCCATCCTTTTTATCCAGGACTTAAACTTCTAGTTGACCTGATCGGAATATTGCCAGGAGGAAATAATGGAATTGGATCAATTCTGGCCTCTTGCGTATCCTTGATTTTATTTCATCTCTCCACCATTGGTGGCAGTGCCTTGAACTGTCTAGGTCTTAAGCTCTGGATTTTCCTCTCTAAACCTCTCCACCTCTCTCGTCCTTTCAAGATGCTCCCTAAAACTAGCCTCTTTGACCAAGCTTTTGGTCATCAGTTCTCATATCACCTTGTGTGGCTCGGTGTCAAATGTTGTCAGTGCTCCTGTGAAGTACTTTGGGACAATTTACTACATTAACAGCACTATATAATTGCAGGTTGCTGCTGTTTGTGGATCTCGGTTTGAGTGCTGCACCCAAGACCCTTGAGGCTGAAATTTCTGAATGATATTATTTGAGCGTTGGCAGTAATCCTAGCATTAAGATGATCCCAACTGGAAAATGCAGCTTTTAATTTAGGGAGTGTTTGAAGTTTTTTTGTCTTCTGGAGTTGCTTAGGTGCATTCCATGGAAATTTAGGCTGTGCTCCATTAACATTGAGGAATATTGTTAGGACTAATAGTGCAGGACACCATCAAGGTTGAAAGGAGTAAGGGAGACAATGAGAGAAATGAGTGAGTGTGCACCCACACACAGTTTTATTTTGCGTTTAAAAAAAAATCAAGCTGTGGATAGCAACAATTTTGTGTACTGATTTAGAATTTATCCACCAATAAAACAACAGCTCTTCCAAACTTCCAACCCACATAATTCAAATCCAGCATGCAAGAAATAAATTGCAAGCTTCGTTGCTAGGGCTTTGTGCATATATTGCTGGACTTTGAGGGCTACAAATAGTCCCAAGGGTCATTACTTGGAAGCTCCTGCGTTATGATAATATAATCATGATATAAAAGTTCTTACAGTTTTTAGTCTTGAGTAGGGTCTATAACAGGTCATATCCTTAAACAGGAGTATCAGTTAATCAGCAACACTTAGGCAAGCCATTAATTGAGCTCTCAGTAATGCAAACAATTGAGATAAGAGAAACCCTGAATTGCACTGATCAAACAATCAGTTGCAGGGCAATAATGATTCAGAGCATTCTGCAACTGCACTGTCAACCGATTTTTTTTTTTGTTAATGAGAACAGCTATTGATATGTCCTGAAAACTATAGACAACACCTCACCATAATAACATTTTATTCCGATATTTATTTTCCTTCGCTGTCTCTGGAGTGTAGGTTCATTACCTTGGAACAAATCCATCCTACCAAGGTTACCTTCTGCTTGTTCTCTTCGCTTCAATCACTTTGACTAACACATGAATTAAGTATTACTATGTTGCACTTAATCTTGGAAGGTCTTGTGAGATTGAGTTATGGCATCTGCTGAGAACAGGGGCCTTTATAAGGATTGATGCATTTCTAATCAATAGATCAAGGATGGAAGATACAGCTGAAAGTACAACCAAGTTTAAGGAGCAATATACTTTTTGCTCCTGTTATTGATGTCCTCTTCATGAGCTTAGACATGTCTAGTGTAAATACAGGGCTTCAAGAGACAAAGTCCTTTAACCACAGGCTCAGTTCCTCCTTGGGCACACTGGCATGAAAGTTGATGGAGCTGCTATAGTGTGCTTTAGAATTGGTACAAACATAGGGTGGTGCCCACACTTGCATCCCATTTGAATTTTTCGTTCCCCTACGCATTGGTGTGGGGAAAATAGCAGCGGGGCGTCTGGTTTGGGGTGTGATGAGGTTAACAAACTCTGAACTATTTACCCCTGACTCATGGCAAAAGAAGGAAGCAGGAGAGAAGGAGCTGCAAGGGAAGTGCATGGTGCATCAGCAAGGATTTTAAAAAAAACAATTAGATTAAAGAGAGATATTTGGAAACTTGGAAATGTTTGGCATTCGACTGCTTTCCTTCTGGAACCTCGGACATCCCAACGTCTTAGTGTACAAGTGCACTCCAGCAAGGTTCCTAGTTTCACTATCTGTTGTCTGTCAAGTCAAGTTAACTGATCTCTGGTTAGATGGCAGTTTGTGTAGGACAATTGGCCTTTGCTCTTCAGGCCTAGGTAGGGGAGAAGTTTCCCAAGACTTCTTCCTGGGGTTGTTAAATACATAAATACTGCAAACTGAAATACATTAGTGCTGCAAATCTAAATCTCCTTCACAAAAGAAGGAGGTATTAGCATTTTTTTAAAGATGTGGAAGTAATTTTTGTCACCAATTTCCTCCCCTGCATGAAGATATTAAACTCCTGCTGAATATCGTTCCATTGGCACCATTGGTTCCATTAGTCCTCCTAATACCTTACCCAAATGCCCATTCTGCAGGTTGAATCAGACAGTGAGGCTTGGCATGCTGTTTGACTGTGGAAGGCATCACAGCAGCACAGAACCCATCCTCACCTGAATCATGGAATCATAGAATAGTAAAGCACAGAAGGAGGCCATTCAGCTCATCTTTCAAAGAGCAATCCAGTAAGTCCCACTCTTTCACTATATCCCTGTAATATTTCTTCTTCTACTCGTTATCAATTTCCCTTTAGAAAGGTACTATTGAATCTTATTTCCACCACCCGTTCAGGTAGTGCATTCCAGATCCTAAACACTCGCTGCATGAGGAGTCATTTATTTATGGCACAGAAGGAGGCCATTCAGCCCATCGAGTCCATGCCATTCTCCATGGAGCTATCCAGTTTATCCCATTCTCCCACTTGATCCCCGTGGCCATTCAATTTCATTTTGAAATCATAGATTGTCTCTGCTTCCACCACCCTCGTGGGCAGCGAGTTGCAGGTCATTACCACCTGCTGCATTAAAAAATAAGTTCTTCCTCATATTCCCCCTGTATCTCTTGCCCAAAACCTTCAATCTGTGTCCCCTAGTCCCTGTACCATTAGTTAATGGGAACAATTTTTCCTTGTCTAACTTATGTAAGCCTGTCACAATCTTGTACACCTCTAGTAAATCTCCCCTCAATTTCCCTTGCTCCAAGGAGAACAACCCCAGCTCCTCCAACCTAACCTTGTAACTAAAATCCTCCATTCCTGGAACCATTCTGGTAAATCTCCTCTGCACCCTCTCAAGGACCCTCACATCCTTCCTAACGTGTGGTGACCAGAACTGGATGCAATACTCCAGTTGGGGCCTAACCAGAGCTTTGTAAAAGTTCAGCATAACTTCCCTGCTTTTGTACTCAATATCTCTATTTATGAAGCCCAAGATCCCATATGCTTTACGAACCACTCTCTCGATATGCCGTGTCACTTTCAAAGATCGATGCACATGCACCCCCAGGAGCCTCCGTTCCTGCACACTGTTTAGAACTGTGCCATTAAGTATATACTGCCTCCCTCTATTCCTTCTGCCAAAATGCATTACCTCACACTTGTCAGTATTAAATTCCATCTGCCCATTCTGCTAGTCTGTCTATGTCCTGTTACAGGCGGTTCATATCATCCTCACTGTTTGCCACTTCACCGAGTTTGGTGGCATTGGTAAATTTTGAGATTTTACTCTGTATTCCAAGATCCAAGTCATTTATATATAGCCATAAAAGCAGTGGTTCCAGCACTGACCCTTGGAGAACACCACTGTCTACCACCATCCAGTCTGAGAAACAGCCACTTACTATGACTTGCTGTTTCCTGTCCTTAAGCCAATTTTTTATCCAATTGGACACTGACCCTCCTGTACACAGGAATACAATTTCCAGCTGCGGTCAGGACCCTGCTGCATTGGAGTTGGGATAATGTAGCTTAGTACACCAGGATAAATTTTAGGGTACTCTGCGTTGCTGATGGGGCTTTACACAGAGCCTGCAGATGCCTGATATGTGCCTATGGCGCATGAGCTCCCTCACCAATCAGGGGCCTTACAACATATATCCTGGTATCTTGGCACTTTTGTGGCGTGAGTTTGAAACCAGCCCAGACTAATGAGCTAAATATATCACCAGCTGTCAGGAACTTACTACACAAAATGAATTCAGACAGCTGTAACTCGGATCCAAATATGTGCAGGTCCACAGCACATAAATGCCCACAAGTTGGCACAAACTGGTTTCAGTTGATAGTCTTGCACAGAGAGGCTGTAGTAGATGCTCATGCGCTACTGTTCACACAATCTGGCTCAGAAAGGTCACGATGTGATTGCTTCTAGTGCATTTGTAAATAATAATTCATCCTGATTGGAGTCTGTTTTTAAGCGTTCAGCTTCGGATCAATCATAATCTAAATGAATGGTGGAACTGACTTGAAGGGCCAAATGGCCTACTCCAGTTGCCATGTTCCCTCACGAGAGCTATGTTTACTAACTGGCATTGTTCTTGTGCCGATGTGGGAAATGGAAATGTCAAGACTGGTAGAGCAAGGGCTTTTCTGAGGTTGCGGGGGGCGGTGGGGGGGGTGGGGGTTAAGACATGTTGTTGAAGTAAAGGGAACGTTGTTTTTGTATTTGGCTGTTCTGCTGCTGGTCTGGAAGTCCCAGATGTTTGCATTGAGAAAAAGTGGTAAACTCTTTAACACATTTGCTTTGGTTCGAATACAGACAGAACTTTATTCTGCTTCCAATCCTACACTTTAAAAAAAAAAAATCAATCTATTTTGCAAAAGTTATGACACAATGCAAAGTCCAGGAACAAGCCAGTGCAGGTGGTGGGGTAGATCTTGTAGAATAGGGCAAAGCAAACTGGAGCAGGGAGCATCACCGGTTATTTATAGAATCTGTCTGATTTTTTCCTTCCATTAAATTTGGCAGATTCTGTTATCAATGCATGACGCTCCCTGCAGGTTGCAATGAATAATGGAGTGAAAGGGATGACTTTAATGTATGGTCAGCTGTAGTGCCCTTAACACCCCCACAGCTGAACACGATAACTCAGCACAGAAGAGGGATCGAACCCAAGACCTGTGTCTGCATGATTCAGGTGACCATGCCCAGCACAGTGTTTATCTACCAAGCTGCATGAGGAACTATTGAGTATATATATATTTAAATAGTAACACTGCTTCCCTCTTATTATACAGCAACAACTTGCATTTATATAGTGCCTTTAATATAGTAAAATGTCTCAGGGGGGTCCACAGTGCATTATCAAACAAAATTTGACACCAAGCTACATGAGATATTACAACAAGTGACCAAACGCTTAGTCAAAGTGGTAGGTTTTAAGGAGTGTCTTAAAGGAGGAAAGACAGGCAGAGAGGCTTAGGGAGGGAATTCCAGAGCTTAGGGCTCAAGCAGCTGGTGATAACAATGGAGCGTGCTTTTTAGTTGGCGCGATTCCTGTTTGAATGCTTAAGGAGCTGGTACTAAATTCCTCCATGTGCTACTTTTAAGGTTTAGACAAGTTAATGGCTGCACTTAAATAGAAGAATTTAGTACAAGCTCATTGAGCTTTGGCACAAGAACCATGCCAGTTAGTAAACATAGCTCTTGTGTAGGAACATGGCAACTGGAGTAGGCCATTTGGCCCTTCAAGTCTGTTCTGCATTAATTTAAATTATGATTGATCTGTAGCTGAACTCTTTAAAAATAGACCCCACTCAGGATGAATTATTATCTACAAATGCACTAGAAGCAATAATGGGTTGCTTCACAGTCATTTCTTTGTTACAGGATGGAAATATAAAATGAATAGAATCATTGTGTTTATCTTGCTCTTTTATGAGGAAATGATTAATATGTTCAGGTGAACAATTTTTAATGCTGGAAAATGGAACATTTTTTATTTCAGCCACTTAATTTCAATTTTGAATACTCCCACGTTATGAATAACACAACTCGATTTAGATTAAACTCTTTCCACTCCATTCCAATGATGTACCTCAGCCCCAACCTCCCCCTACAGTACCAGTGTAACAGATCCCTTCTCTCCCACTCCTATTCCTACACCAGCCACTGAGTTGAATCTGTCCAATCTCATTCAATGTATGACACTTACACCCAAGTTATGCTTCTAAATTTTTTATTAGACATAAAGTAAATCAATTTTCACTTGAGATGTTATAAAATTTTCTACTCTCTCTCTCTCTCCCCCCCAGCCCCTCAGCATTTTTGGCCTGCTCTCCAAAGTTGTTGACTTTTATTATACAGTTACAGGCATGCCAGCAGTATCTTATGGGATGAACCTGGAAGTCAGCAGGCTCTTTGATTATTAGCTGCACGCACAGGCACATGCATGTGCATTTTCTGACAGGGATCACCCGGGATGTCTTGACAACAGTGTGAGCCAATGAGTTTGAGGCAGAGCTTGACTTATGGCAGGACTCACAGCAAACAGAATCTATTTTATGGCAGAGTCTATTTTACAGCAACCGAGTCTGTATGAACTACAGCAAACTCACAACCGAAACTACAGCAGAGACTCCCGATAAATGCAGGATTATTTCCTCAGCAAAATGCAGGAAGTGGAGGATAGTTACAGAGTACAAATTATGTGCGGCAACTAAATTCTAGTCAATTACAACAGTGTGGTCTGCAGGCACGGTTGACAGGAAAATTACCCAATCATCTCCATTCTGGCCTGGACTTCTGGTGTCACTATAGGCAATCTTTTTGTTTTTTCTTTACCCTGTCCCAGAAGTCGTGAGGTTCACCTGTGGCAGCCTGGTGAGTGACCCCAGATGAGATTAGCTAACTCTGCACTGTCCAGGGAGCGAACTTAAGATTTTCCTGGTCTGCCAGGCTTAGTGCCACACCCACATGGTAAATGAGCCCAAATTTTTTGAAATGCACCTGATCTTAAATAAGGCTTTGTTTAGGACCCAGTACAGAATGTAGCTTCGCTGAAGGACATTCAGAAATCAAATTGTTCTGGCAGCATGCTCAGAGCAACTGATTTTTGCCGTACTGGCTCAGAAATGCAGAAAAATGGGGAAAGATTAACTCAAAGGGGAAGTATTTGATTTCACAAAGTAAGGAACTGGAGATGCGGCAATGGTGAAGTGCTGTTATGAGGGAACCTCTGTGTAAAAAGAAAATTCTCCCAGACATAAACCTATTCAGTTCCCATGTTCTGTACAATCTTGACTTACTATAAGTGACAGTATAAAGGGAGCACTTAGTTGCTGCAGAGCTATTCCTATTAAGAAGGCCTCTGTTGTGCCTCCTTACACTAATTCACTGGTACCAGCGGGTACAGGAAGAAGAATTATAGCCCATCCTTTTGGCATTTTCCCATTGCAAACAATGGAAACAAAGGATTGCAATAAATTTTCAACACAGGCTTGTGTTTATTGTCCTCTAGTGTTCTGTCAGAAGTGTAAGATAGGAGCTCCTGCTGTAACGTTTCTCCATCCAGTTCGCTTAACAGAAGAAATAGGGAACACTAAAGCGATGCATCCTTTCTTTAAGATCATAAAACACACTGCAGAATTAAAATACCAGCAAAATTGTATAAGGCTCTCTGGGATGGGATGGGATGGGAGCCAAAGGGCACATGGTTGTTTGGTCCTCAAGACTGCCTCGTTATCTGTCTTTGCCACAGAAAGCAAGACTAACCTGTTAGTACCAGATTGGTCGATTCCCTATTTAAACAGCAGACTGTCACATCCATGAGTGGCATATTATCGTAGAACAAGAAAGGCGAAAGATTTTAGTCTCTCACTCAGGTGACGAAAGCTGATAAGTATTTTGTGTTGGGCAGACTCCTGTTAATTAAAACCTTTCAGTTGATGTGACTGGTGAGAGAAGTGAGAAAAATCCATGCATCATTCTACATTATTGAATGCGGGATTAGACACAGGGTTGTGTGTAATCTCAAATGGCATACGACCTGTCATTCAATTCCCCTTTGTAGATGGATACACGGGGCCCATTGTTATTTGTCTTTTTTTTTGTGAAGATTGTTGCAGTCCTGTTGATAACTCAATGGCTGACTCCCGCAACCCAAAGCAGGCAGCAAAAATGTGGATTCTTTTTTTACTTTTCCCTGCTGTAATGGAGGCCGCTTTCTGAGATCTCACTCAGTCGGTTCATTCATTAGTCTGCCAGCATGCGGCCCATTGCTCACACTCCCCCCTGGGGTCCTCAGAAGTGCCTGAATAATTGCACGTTGTGCTACTTTGAAATCATTCTCTTGTTACTAGGTTCCCGTCCAACCACCACCCACCAACCCTCACCCCCAAGTTTGTTCCTGATGCTTAAAGCTTTCATTACTGGTTCCGGATTTGAATTTAATAGGATTTTTTAAAGCAGGTTTTAATGAGGACAGCTTACCTCTAAAGAATTGGGTCCTAAATCTCTGAACTGGTGAAGGAAGGGCTCTGTAGGGCAGGCACTATGCTGTGCTACGCTTGGCTGGAGCAAATGTATACTTAGTACAGACTCGGATATGCACAGAGTGCAGTCAATAACAATATCAGACGGGCTGGTTGAGTTCTGATGTAAATATACAGCAGTCACATCATGTGCAGGCTAAAACATGCAGCGAGCAGCAGAGACAACAGGATTTGAGTGCATAATCTACAGCTGACACCTCCAGGACGGCACTGAGGGTGTGCTACATTGCCGAAGATATCCCAAACGTTAAACTGAGACATTGCCTGTTTGTTCAAGTAGACATAAACATGGATCCCATGGCACTAGTTCCTGCAGTGTCCTGGCTGATATTTATACCTCAACCTACACCACCAAAGCAGGTTAACGGTGTCATTTATGTCATTTTCTGTTGGTGGGGCTTTGCTTTGTGCAAATTGGTCGACTCGCTTGTCTACAGAACAATAATAATTACAGTTCAAAAGGGATTCATTGGCTGTGAAATGCTTTGGGTGCCTTGAGTGAAAGGTGCTATTTCAATGTAGGGTTCTTTCTCTTTTCCTCCACCCAAACCCAGAAGAGCACCCCTTTACTGCATTTCTCCCCTCCTCTCCCCCCATTTTCCACACCAGCCATCCTGTGGCCTCCCATTTATGTCCAGCAGCCATTGATCATCAAGCAGCTAGATTCAGGCTGCTCACACTCGTTGTGCTAAGGAATTTGACGGTCACCAGGCTGAGGAGAATTCCTTAGCAATCTGGGCTTATTGGAACTGAGGTGCCAAGGGTGACAGGGCTATGCCTAACATATAGTGCCCTCTATTCCTCACAATGTGTGCCCGGTGATGTGGAGGATGTGGCAATTTATTTGAACTAAATTTATATTTAATATTTAACTGAACAACTTACACACCAACCTGATTTGCATTAAAAAAGAGGGTGTGATCAATGCACCATTTTCTTTGATAGTACATAGTGCAAGTAAAGGGGGAATGAAACTGCAGTTAAAGTCATTTCTTTCTTTCAGTTTTATCTTTCATTTACTTCATAAGAGCACATTCAGAACGCCTACATTTGGGTAGCGGTTTTTGTCGGTCCGATTCCCCCTGCACGCACCCTGAGCCTGATCTGCAGCAGGGGTAATTTTACCTTTGAAGTCATGAGGTGGATTTTACATAGGAAATTTTTAAACAGGATAAAAGGTGAGGCTCTGGTTGAGGTGATCACAATTGGTGAGCACAAAGCACTCTGGTGGGAGAAGTCGAAGCCACTTAAAAAAAAACGATTAATTCCAGATAGTGGTCTAATGTCTCTGGAGCTGACACAATGTGCCGTAACATAATATGTGATATTAAAAAAAAAAGCCTCAATCCATACATTTATATTGCGCTTTTCAGGGCCTTCGGATGTCTCAAAGTTCTTGACAGCCAATGATGTACCTTTTTTGAAGTGCAGTCACAATTGTAATGCAGGAAACGCGACAACCAATTTGTGCACAGCAAGCTCCCACAAACAGCAGTGTGATAACAACCAGATAATCTGCTCTTGGGATGTTGATTGAGGGACCAATATTGGCGAGGACTCTGGGAATAGCTGCCCTGCTCTTCTTCGAAATAGTGCCATGGGATCTTTTACATCCACCTGAGAGCGCAGGCAGGGACTCAGATCTCATCTGAAAGATGGTACCTCCAACAGCGCAGCACTACCTCAGCACTGCACTTGAATATCAGCTTTGATTTTTCTTTATGCTCATGACCTAGAGTGGGACTTGAACCAACGATCTTCTGGCTTAGAGGCAAGATGCTACCAACTGAGCCATCCATGGCTGACAAAAATTAATTGATGGGTTATTGGGATGCACCCATTGTTGGTTGCCTTTCTAGCTCTGAAATGCTATTTCCACCTTCTAATAATTTCAGCAATCACACTGATGCCTTGGGTGAGAGTAGCTGCTGCATGAGAGGCCATTGACAGCTGAAAGATATGGAAGATCTTTGGACTTCTCAATAGCTTTGGAAAAGGGTGAGGAGAGGGGGAAAGGATATACAGTTTTGTTGGCCTTGAAAGCTGCCTGGGATTAGATGGATTAGGCACCACCCAGTTCTGAGCTGGTTCCATGTGCTGCCTTTTTGCACCATGACGTAAAATGGAGTCATAGTGCACGGAGCAGGCTTTACATCAGTTGTGTGGCCTGTGTGCAGTGTGGAATTGCAGCATAGCAAGTGGTCTGTGCCTCATAAACAGCAAAGCTGTAGGGAGACCAATAACAATGTAAATGGCGGGAGGGGACAGTGACACATAAAAGGTTGTTTGAGATGCAATCAATAAAGTGAAAGGACCTTTTAACTCCTCACCGAACTTTCTAATTGTAGTATTTAATTCCACAGAAATCATATTTTATATTTGAAGCTATTCTAATTGCCAGCCTGATTATTATCGCACTCTGAGTCAGGAGGCAGAATGACTAAATTCAGGATCCCATTTCCTTTCCACACTCTTGTGGACTCCCATCCCCCTCCTAATAGCCTTCTTACTCTGTACAGACAAGGCAGCCTAGATATGTCAACAGATAAAGTATGATGAGTTGGGAAGACTCAGTAGGCGGTGAACAGATATATACATAATTCAGTGCAAAACATGGTGTTTTCAAGCAAAGCAAATGAGTGCAGAATAAATGATGTATTGTTACAACCTCAATGAGTTCGTTAAAGTGAAAAATGCGAGATATGAACCCCCAGACCAATTTCAAGAATTACACAAGATTTCATGTTTTAAGACTTTTATTACAACAACTAAACTAGAAGAAATCCTCAATTAACTGAACAGTACTTTGTAAGTAACTGATACCCCAAGTTACAAAGAAAGGTATTTTGTTTGCTTATTAAAGTACTTGAAAACCTTAGACCACACTTATATGTTACACTGTCCTTTTCGATGGCAAAATCCTTTGTGATTAAAAGTCCCAAGCTCCTCCCAGTTGCAATGGATTGGATCTCCCAGATCTTTCAAAAATCAGTGTCCTGCCTGCTCATTTCTTTGAGCACTTCCGACCTGGAATTCCAAAAATAAGGCATTTTCTGGTATTCCTGCTGGTCTTCTACTTCTCTGCAAGCTTCAACTTTTGAAACAGGGCCAAGTCTTCACAGCTTTTTGCTGTTACTGGCTTCCGAGAGCAGGTGTTCCCTCTCTATCTCTCTCTCTCTCTCTCTCTCTCTCTCTTTTTTCTCTCTCTCTCTTGCTGCCACCACTAATTGTCTTCCTTTTTTACAGCCTGCTGCGAGGCTGCAACTGCTGGGTTCCCTTCTTACAACCTGTCTGCGTTCAGAAAATCTGTTAAATTTATCTGGGCTCAAAATCAATAGCTTATTGTATTGTTCCAATATGCAGAGTCCAGAAGTCTGGTTTCACAGAGCCACTCGGGCCATCCATTGTTCCCAGATGTTAACAGTTGCCTGGTTTATTTGCATCTTCCGAATTACTGACTCCTTGTTTTATGACCCAAAAGTCTGGGAAGGCGAAAACCATTGTTCTTCACGTGTTGGCCCTGCAGTCTCTGTTTTTCAAAAGAAAGTCTTTCATCTGTGTTCTCTGCTGTCCTGGTAGCCAAAACTTTTGTCTTGTCCTTTCACAGAGTGGATGTGAGGTCACCTGAACTTCCTTAGTCTGTCTGATGCCCTGTGCAGTTCTTTAATGTATACTGGTGACGCATGTAGAGTAATGTGACAGACCCCCATGGTTATTCTCATTTCTGACACATGTAGGCTTCTGAGTAAAGGGGAGGCAGGGCTGGTAATTTAAGCTGCTATTACCTGGGCCTCAGAGCTTGGGCTGCTGGATACCAATGGCAGGCCTCACACACCTAAGCAGGCTGGCTGCTGTGAAGACCTGTTCTTTTTACCAGCTGTGAATCCAGCAAGGGTTTACATCATGGGTGTCACAGTGGGCACAAGACTTGCATGTTGGGAGCCAGTGGCACGGCATCCTTCCACAACCAATGTAAAGGTGCCTCGAACTGCAGTTAAGTCTAACTACTGGCCTTTCCCAGTGGCTCTGCTGATGAATGTCGATACACCATGTGGTACGGAGCCATTCAAACAAAAAGGTCCCAGGTTTGATCCATGGCCTGCCCTGATCTCCGCCAGGGCTTCTTTTTTTTGTAACTTGCTGCAATTGGCTTCAGCACCCCTTTGGTAAGGGAAGAGGAAAACCACCCAGAGCTTCTCCTGTTTATTGCCATCTAGTGATCGGAACTGGAAAGTCTATGTTTGTGTTTATGTTTGTGTCTGCGTGTTTGTGTGTGTATTTTGTGTGTGTGTGTGTTGATATTGGGTGAGCACAGGATGAGGGTGAACTGTGATGGCACATCCCCACCCCCCCCCCCCCCACCCCGCCCCTCCCCCCCCCCGCCTCCTAGCACCCTCCATGTCACATAGTCTCCTAACATTTGCTGTCAGTGTTCACACTGATGAATAATGGGCACGTGGGTGAGATACCAGGGGGCTGCTGGCATCTTGGCAAAAGTTAGTGCTTTGAGGAGTGGAATGGGGAATAATACGAATTGTAGAGTCGCATCATAGAATTTCACAGCACTGAAGGAGGCTCTAATCCCCATTACAGCCTGTTGCGTAGTCTCTGCTTCAATTCCCTGTAAACATTTGGGGAGTTAAAACACTCATTGCAGTGACTATCTTGGCAATTTGCATTCTCTTAAATCCAGGTTGCAAGCTGCAATCTTATTGCATGCCAAGCTCTTTACGTATTGAATTTCCATTACAATGTACACAATCCTCAACTCGTTATAAATTCTAAATGGAAGAGGTTGCCACTGCAGCCCTGAAGGCATTAGATCAAAAATGTAAAGTAATGATTTTTTTTGTGGCTGGTGACCTCGCTCAACGCTGTCAATCAATGTGATAATAAATGGCTTCAATTGAAGGCCCCTTTACAGAGGGCATGACCAACAGCACTCAATGGGGGTAGGTTCTCCAGCTGACACAGCACAACCCACTGTTGATTAGTGCCTGACTGAAAACTGAAAGAGGGAGAGTAGTGCACGCGGGTTGCTCCTCTGGGAAGGACCAGCATGTAGTGAGGAGACGCTTTTATGTTTACAAACTGCACTCGACCGCAAGCATGTGGAACTCGCTGTTTGAAATAAAAAAGACGCCACCCTCCCCTTCCTTTTCTCTGTGAGAAGCATTTTTGGAGAGCTGGGGCCTGACGCCACTTGAGCAGCGATCTCCTGTGGCTGTAAAAGTGTCTTACCTGCCCTCTTCCATCACCATCGCCACCAGCCTCCCTCCCCCTTACCTTACTCCTCCCCTCCCTTTGCCTTATACCCACCATCTTCCCCTCCCCCACTCCATCCCTCTCTGCATCACTGCCCACTTCAGCTCCCCCATCGCCATTCCCTCAGTTCCCCTCCCTTTCCTCACTAAATCAGATGATCATGGCTATTATAACGTGTGGGAACTTGCTGTGCACATATTGGTTGCCGCATTTGCTACGTTACACCAGTGTTTACACTTCAGAAGTACTTCAGGTGCTGGAAAGCACTTTGGACCATCCTGAAATTTTAGACGGCATGTTAGAAACGCCATTCTTCGTTTCTCATCCTGCCTCTTTTTCTCCCCAACACCCACTTTCCTTCCCTCCCCTCTCCCATCATCCTTGCCAGCCGTGGCCTGCTGTGTCATTGGCCCAATTGTCACTCCTGCTTAGCGTGCACTGAGGGCCAGGGAGGTATTGATTTCTGGGTAAATAAAGAAGAGAGCTCTTCTGGGTAAATAGTTTTGGACGGCTGCTTTCTGGGAACTGGCTGCCAGTGACCTTGCTGACGCTGCTATCATAATACAAATAAATGGAAGTCTCGCTGGGACAGGAACTGCTCCCAGCTCTCTGGACCGATTTCATGGCCATAATTTGTTCTGCCGCATTGCTCTATCAATCAGGCTGAATATGTGTGCACATCAAAAAGCAGGCACGCCGCCAGTGGAATGAAACTGGCAAGATGCCCAGTGACAAACAATGAAGGAGAACACAATCTTGATGTGCTACTGAAGCGTGTGTACATTTGTGACAGATCGCTGCTGCAGCCCGACCCATCGATCTGTATAATGGCAAATAATGCTCACCGAGGTATCTTAACGACTTGCTTTGGGTCATCGCTAATTTTTCTCATTCATCTTTTGTTTAATAGACCTTTTTATTTTCCTCAATTTTATTTTTAAAGCTCGGATCACCTTGCATTATGGGAAATATTCTCCCCTCCTCCGCTTGAAAATGTTGTGCTTTTTTTTAAGCAATTTGCGCTTATACAGGCGATAAACACAGTGGCAGCAGGATAAGCCCTAATTGGAGTGCGTGTGTAACAAGGTTTAATTATTGTGTGACTCTTAATGACATGTCTCCTGTCTGTGTTTCTACGTCCAGCCAATTAGAAGCAGTGTGTCTGTTCTATGTTTGTTTACGTTGGATGTTGTACCTCAGTAAAGAGGTTAAAAGTGGTCTCAGATTTCCCTCCCCCATTCCCCGTCCCCCACCCCCACCATCACTCTTCCCTTCTCCAAGATGGCCACCCATCCAGTCAGTGGCTGCCCATTAATTGTGATATTCAAAAAACCGGGCGGGTAAAGTCCTGCTTGCCAAGGCTGGTTTTAAATAAATAAGGGATGTGAGCACACGTGAAACGGGTCTGACAATAGATGTGTGGAAAAGTGGATTGCTCGTGTTGGGGGAGAGAACAGTCAACTCATGAAAGGATGGGGCAGAAAATTGTCACACTACAGGAAAAGAAGGAAGAAAGACTTTCAGTGTATGTCGCATATTATCAGGCCTGGCAATTGTTGCAAAGCACTTGAGATACAATTAGTTCCTTGTGAAGAACAATGACTTGTGAAGGAAGACAAAGGTGGCAGCCATTTTGTATATGGCAAGACGTCACAAGCAGCAGTGAGTTGAATGATCCATGAATTTGCTTTGGTTGATCTCGGTTGATATAGAACCCCCAGCTCTTCTTTGAAAATTGCCATGGGACCTTTTACACCCAGCAGAACAGGTGGAAAGGGCCTTAGTTTAATGGTTTACATGAAGGACGCCAGGGCTGACTGGCCTTGTGGGAAAATGGGAGATTCCCCAAATGCCCACTTGAATGGCACCATGATGCTGTGTGATTGCACCCTGCCTTTCTTCATGAGAGTCCCATATCGTTTCAGGGGAGCCAGTCTGGCCCTGAACGACTGAATCTTTAGCCAAATATTTTTGATCTTAAGCCTTGATTTATGGATTGGCGTAATTTTAAACCGGTTGACAGCAACATGAAAATAAATCTGATTGGAAAATCCAGCCCTAAAAGTCCCAATTTGGCCCCTAGCAGAATAGGTTTCAGGTCTGAAACTGTATTTTCCCAGTGTTTTATTTTAACCTTTTCCAGACGAGTAGGAATCGCTCCTCGTCAGTCCCCAGTGGTACTCATTTTGCAGGGTCTTTCAGTTTAATTTACTTACTGTTTTACTGGCTTTGAAGCCCAGGGGCGCAAACGGGCTTGTTTGACATCACATTTGGAAATCATTTATTTAATCGTAGAAAGCATTGGCAGTCTCTTGGGTAACTTGTTAATGAAATGTTTATGATTTTAGACTCAGCCTCAACCCCTCCCCCTCCCTCTTTCTGCCCTCTTCCCATGACTCCCTGCCTACAGCAAGCTCGCCAAGTTGGGAGAGCAGATTTGCAATTGACTTGCCGCAGCATCATGTCATGTCATGTCCTGTAGATACCGTTGCCGTGACAACAGCCTCGGTTGTTCTAATTGTATTGATGCCTCAAAACAGCCGGAAGTTGATATGAAAGCTTTAAATAAGAGACAGTGCGTGTTCTCTTATTTGCTGATTTGATCCAAGCGTGTCATTCTTTCAGTCAAAATTAAAATATTTGTGGGAATTGTACCTTATTTTTGCTGGTGCATGTGTTATTGTTGGTAATTTATTTTCTTTGACTGTCTCCCTGGACAATGCACTGCTCCCGGTGCGCTGTCTACGCTGCTTTGTAAGCAGGTATCAGACCGCAGCGTGGTCCCCTGGTGACTTCGTGAGATTATACAGGGAGATGGTGAACCATACAGAGACTAGGAAGGCCCCAGATTGCAGATTGCATCTCTTGGGATGTGTGTGGAGTGACTCTGTGGTGGAGTGCTACAATTGGCCTCAGCACAACGCTTTAGGGAGAGAGGAAAGTCAGAAACTGTTCTCACACCTGATTACGTTAAACTGAGGCCCCGTCTGACCTCTCAGGTAGCGGTAAAAGATCTCGACACTATTTCAAAGAGTTCTCCCCAATGTCCTGCTCAATGTTTATCCCTCAATTAACATCACTGAAACAGATTAAAAGCAAAATCAACGCAAGCTCGAGGAACAGCATCTCATTTACCGATTAGGCACACTTCAGCCTGCCGGACTGAACATTGAGTTCAATAATTTCAGAGCATGACAGCCCCCCATTTTACTTTCATTTTTAGTCATTTTTTCTTCCTTTTTTTTACATTCTTTTTTACATTTTTTACAATTTTTTTTTGCATTTATTTCATTTCATCTTAGTCTGTTCAGTTTGCTTACCCACTGTTTTTTTCAGGTTTGATCTTGCTGCTGTTCAATATTCAGTATATTAACACCTAATCTGTACTAATGCTTTGTCTTTCAACACACCATTAACATATTGTTTGCCTTTGCTCCGTGACCTTTTGGTCAGCTATGTGGCCTGGTCCAATCTAGACCGCCTTTGTTATCTCTTGCCCCACCCCCACCTCACTTGCATATAACCTGTGACTTTTCTAATATTTGTCAGTTCCGAAGAAGGGTCACTGACTCGAAACGTTAACTCTGCTTCTCTTTCCACAGATGCTGCCAGACCTGCTGAGTGGTTCCAGCATTTCTTGTTTTTATACTAAAACAGATTATCCTGTTTGTGGGAGCTTGGTGTGTGCACATTGTTGCTGTATTTCCAGCCTTACTACAGTGACTGCACTTCAAAAGTACTTCATCAGCTGTAAAGTGCTTTGTGATGCCCTGGGGTTGGGAAAGGCGCTATATAAATGCAAGTCTACTTAGTTTTCTTTTGCTATCTGGCAGTCTTAAGAGGGTGGATGAATAATGGGCACTCAGGCAAGGTGCTTGAGTGTTACCGTTGCCAGCAGAAGCATGGCTCAGCTGGAGGGAAGGGTAAGAAAGTTGGCAAGAAAAAGAGGGAAAGCGATTAAAATGAAAGGTACCTGCTCGAATCTGCAATGAGGCCCGACCCGAGTCCTTCCATTTTTTTTCCCGTGCCCGACCCGACCATCAATTAACCTACCTTCCGTTTTTCACTTTGTTCCTTACCTGCACAAGCTTAAAATAACTATAACAAAACCACCTTTAAAGTCCAGAAAGTAAATTAACATTAGAGTCACTTACCTGAGGTGGTGATAGGGCGTGTCCAATCCGGCCCGACCAGACCCGAGCCCGAATGCCGAACCCGTAAGTGCGACCCGACCTGACCCGAACCCGACATATGTCGTCGGGTTCAGGTTGGGTAGCAGGCCTTTACCCAG
The DNA here is from genome assembly GCF_036365525.1 of Heterodontus francisci. Lineage (NCBI taxonomy): Eukaryota > Metazoa > Chordata > Chondrichthyes > Heterodontiformes > Heterodontidae > Heterodontus > Heterodontus francisci. The sequence continues at coordinate 14,880,631 of NC_090406.1, forward strand.
CATAAGCCTAGGCTCACCCATGGGATCTGCTTGCCTCCATCTCTTAATAGCACTCCTGAAATGAGTCATCTGCCAACTGGGAAATCTCCAGCTCTGAGAAATGGGATATAACTGTGTCCTAACCCTCTGTACTCCTGCACACTTGCTGGAGTTTGCTGTGTGCAAATTAGCTGTCTCATTTCCTACATTGCAACAGTGACTACACTTCAAAAGTGCTTCATTGGCTCTAATGCGCTTTGGGACATGCTGTGGTCGTGAAAGGCACTATATAAATGCAACTCTTTCTTTTTTGTTAACACATCATTGCACCAGCAACCCCAAACAGCAATGTGCTAACAACCAGATAATCTGTTATTTTAGTGATATTAGTCAAGGGATAAATATTGGTCCAGGGCACTGGAGAGAACTCCCCTTTTCTGCTTTGAAATAGTGCCGAGAGGATCTTTCACGTCCACCTGAGAGGGCAGACAGGGCTTTGGTTTAGGATCTCATCTGAAAGATTGCCCCCCAGCCCCCCACACTGCAGCGCTCCCTCAGTGTCTGCACTGGAACGCCAGCCTGTGTTGTGTGCTCAAGAGCAGTCGTGTTCTAACGTATGCACGTGGCCACTTCAGCCAGACCATGCCCGTTGTGAGAAAGGTTATTAGACATAATTGAAAGACTCAATGAATAGATCAAACAGCCTGGGAATGTAATGTGAAGTGCGCTCTTAATGGCTTTTTATTCAGGGCTGATCGAAAAAAAGGATGGAGAAATATCAATAAAAAAGTGGGGTATTCAGCTGCGTGCAAACTAGAGTAATGTGCTAATTAGACGTGGGGACCTCAATCACGAAGCCACTACTTCATGCAAATGAGTCTGTCCTATTCAGGAGCATGGCGTCACCTGTTTGTGATTGCTGTGATCGTAGTGTAGTCTTTGTACTCTAATTACTCTCAGGAGATTTCAGTTCCCCTGCCCTCTTGTCCTGCCCTCAAGTGAATGACTGTGGTACAAAACATTGGGTTGTTATTGATAGAGAAGCTCTGTGAGTGATCCCGCTCTGCACATACAAAGAAGATCAGCTGCTGAATCACAGAGCTTGTGATGTAAACGCAGCCCTCTACATCCCTTCTGCCTCTCTCCCATTTGAGCTGTGGGTGAGGAATCAGTGCTGGTCTCCCAGTGCCAGTTCAGCTGAAGGACCTTCCTCCTATATCATGTGCCTGTTTCTTCAATGCTTCTTTTTCCTTCTGGAGACAGACCAGAAATTGAATCTCGTAGCTGAAACGCAGGCACCTTGGCAGTTGGGATTCAGCATAGAACCTTCTTTTCAGTTGACATTCTAAAACACATCCTTGATTTCAAATCCCTCCAGCGCCTTGTCCCTCCCTGTCTCGGTAATCTCCTCCATCCCTACAACCCTCTGAGATTTCTGCCCTACTCCAATTCTAGCCTCTTGTGCATCCCCAATTTTAATTGTTTCGCCATTGGAGGCCGTGACTTCAGCTGCCTAGGCCCTAAGGTCTGGAATCCCCTCCCTACGCCTCTCCACCTCTCTACCCCTCTTCCTTTAAGATGCACCATAAATGCTACCTGTTTGTTCAAGCTTTTGGTCACCTGTCCTGAAATTTCCTGTTGCGGCTCGGCGTTCTTGTGAAGCACCTTGGGATATTTTACTACGTTAAAGGCCGATATAAATGCAAGTTTTTTGCTGCTGTTGTAACTCAGTACTATTCTTCGTGTTGTATTTAGCCACCAGGCAATTGGGACAGCTCCTCGCTGATTTAAAAAGAAACAGTTAAAAGCATTCAATTAGAATGCAGTTGATGGGAAAATTTCCCCAGTCGTTCCAGCATCATTTACCTTGTATGTACTGTCTAGCGGTGGCCATTGAAGTGTGACAGCCTGAAATGCATTGACATACTCCCACCTATTATTTACTTCTTGTTGTCATTTTGATTATTGCGACTTGCCATTTCAGTGAATTAGAGGGGCGACATTCATTTTCCAACCATTTTTCCAATTTCCACCTCAGCGATACAATCACACATGCTAATATAGAGAATAAATGAGACTGTGTTAACACTCTGGGACAGACTTGAGCAGTTCAGCTGCCATCCAAGAATGAGGCTTGAGCTGGCTACAAAGCTCAGGAGAATGTTGCAGCCCTAGGCATTCCTTCTCCTTAATAATGCTTACAGTTCATCATTTTCAAATACCTTTCTGTTTGGAGTGTTAACGTTGTCTCCTGTCTTGTGGCCATTAACCACCTCCATTTCGACCACCAAGGTCTGTTATTGCATCTACATGTCATATTACATAGAATTTACAGCACAAAAAACAGGCTGTTTGGCTCAACTGATTTATGCCACTGTTTATGTTTTGGTTTACTGCATTATAATGATTGCTACATTGGTCAGTCTTGCGCACCGGTTATATATGAAAAAGAGCCGCAATGTTTGCTAATTTCTACCCCATTTACTCACTCTTCTAAATAACCTCCTACACTCTATTTACAACAAGGCAATTATGCAGGTTCCTTTATTATATGTCTGTGTGTCTGACTCCAAGCCAGAGTTGGACCTGTTTTTAGTTGGTGAACATCCCCTCAGGTACATCAGAGAATTAAGGGCCAGAGCGATCTCCTGGACTAGTTTTGATTGCCGAGATGGATTTTTTCCCCCCCCCAAATTGTCCTGGGCTTTTATCTAGTCTTTCACCTCTCTCAGGAGATCACATTTTAGATGGGGGAGTGTATGTATTGTGATACACAAAACAGCACAGTTGTATGGGACAAGGTGGATGGATCAGAGGTGTCCAAGTCAGTATCCATATGTTCATAATGCTCTCTAGCTGTCAGTCTAGTTAACCAAGCATCCGTCTAATAAAAAATGTTGTGCCTGTACAATTGTAAGGACCCACTTTGCTTTATGACTGGTTCAATAGTGGCCAATCAAATTGCAGAAAAGAAGGGAACATGTGACCATAACACTTCACTAGTGTGGAGACCAATATTGTGGTACATGAAGAGTGGATATCTGGTGTGGCAGGAAGTGTACAGGGAATTAGTGTTATGCTCCTACCTTACCTTGAGAACAGATTCATATTACACACCGACCCACACCTGTAATCGTTTTGCTTTGAAACTACATTTTCAATTCACTATTGAAAGTTCCTATGGAATTTACTTCTACCGCCCTTTCAGATAGTGAATTCCAGACCATAACAATTTGCTGCACGAAGAAATTTCTTCCCTGGTTCTTGTGCCAATTTTTATAAATCTGTGACTTCTGGTTACTGACCCTCCTCCTAGTGGAACCTGTTTCTCCCTATCAAATTTATCAATAATCTTAAACACCTATTAAGTCTCCACATAAACTTTTCTGCTCTAAGAACGATTCTAGCTTCCCTTATCTTTCTACATAACTGAAGTTCCTCATCCCTCATACCATTCCAGTAAGTGTCCTCTGCACCTTTTCCAAGCCCTTGCTAAAATGTGGCGCTCAGAATTGGACACAGTACTCCAGTTGGGTCAAAATCCTGGAACTCCCTTCCTAACAGCACTGTGGGTGCACCTACCCCACATGGACTGCAGCGGTTCAAGAAGGCAGCTCACCACCACCTTCTCAAGGGCAATTAGGGATGGGCAATAAATGCTGGCCTGGCCAGCGGTGCCCACATCCCATGAATGAATTAAAAAAAAAGCTGGGGCCTAACCAGTGATTTAAAAGAATACAAACATTTATATTCTATGAAATAGTTTCTTCAAGTTAAGAGGTATAAATAGATCCTGGATCAGGGGACCTGGGTAATTCTGACCTTGTGTCGGTGTCCCATTGGTTTGTAATCAGTTGGGACGCTATGAAAGACAAGGTCACAGTGATGAGATTTTGGATCAGCACCACACACACTGAAGACCAAAATTGTCTCGATGTGTGTACGATCGTTGTACGATTAAACTGTCGCAATGTCCAAACTTTACATGTACTACATTTTTTTTGTTGCAGGCAGAAATTGTGAAGAGACTGAGCACAATTTGTGCACAAATTATACCTTTCCTCTCTCAAGAGGTAAGTTTGTTTCTCTTGTTACTAAAGAATATAATTGATTTATGGAAGGTTGAGTTTTAGTTCCAACGCAGTAGTGTCCAGTTCTTGTTCCATCTTCTAAATATAGGATGAGACCACCCCCTCAAAATGGTGTTTGCCATTTATTCTGGATGCCTGTTTGATTTTACATCATGCCATGTAAACATCCTGAAAACAAGCATTCCATAAACAGAACCACTTAGCAAATTAATTAAAAGAAAATACATTTTTAATAATGCTAATCATGACAGAGACTCTCAATCACTGATAGATGCAAGACTCTCAGATACTGTTAAGTGCACACTGTAGAGTTCCTCCATCGCTGACTGTACAGACTCTCTCTCACTGTATTTACTTGGACAGACTACAATTCCAATAACGGTGAGGGTGTAGCAGAGGTAAGACAATGTAAAATCTGGTTCCATCTTGCTTTAAAATACATTTTGCTTTGCCATTTTAATGATTATTATTGTTTTGGTGAGACAGAGCACCACAATCTATTTCTTTGGGAATAAATGAATTTTAAAAATATATATATATAAGAAAAAAATTGCTCATTGATTCTCTCGTTTCCTCATTAAAACAGCTGGCAGAGTCACAAAATGGCTGATGTGGGCGTGGGTTCCATTCAGTAGTTTCTTTTGGGCCTCCTTATCTCGAGAGACAATGGATACGCGCCTGGAGGTGGTCAGTGGTTTGTGAAGCAGCGCCTGGAGTGGCTATAAAGGCCAATTCTGGAGTGACAGGCTCTTCCACAGGTGCTGCAGAGAAATTTGTTTGTTGGGGCTGTTGTTCAGTAGTTATTTCCATAAAAACTAATGTTCATCTTTAGGGCAATGCCAGAGGTTGATGGTGTGAATTTGTGTAACAGTTGGCTACACTTTTGTCAGACTCAACACAGGGGTTTGCGTTAGCACTGGGGAGAGGGGGGGTGGAGGGAAAGGGAAGATGGAGTCTAGTGTATTTTAATTTGAAACTCAGCGAAGTGTGTAACACACAAGCAGCAGAGATATGGACAGCTCATGAACTGACGTGGGGGGGTGGGGAAAGATGGTTTAATGGATCGCGATCTCTTTGAAACAGTGGTGTTTGAGAGTAACAGTGCAGCTGCATAATAAACACATGGTTCTTTTACCTTTGCCTAAATTAACTCTTAATTCTCCTCAAAACAGTTGGTGTGCAAAGTATTCAGAGCGTCTCTCGTGCGCTGCTTTGTTCTGTGGGAGCCAGTTCCCATGGGCTGGATTTTAATGAGCCCTTGACGTCAGGATCTGTGGCGGAGGGGAGGGGGGGTTGCGGCCTGAAGATGGCCCCGGATGAGGCCTGCCACGGACCTCGATGCTGGCAGGACCCGGCCCGATCCTCCCGGTGGTGGTGAGGCATCGTAGCAGCCTCCCCACCGCTGGGCGACGGGATTATAATTTGAATATTTAAATCAATTAAAATAATTAATTTAAATAAGATTATATGGCCTCCTGATGTCCCGCTATAATTCTGCGACCTGGCGGCCGGCACTCCCGTGCCTTCGGATCACCATCCGGGGAAACGAGGCACAACACTGGTGGGGAGGAGGTATGTTTCTCAGTGCGGAGGTGGTGGGGGAGGGGTGCAGAAACAGGGTCAAATTAACATCTTGCTTGTAGGGGATGGTGGGAAGAGTTATAGTTTAAAGTTTGTAGAGTTTGGGGGAGAATCAGAAGGTAGAGGTAGGTGTTTGGTGGGGGGATAGGGCAAATAATTAATTGTTATTGGGGATTGGGAGAGAAGCAAAAGAAATGTATTTATGTAATTTTATTGAATATTTCTTTAAATATTTAAATATGCTGGCAGGGCTACCAGCCCTTTAAAAATGGCGTCAACACCTGCACAGAGGCAGCTGACGCCATTGAAGGGGACAGGCAGCCCGCCCCCTCCACATGATCGGGGGGGGGGAGGGGCGCGGCCAGCCCCAGCTATTTAAATGAGCCGCCGCGCTTGGAATCACGGCCGCTCTTTGGCGCAAGTCACCATTTTTGGCAGCGGGCTTATAAAATTCAACCCCATGGCTTGGCTGTCATGTAGGGTTGCCAACCTCCAGGATTGTCCTGGAGTCTGCTGGAATTAAAGATTTTAATCTCTTGGACACTGCAGTGAGCAAACCCGGGAGTAAAATCAAAGCAGAGTTAGAATTTTATTTTTTAAATTTTCTTTTGTTATTATTACAAAATTATTGGAGATTGTGGGGGGGTTGGTGGGATGGAAAAAGCTGTTGGCTGGGTGGGGCAGTTGGACGCATGGTGGATAGGGTGCAGAGGGGATTCACCAGGATGTAAAATAAAAGCAAAATACTGCAGATGCTGGAAATCTGAAATAAAAACAAGAAATGCTGGAACCACTCAGCAGGTCTGGCAGCATCTGTGGAAAGAGAAGCAGAGTTAACGTTTCGGGTCAGCGAAGGATGTTGCCTGGGCTGGAGCATTTGAGCTCTGAAGAGAGACTGGATAGGCTAGGGTTGTTTTCCTTGGAGCAGAGAAGGCTGAGGGGGGACCTGATTGAGGTGTACAAAATTGTGAGGGCCATTGATAGGTTAGATTGGAAGAGACTTTTTCCCTTAGTGGAGCAGCCAATAACCAGGGGGTATAGATTTACAGTAAGGGGCAGGAAGTTTAGAGGGGATTTGAGGAACAATTATTTCACTCAGAGGGTGGTTGGAATCTGGAACGCACTGCCTGAAGAGGTGGTAGAGGCAGGAACCCTCACAACATTTAACAAGTATTTAGATGAGCACTTGAAATGCCATAGCATAGAAGGCTACTGGCCAAGTGCTGGAAAATGGGATTAGAATAGTTAGGTGCTTGATGGCCGGCACAGACACGATGGGCCGAAGGGCCTGTTTCTGTACTGTATAACTCTATGACTCTAAATGATGAAACCACCAGGAATATGCCCAACCCAAGTTGGCAATCCTATTCTGGTGCGCCAGTTGTATGAAGATACGCTTGCTCATTTTTTTTTCCTCTAAGACAGATGGTCCAGAAGACCTGTTAAGTTTTTATCAGTGGGCCTTTGCAACTGCTCGAGACCTTCCTGAGTCCAGTGCACGTGCTGTCCTAGTGCCAGCTGCCCATTCACCGACTGTGATTGACGTTTGGTCCAAGTGACACCATGTGCTAACCTTTCATGCTAGCCATGGCCAGTCTCCATAGGTGCAGTTCAATGGGCCCTACTCTGCTGCCAGTGACAGCAAGACTGGCTGCACCATCTCATCCAAAACACAAGACGTTGGCACAGTTACTCTCTGTTAGGTGCTTGCTGTGGCTCAATTGGGAACATCCTTGGCTCTAAGTCAGAAAGGAGGGTTCAAGTCCCACCGTAGACACTAGAGCACAAAATCTAGGCTGATACTCCATTGCAGTACTGAGGGAGTGTTGGAGATGCCATCTTTTGAATATGACTTTAAACTGAAGCCCTGTCTACCCTTTCAGGTGGACGTAAGATTTTCCATGGCACTATTTTGAAGATGAGCAGGGGAGTTCTCTCCAGTGTCCTGGTCAATAATTATCCCTCCACCAGTATCTTCTTTGGCCTCCTTATCTCGAGAGACAATGGGTAAGCGCCTGGAGGTGGACAGTGGTGTGTGGAGCAGCGCCTGGAGTGGCTATAAAGGCCAATTCTAGAGTGACAGGCTCTTCCACAGGTGCTGCAGAAAAATTTGATTTTCGGGGCTGTTGCACAGTTGGCTCTCTCCTTGCGCCTCTGTCTTTTTTCCTACCAACTGCTAAGTCTCTTTGACTCGCCACTCTTTAGCCCCGCCTTTATGGCTGTCCGCCAGCTCTGGCGATCACTGGCAACTGACTCCCACGACTTGTGATCAATGTCACAGGGTTTCATGTCGCGTTTGCAGATGTCTTTAAAGCGGAGACATGGACGGCCGATGGGTCTGATACCAGTGGCGAGCACGCTGTACAATGTGTCTTTGGGGATCCTGCCATCTTCCATGCCGCTCACATGGCCAAGCCATGTCAAGCGCCGCTGACTCAGTAGTGTGTATAAGCTGAGGATGTTGGCCGCCTCGAGGACTTCTGTGTTGGAGATATGGTCCTGCCACCTGATGCCAAGTATTCTCCGGAGGCAGCGAAGATGGAATGAATTGAGACGTTGCTCTTAGCTGACATACGTTGTCCAGGCCTCGCTGCCATAGAGCAAGGTACTGAGGACACAGGCTTGATACACTCGGACTTTTGTGTTCCGTGTCAGTGCGCCATTTTCCCACACTCTCTTGGCCAGTCTGGAATAGCAGTGGAAGCCTTTCCCATGCGCTTGTTGATTTCTGCATCTAGAGACAGGTTACTGGTGATAGTTGAGCCTAGGTAGGTGAACTCTTGAACCACTTACAGAGCGTGGTCACCAGTATTGATGGATGGAGCATTTCTGACGTCCTGCCCCATGATGTTCGTTTTCTTGAGGCTGATGGTTAGGCCAAATTCATTGCAGGCAGCCGCAAACCTGTCGATGAGACTCTGCAGGCACTCTTCAGTGTGAGATGTTAAAGCAGCATCTTCAGCAAAGTGGAGTTCCCTGATGAGGACTTTCCGTACTTTGGACTTCGCTCTTAGATGGGCAAGGTTGAACAAACTGCCCCCTGATCTTGTGTGGTGGAAAATTCCTTCTTCCACCAGTATCACTAAAACCAAATTACCCAGTCATTATCACATTGCTATTTTTGGGAGCTTGCTGTGCACAAATTGGCTGCTGCATTTGCAACATTACAATGATGACCACACTTCAAAAGTACTTCATTGGCTGTAAAGCGTTTAGGGACGTCCTGAAGTTGTGGAAGGTGCATTAGTGATCATTTTTATTTTCTCTCCCAAGACCCAGGTTGAGCGCAAAATCAGCTGTAGATAGTAAGTTCTACTCTTTTAAGAGCCTGTCACTGCAATTCTCACATAACAGCATCGCTCCGAAGTGCCCATCGACAAGTTAACGTACAAAATCAAAGCAGGTCGAGCAGGAATGATCTGGATCAGACTGGATAGGACTGCTTTTACAGCTTCATTTGATAGAGAAAATAAAAGACTGGTGCAGGGTTTTTGAGCACAATGCAAGGAATAAATTCAAATTTAGAAGGACAAAACAACTGTGATCACTACAAGTAAACATATTCAAAAAGATACTTCATTTAGACTGAAATGCTTTTTCTCTGTTCAGGGATGCATATCAATCCTTGTCCAAAGTGTTCTAGCACAGATGCACAGTTCCCAGTTCCAGCAATGCAATGCAAACATCCTCGGCTCCCATTTCAATAAGTACAGTCCAAACATCCTAAACCGCCGTTTCCTGCAGAAACAGTGCAAACACTCTCATTAAAACCAATGTGTAAATAGACTTGGTGACAACAAAGGGCCTACAGACTGAAGCTACAGTGATTGCACAAGTCAACACGTTGGCCTTTGGGGGAAGAAGGGGAGATATTCGAGCAAGATTCCAGGTCCAGGGGGAGAGACGGAAGGGGGAGGAGGGAAGATTTCCCCGATGTGCTGTGTATCACAAAGTCACAAACATGTTCTTTGTATGTAGTCCACAGGGTAAATCTCCCCTGTTGATGGCTATTCTGCAGTTCTTGTTGGAAAGTGAGCTTGCTTGTTTGTTGGGCGAGGGCTGCTCTGGTGCCCAACATGACAACAGCCTGCAAACTTTCACCCCCAACGTCTGCTTGCAAAGGATATCCACTTGAGTGGGATACTGGAGAGCTGTCAGCAACTATGGGACTGTACCCCAAAACCTTCAAACGGGGCAGGGGAGGAGAAAAATAACAGAGAAAAATATGAAAAATAATAAGCGGTAGTCATGGATAATTTTTGTCAATGTAATTTTCCAAACGATTTTAGAAAAAAATTAGATTAAGCATTGAGAACACGAATATTGTGATTTTAAAAAAGGACCAGTTGGAGCAGATGCTGCACGAGGGCTAGTAGCTCCAGATACAGCCTGTTTGACAGGTATGATTAAAGAGAGTGATTAAGAACTGGGAGCATATAGTCCTTCACGGTTGATTTGACGTGGCTGCAGGTATTGATAGCTTGAATGTCCTCCGGTACTGCATTGAGAGTTCATTTAATCAGTAAACAAGCATCTTGGCCCCTGAGCACTGCCTGACTGCACAAACTACAGAGCAGGACGATCCCCAGCCACTTGACGATATTGTCACTACATCAAGTTATGTCCTGTTCCACTCATCAGCTAGTTGGAGGCAAGAAATATTTTTAGTGATGGTTGTGTTTTGAAGCCAAGTGATGCTCTCAGCTTTCAGTATGTTTCTTTCAGTAAGTTTATTGCCCCAATTTACTCCATCCCTCTCCAGGAAGTGCTAACTCGTACTGGGGTATAATTCCATTGGTACAGATAACTCTGCAATGCACCATCCTCTTGCTGAAGATGCCAGCTTGCCCTGGGGTTACATCTCACTGGGACTAATAATGCTCCTGTTCACCACCATCTCCTGCAGGTACTTTCTTGGGATACCAACTCAGTGGTAGTGATAATGCTCCAATACACTGCCCTCTCCTCCATGTATCGATACTCTAGGGTTTCGTTCCAAACATCTTGGAAGCCCTCTGCTGCCTCTCCCAAGTGGCTTAGGCAGTAAATGTTGGCAGGTTGTTCTGTTACCGTAAGAACAAAAGAAATCGGAACAAGAATAGGCCATGCAGCCTGTCGAGCCTGCTCTGCCATTCAATAAGATTATGACTGATTGTCTACCTCTTTCCCGCCCGCCCTATCTCCATATCTCTTGGTGCCCAAAAATCTATCCATCTCCATCTTCAATATAGTCAACGACTGAGCATCCAAAGCTCTCTGGGGTAGAGAATTCCAAAGATTCACAACCCTCTGAGTGAAGTAATTTCTCCTCATCTCAGTCCTAAATGGCCAACATAGCTGTTCTGGGCACTACTGCTGCAACCAATCTGTCCTAACCTGATGTCCCAACACACACTTTCCAGCAGGGGCCACTGAATATGGATCCCATCTGAGGCGACAGTGAAGAAGCCAGCTGATTTATTTTTCACACTGTAACCCCAGAGGCACTGAGACTAACTTGTGTCCTAAACTACTGCTTCGGCTGAGGTAGCTCAGATCAGGAATTGAACATGCAACCACCCTGGTTAAATGGTTCAGTGATGAACTTTTCTTCCGTGCTACACCTGATCCTTATGGCTTATCGCAGCTCTTCACGGACCTCACTGGCTGGCATGCTGACTTGGCGAGGGACAGTTCTATAGTGCTGAAGAAGGTGGCGTGGACATTCTGGCAGTAACAACTCTTCTACAGATCTTCAGTAGAAGTACAGTCGCAAATGTCAGAGATGAAACAATTAAGTTAATGAACTGCCCAGGATTAATTGTAGTATTGAACCTGGGGTGGCCAGACACCAAATCAGTTTGACCCATGAGAAGTCACACTATTAAAATCTTGTTAAGGATAGTACAGGATATTGGATTTATTGGTCTTACTGCTATGTTCCCAGTCTGGCTCCTGTGACTGCCTGTTTATGCTTGGGATGAATTCATAAGCCAGCAGATCAGTGGAGAACCAGCCAGTGCTTGGAATTTTTACATTTTAAAAATCTTTATTGTGGTTCTTTCATTTGGACCATACTCAGCGGCCAATGGGGCAGGGGAGAGGACAAGGACCATTGATCCAGACGTTTGCAGCACAGAAGGTGCCCATTTGGCCCACCATTGTCTGTTCTGGCTCTTTGCGTGAGCCTCATAAAACTAATGCCGCTGCCCGGCTAGCTCCTCAAATCCTTTTATATTCTGCTTCAAAAACTTATTCTGTTTTCCCTTTAAAATGCAAATTCCTGTCTCAACCACTTCCTGTGGCAAAGCACTGTGGAAGGGTGGACAACATGCCAAAGACTTGCAGGTTGATAGGTTAATTGGCCATTATAAATTGCCCCTAGTATAGGTAGGTGGTAGGGAAATATAGGGACGGGTGGGGATGTGGTAGGAATATGGAATTAGTGTAGGATTAGTATAAATGGGTGGTTGATGGTCGGCACAGACTCGGTGGGCCGAAGGGCCTGTTTCAGTGCTGTATCTCTAAACTAAACTATTTAGACAAAGTTGTGGGAGCAGCTGCAAATATTCTTTTGGATGCATGTGATTCAGGCATTGATCTCGTGTGCGTGTTGGGGGAATCAAGAACGAGGGGACATATTCTAAAGATAAGAACTAGGCCATTTAGGAGGAAAATGCAGCTGAGGCGGGTAAATGGAATTGAGGTACCGATCAGTCAGGATCTAATTGAATGACAGAACAGACTCGAGGGGCTGGATGGCCTATGTTCCAATGCATGCCTCTGTCTTCCAACAGGCTCCTCCATTGGTGGCCGTGCCTTCAAGTGTCTAGGCCCTAATCTCTAGAATTCCCTCCCTAAACCTCTCCGTCCCTCTCCCTCTCTCTCCTACTTTAAGATGCTCCTTAAGTCCCACCATTTGACCAAGCTTATTTGTCACCTGACCTGATATCTCCTTATGTGGCTCTGTGTGATATTCTGTTTGATAACACTCCTGTGAAGCACCTTGGGACATTTTATTATGTTACCGATGCTATATAAATGCAAGCTGTTGTTATTGGCCTTGGGCATCATCTGCTAATGCAAACAGGAGAGTCCTTGAGACCCTGTTAACAAATAAAAAAAAAAATTGCTACTGAAGAGGTCCAATTCACTTAAAAGTTAATAACTTGTGTTTTTGTTCATTATAACGTGGATAACTTTTCTTGTAGTGCAGCCCTTGTTCAGACTTTGTTTAAAAAGAAACCTTTGATTCCTAGCCTCAGCACACTCTGGCATTAAATCAGCCAGAGTCCCAGTCACTGATCAATTAAAAAAAAATATTGCGGATGCTGGAAATGCTCAGCAGGTCAGACAACATTTGCGGTGGAACAGAATTGGACCATTTCAGATGTTTAGATCCTTCCTCGGCACCTAAAATGTTGATTTCTATTCCTCTGTAGATACTGTCTGACCTGCTGAGTATTTCCAGCCATTTCTGTTTTTGTTTCTAGTTACTGACTGCTATCCAGCAATCTCTGCTGTAAGGGTGTGTGCACATTTGTGTATGTACGCACACGTGCGTGTGTGTGTGTGGATGTCAATCAGCAAATCTGTTAACAAAATAGACAAAGGGACATATTTTTAGCTCCTTCCTGCCCCCAGTTCCTAGTGCCAAGTACTTCCATCGCAGATGTAAAGTGCAAAATAATGCCTGTTGAAGGAAATAGCAGCCTGTGACATAGTAGTGGGGACAGATTTGTGGCCAAAAGATTTAACATAAGATTCCTGTCATTGAAATTGAGCTTCATCTATTCACCAACCTTCTGTAGGCTATTTGCCGAATACATCAAAGGGCGACGGTGACATAAAGCACAAGAAGAAATATGCAGTCAGGCCTTATCTATGGATCAGGTAATGGGGGAATTTGAATGAAATCCCATTGTCTACAGTTATGAAGAACTAAATGCTGGGAATTAAGCTCCTGAGGCACCTGGTATTTGTCCTGACCCCAGCCAAGATGCTTGCCCAGTTGGGTAGTTTACGTGGAGCAATTTTGAATCAGATGCCATTGCTCGGACAGATTTTATTGACCTTTTCTTATTGTGATATAATAATTATGCAATAAAATCAAGACAACCAGTGGTTTACACACTGTATAATCACTGAGATGGGAAAATTTATCAACACAGCCACAAAATCAGTAAAAAAATACAGATAAGAGAGGCCATTCAGCCCATCTTAGCACTACCATCCAAAGACAGATCTCGCCACCTTCCCTTCAATGCCCATATCCTCTGTAGTAATGCTAGTAAACCTGGTCGTTCTCTAGGTTGACTCTCTATCTATATTATTATAATACCGTTTATACTTCTATGAGGTTACCTTTCAGTTGCCTCCTTTCAAGGCTAATGGTTCCCATTTTCTCCCGTCTCTCCTTGTAGTTCAGTCCTTTGATGCTAGGAAACAGCCTCTTGGCTTCTCTCTGTGCTACCTTCATGGCTACAATATTTCTCTTGTGCCTTGGTGACCATCAGTGAACATAGTGCTCGAGTTGATAAGCTGGATATGTAGAGGGGAAAAAGAAAACTGCTTATGTCAACAAGTGGTGGAAACTAGACGAAAAATAAGATAACAACCTGTGGTGGACGCTCTGGCTCTGTGTGCAGACCAAATTTTGGGAAATACAAGATTTGTCGAATTAAGTCAGGACTCCCTTTTACCCATTCACTGTCAGCGGGATGGCTTAATTGACCCTCTTTCAACAAAGTCAAGCTTGCTGATGAAGCAGCTCGTGTTTCTTTGGCTCAGATTGGAGAGAGCTGCACTCTGAATCTTGGCTCCAAGTTCCCTCACAGCTGCAGAACTCCATGGACATGGTATCAGTAAAGCCTCCCCAGAGCTTGCAAAAGGGCATGCTGTGAGCATTACTATCTGACGTTTGTTCTGTCATTAACGCTTCAGATGCTGGTGACTGCAGGCAGCGCTGAGGCAGGGCAGAGCGTGGCATTGTAGTGGGCGCTAAAACTTCTTGTGCCAGTGATGAAACTTTTTTCTAAATGTGAGTGAATGTAAGACAGAAAATATAGCACCTTCTATGACCTCAGGACGATGAAGCGCAGATGCTGATGTAATGTAGGAAGCTCAACAGCCAATCTGCGCATAGCTCCCACAAACAGCAATGAAATAAATGACCAGATCATACTCTAGAACTTCGGCTGTGTGGCACCCATTCCCAAGCTGCCCAATGTCAGGAGCACCTTGGGCCTCACCATTCAGCCACAGAAATGCTTCCCATTCCAAATGGGCCCAAATTTCTAGGTCCATATGTTTTAGGTGGTGGAAGCTGGGAGAACTCTGATACTCAATTCTGCTGTAAGGATCTTTTGCATCCACGTGAGAGGCTAAATGGTTTAACATCTCATCCAAAAGACGGCACCTCTGAGATTGCAGCACTCCCTCAGCGCTCTACTGAAGTCTCAGCCTGCATTATGAGCTCATGTCTCTGGAGTGGGACAGCCATCTGACTCTGAGGTGAGAGATCTACCAATCTCTTCACATCACAAGACACAGCAGTAATTGGAAAAAATGGGCTGGTCTTAGTGAAAATCCTAAAAGCTTTTGGACAACTTGCTAAAACTGAATGGGTGCCAAATGCTTAAGTCATTGAAACTGCCTTTGATTGTATGGAGAAAGGATATGAGTTGAAGTAGCAGAGGCATTGCATTATACTCGTTTACAGTTTTATGAAAAAGCAGGTGGAATCACATATTACCATCCCCAAAATGCCAGTAAAAATCAACAGAAGTGTACGCAATAAAAACGGAATTAGCAGTTGCTGTAAACTATCAGCCCTATTAACAGCCCTGTGAAAGAGAGACCCAACCCCCATACATGTGGGGGCAGAAGGAAGTTAAAACACTTTCCGATCTGGCTTCATTTACTCAGGATGTGAAACCCTGCTGAACCTCACTCAGTCTCTTGTCAAAACTGCTGAGATTCGTCTAAAACATTCCTGCCGGCAAAGGAAAATTACTAGTAAATTGAGATATTTCAAAACTTTATTTGCAGAAAGTACTTCCAACTGTATATCCTATTTATCATCAAGGCTGCCAATTTCCTCCACCTCAATGCTATCCACATCCACCTTTACCTCGTCCCCACTGCAGAAAAATCCCCACCCATGCCTTTGTCACCTCCAGGCCTAGCTTCTCCAATGCTTTACTTTCCGGCCTCCTAAGTTCCACCCTGGAAAAACTCCAACTCATCTGAAACTCTGCTGCCAACAGCTTGTCCCTCAATGCGTCTAGTTCCACTGTTGTTGCCAACAGCCTCACCTTCACTACCTCTCCAGCCTGACATGTCAGTTTACATCCTCCATTCTTTAACTCTAGCCTCCTTCGCACCCGTTCCTCCCATGCCCTATGTCGAGTGGTACAGCCGTTAACTATCCGTTCTAACCACATAATCTAGGCCTTTCTCTAAATGCTCCACAGCCTTTCTGCCTCTCACCCCATCTCACATAGACTCCTCAACACCTGCCTCTTTGATTATGCCTTTCCCATCAATACTGAATGACATTTGCTTCTCCTCTGTCCCGTGCCTTGGGCTGTCAAAGCCGCTATATAAATGTATCAGTTTCCTAATTTCGAATGTCAAACTATCACCAGGTGAGCCGATTCCCAACAACACCCCTCCTGGTATATATTATCGTAGTATGAAAGACATCACTGTGATACTACGTGGCTTTAAAAATGTGCGGGACAACTTAAAACATCGAGTGTGGTGACCTGTGGGACTTCCCAGACTAAACGCAACTGCGAATGGACAGTCTGATAATGTCACATAATTTTTTTTAAGTTTAAAGGGGTGATATGCGGGTGTTTTGTGGCAGTCAGTCTGAAAGAAGAACGTTATTCGTTTGAAATCTATTCATTATAAGTTCTTATTTTATCTTAGGTTTGCTAAATTCTCTCTCTGGTTCATTTATGGCAGCATCAGCAGCAGGTGGTCCAAGCGATCGAACGTGCCAAGCAGGTCACCATGGCCGAACTGAATGCCATCATTGGGGTAAGTGGTCATCTTATACACGTGGGTTAATGTGAGGGGGAGTTGCTGCAGCTCAGGGAATTTTATCGGCAACCTAAATATGATTGCCACTTGGGGCATTGTGGTGACGTTTACTCCAAGTCATCAAGCCGATTTTAATTTTTTGGCTCATTCACTCACTGTCGGAAACCTTGTCTGGATTAAACTCCCACTTGTGAATGCGATGGTTCCAGCTATGAATGCTGACGACCTCCTGATAGCCTCACCTTACCTTGGGTGAGAGACAAGATGATGCGTTTTACTGATTGGGGGAGGGGCGATGTGGGGGAACATCACATTTGAGCCTGATCGTGCGCTCAGGTAACATCAGCATACACAGACGTCTTTAGATAAAGATCAATAATGGAAATGTAATCTGTTTATGCCCCCCTACCCTCAGCCATTTCCTATTTTTCTCCCTCCAGTTCAGGATCACTAAACCAATTGTAGCATCCCAACCGTCACTATCACTGACTGAGTCCGGATAGCTCAGCAGAGATTAGGGTTCAAATCTATGATGTTATTGGCCTGTAGGGCTGAGTTTCACATCAGATATCCTGTTTCCTCAACTGAGCAGTTCTGCAGACTATCCAGTGATGTTCATAAAGCAAGATTGCAGGATTTAACCCACCAGCAATAACCAGGACGGGTGTTGCACCCAGTGGTGAGCTGGTTTCTCCATGTGTTAGTCTCAAAGGCACAATTCAGCGTAGCGGCACCTCATCAGACCCCTTTCCTATCCTGAGTGGCGTGAAACAGGGCTGTGTTCTCGCACCTACACTGTTTGGGATTTTCTTCTCCCTGCTGCTCTCACATGCGTTCAAGTCTTCAGAAGAAGGAATTTTCCTCCACACAAGATCAGATGGCAGGTTGTTCAACCTTGCCCGTCTAAGAGCGAAGACCAAAGTACGGAAAGTCCTCATCAGGGAACTCCTTTTTGCTGACGATGCTGCTTTAACATCTCACACTGAAGAGTGTCTGCAGAGACTCATTGACAGGTTTGCGGCTGCCTGCAACGAATTTGGCCTAACCATCAGCCTCAAGAAAACGAACATCATGGGACAGGACGTCAGAAATGCTCCATCCATCAATATTGGCAACCACGCTCTGTAAGTGGTTCAAGAGTTCACCTACCTAGGCTCAACTATCACCAGTAACCTGTCTCTAGATGCAGAAATCAACAAGCGCATGGGAAAGGCTTCCACTGCTATGTCCTAACTGGCCATGAGAGTGTGGGAAAATGGTGCACTGATACGGAACATAAAAGTCCGAGTGTATCAAGCCTGTGTCCTCAGTACCTTGCTCTATGGCAACGAGGCCTGGACAACGTATGTCAGCCAAGAGCGACGTCTCAATTCATTCCATCTTCGCTGGTCCGGAGAATACTTGGCATCAGGTGGCAGGACCGTCAGCGGCGCTTGAGATGGCTTGGCCATGTGAGCCGCATGGAAGATGGCAGGATCCCCAAAGACACGTTGTACAGCGTGCTCGCCACTGGTATCAGACCCACTGGCTGTCCATGTCTCCGCTTTAAAGACGTCTGCAAACGCGACATGAAGTCCTGTGACACTGATCACAAGTCGTGGGAGTCAGTTGCCAGCGATCGCCAGAGCTGGCGGGCAGCCATAACGGCGGGGCTAAAGTGTGGCGAGTCGAAGAGACTTAGCAGTTGGTAGGAAAAAAGACAGAAGCGCAAGGGGAGAGCCAACTGTGCAACAGCCCCGACAAACAAATTTTTCTGCAGCACCTGTGGAAGAGCCTGTCACTCTAGAATTGGCCTTTACAGCCACTCCAGGCGCTGCTCCATAAACCACTGACCACCTCCAGGCGCTTATTTATTGTCTCTCGAGACAAGGAGGCCAAAGAAGAAGAGTCTCATTTAAAGTCAAAGGACCAATATACTGTGTTCACACTTCTGTTAGGCAGCTTCCAACAGACAGTGCGAATTCAAGCGTGCCCTGTACGCAAGGCGAGCCCGAATATTGGTTACCCCTTGACCGCCAATAGCCATTGAATTTTGGCCCTCAAGATCAGTAGTGGCAGCACCCACTGACAGAAGTAAACCAGGCATTTGCATTTGCAACTTGCAACTTGCATTTCTCAAGCACCTTTAATGTAGGAAAACATCCCAAAGTGGTCCACAGAAGTGTAATGCGATAAAAATGGACACTGAGCCAAAGGAGGGGCTATTAGGAGGGGCTGACTAAAGATTTGGTCATTGAGGTAGGTTTTAAGGAGTCCCCGAGGAAAGAGAGAGAGGTGGAGCTGAAGAGAGGTTTAAGGAGGGAATTCCAGAGTATAGGGAACAGACAGCTGAAGGCATGGTAAGGCAAAATGGGTGGGGTGGGGGGGGGTGGTTGGGAAGGGGGCTGGAGAGGGGGTTGCACAAGAGGTCAGAATTGGAGGAACACCGCGATCTCGGTGGATTCTAGGGCTGTAGGAGGTTACGGTGATGGGGAAATATGAGGCAATGGAGAGATTTGAACACAAGGGTGAGAATTTTAAATTGGAGGTTTTGGGGTCTGGGAGAAACATACACACCTAGGAACAGGAGTGGACCGTTCAATCTCTCCAGTCTGTTTTGCCTTTCAATTAGATCATGACTGATCTGAATCTTAACTCCAACCCTTAATACCCATGTCTAATAAAAATCTGGAAGTTTCACTACTGTACAGCTCTCGTACTAACTAGCTGGACCGGATTTATAAGTTATTTGACTTTAATTACTTTTAGCCAAAGTCATTAATTAAAGCTAAATCAATAAAGCCTGAATTGAGTTGTCCATGTTCCTGCATTTCTGCTGAGCAGTTCCCATAAAATTCATTGTGTGTGTCACAATCTCAGCAATGTTTTCATGTCCCCTTAAGTACAGGAGAGTGATTTGCACACTGATCTGATTTCTGAGCTGAATTTCTTACTAGTTTAATAAAACGCCCTATCACTGTGTAGCCACATGTGAACCTATAAAGTGTCGGTGTTCCTCACTAGGTCATTGCAGTGTCACTTTGCAGAGAGACCTGGTTACTGGAACCGCCTGCACAGAAGTTACCATAACAACTACTGGAGCGCAATCCAGTACAAACTCCATCCACTGGGTTGTTCCTTAGACAGATGGTCAATAATTTTTGCTCCACCCTAATTTTCTCTCTTTGCGCTTGGAGGGAGGAGACCCTCCGTTTGTAGGAGTGCGCCCCTCTGCCCCCAGCTCCCCCCCCCCACCCCCCAATGCTACCTGCATAAATGTCCATTCTTCACCCATTGAACCTATGCAGTGATTATTAGCAGGCTATTTAACCACAGTGGGCATCACAGCTGACGTCGGTCATGCCTTGTCTAACGTCCGCACTCATTCACTTTCCTACAGGGGTCACTGAGTATTGCCTTTTGTTCCTCTTCTCCTCCTTCTTCCCTGGTCCTGTGGGTAATTGAAAGCTGATGAACACATTTTTCATATTAAGTGGAAACACTGATGGAAAAAAGATTTCAAAGCAATGTGGGAGAAGCGCAAAGTGTTTTAAATCGTTTTATTCTCTTCAAAGGGTTATGTAATTGCATTAAGAAATTGTGCAGATGGGCCTAATTTCTGCAACAGCTATTGAGATAATTTGAGGAACATGCCAGTATGAACTGTCTCAGTTTTTTTTTAATAGATTGTTACTAGGTATCATCCTTGGATCAGAGGTAACACACTATCCTCCAAGCCAGAAGATTGTGAGTTTAAGTCCCACTCCAGGGACTTGAGCATAAAATCCATTCCAGTGCAGTACCAAGGGAGTACTGTGCTGTCTTTTGAATCGAGCATTAAACCGCAGACCCGTCTGCCCTCTGAGGTGGATGTAAAATATCCCACAGCACTGTTTGAAGAAGAGCAGGGGTGTTCTCCCTGGTGTCCTGGCCAGTATTTATCCCTCAACCAACAACACTAAAACAGATTATCTGGCCATTTGTTTCATTGCTGTCTGTGGCACCTTGCTGTGTGAAAATTGACAATGTGTTTCCTACAACAGTGAAAGCCTGTGGCCAAGATAGGTGCTATATAAATGAAATCTTAGTTTCAGCCTATCTAATAGCTCGGTCCTTTTGGCATAATGGAACAGCGTTTTGTCAGTTTTTGTTATGACGTTAATTTGTTGCCTTTGTATAAATTCTAATTTATGTGAGCATCCTCACTTACAGCAGCAGCAGCTCCAGCATCTGTCCCATCATGCACCTCCAATTCCACTCACTCCCCATCCATCAGGACTCCAGGCTGCAGGAATTCCTTCAATCAGTGGTGGCTCAGGACTCCTGACTCTCTCCAGTGCCCTTGGCGTTCACGCTCATCTTGCAATGAAAGAGGATAAGAATCATCTGGACATGGACCATCACAGAGGTAAGGGAACTAAGTTGTATCTAGCAGGTGTGAAAGTGAAAATGTGAAAGCCATTTTGAGACCTAAACAATCTAACAAGGGCTGGAATAAGAGGTTTACTAGGATGGATGTAGAGAAGATGTTTCCATTTATGGGTGAGTCCAAAACTAGGGGCTATAAATGCAAGATAACCACTAATAAATCCAATAAAGTATTCAGGAGAATTTTCTTTACCCAGAGTGGTTAGAATATGGAACCTACTACCACGTGAAATAGTTGAGGCGAATGGCGTAGAGGCTTTTTGGGCGTTGCTAGATAAGTAAGGAATAGAAGGATGTGCAGATAGGGTTCGGTGGTGGTAGGATGGGAGGATGCCCGTATGGAATGCAAACATCAGCGCAGAACAGTTGGGCTGAATGGCCTGTTTCTGTGCTCTAAAGTCTGTGCAATTCTATAAATGCAGGTTTTCTTCTGGAACAGAAAGCCTCAAGCTGGTTAAACTAGATTTATTCCTAGAATGAGAGAGCTGCCCTATGAGGAGAGATTGAGTAGAATAGGCCTATACTCTCTGGGGTTTAGAAGAATGAGAGGTAATGCATGAAAACATGTGATTCTGAGAGGAGTTGACAGGGGTTGATGCACAGAGGCTGTTTCCCTCGGCTGGTGAGTCTCGAAATCGAGGCCGTGATCTCGGGATAAGGAGTTGACCATTCAGGACTGAGTTGAGGAGAAGTTTCTTTCTCTCAGAGGGTTGTGAATCTTTGGAATTCTCCACGCCAGAGGGCTGTGGGTGCTCAGTCGTTGACTGTATTCAAGACTGAGATGGATAGATTTTTGGACTCTAAGGGAATCGAGGGATTTGGAGAGTGGGTGGAAAATCCATTTGAGATTGAAGATCAGCCATGATTTTATTGAATGGCGGAGCAGGCTCGAGAGGCTGTGTGGCCTAATCCTGCTCCTATGTTCTTAGTACATCAGTCACTTCCCTGACCTGCATCATCTAAACACCATGCTATAGCTACAATATTATCTTCTCTCTATCCACTCGCTTTAAACTTATAAAACATTGAATATTGCCCAAACCAGCCCTTGCCCTTCCAGGGTTCTTTAGTTTTCCTTCATTCTTCCCACCCCTCCCCTGTTTTCCTCTGCACAAGAGATGGTTGGGTAGTCCAGACCACTGTTTGCACTGGTCTTTAACAGATACATCCTTATTACAGTCATTCGGATTTCTAGAAAGCAGAATGGTGGATGTCTGAAATTTTCATACAGTGCCCATTGAATAATACCCAGGACAATTATAGATTCCTTCCAAATTTAGCTTGTGTCTGCAGAGTGCTTTGAGCTATCCAACATTCGGATGAATTACTGGTGGTTCTATGTCTGTTACTAGTGAGGTGGCCAATTTGAGATGATGAATCACACATTGTACCATTCTAAAGTTTATGGGCTTACATTAATTTTTCTTTTGGTGTATTGATATGCCTAAAGTTAGGCACTAATGTCTGGTTGAGTAAAATCGTCTGCTATCTGTGCTGGATAATGCAACAGTTGACATGGAATATCGTCTATAGGGAAAGTTGAAGAGGATGGGGTAATTTTCAGCTATGGCACCTGGGTGGTAACCTGGCAGAGCGGGTCACCCACTTGTTATTCAACACGCCATGGAAATGAAAGTTGGACTGGTTCTATAATGGGCAGTGATTCGCTCTGGAGTGGTGAAGGAGAAAATGCCCGACTGAGAAAGTAATTCAGTCTATTTCTGGGTGCAGGGGGATATTTCTTTGTTTATTGAGAAGAACCAAGGCCCACAGGACAGGACAATGCCAAGGCTGAAGGGAGTAGAAGAGAAGATGGAGTAAATCAGGAAGTAGTGACTTGGTGACGCAATGAAGAAAAAAAGAATTTACATTTATAAAGCAACTTTCACATCCACAGAACACCCCAATGTGCTTCACCGCCAATGAATTAAGGTTGAAACATAGCCATTGTTGTGTGGGCAGATATGGCATCCAGTTTGCAAGGTCCCACAAAAAGCATTGAGATGTGCGGTCAGTTAACTCATCTTGGCTGAGTAGTGGCCAGGACGCTGGAAGAATGCAAAAGAATGAAAAAGTGCCACAGGATCTCTTATGACCATCTGAGCAGAGAGATGAGGTCATCATTTAATGTTTCATCCAAAAGACAGCACCTACAATAATCCAGCAGCACTGCATTGAAGTGCCACCCTGGATTATGGGCTCAAATCTTGGAATGGGGCTTCAACTCCCAATGTTCTGACAGAGATGAAAGTGCTACTATGCTTAAATTTTAAATGCTTGAACTTTGCAGGAGGAAGAGAAGACTGAGAGAATTAGGACTTGCATAGTCTTGATGTCCTGGGAAAGAATGAGTTAGTGTAGAAGCCATGGATTCTTGATTTTGATGCAGAGAAGATGCAAGGTGAAGGAAAAACGTGTAGGAAGGACAATTTAGAGTTGAGAATGAACAGAAAAGGAAAGTTCAGAAGAACTTAGTAGCACTGAAGAATTGGGAAGAGATGAAAAATGCTGGTCTAGAGAGAAAGATTGAGACTGAGAGGGAGCAGAATTACCTATTAGATAACAATCTTTTTCGTGCATCCCATCCAGAACTGTTAACGGGTTATCCATAGATATGGGAGCAACAGTCAATCTTGGAAGGATTTGGGCTTTATACAGAATTAAGTTATTGAAAGGAAAAGATGTATGCATAAAAAATAATAGGAAACCAAGTTATTTGGAGGCAGTTTTAGCAATGACGTCCCAGTGTCCAAACAAACAAAAACACATATCCACCATCCTGTCCAAACAAGAGTTTGGCATCGGTTTACTTTCCCACTGTCTGAGTTACTTTTAATAATTTGTTTAGCATTTCCCATACAGGAACACAGAATGACGTAATGGTAAGGAATGTTTCAGTTCATAACAATTATAATTGGTCTGAATAAAAACCCCTCTGGTTCACTAATGCCCTTTAGGGAAGGAAATCTGCTGCCCTTACTCATTCTGGCCTACATGTGACTCCAGATCCACAGCAATGTGGTTGACTCTTAACTGCCCTCTGAAATGGCCAAGCAAGCCACCCAGTTGTGTCAAAACACTACAGAAAAGTCAAATAAGAACGGACCACCCGACATCAACCGAGGGTTTGGATACAACAAAGACAAACCTTGCCCAGTTGACCCTGCAAAGTCCTCCTGACTAATATCTGGGGACTTGTGCTAACATTGGGAGAGCTGTCACACAGACTAATCAAGCTACAACAAAACCAAAAAGTGCTGGAAAAACTCAGCAGGTCTGGCAGCATCTGTGGAGAGAGAAGCAAAGTTAACGTTTCAGGTCTGTGACCCTTCATCAGAAGCTACAGCCTGATATAGTCATATTCACAGAATCATACCCTTACAGCCAACATCCAGACTCCTTCATCACCATCCCTGGGTATGTCCAGTCCCACTGTCGGGACAGCCCCACCAGAAGTGGCATCACAGTGGTATACAGTCAGGGGAGAGTGACACTGGGAGTCTGCAGCATTGACTCTGGACCCCATGAACAGGTCAAACATGGGCAAAGAAACTTGCTGCTGATTACCACATACCACCTTCCCTGAGCTGATGAATCAGTACTCGTCCACATTGAACACCACTTGGAAGAGGCATTGAGTGTAGCAAGGGCACAGAATATACTTCAATGCCCATCACCATGAGTGGCTCGGTAGCACCACTACTGACCGAGCTGGCCAGGTCCTGAAGGACATATCTGCCATACTGGGCTGTGGTAGGTGCTGAGATGATACAGTAACCTACTTGACCCCATCCTCACCAATCTACCTGTTGCAGTTACATCTGTCCATGACAGTATTGGCAGGAGTGACCACTGCACAGTCCTTGTTGTGTGGCACTACCATTGTGTTAAATGAGATAGATTCAGATCAGATCTGGCAGCTCAAAACTTGGTATCCATTAGGTGCTGTGGGCCTTCAGCTACAGCAGAATTGTACTCCATCACTATTTGTAACCTCATGGCCCAGCATATCCCTCACTGTGCCATTGCCATCAAGTCAAGGGGCCAACCCTGGTTCAATGAGGAGTGTGGAAGAGCATACCAGGAGCAACACCAGGCATAGCTAAAAATGAGCTATCAGCCTGGTGAAGCTACAACATAGGACTTGCATGCTGTTTCCGCTGTTTGGCATGCATGTATTCGACAGAGCTAAGCAAACTCGCAACCATTGGATCAGATCAAATCTCTGCAGACCTGCCACATCCAGTTATGAATGGTGAATTACACAACTAACCGGAGAAGGAGGCTCCACGAACATCCCCGTACTGAATGATGGTGGACTCCAACACGTCAGTGCAAGAGTCAAAGCGGAAATGTTTGCAGCCGTCTTCAGCCAGAAATGGCAAGTCGACGATCCATCTCTGCCTTCTCCCGAGGCTGCCAGCTTCACAGAGGCCAGTCTTCAGCTAATTCAATTCACTCCACATAGCAAATGGTATGGCCCCTGACAACACCCTGGCTCTAGAGCTGAAGGCTGCTCCAAAACTAGTTGCACCCCCAGCCAAGCTGTTCCAGTACAGCTACAACACTGGCACCTACTCGCCAATGTGGAAAATTGCCCAGGTATGTCCTGTCCACAAAAAGCAGGACAAACCCAATTCGGCCAATTACCGCCACATTAGTCTGCTCTCAATCATCAGCAAAGTGATGGAAGGTGTCATCAATAGTGCTGTCAAGTAGCACTTACTCAGCAATAACCTACTGAGTTTGGGTTCCACCAGGACCACTAGGCTCCAGACCCCATTACAGCCTTGGTCCACAAAGGAAAGAAGAGCTGAATTCCAGAGGTGCAGTAAGAGTGACTGCTCTTGACATCAAGGCAACATTTGGTTGAGTGTGGCATCAGGGAGCCCAAGTAAAAGTGAAGTCAATGGGAATCGGGGGGAAAACTCTCCACTGGTTGGAGTCAAACCAAGCACATAGGAAAATGGTTGTGGTTGTTGGACATCAATCATCTCAGGTCCAGGACATCACTGCAGGACTTCCTCAGGGTTGTGGCCTAGGCCCAACCATCTTCAGCTACTTCATCAATGACCTTCTTTCAATCATAAGGTCAGAAGTGGGGATGTTCACTGCTGATTGTGCAATGTTCAGCACCATTCGCGACTCCTCAGATACTGAAGCAGTCCATGTAGAAATGCAGCAAGACCTGGACAATATCCAGGCTTGGGCTGATGAGTAACATTCGTGCCACACAAATGCCAAATAATGATTATCTCCAACAAGAAAGAATCTAACCATCGCCCCATGACATTTAGTGGCATTACAATCGCTGAATCCCCCACTATCAACATCCTAGGGGCTACCATTGAGCAGAAACTGAACTGGACTAGCCATATAAATACCATGGCTACAAGAGCAGGTCAGAGGCTAGGATCCTGTGGCGAGTAACTCACCTCCTGACTCCCCAAAGCCTGTCCACCATCTACAAGGCACAGGTCAGAAGTGTGATGGAATACTCTCCATTTGCCTGGATGGGTGCAGCTCCAACAACACTCAAGAAGCTCAACACTATCCAGGACAAAGCAGCCCGCTTGATTGGCACCCCATCCACAAACATTCACTCCCTCCACCACCGACACACTGTGGCAGCAGTATGTACCATCTACAAAATGCACTGCAGCAATGGTGGAGTGGGGGATGAGGTTACAGATTGTGGTTGAATACAATTCTGCTGCTGCTGATGGCCCACAGTGCCTCTTGTGGTGAGTAACTCGCCTCCTGACTCCCCAAAGCTTGTCCACCATTTACAAGGCACAAGTCAGGAGTGTGATGGAATGCTTTCCACTTGCCTGGATGAGTGCGGCTCCAATAACACTGAAGAAGCCCGACACTGTCCAGGACAAAGCACCCGCTTGATTGGCACCCCATCGACCACCTTAAACATTCACTCCCTCCAACACCAATGCACAGTGGCAGCAGTGTGTACCATTTACTAGATGAACTACAGCAACTCGCCAAGCCTCCTTCGACAGCACCTTCCAAACCCATGACGTCTACCACCTAGAAGGATAAGGGAAGCAGGCACATGGGAACTCTACCACCTGCAAGTTCCTCTCCAACTCTCACACCATCCTAACTTGGAAATATATCGCTGTTCCTTCATTGTTAAAATCCTGGAACTCTCTTCCTAACAGCACTGTGGGTGTACCTACATCACAAGGATTGCTGTGGTTTAAGAAGCCAGTTCACCACCACCACCTTCTCAAGGGCAATTAGGGATGGGCAATAAATGCTGATCTTGCCAGCAGTGCCACATCCCATGAACAAACTTAATAAATGTTTTCCAAACTGTATTTTATATTGGCAATGGGGGTCCCAGTGACAAGCCGAAAGGCAGGGGTTGGGGGATGGGTGCGATCCCGCCTCGACCCGCTATCGGACCCCCTGTTGAATTCAAAACGGCAGGCAGGCAATTAGCTGCCCTCCATCGGGGATCCCGTCCCTTTAAGGGATAAAATCCCGCCTCCAAGAATTGCTGGCCAATTAGAGGGCTGGCAGCTCCACTGTGCCAGCAGTGCCGTCGGAAGGAGTAGCTACTGCCAGTACTGCTGGAGGCTGGAACAGCACTGACAGAGGAGAGCCCGGGATCAAGGTAAGTGGGATCAGGGTCACCGGGACCATTCAGGCAGGCCCCAGCAAGGGGGTGCGGGGGTGGTTGCCATGGAGGCGGCCATTGCTGCTGTGGGGCCCTCCATGGGCCATCGATTGCACTCCGATGAGGGACCCACCCCTAAATTCGCTAGGAGGCCCTGGTTTTACCTGGTGGTCTCTCCACACGGTGGAGGATCCCTCTGATGTTGGCTACATGCCAGTGGAGGTGGGAGGCAGTCCTTAATGAGCCACCTAAGTGCTTAATTGGCCTCCCAGCGGACATCCTTTCTGCCGCAGAATCCGCTGCGGACAAAATGGCATGGGGGTAGGACAATTCTGGGCACGCCACCCCACGCCATTTTGGCTAAAATCCAGCCCATTGTCAATATTTATCTTCATATTTGGAATATTTAATTGAAATGTAAACAGATAAATGTCCTTCTTGCAATGCATCCAAGGCTGTCATTGTACCATTCAAATAATGACATGTTTGTGTCATGAACAATTCTGCTTTTCCTGCTATCTCATGATCAGTGTAATCCTAAAGTTGAGGCATTAGCTCATTTTTGTGTGATGTCTGCTTTGCTGAAAGGTATGGCAGTGCCAAGTGGAACTTCCCAGCTCCGACATGTAGGGATCAACTTTCAGGATAGCAAGGGCTTGGAATCATTCGAACCCTACATCCCGAGCCATCAGAGCACCTCTGGGTGCTATTGAAATTGAGGCAGCACGTTACATCTTTTCTAACTATTCCTACATTTGATTTTTTAGTTTCAGTTCATTGCAATGTTGTGTTATTGTGCATGTTTCAGGGAGCTAGCGTCCACTGTGACCCAGCTTGTAGCCAGCCTGGACACAGTTGACATACTGTAACATCACTGGTTTGAGAAAAGAAAGAAAATTGCCAAGCAGATCAAGGACATTCACAATTGTAAACATGCAGACCAACCATGCAGGCATTCCTGAATTTGATGGTTAGATCTCCGATGAGAGATTCCATTGAATTGATAAGTAAATAAAATGTAGATTGCGGGGGTTAGAGACTTGTCTCGAGCTGTGGTACAGAATGGGTGATATCAGATCGGATGCCCGTTATACGCAGTTACGCCTCATATTGAGTTCCGTTGCAGTCAATTTGCCTGAGATGAATATTTACCCCTGGTGTGTGGGAGCAGACGGGCTGTCCTAACCTACATATTGGTTTGTGTCAGTGGAAGCACATTTTTTTTAGTTTACGAGGAAAAGTGCATGAATTTAAAATACTGTGCCATATTGTGCTAGTTGATATGTGGAGGAGCTGGGACTCTTTCATGGTTTCCATGCCAACGTCACTGTACATACAATTGATGGAATTATAGGTTAAATTCCCCAATTCCACATTCTCCACAGAGAGCTGGGTGTGAAGAGAATGTGCGTTAAGCAAATCTTGGCTACAATGCTGTGTATATTGTAAGTTTGATTACTGAATTTTCCCTCATCATTCTGTTTTTATTCCTTTCTCCTCTCCGCCGCCTTCACTAAATCTGACCGCAACCCTCTGCAATCCTGCTTTTGGACGTTTTGCATCCAGATCGAGACAGAGACCCTAGTAGAGTAAGTGAGAATCTGCTTTTGTTGTTGCACTTTTCATCCCATTTGAGGCACTGACATCAAAATAGAGTAATACCGTGACCTACAACTCATGTACAAACAGGCCCAAGAAAATCTGCAGGGGCTGCGGCCCCACCACTTGTACCAGGATCATGCCTCCTACAGAACTCCGCTGTTGACCCCACTGGAGTTCACGGGTCACCTAGATGACAGAGACCACAGAATGAATCTTTAGTAGATCTTTCCCAACAAGGAGACCTGCCATGGCAGATGCTGTGATTTATCAGAGATTAACTAACACAGCATCGATCACTCTGGGCAGCAAACTGACCAACTGAGCCAGTGGGTTGCCAACACTTAGTATCTAAACTGGAACACATTAACACATTCATGTGAAATTTCTTTGCCCAGTGATTTAATAGAGGTATTAACCTGACATCGTTAAAACAACAGACAGAGGAAATTTGTACAAACACATTCATTTAAAAATATCAGACAGCACAATTTCAATTCTGCAGTTTCTAAATGAGATATATACAGAATAGCACACTGCTAGTATATAAATTTGACAGTGCTGATTTGAGGAGACTGCACTTTGTAAACTACTGAATGAAGTTACCAGAGTATTTCTCATGATTAATCTAATGAGTCACTTCAGTGTCTGACAAACCCCCGCAAAGGGTAAGCAGCCTTCTACAAAGAATTGTTAACTTTATTTTTCTGTTTGCCTGTTTTTGCTAAAGAAAATAAATTAATTAGTGCAGGAGTAGGGAAAATGCCAAATTGAGCATAACATAGGAATATCGGAATTGGTAGATGAAGAAAGACCGAGCCCACCTGGTTTGCCTTCTACCGTCCTGGTAATCCCATGATGCGACAGTAATGGAGTTGATGACTAATCACAGCAACCAATTTCTTTATCAATAAGTCTACAACAAACCGAGACACGAGGTGAGGAAAACCCCAGTGGTGGAGAGCTTTGGGAGCCATGGGTCCAAAGTCCCTGTTCCTCCTAAGCACACTCGCCATATGGCATGTCTCAATTTAATCATACACTGTATCCTATAAAATTTCTGAAAGAAATCTGTTGAATTTGCATTTGAGTGAATCAGTACTAACTGCTTCCACCATCTCTCGAGGGAGCCTGTTCCATAGATTGGCCACTTGCTCACTGAAATATCACTTTTGCAGATTAGTTTTGAATTTACCTTTCTATAAGCAGAGGCTGTGTTCTCCAGTTCTAGAGAAACCTTCGCACAACTCCAGAGGGGAGTACTTATGACTCCTATCAGCTACCCCATCAGTTATGCTGCTTCTTTGATGCATTATTTCAAGCTAGCAGGTCACCTGTGTCAATGCTCATGAGTAGTCTGGACAGGAGTTGTGATGTTTAACTGCTAACCTGACCTGTCACCTTAAGCTCTTTGCCAAGTCTTGTCATTGCTTCCAAAGTAATGAGGTCAGTTAACTCTTGCTAATTTCAGACTGGAGCTCAGCAGGAGCCAGGATGGAATATTGGGTGTTTTTTCTCTCTCTTTTTCAGGTTGTGTTTGCCACCACGTGCGATGTCTGCAGACTTTGTTTTAATGTATTGTAGCGGATGTCACAGGTGCTTTTGGGTTTGGAGCACAGTTATGATGTTTAATGTAGCCTGTCACTTTAAGGCTGCTGCTAAATGGTCAAATCCAGGCAATGCAGCCACTTTGAAACCAATCAGAATACTGGGATGAACTGCTTGTAAATTTTAGGCTCCAGGTCAATCACTGGCTATTTTTGTAAGACTATATCTTGTAGCAGCAACAAAATCATCGGGAGTGTACTGAAATCCTGCATGTAGCATGTATCCTTTTTAAAATATGTACTAGTGGGTGTCCTGTGGCACTGCTCATGGTGAATTTGCACAGTCATCCTGTAGGCACTGGTGAAGGAGTTGTGGAGGTAGTTTGTGTGGTGTCTGTCAGGTACATGTATGCAGTATAGATGAGAAGACATGTGGCCTTTATGGTATAAAAAAAGACATTTGTGTCCTTAGGATGTAGGTACAGAGGGATTGCTATGGCAGAGTGTGAGAACATTAGGAAAGGGGTGGGTGTTGCTCGCTGTGAGAGTAATGAGAAGAAGATCTTGGGAGGTTACGAAATCTGGGAATACTAAGTAGGGTGCGTCTGAGTCTAGGAGCAATGAGAGGTGAATGGTGATGTTCTGGGAGCATTGGAGAAATGGGTGCATGGATACCGGAGTGTGGGACGCAAGATTGTGGAATGATTGTGAGTAAGGGCCTTCAGGTTGAGTAGAATTGTACGGGATAACGTGTGGAATTACTGAGGGAAAACTGGGTTGTGTTAGTGTTGGAGTGTGCGCGCGTTGGTTATATGTTTTGGGGAAAGGGCTGAAATCTCCTCACACTCCTCCCCAAAAGAGATATTATGACAAAGCATTTCCAATACTGAGCTGGGAAACATGTTTTACCTATTTAAAATACTTACTGCACTGATAGTGTAATTAGCGATGCTTGGAAAGCCCTTGGAGAAACCAACCACCACAGCCACCCAAGATAAAGGCCTATTGCCGCTTTCCCAGGTGACTCAGGAATCGTCTTTAAGTTATAGAAGTGTGCTTTTTGTCCTTTTTACTATTTAAAAAAAACTACTGACAACCTTTTAGGTTGGTTTGCCTGTCACGGCTGAGAACATGATTATAGGTCTTACCACTGGGCAGAGAAGAAAGCTGAAGTGGTCAGGCTGGAGTCAAAGCATGGGGACTCGGGGGAGCTCAGGCACAGCAGAGAACATGTCAAGTGAGAGGCCAGAGGGCTAAATTGGAGTCAGAGCTAAAAGGAGTAATCAGAGGCATGTGTATTGAATAAGCAAATCTTTAAGCATGACAGGAAAGTGTTACGGGATGCAAGTGTTAGTTACTGAAAGTGCAGACGATCATATTTTCTATAGAAGTCCATACAAATCCCCTGGGTTACATATAGAAATCTGTCATTATATTCTTAACAGTCAGAGTTTAATTGTATAATCATTATCAAGCCATGGACACCAAAGGGTTATCTCACTGGCAGGAAACCCTAAGTCGGAGGTGCTGCCACCGTAATAATTGACAGCTGGCTTGCTAAATGAGCAAGGACATTGACTTTGCTGTTATCCTTCTGTACAGTACATCTGTGGTCTGATTCTGAGTAAGAAAGGCAATATCTGGCCATTGTCCCAAAATATGCTGGCCTATTTTCCATCTATTGCATCTGTCCTAACATTCTCAGGTGTAGACTCTTTGCCCTATTTTGTGACCGAGAACATTGCTGACACATACCTGCCCGTCTGTCAAATCTCTGCTTACTTTCCTTTTCCCTTCCTGAAACAAATGGCTGACTTTTTAACTCTGCCAGGGTGGTGGGGGAAATGCTATATACCCCAGAATAAGGAACACTATAATTGGGCTGGATTCACTCTCCTGTCTTTAATCCAGTGATGCCTCCCTCCCCTCTCGGCCAACTACTGGCAAGTGCTTGTGTGTGGGCATCCAGAGAGGATCGGGTGCAACTGTGGTGCCTGCTGCAGTCAAATAGCCAGCATAACATATAGGCTCGCATGTGAAGAGTGGCTTTTAAGTATCTGAGGACACCCATTGATTGTTACTGAAACTGGAGGGAGGGGGTAAGGAATCAAATGGCTGCCCCGTTACATTTGTGAGACAAACGTTGGGACAAAGTTGATGAAAAAGAAAAGCCTCCCTTATGATGATTTATTTGGTGAAAATGTAATTTTCTACAAGTACAATGTAAGCCCAAAATGTTAAATGCAGATGAATCCCACAGTGCAAAGGCATGACTCGGGCAAATTGTGGCAATACTTTTCCTGTCCACAACCAACTTGTTCGAACTGGTTAAGAACTATCTGGTTACAAAGCAGTTTTCCCATAGCCTGGGTGTGGAGGCGATCGGAAACATAGATAGGTTTCCTTTTTTGTTTATCTTTGAAAACTGAAAACTATAGGTTGTGAGTTCAATTTAGACCCTTCATTCAGGACATCCTGCCCAGTCGTTAGGCTGTAATTACTCTATAATAAGCTCTTTCTATTATAGACTGATCCTAATCTGTTTACAAAGTGAGTACTGTTTGATACTCAGTGTGCCCGTGTCTGTTGCCGTGGTTACATACCGGCCCTATTTTATTACATTTCAACCGGCGCCATGGGCCATTTTGTGCCTTCTTGCGAATACAAAATGGGGATCTTCACCAGGGTCACCCCCCACCCCCCCCACCCTGTGCAGTTTTAGGAACAGTTGCCCTGTCTTCCAAATGAAAACCAGACAACAAAAGTTCACATTTTGATCACTGGACGTTAATAACTGCTGCTAAGCATGTGTAAGTTGATCCGTCCCCCCACTTGACCAGCTTTAGGCAGCACAAAAGAATGCACCAACAATAAATAGGGGCAGGTTGACTGCAGGGAGCATCTCAGCCCAGCTTGGCCTAGTTTTCATTCGACGTCTACACCTGCACAGTTCCGACAAAGGACTGTTGAATATATGTTCGGGAGTGGGAGTCCCAACTGATGTTTTCCGGCCATCCAATCCAGGGGTGCTAAGGCCTATTACAGGATGCCCTTAATACCACTCCAGATGAGACAAGTTGACCCTGTGACCTTTCCTAGTCCACTTGGCTCAGCTACACACTGGATAAATTTAGTGAGCAGTTGGGGAAAACTTAGAATAATGGTAATTATATATTTTTTAAGTTATGAATTAACACACACATTATGTTTACATGTACTTTGCATTATTGCATGCTAGGCAAAAGAGTTGAAATATGAACTGAAGTGGAGAATGCAGAGGTCAGACATTGTATCTGATTTTGTACTAACGAAGGGCTGTCTAGGTTTTATTACAGAATTATTTTAGTCATTTCTTACAGACCATTCCACATGGAAGATCTATTGTGTCTCAATAACTTTTTCAAACCATATTCCCCTGATTATGTCATCACTATGCATTGTTTTCACAGTTACTTCTCTAAATCATATTATTCTCATGATACCATCACTGCTGCTAATGGTCATCTTGCAAAGGTTCAAAACTAAATCAACAGAAATGAGGGTTAAAAAAGAACAAAAGGATGTTACGAGTTCATCACATTCCTTTTTAATTGTTTGCATTTTTAGCAGGTATGAACATAAGTGAAATCAAAACTTTGCAGAATTGAGAAATCATCTGTCCCCTCTCAAAAATACACAATAATTGGAGCCCTTTGTTTTTAGGGTTGATTTGGGGCTTACAGGTGTAGTATAAGGTTCTGAAGGGGTTAATGTTCAGAGAGTGTAAAGAATTCCTATACCGTAATGATGTAAGAGATCCAGTGAGAGAGACTTGAAGATAGATGCAGCATGGCTTCAGAAGAGTCACACAGACTGGTGTGAAGCTGTACATCGTTGTAATGTAATAAAGGCTAATGTTCTAATTGCTCCAGACTGAGGAATCTCTCTGAGCTAGACTAACTAAGGTTGCAATATACCAAACAAACATACAACATGGTGATCAGCGGTGACATCGAAAATAACGATGGTTCTTACCATGCTACACCCAGAAGAAGATTTTAGAAATTGAAGAAATTTAGAAGAGGGCTGACCTGGGGAAAGCACCAAGAGAGCAGAACTCAAGAAGAGGCTGTGGAAAAACTCCAGAGTTCCAGAAACGGAGAGTCGCGGAATTGGCGGTAGAAATCTGGTTCAGCGATCGAAGGCATCGAGTCGGAGAACCAAGCAACGATTAAGGATCTGGTGAGCAACCCCAAAAGAGGGTAACATTTTTTTGGCCCTAATGGCACTAGGCAGGCAGCACTGGGAAAGTCCTTAGCGAGGGCTGATCTGAGTGTGGCGCCATTACACGTGGCGACTGGAGCGAAGAGAGAAAAAAAAACGAGGCTGCAAAT
The DNA here is from genome assembly GCF_036365525.1 of Heterodontus francisci. Lineage (NCBI taxonomy): Eukaryota > Metazoa > Chordata > Chondrichthyes > Heterodontiformes > Heterodontidae > Heterodontus > Heterodontus francisci. The sequence continues at coordinate 14,915,876 of NC_090406.1, forward strand.
AGTCAATTCTCTGCAATAAGGAAGTTAAAGGAGTATAGCAGTAATGCTATAAAACTTGAGTTTATTACAAGGAGCAAATTAATCCTAAATCCAGCTGCGAGATTTCAAAGGCAGAAATGTTGGCCACAGCTGGAGTCAGCACGGAGCTGAAAAAGCGTGGGGAACTTCTGATACTGGAGGGAAAAACCCAAAAGTGAAAGTAAAATAAATTGAAGCTCTGAAGCTTAAATTCACAATACTAGAGAGGTTCGAACACATAGAAGGACCAAATCAAACCCAAAATTGGTCACTCTGGTGAAAAAGATTTCTGAGATACAGAATTGCTTCCAAATTAGACAGCCAGTCTGAAGCAGAGCAAGTTAACACATTGTTGTGTTCTATTGGGGCAATAGCAGATGATGTTACTGCAAGACAGGCATTAATGAGACATCTGCCAAATTTGATGACGTTTTAAAAGCTTTTGATTTTTATTTTAACTTGCGGAGCAATAAGATTTTAGAAAGAGCAAGATTCAACAGAAGGGTCCAGAAACCAGGCGAAACAGTTGATGCTTTTATCAATGACCTTTAGAGGCTAGTTGAAGGATGTAAATATGGAGATCTTAAAGCAGAATTAATAAGAGACTGCATTGTATTAGGTATTGCTGATGAATCCCTATCAGATTTATTGCCGTCTAAAGAAGACCTCACCCTGGACAAAGCTATTCAGCTGGTGAGACAAGCAGAGGTCTGCAAGAACAACAGAGCAATCCTGAGAGGTGAAGAAAGACCTTGGTTCAAGAAACCTCCAACAACCATACAGTTCCTTAACCAGAGAGCTGTAAATGAAGCACCGGGAAAAAAAGGTACATCAGGGAGGGAAAGCGAAAAACGCCATTGAACCCTGCCAGTGATATGATGCCAAAAGTACCCACAGGTGTGAACACATGTCCTGCAAACAAAACAGAATGCTTCCACTGTAAGATAATAGGGCATTTTGGTAAAATGTGCCAAAGAAAAATCTCTACTCCCACAAGTTCAAAAGAAAAAGCATTCAAGCATAGAGTGGTTAAGGAAGTTAAACAGCCTCCTTCAGGAGAACAACCAAAACAGTTTCTTGGTGAGATCAATGATCCGAATCAAGCATTTTGATCTGCAGATATATATGTCAACGGACATATCACCAATTTTAAACTGGACACCGGAGCAAGTCTAACAATCTTATCAGACAAAGAGCCGTCGTTATCAACACATTACCTGCAACCGACAGAAACTCAGTTACATGGCCCAGGAGGGGTTGAACTCGAGGTAAAGAGGAAGCTACTGGCAGCACTCCAATACAAGGGAAAGCAGATAGTAGAAACATTGCATGCTGTAAGGAATCTGGAATTCTCTCTCTTAAGTAGAAGAGCTTGTATTGACCTTCATCTATAAAGAAAGTAGAAGAAGTTAAGCAACAAGAATCCAGGAGTCACTTCCAAAAGGAATTCCTGAAATTGTTTATTGTTCTAGGGAGACTGAAGACCGAATATAGTATCATTTTGCGAAAAGTTGCTAAGCCAGTTTGTCTTTTCACACCTAGGAAGATTCCACACCCAATAATGAAGTAAGTCCAATATCAACTAGAAAACATGACCAGGATGGGAGTCATTTCTCCTGTTGCTACAAGTGGTGTTTGGGAATGATTCCAGCTCCTAAACTTAACGGTGATCTTCGCATTTGTGTAGACTTAACTTAAAAAGGCTGTGGCACGGGAAGTTCATCCCATGTCCTCAGTAGACGAATGCTTGGCAAAGTTATCCAAAAGTTCTGTCTTCAGAAAGCTTGATGTGAGTAGTGGCTTTTGGCAAGTTCCATTGGATAAGAAGTCAAGATTATTGACGACCTTCATTACTCCGTTTGGAAGATTTTATTTCAACCGTCGACCATTCGATATCATGTCAGCACCGGAAATATTCCAAAGAACTATTTTGAAAATTCTACAGGGCTTTGAAGGTGTAATATGCCATATGAATGACATCTTAGTTCACGGTAAGTCCAATGAAGAACATAACATGAGGATTCGAGCGGTTTTGAATCATCTGCAGGATGAAGGTCTAACACTTAATGAGAAGTGCAAGTTTTCAAAAACGTCCATTTGTTTTTTTGGGACAAATTGTCAGCAGTAGTGGCATAATGGCAGACCCGCAAAAGAGGAGAGCCTTTGGTGAATTTCCGCTTCCTATTTCTGTCCAGCAAATTTGTCATGCGCAGATACAAGATGAAGAATGCTTCTCTATCCTCCAATATTGCAGGCAAGGATGGCCACAATAGAGTCCCAAGGGTAAGAGGATGAAAATCTTCTTTGAACACAGAAGACACTTTACTATAGTGGATGATTTGCTGGTATATGACGAGAGACTGGTTATTCCAGAGTCACTCCAGGTAGATATCTTGGAAAAATGCACCACGGTCATATGGGCATACGTAGAGCATGGGCTCAGGCGTCCATGTGGTGGCCAAGAATTTCAAAAGATATCAAAAAAATGATTTCAAATTGCCACCTAATGTGCAGTGCATAAAGACAGGGCCAGAGAGAACCTCTTATTTTCTCTCAATTCCCAACCTGATCGTGGGAACATCTCGCAATGGATCCATTCATCTTCAGTGAAAAATCCTATCTAATCGATTACCATTCAAGGTGGCTCGAGGTTAAACGTTTGTACACAACAACAACTGAAGCAATCATTCGAGTGTTACAGGAAATCTTTGCAACACATGGTATATCTGATTAGATAGTGATTACCTGATTAGATGGACCACATTTGCAAAAGATTACTTGATGCACTTTACGGAAAACTGTGGATTTATACATCTAACAAGTTCCTCTAGGTATCCATAATCTAATGGAGAAGCTGAGCGAGCAATCAGAGCTATTAAAGCCCTGTTAAAGAAAAATCAAGATTTTCAAACAGCACTTCTGAACTGCAGAACTACTCCATTGTGATGCAAATTAGCGCCATCCGAACTGATAAGGGGTAGAAAACTTAGAACACAACTTCCAATCCTACCCAAGAAGTTACTTCCAGGGCTACAAATCCGTGATTATCAGAGAATTCAAGACAGAGAAAAGTCTTACTGAAAACAACAAGCCTATAATTATTACAGGAAATACCATACCAGGAACCTACCAAAGTTGTCAGAAGGGCAAAAGGTATTGGTACAAGCCCAAAGCAGAGAAGATGTAATTGTCCAGAGAGAGGAGACTCAACATCGGTCTTATTTAGTAAGAACTTCAGAAGGTACTATAAGAAGGAACAAAAGATTCATCAAAGACAGCAATCAGTCATACATTTTGGACGAACCAGATGTTGAACCCGAAATTCAGAAAGCGCTGGATATTACAAACCTCAATGAAGGCCGTCCAAGTCCAGAAACAAGAGTTCAGAGAAAGACGACCAATATTCTGCATCTGACGACAAGAAGATCAGGGCGAGTTGTGAAGCCTCCTGGCAGATTGAATTTATGAAGTCAGAGACCTGGGGGAAGATGGGGTAGTATGTGAATAAAAAGTGAAAGTATGTAAATATATATATTTGGATAAAGACTTGGCGGGAGATGTAGCATAAGGGTCTGAAAGGGTTAATGTTGAGAGAGTGTAAAGAATACCTCCTACCATGATGATGTAAGAGATTCAGTGAGAGACACTTGAAGCTAGATGCAACGAGGCTTCAGAGGAGTCACACAGACTGGTGTGAAGCTGTACATAGTTATAATGTCATAAAGGTTAATGTTCCAATTGCTCCAGACTAAGGATACTCTCTAAGCTAGACTAACTAAGTATATTAAGGTGGCAGCGTACCAAACAAAGATACAACAACAGGCTTTTCTTCAAAAATCTGATAGGATTTTTACTGCCTTGCAAGATTTCATGGGATTTTGTAGATAAATGTGTAATCGTGTAGGATTTGTGTAGGCTTTGGGGCCTTGCTTAGCATCCTTGAAGCCTGAACCCTTCATTAAATTATTGACCTGCTGTTCAGACAGCCCGTTTCCTAGGAGATCTAAAGCTGGCCAGTTTGTAGGGAGGCCTTGGGTTTTGTTCAGCCTTGGGCCGGGAACAAGGCAGGCAGGTTGGGCAGGCCTATTTTAAAGAGGCTCTTGAACACAATGCAATTCAAGTTGGTTTTGACTGGAATATATAGCTGTTGCTTTTTTTTTTGCATTTCATTGTGCAAACAGCTTTCAGAATCCCAGCAGCAAAGTTGAAGCACAGAAACAGTGGTTGAAACAATGTAAAATTACATGGGGAGACAGAAGCCGCATAGAATGTGGATAAACCTGACATGCAACTGTTGATGAATAATTTCCATAACTATGGATAGTATCTCCTTTGATGACTCAATGGGCAAGTACCCCTTGTGTGTTACTGCGCCATGGCCCCTTGGTAGGCCTCAGGCTTGTTCCCCTGTATGTGCTCAGCGAGCTGATCTCCGCTTGCTCATGTTGGTGGGGGCGGGTGCAATATTATAATTGGATTTGATATAACTGGGTACAGAGGGGGAAAATCAAACAGCTGATGTCATCCGTTCACCATTCCGGGAAAATGTATGGGTTTTGGGTGAGGACAGGGTCTTTGCACTATTTCCCACCTCCATGGTTGAACAGCTTTTGGTATTAACTGTGCAGGGCCACAGATGAAAAATGGACATTTGGATCAGCTACTAGGGGACCAGTGCCTATGGAACTGTATCTCAGTGTCAGGAGTGTAAGAGACTAGCTTAGAAAGGAAATTTAGATATCTTTTCAAATGAAACACTAATAAGCATGGAATAATTAGTCAGACACTAAATATGTTGGCAAAGCACCAAACCATGAATGTTGGGGGGGAGGGGAAACCGGAGCTGAGACAGGGAGTGGTTTTGTGATATAATATTTTGATGTTTAGACAGCTGCACCAACCCTTTTGTACAATGTGTAATGATTCTCTTTTGCAAGAGATGATGATTCTCCCTTTTAAGAAAGAAAAGTAGTTTAGGGAATGAGTGTATACGTTTCCGAGTACAGTCAGATTTGGACAATGTGAAGGAACTCTTGAATTAAAAGTGCCGCCCTGGTGGGAAAATGTCAGGGAAGGATGGGATGAGAGGCGATGTCTCGTGTGTTTCAATAACCTGCTTGCACCCACTGGGCCTGGGTCCCCGCATGCAGAAAACAAAACACAGCCACTTTAATGAGATGTTGGTGTCTGTTGAACTGTATCTTGTTCCCTCAGGAAAGAGAGGGGAGGGCGAATTGTGTGGGGTGGGCAGAGGGAGACTACATTGCCAGTTTAAAAAAATATACTTTGGACCTGAAGCAGAGTTTAAAGAGCCTCATGTGTTGTCGAAGCCCAGAGCTGTGCTGTGGTTGGTGTGAATGCTGCTTGTGGTCTGCTGTCAGCTCGACATTAAGCGGAAGCTGTGGGCACAGTAGTCGGGTTTAAGTTCGCAGGGCTGTGCTGAGCGCAGGGCTTTCACATAGATCTTCTATCCTAGCTGCTTGCTGCAAAAACCACAAGCTGTGCTGTGTGGTAAAGTGGAAGAAGGTTAAAATATGAAGACATTTGACTGCCTTAACCTCTCCTTACCCCACCCCCACCCTGTTCCCAGCCAGTTACGTGCAGAGCCTTTTACCAGATTAACTAAAGGGTGTACGTTCTGATGTTTGGCACGCCCCAGGAGTGCGTATCTTATAATTGCCTACTCTCAGCCTGTTAATGGTGTCAATGTAAATGTGGAGGAGCTTTAGATGGGTTGTTTTGGGAAGAAAGAGTATTTTCTGACAATGAATGGAAAAACCATTGGCGTGGAATGGGCAATTTTGTCACATGTTCCCATGAGAGGCGATGTCTCGTGTGTTTCAATAAGCTGCTTGCACCCACTGGGCCTGGGTGTCCAAGCATTGGCACGTCAAGAATTACTATCTCAAAGAGAAGTTGGAAATCAGGGATCAAACCCACAAATGTTTTTTCTCTCCCTCCTGCAAACATAATGAGCTTCTGATCTCAGCTGGACTTAGCTAGGGAGGGAAAGAAGATTGGAGGATAGGTCAACCTTGGCCATTCTAACATGCTTCACAACAGTCAACTCGAGCTTGGGAGTAGGCCTTGTGGCCAGGCTCTCCTTTAGGGACTGGTGTTTAGAATGATGAGGGGCAGTGGAGTAAGGGTGGGGAGGGTCGGAGACAGGAGAGGGAAGTATGTATATATATATATATATATATATATATATATCATTTTCTTCAGAGAGCACTGCAAATGAAGACATGTCGTTTCATACAAAGTTCTGCTGTCAATCTGCACTGTGGCAGTCATAATTAAATAGTGTAAAATTAATTTCTGCCTATATTAAAAACATTCTGGAACAACCTGTTAGTCAGAATGTTAAATGGAGCGAATCTGTATGGCATGAGACTGCTATAGTCCCTGAAGTTCTTCTGTCTGCTATTTTAGCCAAGGTATCAGCCTGCTTAAAATAATTCAAGTAGATTAGAGCTTTTCTTAAAAGACTTGCAGTTACATAGCACCTTTTACAACTTCAGGATGTTCAAAGTGCTTTGCAGCCAATGAATTAGTCTTGAAGTGCAGTCATTATTGTAATATAGGAATTGCAGCAGGCAATTTACACACAGCAAGCTCCCAAAAACAATAATCTGATAATGACCAGGTAATCTGTTTTAGTGATGTTGGTTGAGGGATAAATATTGGCCAAGACACTCTTCTTCGAAATAGCAGCATGGGACCCTTTACATCTGTCTGAGAGGGCAGACGGGGCCACAGTTTAACCTGTCACTATGCTAATATCATACAACAGTTTTTCACTGCTTAAGTACTGAACTATGCAACAAAGAGAGGGAGAGTCAAAATGGTTTTATGAAAGGGAAATAGTGTTTGACAAATCTATTAGAGCTTTTTTTTATTCTTTCCATGGGATGTGGGAGTTGCTGGCAAGGCCATCATTTGTTGCCCATCCCTAATTGCCCTTGACAACTGACTGGCTTGCCGAGGGCAATTAAGAGTCAGCCACACTGCTGTGGGTCTAGAGTCACATGTAAGCCAGACTAGGTAGGCCACTAAATCTGTGTCCAACATAGTGATGATAAAGTAAGTCAATGAATTAGTCTTCTCATTTAAAGCTTCTTGACAAAAATGCACATTTGTTGTTGTTTTGATTAATAGTAAGATTTCTTTCACTAAAATACATTAGTGAACCAGATAGGTTTGAGGGTGTAAATAGCAGGATAGATAAGGGAGAACCAGTAGATGTAGTTTATTTGGATTTTCAGGAGGCATTCAATAAGGTGCCACTCAATAGGTTGTCACACAAGATTTTTAAAAAAAAAATTTATTTAGAGATACAGCACTGAAACAGGCCCTTCGGCCCACCGAGTCTGTGCGGACCAACAACCACCCATTTATACTAACCCTACACTAACCCCATATTCTCTACCACATCCCCACTATTCTCCTACCACCTACCTACACTAGGGGCAATTTACAATGGCCAATTTACCTATCAACCTGCAAGTCTTTTGGAGGTGGGAGGAAACCGGAGCACCCGGCGGAAACCCACGCAGACACAGGGAGAACTTGCAAACTCCACACAGGCAGTACCCAGAATGGAACCCGGGTCGCTGGAGCTGTGAGGCTGCGGTGCTAACCACTGCGCCACTGTGGGATTGGGGTTAATGTTATAGATTGAGGATTGGGTAACAGACAGAACTTCGGACAAGTTCAGGGTTTTCCGGTGGGTTCCAATTTTTTTTTTAAACCACCAATTTGTCGGAGGTTCAGAAGCCGCAGTCTCTGTTCTAAGCACCTGTGAAACTGACGACTGCGATTTAAAAAAAAAATGGACCAACCACAAAGCAGCCGCGGGGAGAGTTCCCGCTCTTTGCAACTGTCGTCGGGGGTGCGGGGGGGGGGGGGTGGTGATGGCAGAAAGAGAGAGAGGGGAGAGAGGGAGAAGGAGAGAGAGAGAGAGGGGGGCAGAGAGGGAGAAGGAGAGAGAGAGAGAGGGGGGTAGAAAAGGGGAGAGAGAGAGAGGGGGGGCAGAGAAGGAGGGAGAGAGAGGGGGAGAGAGAGAGAGGGGGAGAGAGAGAGAGGGGGGCAGAGAAGGAGAGAGAGAGAGGGGGGCAGAGAAGGAGAGAGAGAGAGGGGGGCAGAGAAGGAGAGAGAGAGAGGGGGGCAGAGAAGGAGAGAGAGAGAGGGGGGCAGAGAAGGAGAGAGAGAGAGGGGGGCAGAGAAGGAGAGAGAGAGAGGGGGGCAGAGAAGGAGAGAGAGAGAGGGGGGCAGAGAAGGAGAGAGAGAGAGGGGGGCAGAGAAGGAGAGAGAGAGAGGGGGGCAGAGAAGGAGAGAGAGAGAGGTGGGCAGAGAAGGAGAGAGAGAGGGGGGCAGAGAAGGAGAGGGGGGGCAGAGAAGGAGAGAGAGAGAGAGAGAGGGGGGGCAGAGAAGGAGAGAGAGAGAGAGAGAGGGGGGGCAGAGAAGGAGAGAGAGAGAGAGAGAGGGGGGGCAGAGAAGGAGAGAGAGAGAGAGAGAGGGGGGGCAGAGAAGGAGAGAGAGAGAGAGGGGGGCAGAGAAGGAGAGAGAGAGAGGGGGGCAGAGAAGGAGAGAGAGAGAGGGGGGCAGAGAAGGAGAGAGAGAGAGGGGGGCAGAGAAGGAGAGAGAGAGAGGGGGGCAGAGAAGGAGAGAGAGAGAGGGAGCAGAGAAGGAGAGAGAGAGGGGGGGCAGAGAAGGGGAGAGAGAGAGGTGGGCAGAGAAGGGGAGAGAGAGAGGAGGCAGAGAAGGAGAGAGAGAGAGGAGGCAGAGAAGGAGAGAGAGAGAGGAGGCAGAGAAGGAGAGAGAGAGAGGAGGCAGAGAAGGAGAGAGAGAGAGGAGGCAGAGAAGGAGAGAGAGAGAGGAGGCAGAGAAGGAGAGAGAGAGAGGAGGCAGAGAAGGAGAGAGAGAGAGGAGGCAGAGAAGGAGAGAGAGAGAGGAGGCAGAGAAGGAGAGAGAGAGAGGAGGCAGAGAAGGAGAGAGAGAGAGGAGGCAGAGAAGGAGAGAGAGAGAGGAGGCAGAGAAGGAGAGAGAGAGAGGAGGCAGAGAAGGAGAGAGAGAGAGGAGGCAGAGAAGGAGAGAGAGAGAGGAGGCAGAGAAGGAGAGAGAGAGAGGAGGCAGAGAAGGAGAGAGAGAGAGGAGGCAGAGAAGGAGAGAGAGAGAGGAGGCAGAGAAGGAGAGAGAGAGAGGAGGCAGAGAAGGAGAGAGAGAGAGGAGGCAGAGAAGGAGAGAGAGAGAGGAGGCAGAGAAGGAGAGAGAGAGAGGAGGCAGAGAAGGAGAGAGAGAGAGGAGGCAGAGAAGGAGAGAGAGAGAGGAGGCAGAGAAGGAGAGAGAGAGAGGAGGCAGAGAAGGAGAGAGAGAGAGGAGGCAGAGAAGGAGAGAGAGAGAGGGGGCAGAGAAGGAGAGAGAGAGAGGGGGCAGAGAAGGAGAGAGAGAGAGAGAGGGGGCAGAGAAGGAGAGAGAGAGAGAGAGGGGGCAGAGAAGGAGAGAGAGAGAGAGAGGGCAGAGAAGGAGAGAGAGAGAGAGAGAGAGAGAGGGGGCAGAGAAGGAGAGAGAGAAGGAGAGAGAGAGAGGAGTCAGAGAAGGAGAGAGTGAGAGGGGACAGAGACGGAGAGGGGGCAGAGAAGGAGAGAGAGAGAGAGAGGGGGCAGAGAAGGAGAGAGAGAGAGAGAGAGAGAGGGGGCAGAGAAGGAGAGAGAGAGAGAGAGAGGGGGGGGGCAGAGTAGGAGAAAGAGGGAGAGGGTGGGACACAGAGGGAGAGGGGTAGAGAATAAGAGAGAAGAGGGAGACCGTGAGAGAGGAGACAGAGCAAGTAAGATGGGGGGCAGAGAGCGGGGGAAAGAGAGGAGGAGATGACAGAGGGGGTAATGATGCAGAGAGGGGCACCACAGAGAGGGAGGGGAGAGAGAGAGACACACACACACACAGAAAGAGAAAGAGACAGACAGAGAGTGGGAAAGCAAAGGAATGCCAGGTATCTCACTAAATCAGTGTCCAACATAGTGATGATAAAGTAAGTCAATGAATTAGTCGTCTCATTTAAAGCTTCTTGACAAAAATGCACATTTGTTGTTGTTTTGATTAATATAAGATACATTTTTAATGCCTTTATCTTTCCGAAATTATCTCACCAACCCCCTATGTAAGACAAAAATTGTAATGTGGCCCCCCACTTGTAAAGGTTGTACACCCCGCTTCAAGCCTTTAACCTTGTGTTTAAAAAAACCTAGCAGCTAGTTTATTTTAAAACACCAATTTAAAAGCTTGTGTTATGTAAATTCATTTTAAAATGGCAAAAGTCACTTGGAGAATATCTCAATTTCTACACTCTGGCACGCATTACTTTCACCTGGGACACAAGATCAATGCTGGACTTTTACTTCTATATAAATGTCACAATTCCGCTGCTATCCATTTGAAATCACATTGTTTCAGAACTTGTATTGAGGGGAAAACAAGCAAGAAAGTCCAAGGACTCTCCAGACGTCAGCACTATCAGTTCAACATGAATACAACAGTACAGTGTAACAATGCTGAGAGATATTAGCAAAAACAGGTTGCTGCTGACCCATATACAATAGTTAATAGATACAATATAATGGATAGCTTTAATAAACTTTGATCTATGATGAGCTGCCTGCGATTCCTTAACAAAATCCATACTGTATTTGCAGTTTTATAAACTGTCATGGAAGACATAGTAACAATTTATTATGTTTCAATAACCATGTTAGAAACAGCCATTAACTATTTTTTTTTTGCTGTGAATTGGATTAAAGGACAAGTTTTACAAGTATGTCAAAGATCAGTAACTGCAATGTACATCATTTACTATCCAGTTTGAGGGCAGATAACCCGAGTGGCCTATGTCATTTGAAAGTTGTATGTTTCATAAAATTACATTACGTTAAAAGTGCACCTTTGCTAACAGGTAATAGATTTGGCTTGGACATAAATTGGTCAATCTGTAGTAAAATCTTACAGATAGTGACTTAACATTTTGTAACTGAATAATATATGCAGTAACAACCGCTCGACCTTTTTGCAGAAAAGGTTTTTGTTAATAATTATCTTGTCAGAGCTGAATCAGAATCGACAGTGATCGACTGAGATATAGACATAAGTGAATTTAAGAGAATCACTTTATTGGAGGTACCGAAGGTCGCTCTTTATTTGTAATTGTGTTTATCTAATTTTGTCACTAGCTTTGGTGAGCAAATGGCATTTTGTCCATATGAGATTCTGTTGTTTCTGTATTTTAGAATCCAGGACCTGGTTTAACAGCCGGCCAAGATGAATGCACCTTCCTGTCCCACTTTGCTTTTCTGTTTTACATGCCTCTTCTGAGTACTATCTGCTTCATGCTACAAAACACTCCTGATCTGGAGTTCGCTGCCATTTTGTTGGTTGCCCTGTCTTCAGACACATATTACAAGCAGGTGGAAATGTTGAACAAACAGAGACCATCATGGGCTAAATTGTCTTATGACAACAGCAGTGAGAGAAATGGTCCATCTTCCTATGGTTGATTTTTCTACTGCCTCACCTCAATAACCACGATAACAATCCTCTCCTTGAATTTCATGGTTTATTGGATGAATCCTGATGCCATGTCAATCCACAGTCATTTGATAAGGCCCATCTACCACTCCGTGACATGATGTAGCTAGCTCTATTCTGTCATACCACTTTGCTTGCTAGTTAGCTAATACATATGTGCTACTCTCCATTGATGTTTGTATGCTTAGCTGCTTTATTTATAGGGAGAAATGTGTTTTAAATCAGACTGTGTTTTGATGGCATTAGCTTGGCAATACACTTTATGGATAGATTAACTGTCCCCATGTCCATAGCTGAGTCAATAATTTTGTCAACTGTCCATGGTGCAACATGTCGGAGCCTGTTCCTGGATGCCGAGAGGCTGCTCCCCTGGTTGGAGAGTCTAGAACTAGGAGCCTGAGTCTCAGGATAAGGGGTCAGCCATTTAGCAGTGAGATGAGGAGAAATTTCTTCACTCAGAGGGTTGGAAATCTTTGGAGTTCTCTAGCCCAAAAGATGGATGCTTAGCCGGTGAGCAATTTCAAGAGCAAGACTGATAGATTTTTGGGTACTAAGAGAATCGAGGGATATGGGGAAGAGGCAGGAAAGTGGAATTGACGTAGAAGTTCAGCCATGATCTTATTGAAAGACCAAGCAGGCCCCAGGGGCCTTATGGCCTACTCCTGCTCCTGGCCTTATGGTTCTCAAAAATTAGTTCACTCTTGGACAATCCAGAGAGGGTAAATTTAAACAAAGAGCTCACATGATGTTTCAGTTGGCAAATAAGCTATCAGTTGTGGAATTGCATCACAGCGGTCAAGAAAGCCCCAGGTTTGATGCTTGGCTGGGCTTTTAACTGATCTCAGCTGGAACACCCAACAAGGGTGTGAACCTTGGCTCAAAGGTTTCCGAAGATTTAATAACAATTTAAAAGTGACCTCAAACAACGGTATGCATATCAGCCCATTCCCAATCGCTATTCAGTAACCCTTACTGGAAGGTGCAAGGGAGTAATTTTCAGTTGGTGCTAGAGTGTAAGATAGTGAATTGACAGCCCATTTTACATCAAGTCAATCGAAATAAAAATCAGGAGAGATGCACAACACGCTGCTGACTCACTATCATCTGTGTTAAATTATTGCACAATGTCAGAATTACCCGCAGTGAGTCTGTGCATGTTGGCTGAAGGGAGGTTTAGGTTTGGCTGTGATGCATCCCATGACTGAATAGCCTCCCAGCACTCAATGTCAAACCTGCCAGGTGAAGAATGGCCACCAGGGTGAGGTGCCAGAGAGTTGCCTGTGGAAATGTACCTGTCATCAGGGAGTGAGGGATGATGACCTGAGGGGTGAGGAGCTATGGGGTAAGGGAGTCTTTTACTCATGCTACCAGGAGCTGCCCCAATGGCATCTTTTCTGGGCCTCCTTACAAGGAGGATAGTGAGCGAGTCTCATTCAGCATAGAAGCTTCACAGCCATCAGAGCAAAGGGAATAGCTGGGCTGGTTTAAACCCAAGAGCCACGGTGAAAAGATAGCGTTGTGACATACTGTGCCAACCAGGTCACCTTATGAAATATTTGGCAAGATTCTGGTACTAATAGGGAATAGTAAAAAGTATTTCCTTACCGGGTTACAACCTGTGGTGAGGATCACTATAATCCTGTAAACTGCCACAGAAATATCAGTTTCCGAAGATTTATTAACAATTTAAAAGTGACCTCAAACAACAGTATGCATATTTTGGCAAACCAAAATTGAACTTGGAATCCAATTATTTATAAATTTTAACTCTTTCTTTTCCTTAATTCAAAGTTAAAAAGAAACATTGAGGCTAAATTTTACCAAGCCCATGACATCGGGCTCCATGGCGGCGGGGGGGGGGTGGAAGATTGCTCCGGCAGAGGCCTGCCACGGAGGCCGACACCGGGAGGGCCCGGCCTGATCCTCCCGGTGTCGGCAAAGCTCCGTGGCGGACCCCCTGCCCCTGGGTGACGGGACCTGGATCTAAATATTTAAAGGAGTTAAGATTTTCAGTGTGGGGAGGGGAGAGACTGGGTCAAATAAACGTAATGGGTGTAGGGGATGGTGGGAAGGAGTGAACATTAAACTTTATGCAGTTGAGAGGGGGGGGGGGGGGTGGACAGTCAGATTTAAAAGTGTTTTGGGGGGGGTGGTGGGTGGGGAAGGGCAATAGTTAATGTAATTGTTATTGGACGGTGGGAAAGGGCTGTTAGAAATTTATTGTATAAACTTTGGGGGGGGATACTGCTTTAAAAATACGAATTGACCAGCAAGGCTGGCTGCCCTTTAAAAATGTCGGCAGCGCCTGCACACAGGCAGCTGACGCCACTGCTGGGGGCGGACAGCCGATCCCCACCACATGATGGGAGGGGAGGGGTGGGCTGCTCGGCGAGTTAAATGAGCCGCCGCGCAGGCGTTTGGGTCGGCTCATTGGCGCGGGCCGCCATTTTGTGAGCTCACCGCCGAGATTGTTGGCGGGCTCTGTAAAACTAGCCCAGTGATTACTGTCTCGGCCTGTGAGGGGAGCTGACCTTGATTGGAGCTGGCACAGAGGTCAGAGGAAGTGAGGTCAGGGAAGGAGGAAGTTAACCCAAAATGGGGAGCTTTGAAGTGGAATTTATAGTTTTGAAAGCTGTTTGGGACAGTTGGTGCCACCATCTCCTCGGGAAGAAGCTCTCTTTGCAGGGGGTGGGGAAGCAAGCCTGCTGCAAATCTTTGTAGCATCTTTTATGGTTGCCATGGTAGCACAGTGCAGCAATGCAATAAAGCGATGAGCCGTAGTTTTCTGCCTTGCCCCCGCTTGCCAATCTGAGTTGTCTCTCTCACTCTAATCTTTTGATACCCGTCTCGGTAAAGGACAGAAATCGCAAGTGGCAGAGGGATGGGGTGTGAGCTTCAGGGGAATGAGTGATGGAAGGTTTTGGTTTTTTTATTCTTTCACGGGGATGCAGGCGGCACTGGCTAGGCCAGCATTTGTTACCTATCCCTAACTGCCTTTGAGAAGGTGGTGGTGAACTGCCTTCTTGAAATGCTGTGATGCAAAATAAGAAGAGGACAGAAGTAATCGCTGTTTTGCAGTAAGCAGCTGCTCAGTAAAGATTTTCAAACTTAGCCACAGCCGTGGTTTCAGTGCTGGACTATAGATATAGCACAATGTCAGTGCCCAATAGAATGTTATGGCCCAGTGTGTAGAATAAAGTGCTGACCATTTCATTGCTCATCGTGTTTATCATAGCCCAGCACTAAAACTATGGCTGCAGCAAAGTTCTAATTTATTTTTTCCAAAAATGTACTTTATTCATAAAAATTTGCAAGAACAGTTCAAATTTCACATTTTGGAAAGTACAATAGAGATCAGATTTCTTCGATACTGAAAACAATTCCCTGGTTTCCACTCAAAAGGCGGTGGAATGAAACGGTCAGCCATATAGTCCTGAGGAAGGCTGTTAAAGATGTTAAATGCAGATGGAACCGACTTCTGTCTCTCCACGGATGCTGCCCAACCTGTTAAGTATTCCCAGCCTTTTCTGTTCAATGGCAGTATTGTTTCTGCCACGCGAATTGAACAATTAAGCATCAGCCAAATAAACAACAACACCAACTTGCATTTATGTAACACCTTTATTGTAGTAAAATATCCCAAGGCACTACACAGGAGGGTTATCAAACAAAATTTGAGACATTAGGACAGGTGACGAAAAGCTTGGTCATAGAGGTAGGTTTTAAGGAGCGTCTTAGAGGAGGAGAGAGTGGTGGCGGGGTTTAGGCAGAGAATTCCAGAGATTAGGGCCTAGGCAGCTGAAGGCACAGCCACCTGTGGTGGAGCGATTATAATCAGGGCAGCGAGAGGCCAGAATCGGAGGAGCACAGAGATCTCGGAGGGTTGTGAGGCTGAAGGGAGGGGGGTGGTGGGCGAGGCAATGAATGGACTTGAAAATGAGTATTTTAAAATGGAGGTGTTTCTGGACTGGGAGCCAATGTATGTCAGCCAGCACAGGGGTGATGGGTGAAGATGACTTGGAGAAAGTTAGTGCAAAGTAATAAGGCCTTGGAACCAGCAGGTTGCGAGTTAAAGCCTCACTACAGGATTTGAGCACATTATATAGTCTGACACTTAAGTGGAACACTGAGAGCATGTTGTATTGCTAGAGGTGCCCTATTAAGCAGATGTTCAAATGGATGTAGAAAGATACAAAGGTTCTTTCTCAAAGTAGGGAGATTTCCCTGTGTCTGATCTGTCATTCTGTCCTCAATCAACATCACCAAAAAGGAGGTTCATCTCATTCCTATTGATGGAACTTTGTTACTGCATTTTTGACTTCCATATTTGCCTACATATGAACAGTGAGTGCACTTCAAATCTAATCTATTGCTTGTGCACTTTGGTTAAGTGCAGAGATATAAAAGCGCAATATAAAGCAAATTATTTCTTTAAAATACTGCAGCCCAGGGTGTATAGTGCCAATTTTTGTTTAAACCAGCTGAATACCTTGAGTCTTGGGGTCAGTTTTATACCTGAAAGGGCCGCACATTTTAAGCTGTGCCTCTTATTGACCACAAAATGTCACACTCATTAGTGATGGTACAAACCTGAGGTGCTCAGTGGACATAGTTAATTGTCTCCATTAGGTATTATGCAAACCTCAGACAGGTTTCTAGTAGAAAAAACCGTACGGGCCTTTTACTAAAAACAATATGACTTTGAGGTTAAAATATATTTGGGTGGTCTGGTTGCTGAGTGAGTTAAATGCAGCACTACAGCATCGATATTCCCTCCTGCCATCCATCATGGCCTCGAGGCCGATTCTTTGTTGTGTTTGGCGAGTCGGCTGAGGGTGATGACCTTTGAACTCCCTGCAGGGCTACTTTTTTGATCCTAGACTACCTTAACACAATACAATAAATCATTTGAGTGGCATACCACTTTAATGAACTCCCCCGATTTAACCTGACCTAGTCCAAACAGGCTAAAGGCATAACGCTGTTTTAGTGAGAAAATTTGAGCCGTTTGGTTGGGGAAAAGCCAGTTCCTTCCTTTAGGAGCAACAGGCAGGTGTCGGCATGAGATTTTCATGTCATCACCGTGCTTATGAAATCTGGTGACGCACAGTGACGGTGAGCCCTTAAGGAGAGGCCCACTTTAGTTCCCATAGCTCCCCTGAATTATTATGGTGAGGCCCAATCGGCCTTAACAACTTTGGCCTGTGTTGAGGCCTACAGGTAAGTGTGGAAGGGCAGGGGAAAGCGATGGGCGATGGCAGGGGGGAGGGGTGGTGGGCGCTGGCAGGTGAGGTCACTTTCTGGAACCACTCCTCCTTGTTCATCCCACCTTCCAAGAGGTAACTGGCTGCAAGAAGTGTGGCATTCTACCTTGCCCTCCACTGCTTTATAATTTAGTTTGTATTTGAACTTCCCCCAGAGTGTGAGAACTTTGCTGAAAGTGGTCCTACTGGGTTCACTATCCAAACGCGACATGGTTTTCGTCAATGATTTGAACTATAAGTTCAGGTCAGTGGTTAGCAGATGTGAGGGTCTTTAGTTTAGTTTAGAGATACAGCACTGAAACAGGCCCTTCGGCCCACCGAGTCTGTGCCAACCATCAACCACCCATTTATACTAATCCTACACTAATTCCATATTCCTACCACATCCCCACCTGTCCCTATATCCTCCCTACCACCTACCTATACTAGGGGCAATTTCTAATGGCCAATTTACCTATTTAGTTTGATTGCAACTCTCTGGTGCCATAGCAAAGAGTGAGTAATGGGTACTTGCTAGCTGAAGCCTGTATGGTCAGACTAACAGAATAAGGGACTGTGGCTATGTCAGTCAGTTAGATGAAAGTTGGTCTCGTGTGCTAAATGCTTATTGTTGCAAGAAGTCCCAGGATAGAAAGGGTTAATAGTGTTTGGGTGTTCACCCCCCTGTGCTCGCTGACTTACATCAGTTCCTAGTCCAGCACTGCCTCAATTTTAAAATTCTGATCTTTGTTTTCAAATCCCTCCATGGCCTCATCCCTCACTACCTCTGTAACCTTCTCCAGCCCGACAACCCTTTGAGATCTCTGCGCTCTTCCAGTTCTCTTGCACATTCCTGAATTTAATTGCTCCACCATCTTCAGCTGCCTGATCTCTGGAATTCCCTCCCTAAACCTCTCCACCTCTCGACCTCTCTCTCCTCTTTTAATAAAGACACTCCTTAAAACCAAGCTCTTTGAGTCAGCTTTTTCTTGCCTGTCGTAATGCCTCCTTAAATGGTTTTGGTGTCAGATTTTGTTTGCTAATCGCTCCTGTGAAGCACCTTGGGATGTTTTCCTTGGTTCAAAGCACCATATAAATGCAAGTTGTTGTTATTATTATTAATAATCTGGCCCTCTCTTCAGACCAGAATCCAGGCCGTCTCTTTGCTTATGCTGGGAACATGCTCTGATGATGTGATAGTGCAGGTGCTTTGAAAGAAGGGAAGGATGTGCATTTGCTGAGCTCTGAAGCAAGCGTACAGCAAATGAACAGTTGCTAAAAACTGCTGGGGATTAGCTTTATTTAGTAAACAAAAATCCAGAAGCAATTAGCCTGTTGAAGCGTGAGGTTTACAAGGGGCTCTCTTTGCCACGTTGAAAATACAAGTACTGTTCCAGTAGTGCACAGCATACATTGTTAATGAATCGGTGCCAGTAACAGAGCAGACAAGCGAGGAGGAGGGAGGGTATGAGACAGTTCTCAAGAGCATGAAAGATCCAGCTGACCCCCATTCTTATCTGTGCCTAGGCTAATATATATTTCAGTGACAGTGTTTATTTCCACACAGCTCCCTGGTTTTATTACAGTATCAGATTGATGGTGATCTGACAGAATCAATATCGGATCGTGTTGAAAACAAAATGCATTCAGACAGATGAGATCAGCACACGGTAGTGGTAGCCTGTAATCAGTGGCTGTTTGTTGCTCTTGGAGCTATTTGGCGAGGATTCTGTCAGAGCTCATGGACTGGTTGCATGGTACGTGGTAAAACAGGGGTGGAGTCGACTGATGAGAGATTCTGATGGTCGCTGCACTGCAAGGGGCTAGTCTTGTCCTGTCTCCACTCTCACATTGGCTGCAGTTCAACTGCCTAACTGCGTTTTCAGCTTAATTCGCAAACGGTTTAATGTTCCATTCTAGACCAGCAAAAGAAAGAAGAACATATGTTGGTCTAGCACCTCATCACGTTCTCAGGATCCCCCAAAGCACCTTACAGCCAATGAATTTCTTTCATTGTTGTTTGTCAGGCAGCCACTTTGCATACATCAAATTGGATAAATGGCCAGATAGTCAACTTTTGGTGCTTATTGACTGAGTGAAATATGTTGCCCAGGACATCGCGAGCATTCCCTATTCTTCTTTGAATAGTGCCATAGGCTCTCTTACATGTAACTGGCATTGTCTGAATTGAGCCTTGGTTTAAAGTCTCCTCTGGAAGGTGTCACCTCTGCCAGTGCTGCACACCCTCAATGCTGCTCTGACGTGTCTGCCTAGACCATGTCCTCAAGTGGAACCTAGACTCTCAACCTTCCAACTCCAAGGTACTGAGTCTCCACTGATCAGGTACGAAGAGCGAATGACGGAAGTCTTAACTAAATGAGCTTTGATTTGCCAACCCCAAGAGAGAAGGCACCCGGATAAAACAGAATCACAGAATGCTTACAGCACAGAAGGAAGCCATTCGGCCCATTGTATCCATGCTGGCTCTCTGCAAGAGCAACTTACTTAGTCCCACTCCTCGACCTTTTCCCTGTAGCCCTGCAAATCTTTTCTCTTCAGATAATTATCCAATACCCTTTTGAAAGCCAGAATTGAATCTGCTTCCACCACGCTCTCAGACAGTGCATTCCAGATCCTAACCACTTGCTGCGTAAAAAAGTTTTCCCTCATGTCACCTTTGGTTCTTTTGTCATTTACCTTAAGTTGGTGTCCTCTGGTTCGCGACCCTACCGCCATGTTTGGTGCAGAACCATTTTGACAGCTATATAAACAATCATAGCGACAACTCAGATAGAATGTTAACAAGAACCAAGGGTGGACATAGGGCAATGCTACTTAATTGCTGGAATGATGGCGGCTCAAGAAGGATTAAGTTGTGCGAAACTGTTTTAATACTGATGTCGGATGAGTTCTGGCACTGCCAGCTCCAAGTCTCATGCACTGACTCCAGTGTAAATGGTAAATTGGCAAATCTGGCAAGTTTGGGGTTGCCGGTAATGGCGCAAGACCCTCATGCCAAAAACTGGCGGCAACAGCGCCCCACTTGGGTCAGTATAAAAATGTGAGAAATGTAGCAAAGAAGACTGCACAGCCAGCTAATTAAACCAGCATTTGAAAAGTGCAGCCAGCAGTATAACTTGGGTCAGCTGGTTACACATCAGTGGAAGCAGATGCCAGTCCCAGACCTGCACTAGAACAGTATGATTGGATCCACAGATGTAAAGATGTCTAGGCCGCATTATTGTGCCAGAGCTCGGTCTCAGAAAGGGATCAGTCTTAGGGCAGCATTAAGAGTGGCCCACGTTACAATCACTGTCACGGCTTGAGGAAGGAAATGTGCCAGTTCGATGGACCAGTAGACACTTGAGGAAAGGAACTTCGTATACAAGCTAAAATTGCTAATCATTTCACAGCCTAGTTTTGGCTCCGGTTGATTAGAATGTTCTGTTATGTTATTGTGTTGGTGAAAAGCTTTGGGAACAAATGAGCTGAATGCAGATAAATTATTTCTGTTCTGTTATCAATCTTTGGCTGCTGTGTCACAACATTCAGATATTACGTAGAATATACAGCACAGAAACAGGCCATTCAGTCCAACTGGTCCGCACCGGTGTTTATGCTCCCCAGAAGCTGCCTCTCGCCCCTTTTTATCTAACACTATCAGCTTAGTTGGCTACCTTCGAAAACCTGAAAGGTCATTTGGACCCAAGTTAAAGCTTTAATCAAATGATGAAATGGTGCCCGTTTAATTTATCCCTTTATCACTTCCTCTGTTTGGTTTAATTTTCAAATCTTCTTTTGCAGGGTGCCAGTGGTCTGAACTCACCCTGTTTACAGCGTGTGGCAGATTCAGTGCGCCCAGTGTGCCACTGAGAAAGCTCTTCATGCATTTTTCAAAGATTACAATCCCCAGCCAAAGTCTGACGAAGATTAAGTTAAGATGTAGAAATTTGCATTGATGACCTGACCTGTATGAGTGGGTTGAGAGTTCACTGTGTCTCGGGTCAGAAGAAATAGTAGCCAGGAGCGGCCAGTGTAATCAGAGTCGAGCATTTATGCGAGGGCACCTGTTGATGTAAGGATTTGACGTGACCTGAGCTTGGAGCAGTGATAATTCCGTTATACTCCAGAGACCTCAGCACACAATCTAGGATGATATTCCAGTGCAGTACAAAGGGAATCCTGAAGTGTCAGAGGGGCCGTCTTTCTGATGAGATGTTAAACTGAGACTACGTTTGCCCTCTCGGGTGGATGTGAGAAATCCCATAGCACTGTTTCGAAGAAGAGCAGTGGAGTTCTGCCCAGTGTCCTGGCCAATAGTTATCCCACAATCAACATCACTAGATTAAAAAGCAGATTATCTGGTCATTATATTGTTGTTCATGGGACTGTGGAGTGTGCAAACTGACTGCCATGTTTCCCATGTTACAAAAATAACTACATTTCAAAAGCACTTAATTGGCTATAAAATGCTTTGGGACTTCCTGAGGTATTGAATGCTGCTATATAAATGCAAGTCCTTTTTTCTTTTAGCAGCAGAAATTTCCCTTGATCGGGTACTAATTGGCACTAAATTGGCATTCTCCGAGAGGCCACAAGATGACTGCTGTGGCATCTTCTGGCATTCCATTCACCGCTTTGGAAAATTTCTTGTTCTTCACCCGAATTCACAAGTTCCCACAACCGGAATTTGATCCAAACCAAATGAGAAGGAGCTTCCACGCTCCCAGTTCCACCCAGAGCTTCATACTTAGAATAGAAATGGAGATGGAACGCTGTCGATCACAACTAGCACTTGATTGAACCATGACTCATTTGAAGGAATGCACAAAACCTGCTGTCGCATACCTACACATGCACACACCAACACACACATGCCTAACCCATACCTGCTAAGGCACATAAAACAAAATAAGATTTTCTTTAAAATTGAATCGTTGGTGCTTGAAGACAATCTGTCACTTTTTTATTTATTTTGTTTGAGTAATTAACAATCTGTACCAGCGAGCTTTACTCTGCCTTCAACTACACTATTCTAGATCTGGGACTGCTTAATGCTGACAGACATAGCAACTTGCTATGCTTAGTGCAGAGACCCTAGGGTTTTTCAGTAAAATTCACCTGTCTCTGTGTTAAGTATGGCAAGTTGACACCTCAGTGCTGATGTTGGTTTCCATGCTGCAGCCCTTGACAGTCCTCACATTGATGAGGTCAAAATTCACACACACCAAAAACTGACATTTGAAAAAAAAAGTTCAACTCTGGCAATTCTTCACTGCTGGAGGCCCTGAGGAAACTCGAGTTGTTAATCCTGCAGGATTGCGCTAGGGTCTCTGGGAAAAGTTATAGTGACATTAGAAGAATTTTTGTGGGTTTTTTTTTCCTTTTCTTTGGACACTTTCGTTGATCAGTTCTAAAAGTACTGGAGATGTTTGACTGGGTGAGGCGGTTTGAGGCAGTAGGTCACGTGATGAAACCTCTGGCAATATGTCCAATTAGAGCTGTCAACCCAGCTCCGCAAGACAGTCTCAGTTTTAGAGCAGGCCTCCGAAAGCAGGTCTGTAAAATGAACATGAAGTGTTATACTCTGGGGGTTGATGCAGCAGCATGGAGCAGAAATCCTGTCAACAGTTTCGAGGGGAAGTGACACCCGCTGCCTCAGCACCCCTTGAAGCTGTCCTTCTCTCCTTCGTGACCTGGCAGCGCCCTGATCTCTGCCATTTACCTCACTGTCCCCTGAAGTGTGAGGACAGCCTCCCTGTCTCCGCCGCTCATGGCCTCAGCTTACTGAGAAGAAAGGCTAAGTGGCGGACTTGCAGGGATTCAAAAGGGAGCTCCAGAAATGAGGGAGGAAATAAGGAAGGAGACAGTTTCGTGGTTGCGGGTGCTGGTCGCATCGAGACTCTGCTGCCGTTTTAAAGCATTTGGCTCTGTTCTCATTTCCAGCCTGGTCAAATCAACTAACCTCTTGACAGTTGAGGTCATGTTTTTCACAGTTAGATGGATGAGATTTAAGTTGCACACTTGTTCCTTTTGAAGGAAAGATATATTTATTGAGTTTCTCCTGGTCCTTGAACCTCTTTCCCCCAGCATTAGTTTTTTTTTAAGTACACATTTTAAACAAGTCAGTGTGATGAGTGGGGCAGTGCAGCGAGGTCAGGTACGGCCAGGCTAAGCATCGTGATGCTGCACGTGGTGTACTGTGGCCTCACCCACCATTACACACTGGCAGCCCCTCCATCTCAAACTGTCTGACTCGAGCAGCAATATTGTAGAAACACCATCACCTCCACATTACACACCATCCTAACCTGGACACACATTGCCACTCTCTCATTGTTGTTGGGGTCAAAATCTTGACATATTTAACATCACTTTGGGAGCACAACCACCACAAGGACTGGAGCAGGTCAAGGAGAAGGCCCACAACCTTCTCGAGGTTTCTAGCGATGGGCCCTAAAAACCGGCTTTGTCAGCGACGCCCATATCCCAAGAACTTGTTAAAAAGGCCCCAAGATCGCTGTCTGGCACCTTGTATTTCCCTGCTCAAGGGGCTTGGCAGCAGGTCTCACTTCTGACTTCTCAGCGACATGCTGTCCTGAAGACAGTGGCTCTTTGCTATGGTTGGTTTCCATAAGGCCTCAAACGGTCATTACCAATTCAAAAGTCTTGACAGTAAGCTTCAGCATGATATTTGACTGCAGTGGGCATCACACACACAAGCAGGGATGGCTGGATAATGAGCAGGTGCAGAAACCCTGGTTAATTTTCCCCTCCCTAACCCATAGCTGCCGAGGACAATTTTAGTGTCCCTTACTTGAGGAAAAACCATTTCACGCAGTAAGTGATTCAGGTCTGGAATGCGCTGCCTGAGAACGTGGTGGAGGCAGGTTCAATTGAAACATTCAAAAGGGAATTAGACAGTTATATGAAAAGGAAGAATGTTTAGGGTTATGGGGAGAAGGCAGGGGAATGGAATTGAGGGAATTGCTCTTTCGGAGAGCCAGTGCGGACACGATGGGCTGAATGGCCTCCTTCTGCGCTCTAACTATTCTGTGATACTAGCAATAGAGCTGAAGTCAACTGACCACATTGACCAGGGCTTTTACTTGGGGCCTGTGTGGCTGTTTGGGTAGCCTTGTGAGCCATGAAGAGAGCCCACAGACAATATATATATATTTTAAATTATGCACCACGGACAAGCTAGAAGAGGTCAGCCAGACTAACAACCATCACTTAGGAGCTGATTATTGTGTTGTGAAATGCAGCACCTCCTGAAGGCCTGCGTGGGCCCAGGGAAAAAGATCGGAATTCATTCAGAGAAGTTAATTGCCTGTAACAGGAAGTGGGTCGTAGGTGGGAAAGTAGTCACCTGCCAAGGTCTGCAGGCTTGAGGTTAAAAGCTTGTAATCTTATCAGGAACTCCTGAAAAGCTTGTTAGTTCAGAGCTGTGTTGGTAAGGCACCTAAGGACTGCACTGATAGTGATCTAGTGGACGCAGTGTGTGGCTGTGCGAGTGAGTCATGAGACGAGGTTTCAAGTCAACAGTTGGTTAACCACCAGCCTTGCAACATGAACTGACGTGTGCAACAGTGTGGTGTGTGTGCGTGCTTGGAGGGTGTCTTTTCAACTTGTCAAGGCTGAATAGCACGGTACAGCTCTGACCAGAATCTGACCTGTGTGTGTGTGTGTGTGTGTCTGTGTGTGTGTGTGTGTGTTTCTTTGTGTGTGTGTGTGTTTCTGTGTGTGTGTGTTTCTCTGTGTTTGTGTATTAGTGTTTTCGTGTGTGTTTGTGTTTTCGTGTGTGTGTGTGTGTGTTTGTGTGTTGGGGGAGGGAGGACGATGGTGGAAAGATGGGGGTGGTTTTGGTCTATTTATACACATGGGATCTAAGTAAAGGAAATGTTCTAAGTTGAGTGCAGCTTATGATGAGGGAAAGCTGCAGTAATTCACAAGGAGGTGGCATTCAACAACCAACCCCCTCTGGGACAACTGCTAGAAGAGCGTCAAATGTGTTTCCCCTCGATGTTTGGCGGATCGCCAACGTCGCACCTGTCATGTTTCTGCGTGTTTTAAGGGTTTCGGGGTGTGTCGAGAGCTGCTTGAGTTAAAACAGTCTCTTTGGAAGTCAACACACGGCCTGTTTCCCTGCTCTTGCCAAACCACAAACCGTAAAGCCGAGCTGACACATCAGTAATGATAGCTTAAGCTTTTTGGCACCTTGAGAGAAGATTTCTTTTTTAAAAAAAAGGAGCAGCTGTACCTATTTCCCTCACTTTTACGGTTTAATCCCCAGTGGGTGTTTGTGTAACAGACTGTTTGGTGGATAGGGCTTCATGCCAAGAGGCCCTCTTGAGGGCCTGTAAATCCTGTCAGTCATCGGGTTACATAAGTGTCACTTATACGGGTGATATAAATGCATGCTTGCTTGCTGATAATCAAGGCACAGCAGGCACCTCCGCTGTGTGCGGAGCAGGCATGGGCGGCTGTGTCACTAGAAGGCATGCAAAGTATCACTGAGGTGAAAATGATTGTTAAAGAAAGAGCTTGCATTTATATAGTGCCTTTCCCTCCTTCAAGTCCAAGGTGAGCAGATTTGAACATAACATTTAGCCATTTGTTGTCAGTTCTGGGTGTACTACATCATAAACTATCTGGCCTTGTTCCCTCTGACAGAACTGCTCACTACTCCAGATTTATCCTGCAGTGCATAGATGAACCTGGCTTCTTGTCTCCATTCCCAATCATCTTAAACCCCCTCCATTGGTGGCCATGAATTCAGCCATCTAGGCCCTGAGCTCTGGAAATCTTCCCCTAAACCTCTCCGCCGCTCCATCTCTCTCCTTTACGATCCTCCTTAAAGTCAGCCTCTTTAGCCAATCTTTCAGTTACCCCCTCCTACTAGCTCCTGCTGTGGCACAGTGTCAACTTTCTCCAATTATGCTTCTGTGAAGTACCTCACAATGTTTTTCTACACTAAAGGTGCTGTTTAAAGGCAGGTTCTTGTTGTGGAGTTATGGGAATTCAAAATGCAGTTGAATGCTGGGCCAGATGAGTGGGAATGCCAGACGGACGAGCTTAAAGGACACTAGATCACCTTGAGTTTTCCTTGTATTTTGATGTTTATAGTGGGTGCTTTTCAGAGCGGGGTAATAGCGCTGCTCTGCGCCTCTTTGCCCACCTTCTCAAGCACACCCTAGTGGGGAAAGGGCATTATATCAACAACAACAAAAAAATGCATTCAGATAGTGTCTTTATAGCAAAAGTGTCTCGGGATGCTTCACAAATGGAAAGCTTGGGAATTAGGCACCAAACATCGAAGGAGCATTTCGGATGGCTGGCTGGTTAAAGAAAAAATGGGTTTTTGAGAAGGATGTTAAAGGTTGGGTCGGGGGATTCAGATTCAGACTGTTCTTTGGGACATTTGACTTGAATAAGGGTGCTATATAAAAGCAAGTTGACGTCTGCGGGGCGTAGGCAGCTGAAGGCTCTGCTAGCACCTGCTAGTTTAGGTATTATGGCCTTGTAAACCTACCGTAACACAACGGGCTATTGGAAAGTGCGGCCTGTGGAGATTGGCGACGTAGCCAATTCATCGGCCACCTGCCCTACACCTCGCTCAGGCCCCTTCCTCTCCACTGATGCAATCTGCCACCACAGCCGAATGTATAGCTGGTTCCATCAGTCTGCAACAACCTGCTGCGGTAAGAATGTCTGTTCGCCGCCTCAACATACTGGATGTGAGGCTCAGACGCCCGATGACAGGAAGTCATTCTTCTTTGGGCGTGCAGGCCAGAAATTCCTCTTAACAAACGTCTGCGACGTCGCCTCTGAGAGAAAGCCAGGATTTGCCAAAGGCGGCTGCCGGCAGATGGAGTGGCAATGGCTGAGTGCGCCATGTGCTCAATGAATCAGATGTGCCAAGTCTTTCATATCGATTGCGAGAGTCACTCATGTTTCAGTCGGTCCAGGTGAAGTGGCAAAATCTCCTGCTGGCGCAGTGGTGCTTGGAAATTAGCATAAAAACACCTGTTGATCAGGAGCTGGATTTTTAGCTCCAGCCAGGGCCGGGAATGGAAGTGGGCGGGCACTAAAATAGCCCCCGCACGGTGAGGGTAGCCAATTAAACTAATTAAGGGCCTCTTAAGGCCAATTGAAGGAGGTCGTCCGGGATTTTCCAATCGGCCCCCAGGTTCCCACAGGCAGCGGGAGCTAGTTTAGTTGCTTGGAAGTGGGCTTCCCGCAGCAGACCAAGGGGTCAGCAATCCAGGCAGGCTTAGAGGCCCTCCCTCCCTGCCTGGGTGCAGCAGCAGGCACTGGCCGCCCTGTGAAGGAGCCCTCCCATCTCCCAGATTTACAAGAATTTTCATCGCTGCGTTAAAACCCCATTACGGCCTCATTTGTCTATCTTTGTAACCGCCTCCAGCCCAATAATCTCCCTTCCCCTCCCCCACCTTTAAACTCTCTATTCTTCTGACTCCATCCTATTGTACTTCTCCCCCTCCACCTGCCCCTGTTTTGACAACCATATCTTCAACTACCTAGGCCCCAAACTCTGGAAACCCCTCCCCAAACAACTCTTCTCCGCCCCCCCCCCCCCCCAAACATTCCTCTCCTCCTCTAAGAGCCTCCTTAAGTCACATTGACCATGTTTATGACCACCTCTCCTCATATCTTTTTCTTTGGCTTTCTGTCTGTTTTTCCTCATTCCTTTGTGAAGCTTCTTGTAACGTTATTCTACATTTAAAGGCTTTGTGTAAGTGAGTGTTGCTCATTTTGTGTACTGTTCTACATTCCTGCTGCGTATGGGTCAAATTATGAACGATGCATCAACATTTTGGCTGCAACACGTACACTGTGAAATTTAAGACGCTGTAAAGACATACCGGAGGTGAAAGATCCCCGATTGCATTTGGAAAGAGTAGGGAAGCCCTGAGGAATTTTTGAAGCCATAAACATGATTGTCTCAAATTCTTTCTCCCTCCAGGACTCGCAGCAGATTTACACCAGCTAGTAAAAACAATGCCACAGCAGGACCCTGCAGAGTTGCCACAGCAACGGGACACAGGTCAAGATTTAACGCCTAAGTCTGTTGAGCATGACATTTGTCTGGATGTAATCCTCAGTGGGACGCTGTAATCAGCACTAAACTGTGAAGGCAGGACAGTGAGAAATGGTTATGATCAGGGCAGCCTCAGTCGATGTAGCTAAGCTAGGAGCTGCTTTGAGCAAATTTTGGCAGACCCTTCATTAGACGAATTTAGTAGTGCAATTTTTTTTCTGCCTAAGTTGGTGGTCTTTGACCTCTCATTCCTCAGGGGCCAGATAAGATTTTTGACAGTGTTTCCATGCCTGGAAGCACGTAATCCCTGAGATCTGCTAAAGCTCGGCTAAACCTCACACAAGTGCAGTTACCAGTTCACAGGCTGCACCCACATACTTCATTTCCTGTCAAGAAGCAAAGTCATGAGTCACGAGCAGCCTCAGGAGCTTGATGTTGACCCCGTGGGCTGCAGATTAGCGATCTGTGGCCTAAGTAAATAGCTCACACAAGTGAAGATTTCATTTTATATCTCAATCCGCTCAACTTGTTCTGGGAGAAGAAAAGTAATTTGTTAGTCCACAGCTGAACGACATTATGTGGAAATGAAGAAAAGCACAATAGGCCGCGTCATTAATCGGGGGTATTCGTTGACTAAACGTACGTAATATGTTTTATGCTTTGGGGAGAAAAATCATATGGTATGACAGCTTGCACCTTTAATGTTAATAAAAACTCCCCCAGTGTTTTACAGAATTGTATGGAAAATGGACTGTGAGCTTAGAAAGGATAGATTCATTGGGATAACAAAAGGCTTGATCGAAGAGATGGATTTTGAGGCTACTGATGGAAGAGAGAGAGAGAGAGAGACAAAGGAGGGAATTTTATGCTCTCCCTGTGCCCCCAGCAGGATTGGAGGCGGGGTGAGCATAAAATTGGGTGGGATAGTGGCAGGGGGGCTCCTGCCATCATCCCACCTCCGCCAAAATTTAGTCTGGGGCAGGAAGGCCTGTGAGCAGCCTTCCCACCCCGCCGCCAATTGAGGCCCTTAACTGGACAATTAACCCCCAATTAAGGGCTTCTCCCTGTCGCAGCCACAATTGGTCGTGCAGTGGGCGGCCCTGTTGCTGCATGGGAAGCACGGCACGAGAAACCGTGCGGGCTGCTTCCTGGCTGCGGGGGGTGGGGGGTGGGGGTTCCTCGTTAAAAGGCAGTTAATGCCTGAACGAAGGACCCGGCATTGGGAAGGGGGGCCCGCTGAGCGCCATCTCCCTGCCCTTGCTGCTGACCCATCTCCCCCCCCCCGCCACTCTCCCGCGACCCCCCCTCCCCACCCTGACCTACTGGAGGCCTGGGTCCAACGACGCTCCTCGGCCTCTGGTAGGTGCTCCTCCAGCAGCAGCCACCATCTCCGTGGTGCAGCCACCGGCCTCTGATTGGCTGGCAGCTCTCCAAGGACAGGACTTCCCGAGACAGGGCCCTTGATCCTGTGGAAGGCCCGCTGCTGTCCACTTAAGTGCCTAATTGGCACTAGATTCGGTGGGCCTTCCAGAGAAGAGGCAATGCGGGGATTTCGGCATTGCCTTTTCTGGACATCAAGATACCTGCCACCCAAATAAAATACCCCACAAAGATTTAGGGAAGGTATAACCCTGGTGGGTGAATGCTACACTGGCAATCGTGGGGCTCAGGGAGAGAGGGATGTACAAGAGGCCAAAATCAGCAGAATGGAGCGCGCAATATAGGGCTGGTAGTGATTGTGACGTTACGGTGGGATGAAGTCTAGAAGATGATCAGATTTTAAATTAGGACACAAGAGGTAGTCAGTGTTAGTCGGGAAGGACAGTGATGGGTGACCAAAGCTTGGTGCAAGTTGAGATTTGTGTAGCAGAGGTTTGCAGAAGTTGGGGTTTATGATGGGTGGAAGATGGAAGGCCAGTGAGCAGAGCTTAAGAGTAATCGAGTCTGGAGGCGACCAAGGTGCGTGGAAGAGTTCCAGCAGTGGAAAAATTGAGTTAGGGGCAGAGGCAAGCAGAGTTGAAGAGATGGAAGTATGCGGTATTTGTGATGGAGAGGATATGAGATCTGCAGTTCAGCTCAGCACTAAAGACAACAATGAAGCTATGAAGAGTCTGGCTCAGCCTGAGAGAGAGGCTGGGGAGGGGGGAAATAGCCAAGAAACCAAAGTTTATGCATGGGGCAGAAGATGATGGCTTTGGTTCTCAATGTTGAGCTGGAGTTGCTCATGACTCATCTAAGACTAACAGTGTGACATCCAGCAAATCCTAACGAAGGACACCATTGAAGATAATGGATATTGGCATCCCCAGGTTTTGGCCTCATGGGTCATGTTTTCCGATTTTACTCAACTGGTGCTGAGTCTTGCCCAGAATATGTTTGAAAAGTCCTACTCCACGTGGAATTTCCTGATATTCACTCCTATTGTGGGAGGGTTTGCATTGGGAATGCGCAGTTGGAAACTTTACCCTTCTGTGCAAAATCTGGGAATGGAGGCAAGCACAAAAGAAAAAGAAATAACAAAAGAAACATAATGTAGTTTTATTCAACAAGGAAAGATGAATAATGAAGGCACAGAAGGAAAAGATCTGTATGTAAAGTGCAGGGTGCATTGGGATAAGATTCCTACTTTGTCCATGGCTGAGATTAGCTCATTCTAGATAGGCTTCCCATTATACAACCCACGCATAATCTGACAGTCCCAGTGCAGGAGGAAGTGCTGCACTGTTGGAGGTGCCGTCTTTCAGATGAGCTGTTAAACCAAGGCCCCTTCTACCCTCTCAGGTGGAGGTAAATGATCTCCTGCCATTATTTCGAAGCAGAGCGGGGGAGTTCTGGCAATGTTCCCTCTAAGCTGTGCAGGTGTGCAGCAGCGCAGCAATCTGGAGCGTCCCAAGCAGTGCAACAATTGGGCCGCGCACAACCAACATTCCCTCCAAGATGCACGCATGTGTGACTGTGCAGCAATCTTGAATGTCCCATGCAGTGCAATAAACAGGCTGCGCACAATGAAGAAAAATCAGAGGGTACGTTGGCCCTGGGCAATGTTTATCCCTCAACCAACATCACTTAAACAGATTATCTGGTCGTTATCTGATTGCTACTTTTGGGAGGTTGATGTGTGAAATTGGCTGCAGCGTTTCCTACATTACAACCAGTGACTGAACTTCCAAAAGTACTTTTTTGCCTGTAAAGTCCTTTGGGATGTCCTGAGGTCATAAAAGGCGAGTCCTACTTTGCACCTGATTTTCATCTTCATATGCTGCCAAAATTGAAAATGATCCCCTATTCCTTAAACACATGAAAGCAAGGCCTGGGTTAGGTGTTGGGTTAGCCTGCTGTGACTTCACCTTTGGAACTTTGGTTACATTTCAATTCAGTCTGATTCTATAAATGATATTGACAGAGGGTGCACTATCTACACTGGTATTGGATCTTCCCACCGCCTAGAAATTCATTGTGTTATTCAGTCATTTATTTACTCAGAACTTTACTCTTTAAGGTATATCCCAGTGAAGTCAGCACCCTGCATCCATCCTAATCTCCTCATTGCCAATCAGTGGCGACTTTGTTAATGATGTATTGACTTTGCATTGTTTTAATGTACACGATTAATAGGATCGACAGGCGAGAGATAAAGTCTATCTTAGTCTATCTTGCTTCCATTCTGGTGAACTGGGTACAATAAAGCAAGAGTGCAAAATCAGTTATTCATTATGCTGTTCCTAGTCTTATCTCTGTAACTTCCTGCAGCTCTATAATGTTCTGGGATCTCTGTGCTCCTCCAATTCTGGCCTCACGCATCCACGATTTATATCGCTCCACCATTGGTGGCTGTGCCTTCAGTTTCTTAGGCCCTAAGTTCTGGAACTCCCTCTCTAAAGCTTCCCACCTCTCTCCTCACCTTTAAGACACTCCTTTAAAACCTACCTCTTTGACCAAGCTTTTGGTCACCAGTTCTAACATAGCTTTAGTATCAAATGTTAACGCTTGTGTGAAGCATCTTGGAACATTTCACTACATTGGCTTTGTTATGTAAATGAAAGTTGTTGTTGTTTAGTTGTGGTCAGCTGAGATTGAGAGCATCTTGTTCCTATTTCTTGATCTGAAGGATGAGGAGTCCAGATTTCAGACAGCCTCTTTGGACAGTGGCAATGACCTTTATTGATTGGGGGAGTCCAGATTGTATCGAGCTCCTTTTGCACCTGTAGTGCTGCTCCTCCCCTGACCCGCTGGGATCAGTGATTGTAGTTGCTTGTTCTGCGTTCCTCGAAAGATTGCTTTGCACTCTCCTTAAAGCAGCTGATAGATAAGTACTATTGGGCTGACCCATTTGAGCTACACAAGACTGACTGAAGATAGCCCATTGACGCTGACCGAGCAGTGAAGCCAAACAACTGCTGAAACAGTTGGTTGTTATGACCTTTAGTATGATGGAAAAAATAAACAGCTATGCCGATGATGATAAAAGGATTAATGCCACAAGGCAATAATAATCTTGTGCTCTTAATTAAAGGGGAACTGTGGTGCAGGCGTAAGAACGACAAACTAGTAGTATAAACATTACATAAATAGTAGTAAATGCCATTTTTACTAATTTGTGCAATTACCTTCATAGGTTCCTTTGCTTATTCATATAAAAGGAACAGCCTTGTTGAAGTGTCAGAGACCAAGGGGCTCCCTTGGTGTGCATTCATGTAGTATATCATAAGCACCAACAGAGAGTGGTCTGTTTGGAGGCCAATCACAGGACTATTTCCCTCCTCCCCCCGCCCCCCATTGACAATTTTTTTCCATCAGTCTTCTTTCTTCCTCTCTCCTTCAGCTTCTCAACGCGTTGACTCCTTGCTGGGACATGGTACCTTAGGTGCCAGGCATTGTCCTATACTTTGTGCAAGTGGCCAGTCTTCATTTGTGACCCTCAACAATGACGGTTAGCGGCCTGTTTGACCCCAGATGGTAATATATTCAGGCCTAATCCTATTCTCAACTGCTCTTCGCACATACAATGTGCTCTTACAATGGGGATCTGTGTATAGGGATCAAGAGAGGGAACCACAACCAGCTCACCTCTCCTTAACTTGGGGGTACAGAAGTCAATATGATTTCTCTACACTATTCCACTAGCGCACACTACAACCAGTCTCTATCCAAGTCATTAGGAGGCCCATCTTGTTGACATCGATGATACCAAAGGGACACAGTCCCACCAGGTCTGTCTCCTTCCAGGGGCCATCCTGGTTATTAGTCAAACTGAATAAAAATGTTTCTGCTGAGATTTAACCAGAGACAAGTGCTTATGATGCCTAGTACATACTGTAAAAATTAACATATATGTGAAGGTCACACCCACTGCTTTTACAAATGATGCCTCTAATACTGAAGTGCACTTGCTAAAGATGTGGGGGAAGGTTTGTCCTGAGTCAACTGCTCATTTTTATGTATTAAATGGCAACAGATGAAAGTTGGTGGCTGACTGTTGGTTTATTACTACTTGAACAAAGGGCTTGTTAAAGTTGTTCACTAGTTTCTATTTTGCCAATAGAGTAAGATTTCTGTTACATTGAGATGCAGCGAGGTAGGGCAGCCTGTTTGAGTTACAAACACACTGCGGCATGGAGAAGGAGTGTTCAGAGATGGCGCTGATCTGAGGAAAATTCTGCCTGTAGGTTAAAGCTCTCAGTGAGGAACTAACAGGCTATAGTAGCGTGCCTCTGTTCTGTTCTGTTCAGGAAGCTGTATGGTTTCCATTGATGGCGGTTTGGGTTGAACTTCCTCAACAGAGCCAAGAAGAAATGAAAGGGCATAGCTGACCCCTCCCACCACCCAAAAAAATCACCCATTGTACTTGAAATTAGGCCAGCTATCTGGCACAATCTTATTTGACAAATCTTGTCCCCATCAGAATTTACTGGTACTGCATATTTATTCAGGGGAAGATTTTACATAGATCTAAATAGACACATTAAAAAAAAACAGGCCATTTGGCCCAACTATTCTAAACTCTACATGAGCCTCCTCCTACCTTACTCCATCTCGCCCTATCAGCATATTCACCTATTCCTTTCTCCCTCATGTATTTATCTAGCTTCCCTTTAAATATATCACCAAGATCAAGGCTGCTGGTTTGCAGTGATTCAATAGCCTTGATTTTCCAGTTGATTTTTGTTTTACAGATGTAGACTGGATGTGTCCAATTGGAAAAGTGGAGAGAGATCCATCATGTTGGATCACCACCCTGTAATTCACAGAGGACAGCATACACAGGGGTGGGGGTGTGAGGCAGGGGGTGGTGGTTTGGTTGGTAGGGGTGCTTTCAGAGATGTCACTTTTGTTGAAGTGAATAAAAACAGCAGTTTTGCAACTGAAAGCTTCAAACCCCATCCCCTGGAGAGGTTTTCACTGCAGGATGGTGACTCTTGTGTTGGATCCATCATGTTGGCTCTGGACAGGCTTTCATGTCTTTGCTGGTTTGCTCAAGCCCAACTTTGTTCTTGAGGACATAATCTAGGCTGATACATCAGTGCGGCACAAAGGGAGCGCTGCACTGTCATAAGGCCCATATGCAGGTGAGATGTCCACTCGCTCAGCTGGATGTAAAAGATCTTTTTTCATTCTTTCTTTGGATGTGGGCATCCCTGGCAAGGCCAGCATTTGTTACCCAACCCTAATTACCCTTTAACTGAGTGGCTTGTTAGGTCATTTTGGAGGGCAGTTTAGAGCCAATCACTTTGCTGTGGGTCTGGACCCATATGTAGGCCAGACTGGGTAAGGGCAGCAGATTTCCTTCCCTGAAGGACATTAGTGAACCTGATGGGTTCAATGATAGTTTTGTGGCACCATTACTGAGACTAGCTTTCAATTCCACATTTTAATCAATTGAATATAAATCCCGCCAGCTGCTGAGGTGGGATTTGAACCCGTGTCCTGGGGCATTAGTCCAGGCCTCTGGATTACTAGTCCAGTGATATTACCACTACACTACTGGCTCCCCTATGTCTCTGTTGACATATTTCCAAGAAGAGCTGGGAGTTCGTCCAGTGTCCTGGTCAACATTCATTGCTCAGCCAAGAAACTGGCCCTTTATCGCATTTGATTTTTCTCAGAGCCTTGCTGTACACAAATTGGCTGCAGTGTTTGCTTAGGAAAAGGGAATTAATTGGATGAGAACTGATTTGCGACATCCTGAAGACGTGAAATGTGCTAGATAACATGCACAGTTATCTCCTTCTTTCTCTTGACTCGAAACTGTTTGCTTTTGCAGCTCATGACATCATCCGAATCGAAGAACGATGCAGGCTTGAACCCACTCTCTTGCGCATGATCAGTTTAGTACTGACCCCTGTAGACCAGAAGGTCGCTGCTTTGAATCCCTCTCTGTTGTGACTTAGTTGATCTCAAATTTAGCAGCGGATGGGGGATCGAAAAGGACCAGGGTGTTTCTTCTTCTTATTGCTCTTCAGTGATCCCTGCTGGAAAGTGAGCACATGCAAACATCAGTTGAGGACAGGATTGAGCTGTGAGGGTCTCCATGGCCAAATAGCCTGCTGGGACCCACCATACCTGATGAATGGCCGTGTTGGCGAGGGCTGTTTTCTCCAACAAAACAAAAATCAATGCCTGCAGGAGGAGGGAAGAAAGTAGAGTGGGTGGGCGAGAGAAGCATGTGCCCCTGATCACTTTTTTGTTCTGTAGATTACTGAGTGCGGGTCTGCCAGCACAGCTCTTCACTGCTTTAAAAGGGAGCTGCTCCCTGCTGTTCTGCATGGAAACTACACCTGGCTGCCTCTTTCGCGTGACGTGGCTCAAAATATTTTTAATCTCGTCATGCTCCTTTGCAGCGGATTGCACCGTGCAGGGCGTGGGCACATCATCATTCTGCACAAGGTGAGCCAACGCCAAGATTCCAGGAGTCTCTGCTCTGTCAACATCATACCCATGGGTATTATTACTACTGAAATATTCCCTTTAGAACAAGCTCTTTCTCTCTCTCTCTCTCTCTCTCACACACATAAGCAGACGTACCTGTAAGACAGATTGAGGCAGTGATAAGCCACGGTGCCAAGAAGTGCACAAAAGATCATGCCTCCAGCAGCTTGAGCACACCCAAAAGGCAATGTGGAAGTGGGGTGGGGTAGAGGGAGGGGGGCAGGGTAGGTTATAACAAGCGTGCTTATCAGTCATCAGACAGGATTTCGTGCTGTTATATCTTAAGTCACTTCACTAATACCAGTAGGCTTAACCGAAAAAGCCCCTTAAATCCCCAATGGAGATCAGCGTCAGGACAGGCCTGTGACTCAGCGATTCCCTTCACCAGTGATCTTCATTTTTGAACAGCAGGAGGAAAAACAGCGAGGAATCGTGAAAAAAGAGAGCAGATTTCAAACTCGAGGGAAAGGGTTCAGGGAAGCCAAAGAGGACAATGATCCCAAATCAATAAAATCAGATCTTGAAAGGGAGAAATTAAGTACATTACTATTTGAAATTTATAATTAGAGGAAAGGAAGCCTCTAGAACAGAAATTGGATTTTAAAAATCTTTTATAGGTCATTAAAATTTAATGTGGCCTGTGAAGATGATTGTGTGCCTGCTGGTGTATATATCAGCACCATATAGACTGCTGGGTAGAATAGCCAGTTGTGAGGAGTGACGGCCCATAATTTGTTGCCTCCCCTCAGAATGTGCTGGCATTTCAACACCAGAGACAAGGATATATTAGGAAAAACTGATGGGGGAAGGTTTTTTATTCCTTCACTATTCGTAGTAAACATAAGGAATGACTTTATGGTTTTGCTACAAATGCTAAGCAGAATCTGTCCCCATTGCCCATTCTAGATACCATCAATTCAGAAACATATTTCCTGTTTGTTCTATTTTACAGTACTGACTTTAAGAAAAACAATGCCCATAACATTTCCCTAACACTGACAGCAAATAAGTTTTGCGCTGGGTTTTCTATAGTTCACAGATTACAGGTCCTTTAAACCTTGCCCTTCATGTATATCTTGTGTGCGATGCCCTTGGGATTCCTGTTCAATGTCTCTAACACAAAAAAACCGAAATACTGCGGATGCTGGAAATCTGAAATGGAGACAGAAAATGCTGGAAATTCTCAGCAGGTCAGGCAGCACCTGCGGAGGTAGAAAAACCGTTATCGTTTCAGGTCGTCGGAACTGGAAAAGGTTTGAGCTGTAACATGTTTTAAGCAAGTGCAGAGGCAGGGAAGGAGGGAGGGGGAGGAACGAATTTTTAGGGAGGGTTTGCTTTAGGGTAAAAGGCAGGAGAAATTAAATGACAAAGGGATGGTAATGGGACATGTAAAGAACAAAGATGCATCGAGAGGAGGTGTAAATGGGGCTCATTACCAACAGCTGCCATCTGAAAATATGGGGGCAGTAATGATGATCTGAAATTGTTAAACTCAGCGTTGAACCTGGAGTGCTGTAAAATGTCTAACTGAATGATGAGGTGCTGTTCCTCAAGCTTCCATTGAGCTTCAAAGTGAGAGTGGGTCGGAGAATTAAAACGACAGGCAACCAGAAGCTTGGGGGTCACGCTGCGGACTGATTGGAGGTGTTCTGCAAAACGATCACCCAACTTGTGTTTGGTCTCCACGCTGTAGAGCAGACTGCATTGTGAGCAGCAAATACAATATACTAACTTGAAAGAAGTACAAGTAGATCATTCTTCCAGCTGGCAGGAGTGTCTCTAATAAAGCCTGGCTCGGGTTTGGTCGGGTAGCCAGGCGTTACTGCAGAGTGCGGAGTCCGGACTGCACTTTTCCTGCCTTGACCTCCTGAATGTTCATTTGAAGATGACTTCCCGAAGCAAGGCAGCACTGTCCACATCCAGCCCGACCCGACCCCGAATGCTGGACCCGGAAGAGAGATCCGACCCGACCTGACTCAAACCCGACACTTGTCATCGGGTCTGGTTGGATTTGGGCCATGTAGCCACTTTACTCTCTCATTTTAGTTTCTAATACTCCATTTACTTTGCAGGGTTACTAACAGGAATTTTCTTCACTTGACTTCCTGCCTGCAACTGCTCCGCCCAGTCAAACAGTCTCCTCCTTTCACAGTATTCAATATTTTTTATAACTAATAAATGAAATTGTTTAAAGAAATCAAACAGTACATTTAAAAAAAAAAAAATCTCGAAGACTTTCCTCCTGCGTTGCCCACAGCAATGTCCTGGAGATGAATCTTTAATTCCTGGAGACTCCAGTGTGCTCCTGGAGAGTAAACTATCCGACTCTGAATCCAAGCATTTCTTAGAAGGCAGACCTGTAACTTAAGCAGCTTGATGCCAATGTGTTTGGAGGCATCGAACCTTCCTTGGGCGAAGGTTTTGCTACATGATGGTGGCTCTTGTGTCAGGCCCACCACCCTGGGTCTGGGTGGGCTTTTATCTTGCTGGTTTCTATAGAGCTTCATGAAAAGTCCAAAGACAGCCATGTGACGTCACCCCATCTGCACATGCACAAGTTTCACACCCGTCTGCTTACCCCACTGATACTGAATCTGCCCCAAAGTATAAGCAGAGTGGATTTGTGACATTGGGACGCAGCACTACTCTGGAACCGCCTCCATAAGATGTGCTCCAGGGTTGAAACAACTCTCCGCTGTCATTGCCGCTCCGCCAGTGTTAGGAGGGACAATGTCATGACATCAACTGTGGTCAGTTTTCAGTTCAGGGCAAAGACACAGGCTTTGCGCATGGCCAGCTTGTGCAGGAGCAGGACTGGAGAGAGCCAGTTGCACATTGCTGGCTGGCATCCCGACCACAATGGCCTGGAAGTCATCAGGAAACGGCTGCTCGGCTATGGAAATTGGAAGGCAGAAAGCTGTCACCGGGGACCTGAGATAAGTCTTTATGAGGGGGCAGGTTGGGGAGATCCAGCAGGGATCGTGGTCAGGGGAGGGAAGCCTAGCAGGAGATGCCCAAGGCATTCCTTGTGGGTCCCAGAGGAATGCTCCTCCTCTTCCTGGCTGACAGGGCAATTTGTTTTTGGGCCCTGGAACCACTTCCTGACAGCTTTGGCCTGGTGGGGAAACCACCACTGCTCCACTACTCATGCGTCAGTTTAATATTGCAATTGGGCCCTGACTACACCAATGGAGCCTGATCTGCATATTTAAAGCAGGATCCCATTGGCTGTAGATGGGCTTCTTTACCACCTGAATTTGCAAGTTCAATTGACCATGTTGGGGCAGCAAGCCAGTGGCTAAGGTCCCTATTCCATTTTAGCAGCCACCCCAGCTAGTTTCTGCTGCAGGGAGGAGAGTTTCACATCAACTCAATGAAGCCATTCATACACAGTGAAGCAAGGGAGAATATAATGATTCAACTAAAGTAACTTCATTGGGAAATTGGGGAGGGGGGGTGGTGGGTGGGGGGTGGTGTGGGGGCAGGAAACAATGTTCTAGAGTAAAGATTATTGCAGTTCTTCAGTAGAACTCAAGCATAGTGTCAACTCGAGCTGTTTTAATATGGCTTTTCTGGTCCAGCACCTGTCATAGGGGGTTTGCTGCAGTTAGGGCTGCAAACTCTGCTTGGACATATTCCTGGAGGTTTCATGATAAGAACTCTGGCCTCTAATTGCCCCACGCAGTAAAACTGGATAAAGAAAGCTATGAGTATGTTATATAGAGAATAATACCCAGGATTACACAACCAGAAACAGATCGGGAGCAAGGCTTACTTTGCTCTTGGGCTTAGGAACCTCTTTTGAGATGTATTTGAGGAGCAAAAATGTTTTGTTGATGTAAGTTGAAGAAGACATTTTGGAGCAAGAGTTAAATGGTAATCTCACCCAGGGTGATTCACTAGTGGGAAAAGAATGTGTGGACGTCACATAACTCAGGCGACATCTCATGAGTTGTTAACTGAAAGGATATACATTTTTAATGGCACCAGCTGATAGCAGGAATCACTTGCCTTGTGTTTTATGCTTGATTAATATGCACTGAAACATCTAAAATAGTTGTACAAGCACTGTAAGTTACAAGTACAGTCTGATGCTGTTAACTGAAAGTACATAACACTTGGGCCCAAAATCCATCTTTTCTCCATAATTAAAGGTTAGCTACGAAATTGTGGGTGCATACACTTCAGAGTGTGTAATTTCATTAGCAGATTGTTGATTACAGAGAAAAGAGCCATTCTCCAGTCCTCCAAGAGAAGTTTGCCTCTTTTGTATTAAAATAGCTGCAGAAGACTGCCAAAGCTCCCTTACAAGGTCCTCCTGCTGACATCCACACGCATCCAGATTTGAACCTGAACTCAAGGCATCGCTGAGAACCATCCTCACATGAGCTTATGATTGCTCAAGGGCCTCCTTGATGTTTTCAACTCATTTGCAGCATAGCACAGGGCGGTTTCTATGAGCATTAGGAGCTTGTTGCTGGTCCTGAGCAAGGCCTGTAATGATTCTATTGTTCAGGGACGGTCAGACGGTACGATTAATTCCCCAGTAGTGACGGCAGGTTAGCATGGGAATGAGTCTGAAGCATGTGAGAGCATCAGTATAACCTTGACGTGGCACGCGCTCCCAAATTGCGCCCTCGGGTCTCATATTTTCATGTAAGGAGAGCTCCTTAGGGAATGGATATCTGTCCCAGTATGACATCAGGAGTGTCAATAAAAGCTAATGCTGTGTTTACATTGCACCTGCTGGGCTGAGGCTGCTAGCTGCAGTGTGATACCCCCTCTCTACCGCCTGACTGGAACTGCATTCCCTCTGCACAGTCATGTGCAGAGCTATTTACCCCTCCCCGCAGCAGTTAAAACCTCAACATTTTACAGGCACAGGGGGCGGCGTCTGACTCTGTAAACATTTAAATTAACTCCAGCCTGGTTTAAAAAATGTCCATGATCCCCTCCCTTTCCGTCTATCCCAAGGAATGCCTTGAGCACTTTTTAAACCTAATTTGACACTACACTGAATTTACACACGGTCGGATGTCAAACTGAAGGATAGATAGGCTTGTCTTGGGGATCTTCTCTCTGAAGTCACCTCAGGACTGGAGTTATCCCAGAAGTCTCACCGTGAACCATTAACCTTTCCACATCAGCTCTGAAGTTGCAGTACAACCGGATCCTGAGGTTGAAACTTCAAGCCACAGGTTTTCTTTTCCACAAACAATGCAAACTATATACAAATGCAATCCAAAAGATATTCTATACAGGTCATCAACACAGTTCAAAGGCACTCTGAGGTACATTGTTTCAAGCAGTGTTGACACTGGTGCATACAATTGCTGCTTCAAAGGCTGCTACATTTGCATTTGACATTGTTAGTGGTTCCAATGGGTCATTCATCTATATCCACATCATTACACTTGACAAAATGCTGCACTATATGGAGTTGGACAGTTTCCATTGGCACTGCTACATTCTTTTCAATGCAGAGAAAGTACATTTGAGGTATAGGTTTATTAGGTACTCCGTTCCCTTAATACACTTGGGTCTTTTGGAAACATTGGGCTGAATTTTCCCGGCCAATTGGCGACAAGCTGGGAAGGTGGAAAGGGCTGGTAAAATGGCAGGGGAGCTCGACGTCTTTCTGCCACCATGCCATATTGCCAGCAGCGGGTAAGTTGGCAACTCACATGTCTGCCAGCTGGCCAATGGACTGACTTAAGTGGCTAGTTAAGGACCACTTCCCACCTCCATGGGCATTTTACCCACCTAGGGAGACTGCCTAGTGAAACCTGCAGGCTCCACAGAGGCTCCATTATAGGGACTCCATGGTTCATGGAAGGGTCCCCGGCGGCAGTGGCTGCCCTCGCGGTGGCCACTGCCCCACCCCACCCACCTATCGCTGGTGCTTACCTGCCTGGCCCCAATCACACGTCCTTTTCGAGGGCTCCCTCTT
Organism: Heterodontus francisci; assembly: GCF_036365525.1. Classification (NCBI taxonomy): domain Eukaryota; kingdom Metazoa; phylum Chordata; class Chondrichthyes; order Heterodontiformes; family Heterodontidae; genus Heterodontus; species Heterodontus francisci. The sequence continues at coordinate 14,957,649 of NC_090406.1, forward strand.
CATGGTGTTACTGCCTCACAGTGGCGACCGCTCCTGGGAGTGCATCACCATCTGTAATAGGCCAAGCCATGGTTGTGGTGCTTGTTCCATTGCCCTAGCGATGGAGCATTCTGCTGAATGACTTTGACAGTCTGCTCAGGGGGAAGCCTTCTAAGAGGAGCTTTCAGTTCCAGATTTTTATGAACTAATTGAATTTAATTTCCACAGCTGCCATGGTGGGATTTGAATACATGTCCCCCAGAGCATTAGCCTGGGTCTCCAGGTTACTAATCCAGTGACATTACCACTACACCACCATCTCCCCACAGTGAATGCCCTGTCATTGGACACTAAGGGAATCAAGGGATAACAGGATAGGCCGGGAAAGTGGAGTTAACGTAGTAGATCAGTCTGGATCTTATTGAATGGCGGAGCAAGCCCGAGAGGCTGCATGGCCTATTGCTGGTCTTATTTATTCTCAGGTGGCGGTCTCCTGATTGTTCAAGTCATTTTAAAATCCGGTATCCCAACATGATGATTGGTTGCAGGCTGAGCTTAATATACTATGTTAACAGAAATGGGGAAGTAAAATAATGGAGTCTTGTGTGATTAAAGAATGATTATAAACACTCGCACACATTCCAGACTGGTGTACACTACATGAAGGACCGAAGCCAATATTGCTTGAATCCTTCGTGGTATGAGAGACGGGATTGGCCACCAACTCCCACCATAAACAAAACATCACTGTCCAACAGCAAATCAAGCAATTCAACTATTTATAAATGTGAATACAAAGTTTGACTGGAGCCAGCCTAGAGAGGTGCACTTTGAACTTTGACCCCCTAACCCATCCTAGTCAAGGGTCACTGAAACAAACCAGTTTATTTTGGTGTGCCAGACAGCTCAAAAGCACACAATGGATTAAAGTAGGCTTCATCAGTAGGTTGAGCCTGATTCATATCCTTTGATTGTTGAGAGGGGGAGGGACATTTTTTTCACATCAGTACCGATGGAAATTAAGTTTGTAGAAATATCCTCGTTTGCTAACTTAGGAAAGAAATTGTCTGTGTCGAGGTTCATGTATGCACAATTCCATTTGACTGAGGTGCTACAAAGCTGGATTCCAGCAAGAGTCAGGGGGACAAGGGGAGGAAAGAAGTGGAAACGGGCAAAAAGAGCAAAAGTGTATGAGTCTGAACTATACCAGCTGGCAGCTCATAAAACGTGCACACCTTGTGTCCTCTCTCTCGTGTCTGATTCAGATATGGCTGAACAAGCAAAGCCACCATTTGTGTTTCTTTAGTCTTTTGTGGGATGTGGGTGTCGCTGGCAAATCCAGCATTTGTTGCCCATCCCTAATTGTCCTTGACAACTGAGTGGCTTGCTAGGCCATTTCAGAGGGCAGTTAAGAGTCAAGCACATTGCTGTGGGTCTGGAGTCACATGTAGGCCAGACCAGGTAAGGACGGCAAATTTCTTTCCGTAAAGGGCATTGATGAACCAGATGGGTTTTTATGATGATCGATAGTTTCATGGCATCATTACTGACACCAGCTTTCAATTCCAGATTTTAATGAATTAATTGAATTTATTAATCAATGCAATTTAAATTCCACCAGCTGCTGTAGTGGGATTTAAACCCATATCCCCAGGGCATTAGCCTCGTCGCCTGGATTACTAGTGCAGTGACAATACCACTACACCACCATCTCCCCAGTGTAGTGCTACTAAGCCAGTCTATACTATGGTAGCCAATCTCAGCCAGATCACCAGTTGGGGAACAACATTTGGCCTCTGTACATGTGGGGCCAGGAGGGGGCAGAAAAAAATCACAAATCAAACAATCCAGTTGCTAACGCAATTAGATATGAGGACAGAAGCTAATTTGGCGCTGCCTCCTGTATTCGAATAGCCCCACTGGCAGGCTGCCAGCAGCCGGGGCATCATACCTCAGCGCGATGTCTAGCCGAGATGTTCTGATTGGTATTGATATAGTGGCATTTAAAATAAATGGTTTCATGTCAATTGGAAAACCTAGAATGCCGTCTGAAAGGAGAGAAGCTAACAGAACGAAACACGGCAAAACAAACCACCCACTGATCAGAGCACAGCCTCGAACTGTTACTAAAGAGATTCAGGAGTACAAGGGTTAAAAATTAAATGTAGAATCACATTCGGATAAACCCCCCACGAACAGTAATGTATGTAGCTTTTACAGCAAGCAATAATCATTTAAAATTCATTAATTCCGGCAGCTGCGCCTTCAAAAGTTCCTGATGCAGCAGATGGGAGAAGCACTCCGTAAGGAAACACTGAGAGGCTTTCTGCTGCGTCTCCATCTGCTGGGGCGCAGATAAATCAGTGCTGACTAAAAATGGGCGGAGAGTGAACTCTGAAGCAATTCCACACGGCAGGTTTAGGGGCAGGAGTGGTAAAATGCAGTTTTGTTCCTTCCGCCCTGTCCTCTTTGCTGGGTTGCCATGGTTTTGCTGCAGGTCCTGCGGCACTGTTTGTCAGTGCGACCATTCCGAATGGTACTTGCCAATGCCAGGCTGGCATGGGTGATGTCAGGGCACAAGGTGTGGGGAGTGGGTCAAGGCGGGGGGAGGAGTGAAGTGCTTCTGGTCTGTTTTTGCTTCTTCCTTTCAGCCCTGAAGGTGCTGCTGTCCATTGCTCGGGTTCAGGTTTCGCAGGTGGCGATGTATTTGTGGCTTCTCCTCAGCAGGCAGGGAAATCGAAATGTCAGACCTGGTGCAGCACAGCTTGGGAGGTGGCAGAGCGTGGCACTGCCCTTGTGGAATTGGCATGCAACAAGGAGTCAATAGGGATCATTTGAACTCTGTGCAGTAGTGTAAAGCAAGGGATACTGAGTCCGCAACCCACTTTACATCTCTCCCGATTTTTAATTCTGTTGATTTAAATGGAAGTAAAAGGACAGGAGTGATGTAAAAGGGATTGCTGATTCACTATTGCTTGTTTAACACTATTGCAGAAAGTCAATATTACCCCCGTTGACTTCAGGAAAGGACTGACAGAGAAGCAATTTAAATTTAAATGCTTTTACTTACCTAATTCTTTCTCCTCACTGCACTAGAAGCACTGGGATTTCACTGGCTGGGAAGTGGATTTAACAGCCTCAATTAAAACGCCCAAACTGAGGCAACTGGTAGAGTCATGTCAGTAGTTACCATGTCAATCTGTTGTCGCTAATTTTCTTCTCTTCCAACAGTGTTGACCACTTTCTGAGGTGTACAACAAAGGCCCTCAATATCTTGTCCAAGTGACCGTTATTCATGTACCAGCCTTGATTGTGAATGTTGGTGGGCTTTTCGACTGCCGAAGCATCACAGTGAAGCCCAATATCCCTGCACGCATCCAACAGGCAGTAATCAGGAGCCCTGGTCCATTTTCCCTTCTCACCCAGGGTTGCTGAAATCAATTGTAGTGCCCTATCACCACCTTGGTTGATATCAGTTAACACAGACTGGAGGATTGAACCCTGGACATTTCTCAGTCTATATTGCTCAACTAACAGAAACCTACTGGCGCTGAGCATTGTGACCTTTGACCCCCCCCCCCGCTCCCTCACATCAAGATGTCTCCTTGCTGACCAAACTTGCTGTGGCATTCGGTTTAAAAAGAATAACTCAATGGAATTAGAGATTTGATTTAAAACGTTCCATCTACTTACAACGCAGCAATCATTTTAATCTTGATTTCAGCTTATTTTAATCAGTAGGTGTGCACTAGGTTAAGGCAAGTTCAGTCACAGAGATTTGTATGCAGCATTATTTTCATGCAACACACCAGATGTTAAGAAGGGAATAAGGTAGTGTCGATGCTTACTGGCAAATATTATGCATGCAAATGCTCTCAAATGAGCTCTTCACTGCACCCCACCTCCCCACCCCAGCCCTCTGCACCCCCACTGGAGGCCAGTAGAGTTTGTTGAAGGTTCAACATTAGGCATGGGCTGTATTGTAATGTGCCAGTGCCCCTGGCTGCCAGCAGGTAGGTCTTGTGCCACTGATGGCACCAATAAAGGACTTGCAAGATTCACCAAAGGCCGGAAGATCTGGAAAAAGATGTGACCTTTGTGAATTTGGCATGTTTTCTCTGGTGTTGGTGTTGGCTGAATGAGACCATTGAGTGAGGAGCCATTGGCGCTTGTTCACGAAACAGTGGCTTTCGAAGTGCTTTTGCATTAGAGGAACTGCAGCCGATGCAAATGTGTGGCTCTGCCATTACCAACTGCAGTTGTAAATAGAAATGACAGAATCTTAGTTGTTCTGGCAAATAAAACAAGCTTTTTTTGTTGTTGGTTATGAGCCTGTGTTGGACTTAACAACTCAACTCACTTATGTGGGGCCAGTTCAGTGTATCTGATGTCATGGTGTTGCCCAGTTGAAACTGCTGACATTGAAGCGAAGACTCAGAATTGGCATCATTGCATGGCCTGAATGCTCCGAGAAACTGGCCTCCATCTCTCCACTTGGCATCACTGAGAGAGGCAGAGAGTGAATTAAAATACATTCTAAAAATTTGTTTCTGGGATGTGGGCATTGCTGACTAGGCCAGCATTTATTTCCCATCCCTAATAGCCCTTGAACCGAGTGGCTTGCCAGGCCATTTCAGAGGGCAGTTAAGAGTCAACCGCATTGCTGTGGGTTTGGAGTCACGTGTAGGCCAGACCAGGAAGGACGGCAGATTTCATTCCCTAAAGGACATTAGTGAACCAGGTGGGTTTTTACAACAGTTGGCAATGGTTTCATGGTTACCATTAGACTAGCTTTTAATTCCAGATTTATTAATTAAATTCAAACTTCACCATCTGCCACGGTGGGGTTTGAACCCATGTCCCCAGAGCATTAGCCTGGGCTCTGGATTACTAGTCTAGTGACATTACCAGCACGCCACCGCCTCCTCAAAAAAATAGATTTTTAATGGTAGTAAATTAAAAGCTTCTTCGGATTGAATTTATTATTGGAAGCAAATTAAATAGGTGATGCGGTAATGTTGCCCTAACCCATTGTACGTGCTTTTAGCGATATGCAATGCTACTTTCATAATTGGCCAAATGGCAGAACATGTGTTGTTTTGATATTTTGACAGCTTGTCCAATTTGGACATAATGGTCAGCCTCTCTCTATCCCTGAGCCACACAAAAGCATGGGTAGATCTAACAAGAATGAAGAATGATTTTGGTGTTGTTCAATTATGGCTAAATGAGATAACAGCTCCATGTCTGTAGTGTTTGCCATCAGTGCTGGCACTGGTTGGCATCTGGATGTTTCCTATGCAATCTTGTAGTGCATGAAGGAATTACGGGCATAAAGTCCAATGACACTGTGAGCATCCACACTCATGGGTTGGTTTAGTTTGTTACTGGCATACCTCTGATATTAACTCAAAAAAAGACTTGCATTTATATAGTGCCTTTCACAACCTCACATTTTACTGCCAATGAGGTACTTTTGAGTGTATTCACTGCTGTATTGTAGGATGCATTTGGCCTAACCATCAGCCTCAAGAAAACGAACATCATGGGGCAGGATGTCAGAAATGCTCCATCCATCAATATTGGCGACCACGCTCTGGAAGTGGTTCAAGAGTTCACCTACCTAGGCTCAACTATCACCAGTAACCTGTCTCTAGATGCAGAAATCAACAAGCGCATGGGTAAGGCTTCCACTGCTATGTCCAGACTGGCCAAGAGAGTGTGGGAAAATGGCGCACTGACACGGAACACAAAAGTCCGAGTGTATCAGGCCTGTGTCCTCAGTACCTTGCTCTACGGCAGCGAGGCCTGGACAACGTATGCCAGCCAAGAGCGACGTCTCAATTCATTCCATCTTCGCTGCCTTCGGAGAATACTTGGCATCAGGTGGCAGGACTATATCTCCAACACAGAAGTCCTTGAAGCGACCAACATCCCCAGCTTATACACACTACTGAGTCAGCGGCGCTTGAGATGGCTTGGCCATGTGAGCCGCATGGAAGATGGCAGGATCCCCAAAGACACATTGTACAGTGAGCTCGCCACTGGTATCAGACCCACCGGCCGTCCATGTCTCCGTTATAAAGACGTCTGCAAACGCGACATGAAATCGTGTGACATTGATCACAAGTCGTGGGAGTCAGTTGCCAGCATTCGCCAGAGCTGGCGGGCAGTCATAAAGACAGGGCTAAATTGTGGCGAGTCGAAGAGACTTAGTAGTTGGCAGGAAAAAAGACAGAGGCGCAAGGGGAGAGCCAACTGTGCAACAGCCCCAACAAACAAATTTCTCTGCAGCACCTGTGGAAGAGCCTGTCACTCCAGAATTGGCCTTTATAGCCACTCCAGGCGCTGCTTCACAAACCACTGACCACCTCCAGGCGCGTATCCATTGTCTCTCGAGATAAGGAGGCCCAAAAGAAAGAATTGTAGGATGCATAGCAACCAATTTGCAAAGAGCAAGCTCCCATGAATGGTGATGTGAATAATGACCAGATAATCTGTTCTAGTGATGTTGCTTGAGGGATAAGTATTGGCCCGGGCACCAGGGATAACTGCCTTGCTCTTCTTCGAAACAGTGCCGTGGGATCTTTTGTGTCACCTGAGAGGGCATATGGGGCTTTGGTTTAACGTTCCATGCAAAAGACAGCATCTCTGGCAGTGGGGCATCAGCCTTGATTTTTGTACTCCACTCCAGGGCTTGAACCCACAACCTACTGACTCAGAGTGCTACCAGTTGAGCCTCAGCTAACACCTAGTTCAAATTACATGTCTTTTCTTTTAGTGTAGCCACAATGTTGAGATCTAAGCAAGGTTTAAAGCTGGATGAGGTATTTGAGGGAGAATAAACAGGGCTGCAGGTGCTGAATGCCCTAAACAAACAAATCAACAGGTTCTCAATAGTTAAAGAGCATTGAGGGCAAACATCCCTGTCAGACGAGGTGTGTTTTTCCATCACTGTGACGGCTCATTTGCTCTCTGCCATCACGGAGGTGTGGCTCCAGCAGATAGGGAAGCAGCTTAGTGTTTTCACGCTTGATTGGTTCAGGTCTTGTTCTCATGGATTTCCCTCAGTCTAGCTTGTTTAAGAGAGTTTGGGAAACATTGGAATTTGATAACGGAGGGCACTAAGAGGTCACAGAAAGCAATGATTTCAAAAGTGCCTGTGTTTGTTTGAATTAATCCAGGTGGCTGTGTTTAAGAGTGTTTGATTAGTTCACTCAATGCACTTTTACTGGAGGGGTTTTATTTGAAAGGACAGGCTTGTGTTCTGTAGCTGACAATGGAAGAGATTTAAGTTGAGGAACCACATAGCTACAAAACACAACCCAGGCTAAAGCTGAACAATTTTTTTTTAATCATCAAAAAAGTGCTTTTGTTTTAGATTCTTTCATTTTCCCCGTCCTCTCCTGCAGTTTGTTTCTTCATGTGACGAATTGGTATCAACATGCTGAATAAACCTTGTTACAGCTCTGCCTCGTACTGTCTCTATTTTACAAGATTTCCATCAAAGATATGTAAAGCTACACCTACATCTCCCAGCATGTATAATCCTTATATGTTGAGCCATGCCACCCACATATATAATCTTCATATCCAGAAACCCTCCACGTATATAACCTTCACACCCAGAGACCCCCCACATATATGACCTTCACACCCAAAGATCCCCCATATATATAATCTTTTATACCTAGAGCCCACCCAAATATACAATCTTAATATGCATAGCTCACCCCCATATGTATGATCCTCATATCTGGTGCCATACTTGCCCACATAAATGATCCTCATTTCCAGCACACCATCTCACTAATATTCCAGCCAGTTTCATTTTTCCATCTTTCCTGAAGGAACGTTGACGTCTTTCTTGTGGTACCCGGGCACTGGGCGCTCTCCATCACCTTTTCTGAGGATTGTTGACGTGTGAGTCCTGACACCGAATATCAATGACCTATTTGACTTTGTTGGTATTAGGACCGAGGCTGTCCTCACCTAATGCCCTGCTGATTAGCCCCAGCCTAGCCTGGTGCAGAGTCCAATTATTAATGCTGAAATAACACTTGTATTTATATAGTGCTTTATTGTTTCAAAACAGTTCACAGTTTAACTTAGGAGTGCAGTGACTCTTGGGTAGGTCAACAGCAATGAGATGACGGAGCCGTTAATCATTTTTTTGGTTTTATTGGTTGAGGAAGGAATGAAGGTCAGATCGCCAGGTGAAAACCCTTACCTTGGAATAGTAACACGATGGCCTGGATTTTGCAGGGGTTTTTGATGGCGAATTGTCAGCATTTTGAAACTGATTGCAAATTCAGGATCAAAATACTGGAAATCAGAAATAAAAACAGAAAGTGCTGGAAATACTCAGCAGGTCTGGCAGCATCTGTGGAGAGAGAAGCAGAGTAAATGTTTCAGGTCGATGACCTTTCATCAGACTGTTCTGAGACCTTCCTCATCCGTATGATCAGCTATTTACTGGTCATGGTGGTGTAGCAGTTATACAACTGGACTAGTTTCCAGACACCTGGACTGATCTTCCGGAGAACTTGAAGGCAAATTCCACCATGGCAGCTTGAGAATTTGAGTTCAATTGAGCAACAATCTGAAAATCAAGAAATGGTCTCAGTCACAAAGTGACTCAAGTTTTGGTTGTTAAAAAACCAACTAGTTAACTAATGTCCATTGGGGATGGAAACCTGCTGTCCTTATATGTGAGGTTGATTCTTAAGTGGCCTCTGCAAGCCATTCAGTATCCGGACTGCTGCCAGTGGTCCAAGAAGGCAGCTCGCCACCATGTTCTCAGGGCAGCTAAGAATGGGCAATAAATGGCAGACTTGCCAACGAGGCCCACATCCTGAGAATTTGGTGTTGGCAGTTCCTGAAATGTCAATCTTGTGCAAACTGATGTGGCCGGAACTTTTAAGGTTGATGGTCATGAGAACCCACTCAATACAGGCTGAATCAGCACACAGCTGTAAGTGGGGAATCATTACGGTGACAGTACATCATGTCATTGGTGCATTACACCTGTTCACTGGCCAAGCTAACACAGATAGTTCAGCAAGTTTTGTTTCACCCACTCTAAGTGTAAATGTAACATAGCCACACACACAGGCCTGTTTCCTGAGGGGCGAGGACTGCAGTATAAAAGCTACTGGAACCTCCTGGATGTCCAGAGGTGGTGTGGGCTGCTAAGGATGTACAGTTGACAAGTGAAAACAGCGACTCGGGACAGTATTCAGAGGATTAACGCAATTCAATGTCCTTGTCTTTCCCCAGAGTAAATCTGTCTCTCCGTCCGACAGTGTGCGAGCTGAAGACAAACACAGAGGCTCCCTCGATTACAGTACCGATGGCAAGAAGAGGAAGTGTGACGACAAAGATTCGGTGGGACATTATGTATGTTAAAGAGCTCATTTCATTATCGCCAGTATGGTAGTTAGAACAACAGAATGAGCAGGCGACTTGAATTTGAATTTCAATCTCACGTGCAGTTCTCCGGAGGCCAGGTTTCACTGGCGTTTGAACAAAAATACCCAGTTCCTTTCCCTCCTAGCCCCCAGAGATACAAGCAGGCTTCCTGTAGCATTGCTTCTCGTGAATCAGAGCATATGGTGATTTACAACAGTCGGGACCTTGTCAACAAAGTGCAATGATGAAAATGTGACAAAAACTAAGGGTGACACATAACAGGAAAGTGTGTGTTACACACAAGATTTTAAGTATTAGAACTCCCAGGGTGTTACTCATATCGAGTCAGAGGGTCCACTGTTTGATAACAGTAGGTTTCTTATTGGCAAAGGTTGACCGGGAAAATATTTTATGAAGTGAGTGTGGCACTTACAGAAAATGTAGCCGATATGCATGTCTTTTAATGCATTATAGACCGATATATATATATATATATATAAATATAATGTATGTGTAGATGAAAAGCAAAACAACATAAGTGAATACGTCATTCGCTAACTTATGATTTTAAAAGAGCTGGTGTAGTGGCCAGATGTTTCCCTACTGTCTAGGGAGAGTGAGCCTGACGTGTTACTCTGCTCTTTTTATTCATAAGTTGGACGGTCAGTCTTCAGAACCCAGTTGGTGTATGTTTGGAAAAACGATGGACCATCTCTTCACATTTACTTGTATTTGTCGACGCACATTTTCTATCCAATCCCTCTAGCCTAGGGGCATTTGGACCATAGACTGTAGCGAATAAAGTGAGACATATGTGTCTCCTATTGGCTGCATTTCTGTGTAATAGAATAGTGTTTGAAATGTTGCCTGTGAGACCCAGGAATCCAGTTAAATGATCTTTCTGGAATGGTGTTGTGGTTCACTCTGTCCTGCTGGCAGATTAAGAATTTTATATACAAAGAAGATAAATAAAGGAAAGCAGACTAGAAGCTCAATGTTTGCTGTTCTGTTACTCTCTTGTAGAAACACTTTTAAGTGTGAAGTGTGGATTTAATTCCCTTGAAGCGTTGGGCTGTCAGGGAAAAAAATGTGTGGGTGTAATTTGTGTGATGTTGTCAGTGTTGAGGATTGGGATCAGTTTTCACTCCAAGGCCAGGTGTGGTACAGACGCCTGCAGAGGAAAACTCCCTCTGCTCTGTCCCACCCGTAGAAGAGCAGCCCCAACCACCGCAGTGCAGGATTTTTCCAATTCCTCCACCAAGCATTTCATGGACTCAGAGTGTAATTGCCAATTTAGAGCTGCAACAACTGGATTGAGACTCCAAGCTTATCTGATGCCAGACTCTTCACCATAACCAGACAGAGCAAGCTCTTAATGATCACCCTGGGCTTGAGTCATACTCAGTTCCTAGAGGTAAAAGACCCGAGTTAAACCCAGTGTATCCCTCAATCCTTGGTGCAGTACTTAAATAATTCTGTTGTCGTAAACATGACAAGAAGATTTCCTCTGGTTGCTGTTCCTAATGAAATTGTAAACCCAATCTTTAAGAACTCTTTGTATGTTTCAATAGAACCAGAGAGCATGAAAAATCTTGAACTAGATTTATAATGTCACCAACATATAGCAACTAGAGGGACATTTCCCTGCCAGAGGATTACTCACTGGGACACCACAATCAAGATTGGGTAAAGTAGCAGAGTGCTTTTGTTACTGGACTAGTAATTCAAAGGTCTTAACTAATAATCTGGAGACGTGGGTTCAAAATCCCACCATGGCAGTTTGTCAAATAAATCTGGAATGAAAAGCTACTAATACTGGTCACCATGAAGTTATTGGATTGTAGTAAAAACCTAACTGATTCAGGCAAGTCCTTTAGGGCAGGAAATCTGCTGTCCTTGTCAGGCCTGTGTGACTTCAGACCCACAGCAATGTGTTTGACTCTTAACTGCCCTCTAAAATTGCCAGCAAGCCACTCAGTTGTAACATACTGCTACAAAAAGATTACGAAGAATAAAACCGAAGGGACTACCCAGGATCGAGCTGGGTATAGGATTCAGACTCAACGAAGGCACAACCAGTCTGGTCGAGCCTGCAATCCACCTTCAAAAAATCTGGGGACTTGTGCTAAAAGTGGGAGAGCTGTCCCACAGACTAGTCAAACTACAGCCTGAAATAGTCATACGCACAGATCCATATCAATCAGCCATCGCCCAGCACTATCCAGATTACTCCATGGAGTATGTCCTGTCCCACCGTCAGGACAGACCCTCCAGAAGTAGCCGCACAGTGGTATACCGTCAGGAGGGAGTGTCCTTGGGAGTCCTCAACATTGAGTACATATCCCATGGAGTCTCATGGCATCAGGTCAAACATGGGCAAGGAAACATCCTGCTGATTGCCATCTACTGCCCTCCCTCAGCTGATGAGTCAGTACTCCTCCATGTTGAATACCACTTGCAAGGAACACTGAGGGTAGCAAGGGCACAGAATGTACTCTGGGTGGGGGACTTCACTGTCCATCACCAAGAGTGGCTCGGTAGCACAGCTACTGACCGAACTGGCCGAGTCCTAAAGGACGTATCTGCCAGACTGGGCTTGTGGAAGTGGTGAGAGAACTAACACAAGGGAAAAACTTACTTGACCTCATCCTCATCAATATTAACCTGTCACAGATACATTTGCCCATGACAGTATTGATACAAGTGATCACTGCACAGTCCTTGCGGAATAGCTTGGCGAGAGGCTCGGCTAGTTCCAGAACACAAGTCGTCAGCACTACAAAGTCCTGTCTTCATACTGAGAACACCCTTCATCATGCTGTGTGGTACTACCACCATGCTAAATGGGACAGATTGAGAACAGATCTAGCAGCTGCTGCTGTGGGCCATCAGCAACAGCAGAATTGTATTCCACCACAAGCTATAACCTCATGGCCTAGCATATCTCTCACTATTGCCTTCATTACTATCGAGCTAGGCTAAAAACACTGGTTCTGTGAGCAGTGCAGAAGAACATGCCAGAAGGCATACCTAAAATGAGGTGCCAACCTGGTAAAGTTGCAACACAGGACTACATCCATGCTAAACAGTGGAAGCAGCCTGCTATAGACAGAGCTACGTGATCCCACAACCAATAGATCAGATCAGTAATCAGCTAATCCAGTTCAGCCTGAACACTGGCATCTACCCAACAAAGTGGAAAATTGCTCAGGTATGTTCTGTCCACAAAAAGGACAAATCCAGTCTGGCTAATTATCGCCCCATCAGTCTATTCTCATTATCAAAGTGATGGAAGGTGTCATCGATTGTGCTATGAAACAGCACTTATCAATAATCTGCTCAGTGATGCTCAGTTTGGGCTCCACTAGGACCACTTGGTTCCAGACCTCATTACAGCCTTGGTTCAAACATGGACAAAAGAGCTGAATTCCAGAGGTGAGGTGAGAGAGACTGACCTTGACATCAAGGCAGCATTTGACCGAGTGTGGCATCAAGGAGACCTAGTAAAATTGAATGGGGGTCGGGGGAAGATCTCTCCACTGGCTGGAGTTATACCTAGTACGAAGGAAGATAGTTGTAGTTATTTGTGGCCAATCATCTCAGCCCCAGGACACTGTTGCAGGAGTTCCTCAGGGTAGTGTTCTAGGCCCAACCATCTTCAGCTGCTTCTTCAATGGCCTTCCCTCCATCATAAGGTTAGAAGTGGGGATGCTTGCTGATGATTACATAGTGTTCAGTACCATGCGCGACTCTTCAGATACTGAAGCAGCTATGCCCGCATGCAGCAATACCTGGATGGGCTTGGGGAGATAAGTAGCAAGTAACATTCATACCACAGAAGTGCCAGATAATGGCCATCTCCAACAAGCAAGTGCCTAACCACCTGCCGTTGCCATTCAATGTCATTACTGTCATTAAATTCCCTATTATCAACACCTTGGGGGTCAGCATTAACAAGAGGCTTAACTGAACCAGCCACATAAATACCGTGGCTGCAAGAGCAGGTCAGAGGTTGGGTATTCTGCAACAAATCACTCATCTCCTGACTCCCCAAAGCTTTTCCGCCACCTACAAAGCACAAGTCAGAAGGTTGATGGAACTATATTCATGTTCCTTCATTGTCACTGGGTTAAAATCCAGGAAATCCATCCCTAACAGCACTGAGGGAGTAGCTACGCCAAAGAGACTGCAGCAGTTCAAGAAGGCAGCTTACCACCACCTTCTCAAGGTTAGAGATGGGCAATAAATTGCCTTGGCAATGATGCCCACATCTCATGAATGAATAAATAAAGAAAAGAACTTTCAACTTGTTCCTGATTCTTTCTAGTGCTAGTTTGTGGGATTCAAAATCCTATGTTCATTGACCTCATGTGACACTGCCTTCAGCTCCAGTTTGTATTAGCATTGCACAGTACAGTGTGATATCAGTATGAGGCATCTCAGTATATTCACAAACCTGCAGCTGAAGGAGCAGCGAAAGAGAGCATCAGAGTAACACATTTTTGCTGTCAGACATTCTTCTGTGGTTCAGTTATTGGCTGTCTTGTCTCTGAGTCAATGGGTCCTGGGTTCAAGTCCCAACCCAGAGACTGAATACAAAATTTAAGCTGACACACCAGGGAGTGTTGCACTGCTGTTTTTAAGATGAGATGTTAACCAAGGTTCCATCTGGCCTCTCAGATGGGCGTAAGAGAACCAATGACACTATTCAAAGAAGAGCAGGGGAATTCTCCCATTTCTTGGCCAACATTCATCCCTCAAACCAGGGGGGCATAGATTTAAGGTAAGGGGCAGGAGCTTTAGAGTGGATTTGAGGAAAGGTTTTTTCACCCAGAGGGTGGTTGGAATCTGGAACACACTGTCTGAAGGGGTGGTAGAGGCAGGAACCCTCACAACATTTAAGAAGTATTCAGATGAGCACTTGAAACGCCATAGCATACAAGGCTACGGACCAAGTGCTGGAAAACGGAATTAGAATGGATAGGTGCTTGATGGCCAGCACGGGCATGATGGGCCTAAGGGCCTGCTCCTGTGCTGTATAACTCTATGACTCAATGACTCTTAACATCTAAAAGGGATGATCCGGTCATTTATTTCATTGCTGTTTGTGGGAATGTGCTGTGTGCAAATTGACTGCCATGTTTCCTACATTACAACAGTGACTTCACTTTAAAAGTTCTTCATGGGTTGTAAAGCACCTTGGAAAGTCCTGTGGTCGTGAAAAGGGCTATAGAAATGCAAATCTTTCCGACTGTGAAGCCACAGACTGTCTTCACTGAAAGTATTCGTACGGCTGCCTTTTACCAATGTGATACATATCATGTTAGACTAAAAGAAAATCATGCCAAATTTAACCCAGAAATATACAAAAATAATACTTCTGTTAATGAGAACTTGTATTTAAGGACGGATATCCTTGTGTTACATTTTCAAATTCCCACAGGAATCTTGCTAACTGCACATAATTATTTCTTATTAAACTGAATGGGTCACACAGCAGTGGGTAGTTTCACAGCTCTAGTTTGTCACTATGGTTTCAGAAATGTAATTTTGCACAGACGCTTGAGAAAGGGAAAATGTTGAAGTGATACAGATAGTTTAAAAAAAAATTAGTTTCCCTCATTTTAATGGATGTCTTGTTGCAAAGGAAAAGCGTCATTGGTGAAACATTGCACACAGATAAACCTTCTTAACCTCGTTTCCTGCTCATTTGCACAATTGAGACCCTCATTGTTCAGCCCTTGGGCCTAACCAAACTGTCGTCCTGCCTCCTGTGTACTTACTGTAAGGCTGCACTTGAATATCCCAAGGTTTGTTTTGAGTGTTTCCTAGGCCCTTCAGAGAATGGGGTGTTGGGGGTCCCATTGTGCTTAACTCAGTCTAACAACAAAGCTTAAGCAGTCTGTTGAAGAGGTCTGTCTGCATTAATTGGTTTGTCCTGGAGTTACTAATATTGAGCATTTACTATCAACAGTCTGTCAACTGTTAATTCAAGGCTTTTCCTCTCTTTTTTTAATTTCAAGTAGCTTTGAACTACTAACCCATCCCGGCTCCTAGTTAAGATGCAAGTGTTGTGAGCAAGCTGCTTTCTTGTTTGATCTTGGAAATCAGACGCTGACCCTCTTCTCTCTTTGCCCCATATCTGCAGACCGTGTCAGCTACTCTAGCACACACTGCCATTCAACTCCGAGGTGGGGAGATGGGCTGATGGAGGGATGGCTGGATTGTAAAATCCAGTGCCCTATTAATTTCACAGTTTCACAAGGAATTAAAATACTCAAAAATCATGTAAAATAGAATATTGTCCTGTGTTCTATGACAGTATTTTGAGTTGATTAGAATATATTGAGGGGCAGTCTGACTTTGGGCAATATTGTAAAACGGTGATATTGGAATAGCTGCTCGATAGATATCCCTCATGATTTTCACTCCAATGATTTTGATACAGCGGGAGAAGTTTATCACAGCTGATCCAGTTTCACCTGTTTTACATTTTTGACCAAAATCAAAATGATCCCCATTGGGTCCTGGATGCAGAATATTGGGATCTGATTTCCCTTTTGTTCTCGAGTGAAACCAGTTCAATAACACGTCACAGAGGATGTGTCAGAGTGGAATAAGGAAGCTTTGTTGCACTGTTTCCCACACATCAGGTCTTGTCTTGTTGAGGAGGAAGCCAAAGGTGAGGGTCAGCTTCAAAGGAACCTGCTTAGTTGTGGTATATCCAGATGCCAAGGGTAATTGTCTGCATCCCTGCTATGCCACAGAGTGTGGTAGTTGCCTCACTGTCTGCCATCCCATTTCCACTTGCCATATGGTGTGGTATGAAGCAGAGCTGGGTGCTTTCTGCTGAGA
Source organism: Heterodontus francisci (assembly GCF_036365525.1). Taxonomy (NCBI): domain Eukaryota; kingdom Metazoa; phylum Chordata; class Chondrichthyes; order Heterodontiformes; family Heterodontidae; genus Heterodontus; species Heterodontus francisci. The sequence goes on from NC_090406.1 coordinate 14,973,894, forward strand.
CACAGCACTAGGATTGAGGTCCTCAACCAAACGCCTTCAACTTAATGAACATCACTAGCCCCATGTGAGGACCAACAGTCCAGAGATGTTGATTTTCTTCTCATTCCGATGGGTTGTCTCAGGCGCAGTGGTTAGCACCGCAGCCTCACAGCTCCAGCGACCTGGGTTCAGTTCTGGGTACTGCCTGTGCGGAGTTTGCAAGTTCTCCCTGTGACTGCGTGGGTTTCCGCCGGGTGCTCCGGTTTCCTCCCACAGCCAAAGACTTGCAGGTTGATAGGTAAATTGGCCATTGTAAATTGCCCCTAGTGTAGGTAGGTGATAGGAGAATGGTGGGGATGTGGTAGGGAATATGGAATTAAATGTAGGATTAGTTTAAAAGGGTGGTTGTTGGTCGGCACAGACTCGGTGGGCTGAAGGGCCTGTTTCAGTGCTGTATCTCTCTATGACTCTATGACTGATGAAATGTCGGCTTGTGAGCATCACTGGAAGTGTGCCATTCACCTTATTTATGTTAATAATGTGCCATTGGTATCATAAATGCTGCTGTCAATACCACGTTCACCGATATAAAAATGGCAGGTCTGGGGTCCCCTGCACCATGCAAGTGGAACTCCCTGCACTGATAATCCAGTTACTAAGGACTAGATCAGAACAGCCTAGAGTGATTCTCCTGACCCTTCTTCCCCTCCCTATCTCTCTAACTTCCTCCAGCCCTACAACCCTCCAAGATCTCTACACTCCTCCAATTCTGGCCTCTTGCGCATCCGCAATTTTAATCGCTCCACCATTAGTGCCCATGCTTCCGGCCGCCTAGGCCCTAAGTTCTGGAATTCCCTCCCTACACCTCTCCGCCTCTCAGCTTTTCTTTCCTGCTTTAAGAGGCTGCTTAAAATCTGACTTTTTAACCAAATGTTTGATGATCTGCCCTAACAGCAGCTGGCGTGGCTCGGTGTTAAATTATGTTTGATACTGCTCCTGTGGAGCACCTTGGGATGTTTTATTATGTTAAAGGTGCTATATAAATGCAAGTTGTTGTTGAAAGCCCAGCCTACCCACAGTGACGTAGCTGAGATCTGCAACCTAAAGCACTAACCTATATACAATCATTCCATGGCATAGCACATTGGTGCTGTGTCTCCTTTGCCAACTCACCATCTATATAAAGGCTCCTTTCAATTTTTATACTGGCTAGGAAATGGTCCTTGCAAGCGTTGCATAAACACAGCGACCATTTCGTCCTTCAAACCTTTCCGCAGTCTTTGCTCGTTGATACATAAACACCACAGAAATCCATTTAAAGACGTGATTAACTTTAATTTAGTGCCTCACGCCACCAAATAACACGCTTAAACAGCATCTCGAGGCTCAGTGTATGTCTTAGAGGAATTAATTCAGCTCCTGCCTTTTTCTGGAGCGCTTTTCACTGTCAAACTACAGCACTGCCAGCACATTACTGTCCTCTGCTGGTCACCATTAAATAAGCTGCAATTTCACAGCTGAGGGCTGAGCGTTTTATCGGTCCACCGCGAGTTTAAACTGGAATAATCAAACCCGGCTCATCGTAGAAAACACAGAATTTAATTTGCTGAGGCTCCTTTTCAACTCGGTTGTTATGGTCAGAGCAAAGCTGAGCCACGTAGCAGCAGTCCGACAACATGGATGAGCCTCAGACATGGAAGCTGTCACAGAGGGCCTGCCCCTTGTTCTCTCGATTACCTGGTAGCTGGTTGTCACCGATGGTTTGAATGGCATCTGTCAGTAAATCTGGAAGTGAAATTCCGGTATGCGTTGTCTCGCTCAGTGTCGGGCCTTCTGGTTTCACGATCATACCCAATAACAACATGCGTTTAAACAGCGCTGTCGACATATAAAAATGTCTCAAGGCACCTCATAGACACTTGAGAAACAAAATGAACGTTGAACCAAAGGAGGAGCTATTAGCAGCGATGTAATCCAAAGCTTCATCAAAGGGGGTAATAGGGCCTAGCATTGGGCACATTGGGAATGACAAAGTGAGTGAGGTACTACACTGACGGCCCTTTTCAGCTATACCCCAGAAGGGGGCAACAAGTACAGGGGGAGAAAAAACAAGGGTAATAAAAATCAAGTGCGTGCCACACCCGACACTGCCCTTCAGTACCCACCTGTCTGTTTTCAGAGCAAGATTTAATGTAGGCATGGTAGCCACCTACCCTGTCTGTTTGGCCTGTGTGAAATTGGGGGAAACTAGTTTGAAAATGGAGAGTGTTGTATTCACCAAGAAAAAAAAAGACCAAATAGTGTAACTCCCACAAATACACTTACCCTGAATGTAGATCCCAAACTGGTCAGTAAATCTGTGTGAATTGGCTGTTTTCTAAGGCTCTATTGTTGGCTTGACTCTTGAGGTCAGTGACCCTTCTGATTTGGTTGCTAAGGAACATGACTGCAGGCCTGTGGTAGCAGCTATTAACTTCAATTTGAATTGTAAGAGGGAAGGGGAAAAAAATGGGAAACGGTTCAATTCAACACGCCCCACACAGAGTGCTGCTGTAATGACTACTTTTTATTATCATCCTAACTGGGCCAAATGGTGATTGGGCCCAGGAGGAGATGAGCAAATCCAAGGCCTGCGATGGGCTTAATCACAGCCAAACGGCCGATCAAACTGCCGGCAGGAGCCAGCTCTATTAGCATTTGTTGAGGCGGCTTCTCGGCCAGTTACCATAAACCGATGATGTAACCGGGACATTGTAAACAGCTCGATTAGAGCACAGATCATTTGAAAGACAGTTTACAGTTCTTCCCGATCAAGAGCTGAAGGAGCACAGAGAGCTACAAACACAGTGTGGAGTGTGTGTTTGATGAAAGCCAAACACAGTACATGGCTAAGAATAGTGATAGCTTCATTATGTTTGGGTGCTATGGCCTCTTTCCTTCTTAACAGCCAGTCTCCTATTCAGATAACCCCTACATAGGATTTAATGATTACAGTGCCCTCTATTGCTATAATAGTAAATGGTTCATTATCATCGAGCAATCTGATTGGCAGGTCAGTGGGCAGTAATACCCGGTAGAAGTCTGCCTTCTTGTAATCCAATTTAAATATCGTTGTACAGCTGTGCATGTCTTTAAAGGGGCCACGCAACTTGGAGGATTCAATCTATTGCAGGGCTTGGCAACTTGTATGCTGCAATAAGGGAGCCTAGTGTTGATTGATGTACTTACTTATCACCTCATGCCGCAATCAGCTATGCGTGTTGTATTCCAGTAATAAACTTGTTTGTTCATGTACCGTAGTTGCCTGATGTGCTGAAGCTTCTATTAGTGATTCTGTTTGCTGTGGATCACACGGCTGGCTGTATTCATTTCATTAAGTGTTCCATTCAGCGACATGATGAGATTCAACCAGTCTTGGCTTGTTTATTTTTTCTCAATTTCTTTCTTTCTCTTGAAGGCCCTAACCGCTGTTGGCATTCAGTTCCGTGGGCACTGACCACCCTCCAGTGTTTATACTTCCATGTGTTAGGCTAGGTAGAGACTGTCACCAGGCATCACTGCAAGCCTGCTCCTATCCTGAGTCGACTTCAACACGCATGCACTTTCCGGCAAGAATCACTGGACAGAGAAACAAGGAGCAGAAATCTTGACTCATCTTCCCTCCCCTTACCAGGAAAACTTAGGCCAATTGTTGCACCTCACCTATTGCCCTAGCCGAAACCAACATACTGAACACAGGCTAGAACACTCAGTAGCATGCTGGTTACTGCCATTAGCCGCTATCTAGTGAATCTAGATTTTGGTCATGCACACCTTTAATTTATTAATGTAGAATCTGTGTACAGCATTGAAGGAGGCCATTTGGCCCATTGAGCCTGTGCCAGCTCTTTGAAAGAGCTATCCAATTAGTCCCACTCCCTCGCTCTTTCACCAGAGCTCTGTAAATTTTTTTTCTTTTCTAGTATTTATCAAATTTCCTTTTGAAAGCGACTATGGAATCTGCCTCCACCGCCCTTTCACAACAATTTGCTGCATAAAAAAAAATTCTCATCTACGCACTGGTTCTCTTACGATGTACCTTAAATCTGTATCCTTTGGTTACTGACTCTCCTGCCAGTGGAAACAGTTTCTCCTTATTTCATAGAATCAAAGAATGGTTGCAACACAGAAGGAGGCCATTCGGCCCATTGTGTCCATGCCAGCTCTCTGTAAGTGCTACTCAGCCAGTCCCACTCCCCTTCCTTTCTCCCGTAACTCTGCAAATCCTTTTCAGGTGCTTATCCAGTTTCCTTTTGAAAGCCATGATTGAATTTGCTTCCACTCTCAGGCAGTGCATTCCAGATCCTAACCACTCGCTGTGCAAAAAAGCTTTTCCTCGTGTTGTCCTTACTTCTTTTGCTATTCATCTTAAATCAGTGTCCTCTGGTTCTCGACCCTTCCGCCAAAGGCAGCAGTTTCTCCCTATCTACTTTATAAAAAACCCTCATAATTTTAAATCTCCCCTTTGTCTTCTCTGCTCCAAGGAGAACAATCCCAATGTATTTGTGCCTTTCATTCTTTATGCCCTTTCCCAATAATTCATTTGATGGTCAAGTAACCTGCTCTGAGGCCTCTATCACACTCTTCAGTGTCACCATGCCAACGTGGTATCCCACAATCTCTCCCTCCTCCCTTCCTGGGAAGCAACCCTTCCCTCTACACTGTGACATCCCTTGATGGTAGAGACAAGACTGAGAGCTCAGTGGCAGGGCATGTACCAGTGTGAAACCCTACCCTACAATGTCGTGGCTCGCTTGTCAGTCCTTGACCTTTTACTTTGTTATTTCTATGTTTTCAGTTTATATATAGCAACAAAACAGAAAGCAAATGGGAAAAGTCACCCGTTTATAGCAGCCACTCACGGGGCTGCAGGCTACAGTGTTCTCCGGAGCACAGTTTCTTGTTTGATGGGTTGTCAATCTCTTCTGTTCTGTCATGGGGAAATTGCAAATAGAAAACTCCCCGAAGGGAAGGAAAGATAATTGGAAAGTCACCAGCCACCACCCTTGTGAATCTTAGTGCAACCAGCTTAACAAAGACTAGTTGCTTACCCTCATGACCCGGTTATTGGACGTGGTGGAGTAAGAGAGCCCCAAGAGCAGAAGGAGAAACAACCCTGTAATTCTGTCCTATACCAAAGCAGCCTATGTTACTTATGGCTCTGGCACAAAAGAAACCAATCGCTGCACAGTGGCTCCTGCTTGAAAATATGTGTGTGGCTATTGGGGGAGGATAGGGTTGGACGCTGCTGTGTCACTGAGATGAGCTTTTTATTACACATCACACCATCACTAAGACCACCTATTTCCACCTCCATAACATTGCCTGACTCCACCCTTGCCTCAGTTTATCTCCTGCTGAAACCCTCATCCATGATTTTGTTACCTCTAGGCTTGACTATTCCAATGCATTCCTAGCCATCCTCCTATGTTCTACCCTACACAAGCTTAAGGTCATCTATAACTCCACAACCTGTGTCTTAACTCGCACCAAGTCCCATCCCCCCTGTGCTCAATGATCTACATTTGACCCCTGTCAAGGAATGCCTCGATTTTAAAAGTCTCATCCTTCTTTTCAAATCCCTCCATGGCGTCTCCCTCCCTATCTCTGTAATCTCTTCCAGCCCCACAACCCTCTGATATACCCGCACTCCTTTAATTCTGGCCTCTTGCATCCACAAGTTTAATTGCTCCATCATTGGTGGCTGTGAATTCAGCTGCCAAAGCTCTGGAATTCCCTCCCTAAACATTTCTACCTCTCTTTCCTCCTTTAAGATGCTACTGGTTTTGGTCATCTGGCTTAATACCTCCATTCGTGGCTCGGTGTCAAATTTTGTTACCTAACGCTTCTGCATAGCAGCTTGGACATTTTATTACATTAAAGGTGCTATATAAATGTAAGTCACTGTTATTGGGATGGTATCACACAGGCTGCTTATTATTCTCCCTGCCCGATGTGCAGTTCCATTGACTTCAAAAGAAATGATGAATGAGCAAGGTGTATAAATGGGCGGCTGGTGTGATACAGCCAGCTGTGCGACACCAACCTAAGATCAGCCTCTACCCCAGTATATCACACCAGGACTGGTCACTTGGTTGTGGTATGGGAGGGTGTCTGCTACCCATCAGACCATGAGGAGTCAGCGCCTTTTGGAGCAGCGGGTGCAAAACGGGGTGGGAGGGAGAAAGCTGTGATGACAAGGTCTCTTTTTTAACGTGATATCTTGTGTACCATTCTCAAACACAACCTCATGGAGAAAGTCTCCGTCTGAACGGTGCAAAGTGCTGCGTGTGAAATGCCAAATAATTATGGGTGCGAGGAACTAAAGCGCATCCGTGAGATTTATTTAGTAAGGGCAATTATGGAGGACGATAAGTCTGCACTACTCCTCAGGACTAGTAATCCAGAGCCCAGGCTAATGCTCTGGGGACATGGGTTTGAATCCCACCACGGCAGATGGTGAAATTTGAATTCAATGAATAAATCTGGAATTAAAAAGCTCGTCTAATGATGACCGTGAAATCATTGTCAGTTGTTGTAAACCCGTCTGGTTCACTAATGTCCTTGAGGAAAGGAAATCTGGCATCCTTACCTGGTCTGGCCTACATGTGACTCCAGACCCAAAGGAATGTGGTTGACTCTGAAAATACCCTCTGAAATGGCCTAGCAAGCCACTCAATTCAAGGGCAATTAGGTATGGGCAACAAATGCTGGCCCCGCCAGAGACGCCCACATCCCACAAATAAATTCAAAAGAAGGAATGCTTGATGTGGAAAATTTCGTAGTCTCTGGCACTGACATCATTCACCAGCCGCCTTGTTACACTGCCCAGTCTCGAAATAGAACAAAGGGTTTGTCCAAAATACTTTTGAGTGCGTTGCTAATGTGTTGCCATTCACTTGAGTCCTGCGATTCATGGACGTCTTTTGGTTTTAAACTCACAAGAAATGAAGAACAAAATTGTCTGAAAATTGTGAGGCTCCCAAGTGTTGACAACGTTGCATCAATATGATGCAAAAGCTCAAGTAAATCTGTTTCTACCCAGGCAACAAAAATCACAAGGAATTAACATGAAGTATAAACACTTCTACGTTTATGGGAAAAAACATTTGTGGGCTGATGTTATGACTTGTGCAGTCAATGGGTGCTTCACTCAGTAGCCAGACGTGCTGGAAGATCAGATACAGGCTGCCTATGATTTCCTGGTATCGGCTGCCCATGGCAAAGCTCCTCACTGGACATGTGAGCTCAGAAAATGATCCTTTCAGTATCTAAGGGCTTGAAATCAGACTGTGAAATATTATCAACAAACACAGCTTGTCCTTGTCTGCTGTTTTAAGGTGAAGTTGATAATCTGTTTAAAATCAATTGGCTAAAGCCCGTATTAAAATAGGGCAGGGGGAAGAGAGGAATTTCATACAGCTAATCTCAATGCATTGGTTACTGATATTGCACAACACTTAATTATGGTCTTTGTTTTGCTTTGCCTTACGCGGAACTTCTTACATCATTTTCTCTTTTATAATCAGGACAGTGATGGTGATAAGAGTGACGATAACTTGGTCGTGGATGTTTCAAATGAGGTTTGTATGCATTTTTATTAATTGTGCTTTTTGTGAGTCTATAGAGTCATAGAGAGTCATAGAGTCGTACAGCACAGAAACAGGCCCTTTGGCCCACCGCGTCCATGCCGACCATAATGCCTATCTATACTAATCCCACCTGCCTGCATTAATTCCATATCCCTCTATGCCTTGCTCATTCAAGTACCTGTCCAGATGCCTCTTAAATGTTGCTACTGTTCCTGCCTCCACCACCTCCTCAGGCAGCTCATTCCAGATACCCACTATTCTTTGTGTGAAAATTTACCCCTTTGATCCCCATTAAACCTCCTTCCTCTCACCTTAAATCTATGCCCTCTAGTTTCAGTCACCCCTACCATGGGAAACTAGACTCTGGCTATCTACTCTATCTATGCCTCTCATAATTTTATATACCTCTATCATGTCCCCTCTCAGCCCCCTCTCTCCAGGGAAAACAGACCCAGCCTATCCAATCTCTCTTTATAACTCAAGCCCTCCAAACCAGGCAACATCCTTGTGAATCTTTTCTGCACTCTCTCTAGCTTAAACACATCTTTCCTGTAGTGCAGTGACCAGAACTGCACACAGTACTCCAAATGCGGCCGAACCAACGTTATGTACAACTGTAACATGACGTCCCAACTCTTGTACTCAATGCCTCAGCCGATGAAGGCAAGCATGCAATACGCCTTCTTCACCACCCTGTCTACCTGTGTTGCCACTTTCAGGGAACTATGTACTTGCACCCCAAGGTCTCTCTGCTCAACAACACTCCCCAGGGCCCTGCCATTCACTGTATATGTCCTGCCCTGGTTTAACTTCCCAAAATGCATCACTTCACACTTGTCTGTGTTAAATTTCATTTGCCAATCCCTTGCCCACTTTCCCAGTTGATCTATATCCTGTTGTAACCTTAGACAGCCTTCTTCACCAATTTTGGTGTCATCTGCAAACTTACTAATCACGCCCACTACGTTCACATCCAAGTCATTAATATATATGACAAACAACAGAAGGCCCAGCGCCGATCCCTGTGGCACACCACTGGTCACCGGCCTCCAATCTGAAAAACAACCCTCCACGACCACCCTCTGCCTCCTATCACCAAGCCAATTTTGTATCCAATTTGCTAGCTCACCCTGGATCCCATGTGTTTGAACCTTCTGGACCAGCCTACCATGCGGGACCTTGTCAAAGGCCTTGCTAAAGTCCATGTAGACAACGTCCATCGCCCTGCCCTCATCAATCCTCTTGGTCACCTCCTCGAAAAACTTTTTTTTTTTTCTTTGGCCTCCTTGTCTCGGGAGACAATGGGGAAGCGCCTGGAGGTGATCAGTGGTTTGTGGAGCAGCGCCTGGAGTGGCTATAAAGGCCAATTCTAGAGTGACAGGCTCTTCCACAGGTGCTGCAGAAAAATTTGTTTGTCGGGGCTGTTGCACAGTTGGCTCTCCCCTTGCGCTTTTGTCTTTTTTCCTGCCAACTGCTAAGTCTCTTCGACTCGCCACACTTTAGCCCTGCCTTAATGACTGCCCGCCAGCTCTGGCGAACGCTGGCAACTGACTCCCACGACTTGTGATCAATGTCACAGGACTTCATGTCGCGTTTGCAGACGTCTTTGAAGTGGAGACATGGACGGCCGGTGGGTCTGATACCAGTGGCGAGCTCGCTGTGCAATGTATCTTTGGGGATCCTGCCATCTTCCATGCGGCTCACATGGCCAAGCCATCTCAAGCGCCGCTGGCTCAGTAGTGTGTATAAGCTGGGGATGTTGGCCGCCTCGAGGACTTCTGTGTTGGAGATACGGTCCTGCCACTTGATGCCAAGTATTCTCCGGAGGCAGCGAAGATGGAATGAATTGAGACGTTGCTCTTGGCTGACATACGTTGTCCAGGCCTCGCTGCCATAGAGCAAGGTACTGAGGACACAGGCTTGATACACTCGGACCTTTGTGTTCCGTGTCAGTGCGCCATTTTCCCACACTCTCTTGGCCAGTCTGGACATAGCAGTGGAAGCCTTTCCCATGCGCTTGTTGATTTCAGCCTCGAGAGACAGGTTACTGGTGATAGTTGAGCCTAGGTAGGTGAACTCTTGAACCACTTCCAGAACATGGTCGCCAATATTGATGGATGGAGCATTTCTGACGTCCTGCCCCATGATGTTCATTTTCTTGAGGCTGATGGTTAGGCCAAATACATTGCAGGCAGCCGCAAATCTGTCGATGAGACTCTGCAGGCACTCTTCAGTGTGAGATGTTAAAGCAGCATCGTCAGCAAAGAGGAGTTCCCGGATGAGGACTTTCCGTACTTTGGACTTCGCTCTTAGACGTGCAAGGTTGAACAACCTGCCCCCTGATCTTGTGTGGAGGAAAACTCCTTCTTCAGAAGACTTGAACACATGTGAAAGCAGCAGGGAGAAGAAAATCCCAAAAAGTGTGGGTGCGAGAACACAGCCATGTTTCACGCCACTCAGGATAGGAAAGGGGTCTGATGAGGTGCCGCCATGTTGAATTGTGCCTTTCATATTGTCATGGAATGAGGTGATGATACTTAGTAGCTTTGGTGGACATCCAATCTTTTCTAGTAGACTGAAGAGACCACGTCTGCTGACGAGGTCAAAGGCTTTGGTGAGGTCAATGAAAGCAATGTAGAGGGGCATCTGTTGTTCGCGGCATTTCTCCTGTATCTGACGAAGGGAGAACAGCATGTCAACGGTCGATCTCTCTGCACGGAAGCCACACTGTGCCTCAGGGTAGACGCGCTCGGCCAGCTTCTGGAGCCTGTTTAGAGCGACTTGAGCAAAGACTTTCCCCACTATGCTGACCAGGGAGATTCCACGGTAGTTGTTGCAGTCACCGCGGTCACCTTTGTTTTTATAGAGGGTGATGATATTGGCATCACGCATGTCCTGAGGTACTGCTCCCTCGTCCCAGCACAGGCATAGCAGTTCATGTAGTGCTGAGAGTATAGCAGGCTTGGCACTCTTGATTATTTCAGGGGTAATGCTGTCCTTCCCAGGGGCTTTTCCGCTGGCTGGAGAATCAATGGCATCACTGAGTTCCGATTTTGTTGGCTGTATGTCCAGCTCATCCATGACTGGTAGAGGCTGGGCTGCATTGAAAAACTGTAATACTAAAAATAATACTGTCTGACTTTGCAACAAACGTGTGTGTGTGTGTATATATACACACACAAAATAATGTTATTGAACAGAAAACATACTAATTCTACATATGATTTGCATTCACAGTGGCAGCAGTGTGTACCATCTACAAGATGCACTGCAGCCAAGCACCAAGGCTCCTTAGACAGCACCTTCCAAACCCGCGACCTCTACCAACTAGAAGGACAAGGGCAGCAAATGCATAGGAACACCACCACCTGCAAGTTCCCCTCGAAGTCACACACCATCCTGACTGTATCGCAGTTCCTTCACTGTCGCTGGGTCAAAATCCTGGAACTCCTTTCCTAACAGCACTGTGGGTTCAAGAAGGCAGCTCACCACCACCTTCTCAAGGGCAATTAGGGATGGGCAATAAATGCTGGCCTGGCCAGCGATGCCCACATCCCATGAATGAATAAAAAAAAAATTCTAAGAATCCAATGAAGACTGACGGGTGACCAAATAACCAAATAGAGATCATGAAAATTAAGAAGGGTAGAGCTAAAGATGATGTTTCCACTTGTGGGCAAGACTAAAATCAGGGGGCATAAATACACAATAGTTCCTAATTAATACAATAAGGAATTCAGGAGAAACTTCTTTACCCAGAGAGTGGTGATACCAAATCGCATGGTTGAGATGAATAGTATCATGTATTTAAGGGGAAGCTAGGTAAGTACATGAGGGAGAAAGGAATAGGAGGATATGCTAAGAGGGTAATATAAAGTAGGAATGGAGGAGGCTCCCATAGATCATAAAGACTGGCATAGACCAGTTGGGTCATATGGCCTTTTTGTGTAAAAAATTCGATGTAATTCTAGGTTCATTCCGAAAGTCACCATTGTGGAAGTGAGTTTGTTCTCTGGAGTGTGGGACCCTTGGGTTATTAAAGCAAACAGCTACTGCCTCACACAATTCTTTCTTAAATTCTACAAAATTGGTGTGCTTTCTCATGTTTCAGTACAACACAGAGTATTTTACCTTCCAGACTATGTGGGACCTGCAGGTGATTAGATTGAGGGTAGCCTTAGAGAAGGCTTCTCCTTGAAAGGAGCTTTGTTTGAAGAGGAAGGATGTGGCGGAAGGACACTCTGGCAGACTGGGCTTGGCGAGTGTGTAGTACCTGCAGGGGTGCTGGAGCCTGCTATCTTATCAACTGCTGTGGACTCCCCATGGCTGTGGAACCCCAAGTGGTTTAGTGGGATGGGATGAGTGCGGTTCAGATAGAGCGTGCTCACAGGAAGAAGATTTGCTGTCCCATCTCCAGCGGGGGAGCCTTGACATTAAGTACAAATTATTTACAGCTCAGAAACAGGACATTTGGAGCAACAGGTTCATGTCAGAGTTTATGCTGCACATGAGCCTCCTCCCAGCTTTCTTCAACATATCCTTCTATTCCTTTCTTTCTTTGTTTATTTGGCTTCCCCTTGAATGCATCTATGTTATTCACTTCAGTTACTCCTTGTGTGGCAAGTTCCACATTCTAATCACTCTCTGGGTAAAGAAATTTCTCCTGCATTCCCTATTAGATTTATTAGTGACTGTCTTATATTTATAGCTCCTACTTCTGGTCTTGTCTGCAAGTGGAAACATCCCTACATTTTCCCTATCAAGCCTTCTCATCAACTTGAAGACAACTATACAATTACCCCTCTAGAGAAAAGAGCCCAAGCCTGTTCAATCTTTCCTGAGAGGTATAGCCTCTCAATTCTGGTGTCATTGTAGTAAATCTTTTTTGCACCTTTTCCAATGCCTCTATATCCTTTTTATAATATGGAGATCAGAACTGTTCACAGTACTCCTGGTTTATACAGAAGAGACCTGGTCTATCGCAGTTTCTGATCCATTGATTCTGTTTGAATGCAGGATCCATCGTCTGCACAAGGCAGCCCATCCCACTCACCCCGGGGAAACGGGCTGGATAAGTTTCACCTTTTGAGAAAGGATGCTCCAAGCAGCCCTGCATCACTGGCTTCCTCACGCAGCACCCCACCCGCCAAATCCAAAGAGACAGGCCTGGTAAGTAGAATTGTCCTACTTGGATTTCTTTAGGTTTCAGGATGAAGTGCATGCCTGGTCTTTTTGGGAGTTGAATGGTGTCTGCAGCCTTCAGCTGTGGCGCAGTGGGTAGCGGCTCTCTCCTCCTGAATCAGAAGATTGTGTGTTCAAGTGTCACTCCACAGACTACAGCACCAAATCTGAGCTGACAGCCCAGTACTGAGGGAGTGCTGCACTGTCAGAGCTGCTGATTTTCAGATGAGAAGGTCCCCTCTGCCCTCTCAGGTGGAATATTTTGAAAAAGAGCTGGGTAGTTCTCCCCAGTGTTTTAACCAATATTGCTAAAACACATTATCTGGTTGTCACCACATTGCTATTTGTGGGACTTTTCTGAGCAAAAATTGGCTGCTCCCTTTTCTACATTACAACAGTGTCTACATTTCAAAAAGCATTTTATTGGCTGTAATGTGTGCTGAGGTCCTGAAAGGGGCTGTAAAAATGTGAGACCTTCTTTCAGATTATGGACTGTTGTCTTTATGTCCCTTCTAGCTAATAATTTCCTTTACGTGTTTGATGTTCTGCATTATTAACTGGAACAGGAGAATCTGTTTGTTTCAGTGCCCTCACAGTTAATTGAGAGATGTTCTACCTGGTGTTCTTATATTTCACTATTTGTCTCCTTTCAGGTTATCTTAATATTATTTAATTTTAAATGAAATTCAGCTCCTGCTACTGTTAAAGAATTAAAAATTTTGCTCCTTCTGTTAAACTGAGTCCCTGTGTGCCTGTTCAGGTGGATGTAAAAGATCCCCTAGCACTATTCAAAGAAGAGTAAGAGAGTTTTCCCTGATGTCCTGGCCAATATTTATCCCTCAATCAACATCACAACAGACAGATTAACTGGTCATTCATCTTATAGCTGTTTGTGGGACCTTGCTGTGCACAAATTGACTCCACCTTTGCCAATAAAACAACAGCGCCTAATTCCTTGTTTGTGAAGCTCATAGGGACAATGTGAGGACATGTACGATTCAATAGAAATGCGAGTTCTTTCTTTCCTTCCTTTGACAGGTCAGTGAACAAACCTCACTAATCTGGTAGCAAGCTGAAAGGATGAGGAAAGTCCCAGACTCGATCTCTGGTCTGTTATCCCATCTCAGTCAGGGCAGAAGCTTGTAAGCGACACTTGGCCCCAGTAGAAGGGTTAAGTCCAGGGTCTCCGCTCCTGATCACTATCTAGTGACTCAGTTGGAAAGTATGTGTGTGTGGATGTTGAGATTGGGTTTGACTGCAGGACCACCCCCCCCCCCCCCCCCCCCATGGCTAAATAGCCTGTCAGTACTCACTGTCTAGGTTCACAAGTGAAGAATGGTCTCTTGGATGAGGCACAATGCAACTGCAGCATCTTTAAGGAAAAAAAATTGGAGGGGTCAAACAAAACTTCTATTTGGGGGGATGCTTTTAGCTACTTTCTTTCAAAAAGCTTCAAAAGAATATTGTCTAATAAGTGTGCTGTATTGAGATTAGCATCCAATCAGCATTGCAGAGACATTACAGTGCTTGGGCAGGGGAAATTCATTTGTAAGGTGAATTCATATTAATCTCACTATCGCTTTATCTACCTGTTAACAGAATGAGAAGGCCACCACTCCTGTCTCTAAATCTATCACCCCAACTCCCCGCAGCGACTCCTTGACCCCTGGCCCTAGTTCTGCATCCAGACTGCGACAGATCTCCAGCAAACCCTCTGTGGATGCACTGGGTAAGATGTTTGTCCCCGTCCCTGAGGAAATTGTGGGCAGACTTTACACAGGTACCAACGAATCTAATATTCTGAAGAGAAAGGGGAAACATTTAAGGGGGAGTGATTGCATATGTGGAAATGTGTCTGTGCATGTGAAGATGTCCATGCATGTGAAAGTGTCCAACAGCATGAAGCTGTCCAACAGAATGAATGTCTTTGAGCACATGGATTTGTATATTTGCATGAATGTGAATGCGTTTTTCTGGCTGCAGTTATGTTCTACATACTGACCTGAGAGCAAATTATCGTTTCAGTACTCAGTGCTCATATAGACTAATTATATTGATGCTCATATTCCTTCAGTGATTCACATAGACTGTAGTTATACCGATGGCCAGATTTCTTCAATGATTTTGTGAGTGTGAATGTGTCCATTTGTGTGAGTGCCTCCATCAGTCTGAGTGTGTGTCCACTGGCGTGAGCGTATTTTTGTGTAAACATACATATGCTGTGAGTTAACCAGTATCTGCAAATGGTTACCTTATGTTTTTCATCATAAAGGTCTGAGGAGTCCACTGACTGTACCAGGCCCTTACCCAACACCATTTGGAATGATGACACATGCAGGAATGAACGGGGAGCTGCCCAGCCCTGGGGCCTACGCAAGCCTCCACATCTCGCCACAAATGAGCACTGCGGCAGTGTACGGCCGCTCCCCTATGGTGAGGGCACAGGCTGTGTTTATGTCTTGAAGTGAACTTAATAGAAAATGTAATCTCCCATGATCCACTCAGGAGTAACGGTGGTGCAGAGATTTTGACAGTGGAACAAGCGCCGGGTGAAATCATGCGATATTGATAGCAAAGCTTTTTGCACCAAATTCCTTTGCCTGTCATTGTAGCAAGGATATCAGTGCATTTATTTGAAACCAGTTGAAGTCTTTAATAAAACAAAAGAACTTCATGCAAACATGTTACCTAAAACATTAGCTCTGTTTCTCCATAAATGCTGTCTGAGCAGCTGAGGCTTTTCAGTATTTTCTGTTTTTAATTTCAGATTTCCAACCATATTGGAAATCCACCCGTGATTTTGTCCTCGTGTTACTGTTTGTTACTAATATTGCACAGCCTGATTTTTATCCCATAGTCATCACTTAGTTACGGTGCGTTTATTGCAATTGGAGGACTGGCTGTTCCAGAAGTTTGGGAGTGATTAAAGGGACTTTAATTTAATTGAGAGGGTATGGATCAAGGCAGGAAACACAAGAGCAACAGCCTATCTGAATTCAAATTGAACGACTGGCTGACTAATTGCCACATATTTTTCCAAATGTACCTCTCAGTGCTAGTTTTATTACAGTGAGGCTGGCTGTTGTCTTGTGACTGTAAGGAATAGTGCTGCTTCACCATCTGCAGGCAGGTATAAAACAGAAATTTGTTCACAGCTAGTAAGTAAAATGATAGGCCCACTGAGACAGGGGGGTGGGGGGGGTGGGGCGGTGGTTGGTGGGCGAGAGAATCCCCCTGCCCGCCTTGTGTAGTGATATTTTAAATGCATTTGTAGAGAATTCTTCACTCCAACAATGTCATAAACACATCATCTTGGGAATGTCACTATAGGACAGTAAAGTACAAACATTCAGCAAGTTCATCCGAAGTAGCTTTCTTTGCGAATTCAGTAGCCCAATTGTTTTCAACCGGCTAACTCCTTCGTTAACACGGAGGAGAGAGCAATTTAAGGCTGGTGGTTTCCACGGGTGGTAATCCTGCTCCTCTGCCGGATTTGCCTAAAAGGGAGTTTCTGCCGGACCTCGGACAAAGTTGCAGCGGTGACGGAATTCCTGGCCTAAGCTGTCGTACCTCACAACACCACTGCTTCACTTCAGAGCTGGCAGCTTTGTGGCTTCTCTAGAAATGGTGAGCAGTGGAAATCTTCGCAAACGGTCGGGTTAACCTCTCACTCTGAAGTCTCTGGTGGGATCATGCATCAGGAATCCACACACTCCCAGACCATGATTTTCCATACAATTTCCCTTTTTGTGTTCCTGGCTTGTCCAGAAGTGGCACAGTGTCTTTACCCCACTGTCATTACATACAGCAACCAAAGAGAACCTGGGTGAATATAACGAATGGATAAGAATGATTAGAATGTAACTGAGTCGATAGTAACTCTGTACCTGTGTTATCATCATATGTCTCTGGACTGTACAGCTAGACTAATTAAATCCTTTAAAAAAATTCTTTTCAACCAAAGGAATTAAAAAGCTTAAAGCGGCCCAGTAACACATCTAGATAAGAATGTAAAAAACAGGAGCAGGAGTAGGCCATTTGGCTCTTTGAGTCTGCTCTGCCATTCACTAGGATCATGGCTGATCTACCTCGGCCACACCTTCCTGCACTATTCCCATATCCCTTGATCCCCTTAGAGTCCAAAAATCTATCGATTTCTGTCTTGAATATACTCAATGACTGAGCATCTACACCTCTCTGAGGTAGAGAATTCCAAAGTTTCACAGCCCTTAGAGTAAAGAAATTTCTTCTAAATGGCTGACACCTTATTCTGAAACTGGGACCCTTTGTTCTCGACTCCTCAGCCGGGGGAATATCTTCCCAGCATCTACCCTCTCAAGCCCCTTAAGAATTTCGTGTGTTTCAATGAGGTCACCTCTCATTCTTCTAAACTGTAGGGAATATAGGCCTACTCTTCTGAATCTTCTCTCATAGCACAATCCCCTCATCCCAGGTATCAGTCTAGTGAAATTTTGTTGCAGTCTCTCTACGGCAAGTATATCCTTCCTTGGGTAAGGAAGGTTAAGTTAGGTAGTGTAGCAATGTGCTGCATTAAAGAGACAGTTGCTAACTTTATTTTACTGTAACCTCTGACCAGTAAGTGATTAACTTCCTGAACAGTTGGTGATGCAGCGGCTTAAAATACTGCCCTTTCCTCTGAGGAGCTTGGATTTGAATGTAGCTCAGATTAAAACAGGAAAGTTTCCTCACTCTTAATTGCTGTAAGGATCCTATGGGTAATTTCGATCCACTTTTTAGTGGTCATGAGTCCACAGAACAAACCTATTCATAATTGGCATTTTGTGACGCACAATTGGCAACCTCGAAGAGAGAGGCTCGGTTCATGTTTTGCTCTTAGAGTTCCTAATTTCGCCCAGATGTTGGAAAAAAGCATTAAGTGCAATTCAGGTGCTTCCCTGCAGCTAAGAAGAAAGTATTGGGAGACAGCCTGGACTGACAAAATGTGTAGAGTATACTTAATAGTTTCAGGTGAATTTTATGGAGGGGTCACTGGTTGGGAATGAAACAGATCTTGAGTTTTTGTCCCCGCACTGTTAGTAATGAGAGCTCTCTGATCCAGTGGGAGCAATTAGAACCTAACCCACTCATTGGGAAGCTGGTGGGATCAGGTTTACACTCCCACTCGATTTTACTCCCCATTGAAGTCAGTGGGAAAATAGGATCAGGAAGGCTGTAAAACCAGTGTTCCACCCGATCTCAAGGGTTTCCCATGACTTGCATTATAATTGCCCCCAGTGTCACTCAGCCAACTGCAGAGTAGAGCTTTTTCTGCCCAGCCACAACCTCAGCAGAGCAACCCACTACTGCACAAGTGTGAAATTGTCCACTTCCTCTCTGAGTGGGATTACCAATGCTGTGCCAGCAAGTGCCAAATTTAGCTGTGTGTTCATACCCACTAGGAAATGGGTTGGAATTTGCCCATAGGATCTCTACAGACAAGCAGACACAGGAGACTTTCATCTCACCAATCAGGGCTAGATTTGCAACTTGGCCCCAAAGTTGAAAGGTCAGTGTGGCCACCTAGCTAGCCCATAAGTTGCTTCCATTAGAGAACAGCGCAGCTAGAATGATTTGACATCCAGGCCACTGTTTTTTGCTACAATAAAACATTTACTGTTCCCAACCTACTGTATTTGCACGTAAGGGTGAGCAAATTATGTGCTGAGCATTCACGTGGTCAATGAGGGGAGATTAACTGTGTGGGGGAGGGGTGGGGTTGGTTCCGGTGTAACTCATGGTTGAGGGAGATGCAGAATGTTGTACCCCTTTACTGATCTTTTAGTTAAATCTTTACCGGGTAGGGCTGGGTACTAAATATTCCTGGATACAAGGTGCTCAGGAAAGAAAGGAGGGTGGGTAGCAGTATTGATTAAGAGAACATTACAGTGCTGAAGAGAGAGGATGTCCTAGAAGGGTCAAGGACAGAATCTATTTGATTAGACTAGGAAACAATGGAGGTACCAGTACATCGCTGGGTGTATTCTATAGACCACCAACTAGTGGGAAAGATATAGAGGAACAAATTGTTCATCCTAATATAGACTGGCATAGTAATAGTGTAAGGGGCAGAGAGGGGCAAGAGTTTCTAGATTGTGTACAGGAGAATTTTCTACATCAGTATGTTTCCAGGCCAACGAGGAAGGAGGCATTGTTGGATTTGGTTCTGGGGAATAAGGTGGGTGAAGTGAATCAAGTGTCAGTGGGAGAACATTTAGGGGTCAGTGACTATAGCATCAAAAGGTTTAGATTAGCTATGGAAAAGGAGAAGGTGTAATTCAGAGTAAAAATAATTAACTGGGGGAGGGCCAACATCCATGGGGTGAGAACAGATCTGGTACGGGTACATTGGAGTCAAAGATTGGCAGGCAAAATGGTAACTGAACAATGGGCTGCCTTTAAAGAGGAAATAGATCATGTACAGTCAAGGTACATTCCCACGATGGGGAAAGGTAGGGCAAACAAAATCAGAGCTCCCTGGATGATGAAAGAGATGGAGGGTAAGATGAAACAGAAGAAGGGTGGATCTGAAGATGTCAGGTGGATAATACAGTTGAGAACTAGGCTGAATATAAAAAGTTCAGAGGGGAAGTGAAAAAACAAATAGGAGAAGCAAAGAGACTGTCAGCTAACATAAAAGGGAATCCAAAAGTCTTCTGTAGGTGTATAAATAGAAAAGAGTGGTAAAAGGAGGAGTGGGGCCGATGAGGGACCTAAATGGGGATTTACACATGGAGGCAGGGGGCATGGCTGAGGTACTAAATGAGTACTTTACATCTGTCTTTGTCAAGGAAGAAGGTGTTGCTCAAGTCATAGTGAAAGAGGAGGTAGTTGAGACACTGGATGGACTAAAAATTGATAACGAGGAGGCATTAGATACGTGGCCTGTACTTAAAGTTGATAAGGCACCAGTACTGGAAGAGATGCATCCAAGGATGCTGAGGGAAATTAGGGAAGAAATTGTGGAGGCACTGACCATAATCTTCCAATCCTCCTTAGATGGTTGCAGGGGACTAGGGAATTGCAAATGCTATACCCTTGTTCAAAAAAGGGTGTAAGGATAAACCAGCAACTACAGTCCAGTTGGACAAATGTGGATTAATTAAGGAAAGCCAGTATGGATTTGTTAAGGGCAAATCTTGTTTCACTAACTTGCTTGGGTTTTTTGATGATGTAACAGAGAGGGTTGATGAGGGTAATGTTGTTGATGTGATGTACGTAGACTTCCAAAAGGCTTTTGATAAAGGGCCACATAACAGTCTTGTCAGTAAAGTTAGAGCCCATGGAATAAAAGGGACAGTAGCAGCATGGATACGAAATTGGCTGAGTGACAGGGAACAGAGAGTAGTGGTGAACGGTTGTTTTTCAGGAAGGTATAGAGTGGGGTTCCCCAGGAATCGGTGTTAGGATGCTTGCCTTTCTTGATATATAATAATGACCTAGTCAAGGGTGTATAGGGTATAATTTCAAAATTAGCAGATTGACACAAAACTTGGAAGTATTGTGACCTTTAAGGAGGATAGTGATAAACTTGGAAAGGACATAGAAGGCTGGTGGAATGGGTGGACAAGTGGCAGATGAAATTTAATGCAGAGAATTGTGAAGGGATTCATTTTGGTAGGAAGACTGAGGAGATGCAATATAGATTAAAGGGTACAATTCTAAAGGGGGATGCGAAAGCAGAGGGACCTGGGGGTATATGTGCATAAACCATTGAAGGTGGCAGGGCAGGTTGAGAAAGCTGTTAATAAAGCATACAGGATCCTGGGCTAATTAATAGGGACATAGAGTACAGAAACAAGGAAATTATGATAAACCTGCATAAAACTCTGGTTCAGCCTCAACTGAAGTATTTTGTCCAGTTTTGGGCACAACACTTTAGGAAGGATGTGAAGGCGTTAGCAAGGGTACAGAAAAGATACACAGAAATGGTTCAGGGATCAGGAACTTCTGTTACGTGGATAGATTGGATAAGCTGGGTTTGTTCTCCATGGAGAAGAGAAGATTAAGAGATTTGATAAAGGTGTTCAAAATCATGAGGGGTCTGGACAAAGTAGCTAGGGAGAAACTGTTCCCATTGGCGGAAGGATCCAGAACCAGAGGACACTGATATAAGGTGACAGGCAAAAGAAGCAATGGTGACATGAGGAAAAGCTTTTTTATGCAGCGGGTGTTTAGGATCTGGAATGTGCTGCCTGAGAGTGCAGTGGAGGCAGATTCAATCATGGCTTTCAAAAGGGAATTGGATAATTATCTGGAAAAAAAGTTTGCAGTGCTAAAGGGAAAAGGCAGAGGAGAGGTACTAGATGAGCTGCTCTTGCAGAGAGCCAGCATGGATATGATTGGCTGAATGGCCTCCTTCTGTGCTGTAACCATTCTATGATTCTACATTCCAGTGCTTTGATATGCATGGTAATCCCAACCACAGCTGACACAAATTATTTCTGTGCTTTCAGGTTGCCTTTGACTCACATCCTCATATGCGAGCTTCAGGACTTCCTCCTAGCCTGCCCACGATTCCTGGGGGAAAACCGTGAGTTTCATTTACTGGGCCACATACCGAGCGTGTAGTGTAAACTAAAACTCTTGATTTCTCGGAACCCGAGTTGCAACTTTTCTTTGAAAATCTTTTTTTTCCTCTTGCTCTGTTAGTTTAAATTGTCGAGGCTTTTGAGGCCTGTATTCTGCAAATTAATCTTTCTCTAATAACAGTGTGCTACCTGTGCCCATCAGATATGAGGCCTGTCAAATGTTCACGTAGCTGGAAACTAGCTTTATAATCACTTGGAATTACTAGTAGCCCTCATCTGAATTTTTCTCATTCGAACCTCCAGTTGAGGGCTTTGGGGCCAATCATCCATTTCCATGAAGGACATTGCTGTTCAGGCCTGCAAAGGAATGAGGCAACCTCCCCTATAGTGCAAAGTCAGCTTGTGTTATTTTGACCACATGTCCCTGTATTTAGCTTATGTGTCGCACTGTGAAAGCAGAGCAAAGGCGGGAGTTGGGGGTTCTGGACCAGAAACCAGTCAAGGGTTGCTGGCTGCTATTCAGCAATGGCATGTTTTTCTGACATGGAGGGCAGTGAAAGGATGGGACGGAGGAGGCACCAGGCAGGGTGTTGAGGTGCTGTAAACTTTTTTTAATCAGGCCATCCCTTCAGTCCCATTTGCAAACAGGCACAGAGTTACCTGGAGTGCTGGTCGAACACATTGTCCAGCTGCATTGAAGTCGGCAGCTGTGTTTGCTGACAACACAACCACTAGATGGCGCAGTACTGGCACATAGAACCATAGAAAAGTTACAGTACAGAAGGAGGCCATTCAGCCCATCGTGTCTGCACAGGCTGGAAAAAATGAGCTGCCCACTCTAATGCCACCTTCCAGCACCTGGTCCATAGCCTTGCAGGTTACAGCACTTCAGGTGCAGGTCCATGCGTAAATGCAGTCTGATCGACTGAAATGTCACTGTCTGCAACATCTCATACAGCTGCCAGTAATAAAAATGGCACTGCTAAATTTGACACAAAGAAACAAATTGAACCTAAACCCCCTCACCGCTCAATGGCCGTGATCGCTGCCTCAATTGCGGCGTTCCGTTTCCCGCTCCCTCCCACTATTGCCGCTTCTCTTCCCTGCTCCCTCCCCCATGCTTCAGACTGCTTGCTGTTCTCTCCCGTGCCCGTTTGCTCGCCGTTCCCTCCTGCTGCCTACTCCCCACCTCGCCGCCCAGAGAAGTGGCGGGGGTGTGCGAGCGGCGAGCAGGCGGGAGCGGCGGGATGGTGCGGCGAGCAAGCGGGAGCGGTCTCATGCAGGCAGGCATGGGAGAGAACGGTGGGAGGGAGCAGCGATTGAGGGTCAATAGCGGGAGGGAGCGGGGTACTGTTGGAGGGGATGACGGTGGCAATCACAGCCATTAAGGGGTGAAGCAACACTCGGATGTGAATATGTCTGACATCAGTACGCGATGATGTAGACGCGTGCATGCGCGGACCCATACTGGCGAGCTGGCAAACGGTCGGACGCACTGATGACGTCCCTGATCGCTCTGCGCATACTCTGCGTTGTCAGGAGACACTCCGAAAATAAAACAAAATACTGTGGATGCTGGAAATCTGAAATAAAAACAGAAATGCTGGAAATACACAGCACTTTGATAGTCTGGTTCCTGAGTTAATAATGAGTATGCTATTATGTTCATAGAAATATCTAAGTTCATTATTCCAATGAAGGTGTTAATCTATCTTAACTAAATACTACTATCATACAGTGACTTCAATCCCTGAATCTCTTAGTGCAGACTTAAATTCTGATTGTTTTGGGATCATTGTTAGTTACCAGTGAAATTTTTTGTAGAAATTGTTGACTTGTATCGGGTTTAAGAGGGTTAATTAACAAAGGAATTTCCAATCTAATTCATAGACAGTAGGACAGAATTCTGCAGTCTGGGCTGAACTGAATCTTGACCCTATATTGGTAATGAGCAGATCAGGAGGCCAATCTAGTTCATGGGTGAGTCTCGACAGAGACAGCTGGCATGCTATTTGACTATGGAGCGAAACACAACCAGCCTTTTCCTACAGTGGGCACAGTATCGGGGTTGATTATTCCCAATATAGCACAATGTCCACAGACACAGGGGTTGCCCAATAGCAATCAGGAGTGAGAGGCTTGTCTGAAATGTTCAACTCCCTAACCCAGGGGCACTTGAAGATAATTGCAATTCCTCAATATTGTTCAAAGATAAGCTATCTGCGCACAGATTAGGAATCAAACCTGGAGCCTGTGGTAGAAACATAGAAAAAAATCACAGCACAGAATGAGGCCATTCAGCCCATTGTGTCCGTGCTGGCTCTAGTTTAGTGGTCCCCCGAATGAGTGTCTTGGCTGTTAACCCGCAAGTACATTAAAGGGACAGGGTCGACGTTTAAAATAGGCTGTTTGCTTTTGTTTTTGTTCTAAATCCCTGCCTTTCGATCCCAGAGCCTACTCCTTCCACGTCAGTGCCGACAGTCAGATGCAGCCAGTCCCGTTCCCTCACGATGCCTTGGTTGGACCAGGGATACCTCGTCATGCTCGGCAGATCAATAATCTGAATCACGGGGAAGTGGTGTGTGCAGTTACTGTCAGCAACCCCATGAGGCATGTGTACACGGGGGGCAAAGGGTGCGTGAAGGTGTGGGACATCAGCCAACCTGGAAGTAAAAGTCCCGTCTCCCAGCTCGACTGCCTGGTAAGACAACATCACTCTCATTCATAATTTATTTGTTAATCATTATATGGCCTGTAGCATACGCCGTATCTAGAAGAACAAAGGAAGAAAGAATGAGCATTTATTGCAGCTTATTAAGTCCTCGGGGAATTCTAGAGTACGTCATATCTTTTGAAGTGTAGTTAAGGTTGTTATGTAGTCAATTGTGGCAGTCAGTGTGCACAGCAAGATTCCACCACTGCAAATGAGGTGCCCAATCAGTTAACATGTTTTGGTGGTGCTGATTAAGGAAAATGTTGGCCAGGACACTGAGAGAACTTCCTATTGTTCTTCGAATATTTGCATGGGATCTTTTACATCCACCTGAATAAGGCAGGCCTAAAGTTTGGTCTAAAAATGCGCATCTCCAGCAGTACTGCACTCCCTCAGTACTGCACTTATGTGCCAGCCTAGACTATGGGCTGAAGTCTCTTGAGTACAGCTTGAACCCACACTCTCTGATTTAGAGATGACAGCATTACCAACAGATCTAAGCTGAAGTAAGGGCTAAAGCAACCAATTATTGATTGATATGTTTCCAGTTTTTCTCCACTTTGATCATCGTTCTCTACCCTTTTCTCCTGACTTCCCCAACCAAGATGCCAAGCAGGAAAGCCATTCGTGGGCCTTCAGCAGGCCTTTTCCTTGGCCTGTCTGACAAAGCTGCTTCACGCACGAGCAGCCAAAGACAATTCTGAAATTGCCTTTGTCCCCCCTGTGGGTGAGTGCATGGTGCCCTCTTTCAGGTCAGGAATAACCATGTGGAGAGTGCCAGGTACGACAGTGCATCCGACTACTCTGTGGTACAGTGCATTGGACTTGCACCATATTGGGTAGGCAGATTGTGTAATATTACTTGTCCTTTGGTGTATGATCTGTTGTTAAAAATCACAGGACTACAAGTAATATCCAAAATAAAAGTGTGTTTTATTATAACTGAACTGGAATATATATACACAAAGGTAACTGCATGAGCTAGGCTTGAACATGTCTTACTATGTCAGGCTCCACCCACAACTGACTGGTCATGTGTGACTCAACATCACTTCCTCTGATGATCTGCACTTGCAGTTCTTAAGGTCCAGTCTTAAGGTTGTTCCTTATTAAGGTCATCCACAACAGATTGCAGGTCGAACTGAGACCCTACCAGGATTCACTGAAGATCTGTGTTCTAGGGTGGAATTTTATGCTCTCCCCCGTGGCGGGTTTGGGGGAGGGGGTGGGGGAGGGGGGGTTGGGGTTGGTGGGGGGGCCACCATTCCACTTCCACCAAAATTTAATCCGGGTTGGGAAGGCCTGTGAACGGCCTGCCCATCCTGCCGCCAATTGGGGCCCTTAACTGGGTAATTAAACGCTAATTAAGAGCCTCTTCCCACCACAGTCGCAATTACCCGTGCGGTGGGCGGCCCTGTCACCGCAGGGGAAGCATGGCATGGAAATCTGTGGGGGCTGTTGCCCGGCTTGGCGGGGGGTTGCGGGGCGGTGGGGGTCCCACACTCAAAGGCATTTCGTGCCTGAAGGAAGGACCTGGCATCAGGAATGGAGGTCCTGCTGAGGGCCAACCCCCTGCCCTTGCTTCCGACCCATTTCCACTCCTCCCCTGCGACCCCCATCCACGAGACCCCTCCTGCCCTGACCTACCTTAAGCCTGGTTCCAGCCCCATTGTTCAGTGTCTGGTCGCTGCAGCTACAGCAGTAGCCGCCACCTCCGTGGTGGTGCTACAGCTGCTGGCCTCTGATTGCAAGGCCAGGACTTCCAGCGGTGGGATCCTCAATTGTACAGAAGGCCCACTGCTGTCGAGTTAAGTGCCTGATTGGCACTAAATTCAGCGGGTCTTCAGTACAAGAGCCGATGCTGGGATCTCGGAATCGGTTTCCCCCTGCGCCGAGACCCCCGCTGCCAGCACAAAATTCCACCCCTTGTCTCACAGTGGTGTATTCACGTTTCCCTCACGGTGCTAATGCTGACAAATGCAAGATTTTCCTACATTGGGCACAGTATCGGTGTTGATTATTCCCACTATAGAGCAAGACACTGCAGATGCTGGAAATTTAAACGCTAGAAACACTCAGCAGGTCAGTCAGCATCTCTGGAGAGACACGGACAAGTTTATGTTTCAGGTGGGAACCCTTCGCATTTCCGAAGAACAATACGCACCCGAAATGTTAACTTGAGTCCTTTCTCCACAGATGCTGAATGACCTGTTTGTTTATTTCCAAGTGTGGTACAGTGTGGTTCAATCTCTCTGCTCAGCCCCAACAAGATACTCCAAATCCACCAGCAACATCTGACCCAATGTGAACTTTCTATTTGCTACACCAGTTATCCCTGTGCCCTCTTTGCCAATTGTTACTAAATTATGGGCAATTCTGTGCTGCAGACTTGCAGCAATTCTGAATGGACTCAAATTGCCCAAAGGTGTTTCACTTAAGTCCACTAATACAGCCAGAAAGATAAGATGTGCTAATCCATTACATTGGCTTTTCTGCACTAGTCATACATCCTGCCAGCTGTGGCTCAGTTGGTAGTACTCTTGTTTGAGTCAGAAGGTTCAAGCCCTGCTCTCGGCTGATGCTGCTAGTGCAGCCCTGAGGGAGTGCTGCACTATCTGAGGTGCCGCCTTTCAAATGAGATGTTAAACTAAGGCCTTGTCTCCCCTCTCGGGTTGATGTAAATGATCCCTTGGTGCTATTTTGAAGAGTGCTGTGCTATCCTGGCCAAGATTTGTCCCTCAACCAACATCATTAAAACAGATTATCTGGTCATTACCACATTGCTGTTTGTGGGATCTTGCTGTGCACAAATTGGCTGCTGTGTTTCCTACATTGCAGCAGTGACTACAACAATTCAGAAGGGCTTTGTAAGCTGTAAAGTGCTTTGGGGTGTCCTGAGGTTGTGAAAAGTGCTATATAAATGCAAGAATTTTTCCTTATCCTATGTTTAGACTTGGAACACTACAATTCAGTGAGTGGCTCATTGATGGAGATGCTTGCACTTCATTCTCCCATTAGAAATAACGGGTGGGAGAGTGGCAGTGAAACTTCTTGTGCCCAATACATTTTGCTGTACTACTGCTCTCTCATTATTAGTCAGAGGAAACTGCGGGTGGGTGTGTTACAGTAATTCTACGCAATCTTTTTCACATTGGTGAGATGTCTGACCATCTGGTGCCTGATAATAAAATAACCAAAGGAAGTGAGAAGATACTCAGAAAGAACTCAAGTGAACAATAAGAAAAGAGAAATAAAAGTAGCTTACGATGGTGGTAAAAGTCTCCAGTATAGAACACCTCGATTTTAAAACTCTCACCCTTGTTTTCAGATCCCTCCACTGTTGTGTGATTGCCTTTAAGAGTGATGTCCCTTTAAGATCTTAGTATGCTAATGAGTTACCTGCCAGGATGCAGCATGTGACTAAAAGCGTGAGGCATTCTGTAACTGTAACACCTAGAGGCAGGTCCTGTAAATAGTTAGCTCTGTACTGTGTTTAATAGTTTAGTTGTAAATAAACCTGTTTGAGATCTTCAACCAACTGTAGTCCATTTCATTTATGTTGCATCAGACAACATAAAAATAAGTCATTATATGGTGGCATGCGAAGTAACAGAGTATGTTAGCAGGCTGGAGGGAGGCAGAGTAACAGAAACTGAATGCAGCGAGGGAGAAACGTCAGAAAGAACAGCAACAGATGAGACACAAATTCCCTGAGCAAGAGTTGTCAAACCACTGAGAAGATATATGGACCTTTTGAGCTTCTATATTTGCAAATTTCATAATCTCCATACCTGTGTAAATAATTTTGATATGTAATTTTATGTGCTTTTTTATTGTTAGCATACGAGACTTATCTTCGAAAGCTAATGAGCTATGTGCCAGGATGCAGTCATTTGACTACAAGCCTGAGGCACTCCTTAACTTTAACATCTAGAGGCAGATCCCGTAAATAGTTAGTTTTGTACTGTGTTTAATAATTTAGCTGTAAATAAACCTGTTTGAGATCTTCAACCAGCTGGACTCCACGCATCTCATTTATGTTACATCAGACAACATAAAATAACTCATTACATCCATGGCCTCACCCTCACTAGCTCTGTAATCTCTTCCAGCCCTACAACTCTCTGAGATCTTTGTTCCTCCAATTCTGGCCTCTTCTGCGTCCCTGATTTTCATTACTTCACCATTGGCAGCCGAAACTAAACCCTCGGTTCTGGAATTCCATCCCTCAGCCTCTGCTTAAAAGCTACCTCTTTCACCAAGCTTTTGGTCAGCTGTCCTAATCTCTCTGTATGTGGCTCACTGTTTGCTAACCACTCCTGTGAAGCATCCTGGGACATTTTACGATGCTAAAGGTGCTATATAAATGCAAGTTGATGTTGTACATAGAAGTTAAGCTGTTTCCTATAACATTCAGTTTCATCATTAACCTGACTTGGTGTACTTCATTTCATTCCTGCCATGACACTTTGCCAACAATAATAACAATAGAAAATAACAATGGAAGTGGAAGAAGAAATGTTTTCATTTATATCACATTGTTCACAAACTTAGACCATCCCAAAGTACTTTACAGTCAACGAAGTATGTTTGAAGTGTAGTCACTGCTTTAGTGTAGGAAATGCAGCATGCCAATTTGCACACAGCAAGCTCCCACAAACAGCAGTGTGATATGACCAGGTAATCTGATCTAGTGATGTTGGTTGAGGGATAAGCATTGGCCAGGACACCAGAGAGAACACATCTGCTCCTCTTCGAATCGTGACATGGGATCTTTTATGTCCACCTGATAGAGCAGATGGGACCTTGTTTTAACATCTCATCCAAAAGATGGCACCTCTGACAGTGCAGCACCCTCTCAGTATTGCACTGGAGAGTCAGCCTAGACTTGATGCCAACGATTCAGGAGTGGGACCTGAACACACAAGTTTTTGACTCAGAGACAAGTGTGCTACCGACTAGCCATGGCTGGCACCATCAATAAGAAAAAAGAAACAAAAGTTGCAAAAGAAATAAGAGATAAAAAAAATAGCCTCCGGTATTAAAAAGCCTCGATTTTGGAAGATTTTGAGAGATCTGTAGAAGCAAAGAACTCGCATTAATATAGTACCTTCCTCGTGGCATCTCAAAGTACCTCGCTCCCACCAACTTACTTTTTGTAGTGTAGTCACTGTTACACAGCAATCAATTTGTATATAACAAGGTCCCACAAACTGCAAGTTAGGTAACATAGAAACATAGAAAATAGGAGCAGTAGGCCATTCGGCCCTTCAGGCCTGCTCCGCTATTCAAAAAAGACCACGGCTGATCATCTAATTCAGTACCCTGTTCCTGCTTTCTCCCCATATCCCTTGATCCCTTTGGCATTAATATATCTATCTCCTTCTTGAATATATTTAATGACTTGACCTCCACTGCCTTCTGCAGTAGAGAATTCCACAGGTTCACCATCCTCTGGGTGAAGAAATGTTTCAGTGCTGTATCTCTAAACTAAAAAATAAAAATAAAATTTTAAAAAAAGAAACCTGAATGATTTCCCCGTTTCTAACCCAACGGTGTTGAGGCTAATTGCGTCGCTGAATGCTTGTGAGAAGTGCCTTGGAATGTTGTGTTAAGTTAAAGGTGATATATGAATATAAATAGTTGTTGCCTCTAACCCGCCCTTGAAATCAGCTGATCGAACCTGATTCAGATGGTTGACCGGTTACACTGACAGGGCCAGCAGAAGAACTCGGCCTTATTTTGAAGCATTCACCCAAAATAGATTTTTTAAAAGTACTGAATTCATTTCTGGTGTTTTTTTATTTTAAACAATGCCGGTTAAAAAGGAACCCATTGCAGGGGACCTTCAATCTCACTGTTGCCAATTCCAATATTTCCAGAACCGAGACAACTATATCCGTTCCTGCAAACTTCTCCCAGACGGCCGTACTCTGATAGTGGGTGGCGAGGCCAGCACGCTTTCAATCTGGGACCTGGCAGCACCAACTCCACGCATAAAAGCTGAACTGACGTCATCGGCCCCTGCTTGCTATGCACTCGCCATCAGTCCTGATGCTAAGGTCTGCTTCTCATGTTGCAGTGATGGCAACATTGCCGTGTGGGATTTACATAATCAGACCCTGGTCAGGTAAGGCATAGGTAGGAATGTAGGCAGCCATCTCTTTGTATCTTGCCTATTCTTCCCTGACGATAGTAACTCACAGCTCCAGATGAAGGCAGCCGCCAGTAACCTTTCCTAGTAACCATTGTTTCAGTGGGATAATCAATTGGGAATGGCCATTAAAGGGGAACCTGATCCTGATCCTGACCCAATATCTGCACGTGCATGCTTTCCTTTAGGGATGCCTCTGGATGAGTTTTTGGCTGTGGACTGATTTAATTTAATATTTCAATATTTAGCAGCTGAAAATGTTGGGGGGAGGTGGGGCAATGCCCAGATCAAAAGGTTAGTGCTTTTCGGAATTCTGTATAATTGGAAGTGTCTTTACGTAATGGACGTAGGACAGCGCAGTGGTTAGCACTGCAGCCTCACAGCTCCAGCGACCCGGGTTCAATTCTGGGTACTGCCTGTGTGGAGTTTGCAAGTTCTCCCTGTGACCGCGTGGGTTTTCGCCGGGTGCTCTGGTTTCCTCCCACAGCCAAAGACTTGCAGGTTGATAGGCAAATTGGCCATTGTAAATTGCCCCTGGTGTAGGTAGGTGGTAGGGGAATTGTAGGGATGTGGTAGGAATATGGGATTAATGTAGGATTAGTATAAATGGATGGTTGATGGTCAGCACAGGCTCGGTGGGCCGAAGGGCCTGTTTCAGTGCTGTATCTCTAAAAATAAAAATAAATTAAATTACTTCTGTGTCCTTGGATAAGAAAGCTCTCCAGATTATGGACGTGCTTATCTGGAGTTGACCATATTACAAAGAGTTGTTTTTATTGATAGTCTACGCAAAAGGATAAAATATTGGAATATTGCTGGGAAGAGTCTGCACTGGATGGAACTGATACCTGGATACTTTAGTTGTACTGATTAGAGAAGCACCCATTACAGTTGCTTTTAGCAATGGTATTTACTGTCGGCCTATATTTTCAAAAAAGTATCTTATGAAAGGTTGTATGAGGGAATTCCCAAGCTTAGGACCTAGGCAGCTGAAGGCCGGGAGCAATTAAAATCAGGCTGAGGCCTGAATTGGAGGAGTGCAGAGATCCTGGAGGGTTGTAGGGCTGGAAGAGGTGACAAAGATAGGGGTGAAGGCCATGGAGGGATTTGAACCAAGAAAACCCAGTGAGTAGCTGATTGGTGCAGACTGGAAAATGTCTCGGCTCCGTCCCCCAGCCGGTGATAAATTATTTGATCTGAGACGGAGTAGCAACAGAGGTCGCAGTGGCCCTGGGATAAGGAAAGGGAAAGCTGGCCAGAGTTTTCCATCCTAACCACCTCTGATATTGCACACGCCAGAACATTGGGCAAGCACAGGATCAGCCTTGGCTGTAAGACCCGTGCAGTTGAAAAACATGTTGGTGGTGACCAACATCTGAATAATGGCAAACGAAAGGATGCCAATGCTTATAGGACAAAATTCCAGCACCTTCTGCAGAGAAGGAATGAGAAAAAAATGACTGAAAGATAAAAAAATCAGAGAGCGGGTAGGTGGAAAATCCAGTTTGTTTCACAAGATTGAGAGACCCAGGAGTTGTTTATTGCACTGTTCCATTGGCATTCAACTTGTATAATAGTTGTAGAATCTCGATGATCTCTAACACCCCCATAATATTTGTAGCAAAGGAATCTATTCTCTTGGATATCACACATCTCTCCATAACTGTCTTTTAATTTCCCATTGTCTTTTTATTAATTCTGTATGTAGGCAGTTCCAAGGTCACACAGATGGGGCCAGCTGCATTGACATTTCGAATGACGGGACTAAACTGTGGACTGGTGGCCTGGACAACACAGTAAGGTGCTGGGACCTGAGGGAGGGGCGCCAGCTTCAGCAGCATGACTTTACCTCACAGGTACAGAGCATGAGAAGTAGTATGAGGAGTGAATGGTGGGGGGGGGGGGGCGGGGTCAAATAAGTTCAAAATAATCTATTTTGATTCTAATAATTCCCCTCTCCACTGTCGTTCAGCTACGTGGGACTGCACTCGCCTGGTTTCATTCTTATATATCCAGTCGTAGCCAGGGAATCACCTGCAATGGCTTCTCTTCCTGCTCCTGCACTGTTACCCCTGGTGTCCCCCAAGGATCTCTCCTTGGTCGCCTTCTATTTCTCATCTACATGATGCCCCTTGGCAACATTATCCAAAAACACAGCATTAGTTTCCATATACATGCTGATGACACCCAGCTCTACCTCACCACCACCTCTCTCAATTCATCCACTGTTGCTAAACTATCAGGACTGTTTGTCAGACATCCAGTAGTGGACAAACAGAAATTTCCTCCAACTAAAGCTCTTAGAAATGATAATTCGGGACAAAATTAACAGTCACTTGAACAAATATGGATTAATTAAGGAAAGCCAGCATGGATTTGTTAAGGGAAAATCATGTTTAACTAACTTGCTTGAGTTGTTTTGATGAGGTAACAGAGAGGGTTGACGAGGGTAGTGCGGTTGATATGGTATAGACTTCCAAAAGGCATTTGATAAAGTGCCACATAACAGGCTTGTCAGCAAAGTTAGAGCCCATGGAATAAAAGGGGCAGTAGCAGCATGGATACAAAATTGGCTGAGTCAGGAAGCAGAGAGTAGTGGTGAATGGTAGTTTTTTCAACTGGTGGAAGGTATATAATGGGGTTCCCCAGGGATCATTGTTAGGACCCCTGCTTTTCTTGATGTACATTAATGCTCTAGACTTGAGTGTACAGAGCACATTTTCAGAATTTGCAGGTGACACAAAACTTGTAAGTATTGTGAACTGTGAGGAGTATAGTGATAAACCTCAAGAGAACATAGGCTGGTGGAATGGGTGGACAAGTGGCAAAGGAATTTAATGCAGAAAAGTGTGAAGTGATACATTTTGGTAGGAAGAACGAGGAGAGGCAATATAAAATAAAGGAGTCAGTTCTAAAGGGGTTGCAGGAACAGAGGGACCTGGGTTATATGTGCACAAATTACTGAAGGTGACAGGGCAGGTTGAGAAAGTGGTCAATGAAGCAAACAGGATCCTGGGCTTTATCAATAGAGGCATCGAGTACAATAGAAATCAAGTTATGATAAACCTGTATAAAGCACTGGTTTGGCCTCAACTGGAGCATTGTGTCCAGT
The DNA here is from genome assembly GCF_036365525.1 of Heterodontus francisci. NCBI lineage: Eukaryota > Metazoa > Chordata > Chondrichthyes > Heterodontiformes > Heterodontidae > Heterodontus > Heterodontus francisci. The sequence goes on from NC_090406.1 coordinate 15,007,213, forward strand.
TTTGGGCACCACGTATTAGGAAAGATGTGAAGGCATTAGAGAGGGTGCAGAAAAGATTCATGAGAATGGCTCCAGGGATGAAGAACTTCAGTTATGTGGATAAATTGGATATGCTGGGGCTTTTCCCCTTGGAGAAGAAGCAATTAAGAGATTTGGTGGAGGTGTTCAAAATCATGAGGGGTCTGGACAGAGTAGATAGGGAAGGTTTAGGAACCAGAGGACACCAGTTTAAGATAATTGGCAAAAGAAGCAACAGCGACATGAGGAAAAACTATTTTACGCAACAAATAGTTAGGATCTTGAATGTACTACGTGAGAATGTGGTGGAGGCAGATTCAATCGAGGCCCTCAAAAAAGAATTGGATAATTATCTGAGGAGAAACAATTTGCATGGCCACGGGGTAAAGGCAGGGGAATGAGTCTCGGTGAGCTGATCTTGCAGAGAACCAGCATGGACATGATGGGCTGAATGGCCTCATTCTTTGCTATACCCTTTCTATGATTCTAAATATTGGAAAGACCAAAGCCAGCGTCTTCGGTCCCCGCCACAAACTCTGCTCCCTAGCCATCGACTCCATCTATCTCCCTGGAAACTATCTGAGGTTGAGCCAGTGTCATATTTGACCCTGAGGTGAGCTTCCAACCACATATCTGCACCATCACTAAGACCATCTATTTCTACTTGTATCACATCACCTGGTTTCCAACTCTGTTTCAGCTCATCTGCTGCTGAAACCCTCATCCATGCCTTTGATTATAGACTTGATTATTCCAATGCACTACTGGTCAGCCTTCCACATTCTACCATCTATAAACTTGAGGTGATCCAAAACTCTGCTGCCCCTGTCTTAACTCACATCAAATCCCAGTCACCCATGACCTCTGAGCTCGCTGACCTACACTGGCTCCCAGTTAAGCAATGCCTCAATTTTAAAAATCTCATCTTTGTTATCAAATCCCTCCATGGCCTTGCCTCCTCATCATCTTTGTTATCTCCTCTAGCCCTACTACCAATGTTTTCTGCATGCTGTGTGCACAAGCAGCCACTCAGCATTCTGGAAGTTACCATGCAGGTTGCTCAGAAGGTCATCTCCTTTAAGGTAACGCACGTGTTCAGCTGTGCAAAAGAATTTGAAAGTACCGTGTGTTCAAACGAACAGGCCACACACGATGAAGAAAATTTAGAGACGACTCACCCACCGAGATCTCTGTGCTCCTCCAATTCTGGCCTCTCGAGCATCCAGGATTTTAATCACTCCACCATTGGTGGCCGTGCCTTCAATTTCCACGGTTCTAAACTCTGGAATACCCCCCTAAACTTTCCGCCTGTTTACCTCTCTTTCCTCCATTAAGATACTTCTTAAAACCTACCTCTTTGACCAAGCTTTTGGTCATCTGCCCTAATATCTCCTTATGTGGCTGGGTATCAAATTTTATTTAATAATCGCTTCTGCGAAATGCTTTGGGACATTTTACTGCATTAAAGGCACTATATAAATGCAAGTTGTTGTTGTTTTGATATGTTTTTGAAGGATGAATGTTGTCCAGGATACCTATAAAATTCCCTGCTCTTCTCAAATAGAACCATGCGATCTATCACATACAGCAATGCTAGGTTTGTGAAGTTTTACTACCATGTCCGTTTCAAATCTTAAAGTACCAACAGTAAAATTATAGATTTCACATTCCAAACAACTGTAGACGTTTAGAGACCAGACCGAAGTCATAAAGACAGTTATGACTGTGCACAATGCAAAACTAATCTTGCTGCCTTGCTTTCTCTCATAGCCCTGTATCTTCCCCTCTGTCATGAAAGCTAGCCACTCTCCATTTTCCCACCCTTCCTTAAAAGGTACAATGGTATCTAACTCAACTGCTTCCCTGTGACAAGAAGTGTCTAGGTAAAGAAATTTCTCTCAACCCCCCTCTCCTCACTCTCTTCCTACCAAACTTGTCTTGCATCTGGAGAGTGTTGTGAACTCTGTAACACTAGGATGAAGTATTCATTGTTTCTAGTTTGTCAGCACTGGTGGAAGTGGTGAGAGCTCTTTGAAATGCTAAATTATAGTGTATCACACGTGATTCAAGAGTATTGGTTTAAATGCAGTTCTTTTCTATTGAAGTGATATGCTGAATAACCCAACAATAAAACTGACTGTGTAATTGATATTTGCCCTGTTAAGCTCAATGGAACAGTTTAACACCCACGTATTATCTGACGCAAACTATTGGCCGCAGCACAACATGGGAAAAATCCTATTTCAACAAAACCACATCTTTAAAGAAACAGATAATTCTGACTCAGTCGCCACCCAAAATATTAAACTTTGTTAACTGTTTACCGATCCTAATGGATCTGCTATGCATTTGGAGCATTTGCTATTTTTATTCCAACTTTCAGTTTCTTTCTCTGCGGGTAATTTTAACTATGGGCAAAAATATAAAATGGGCGATGTTGATTCAGCTGCCCAGTATATATACTTTTCCTGATTATCATTTGCACTGACTAATCTGATACCGCCCCATTCCAATCTAAGTGGCCAAGGTCAAAACGGCCCTCGATGTGTCTGTAAGTGACCTTTCGGTTCAGTGCACCAATGTTGGATAACAAGACGACATTACTAAAATCCTATTGGTTGCGTTTCAGATTTTCTCCCTGGGTTACTGCCCGACTGGGGAGTGGCTAGCTGTTGGGATGGAGAGCAGCAACGTCGAAGTTTTACACGTCAACAAGCCAGATAAATACCAACTTCACTTACACGAGAGCTGCGTGCTGTCCCTCAAGTTTGCCTGTTGCGGTAAGAAATGGTCCCTGTCCTTCAGTTGCTGCATTGTATGAAGCTGTGTAGGAGTTGCTGAAGAGAATGTTGTATCTGTGTGAACCTCTTTCTGCCAGTCAGCTCACCCTCATTATAACACTGCTCTAACATTGTAATGTTGTATGTTCCACTTCCTATTAATTCATTCCTGGGATATAGGCATCGCTAGCAAAGCCAATATTTATTGCCCATTCCTCTTTGCCATGAGAAAGTGGTGGTGAGTTGTCGCTACAGTCCATGTGATGAAGGTAGGGTGCTGTTAGGTAGAGAGTTGCAGAATTTTGATCCAGTGGCAATGCAAGAATGTCCAAGTCAGGATGGTGTGTGACATGGAGGGGAACTTGCAGGTGGTGGTCGTCCCATGTGCCTGCTGCCCTTGTCCTTGTAGGTGGTACAGTTTGTGGGTTTGGGAGGTGCTGCTGCAGAAGCCTTGGCAAGTTGTTGCTTTGTATCCTGTGGATAGTACACACTGCAGTCACATGCAGCGGTGATTGAAGGAATGGATGGATAAGCTGTTAAATTGACTATCGATCAAGCGGACTGCTTTCGTCCTGCAAGTTGTTGAACCTCTTGAGTGTTGTTGCAGCTGCATCTATCCAGGCAGCTTCCTATATCATATTCAAAAGCTTCACCCTTCCATATTTGCATTTGCATAAGATATAAACAAAGAACAAAGAACAGTACAGCACAGGAACAGGCCATTCGGCCCTCCAAGCCTGCGCCGATCTTGATGCCTGCCTAAACTAACACCTTCTGCCCATATCCCTCTATTCCCTACCTATTCATATATTTGTCAAGATGTCTCTTAAACGTCGCTATCGTATCTGCTTCCACCACATCACCTGGCAGCAAGTTCCAGGCACTCACCACCCTCTGTGTAAAAAAACTTGCCTCGCACATCCCCTCTAAACTTTGCCCCTCGCACCTTAAACCTATGTCCCCTAGTAACTGATTCTTCCACCCTGGGAAAAAGCTTCTGACTATCCACTCTGTCCATGCCGCTCATAACTTTGTAAACCTCTATCATGTCGCCCCTCCACCTCCGCCGTTCCAGTGAAAATAATCCGAGTTGATCCATCCTCTCCTCATAGCTAATGCCCTCCAGACCAGGCAACATCCTGGTAAACCTCCTCCAGACCAGGCAACACCCTTGTAAACCTCCTCTGTACCCTCTCCAAAGCCTCCACGTCCTTCTGGTAGTCTGGCGACCAGAATTGCACGCAATATTCTAAGTGTGGCCTAACTAAGGTTCTTGTACAGCTGCAACATGACTTGCCAATTTCTATACTCTATGCCCCGACCGATGAAGGCAAGCATGCCGTATGCCTTCTTGACTACCTTATCCACCTGCGTTGCCACTTTCAGTGACCTGTGGACCTGTACACCCAGATCTCTCTGCCTGTCAATACTCCTAAGGGTTCTGCCATTTACTGTATACTTCCCACCTGCATTAGACCTTCCAAAATGCATTACCTCACATTTGTCCGGATTAAACTCCATCTGCCATTTCTCCGCCCAAGTCTCCAACCGATCTATATCCTGCTGTATCCTCTGACAATCCTCATCATTATCCGCAACTCCACCAACCTTTGTGTCGTCCGCAAACTTACTAATCAGACCAGCAAGTTATATCTTCCTTTTAGTCAAAAGCCATAAACATGACTTGAAAGCACATGTTGATGTATAATTACTGCAGATACCACAGAAACATCAACTGGAAAGCTCTGTAAAAGCTAAAATCTGTGTGAGCTGTTTGAAGTGAAGTTTGACGCTCCTTTATAATGGAAGGTGGAGCTTCTCCAGTGGAACCTGTTCCATACTGATGCAGTTGCTAAATCTGAGGGAGGCTCAACACTGTGTACCTTGCACTGGAACTAAATCTGTCCAAACTTAACATTGGTGTGGATAACTCCAGTTTAAGAGCTGATAGCAGTGCTAGTGCAGTGGGTCACTTGACCTCCTCCTGTGCTGTAATGTTCTATGATCCTGACCAAAATTCCAATCAACAACACCACAAGTAGTTTAGCTGATAATTCATCTCATTGCTGTTTGTGGGATCATACTATGTCCAAACTGTCTACCTTGTTCTCCTACGTAACATCAATCCGTGCGATCTAAAGCATGTGAATGAAGCACTCTGGATGTATCTGAAAGAGGGGACCAGCAGGTTATATCTTCCTTTTAGTCAAAAGCCATAAGCATGACTTGAAAGCACATGTTTATGTAAAATTACTGCAGATACCACAGAGTTACATTTGCCATTTTAAATCGGAGCTTCCTTGATGGTAGTGAAGTGAATGAGAGATCTTTCAAGCCAGCAACTTCAAAAATACATTTATGGTCAGTAAAAGGCCTGGGGGTTTGCTCAAGCGGTGATAGATTTGGGCTTTGAGTGACTGTAGTGTGTTTACTGTGACACACTCAGTTTGATGCACAGTAAGACTTTCAATGACTGCAGTGTGTTCAAACTGAGGATTTCACTTGTAATGTGTGCAAACTAGCACACGCTGAGTAAGGCTCTAAATGACTCTATAGTGCGTTCAGTGATACACATTGATGGTTCGATTCACTCTGGCAGTGTGTTCAAACTGTGACAGACACTTGAGGTTTGCATGACTCTGTAAATTGTTGCCACTTCACTGCCATGGTTTACGGTGTTTTCCGAGCCTGATTGTTTTCCAGCCATTCTTTATTCTCTGTGTTTTGGATGAGTGGACACTTCGAAGCACTGAGACCATTTTAAGCATCTTTACAGACAGTTAAAATCCCTCATCCTGGCACACTGCCAATGTGAAAGCTCACTCCTTTGGCCACAGGAGATTTGTTAGTAGGTTCGGGAGATTTTTCCTCCTCCTCTCACTCAATTAGATGACTTTAGCAGTCAATTTTAATGAAGCGTTTGCTCCAGATTTTCAGGAAAATGGCTCCCTCATGTACATTCCACACAGGGCCCCCGCTACTCTTTTCAAACTTCCAGTTTCTTTAAATCCTAATGCAGCCCTGAGTGCGTTTCCAAGGAAGTATAATTGCAGACTTGATCCATTCTCAGCAGTGGTCTCCAGAGGACACCAGCTTGCTGTCTTGAAATTGCTGCTCTTACAGCTTACCACTCCACAGGCAACAGAAATCTTGGGCCTACCGCAGGCTTTGGGCAGACACCATAGTAAAATAGAAAGATATGGTGCCTTTGATATGGTATTTGATAGTTGCATTGATATTTCGCAACCTCAGGATGTCCCAAAGCACTTTACAGCTGATGAAGTACGTTTGAAGTGTAATCACTGTTGTAATGTAGGAAACACAGCAACCAATTTGCACACTGCATACTCCACCAAACAGCAATGTGATGGTAATGACCAGGTAATCTGTTCTTTTCGTGGTGTTGGTTGAGTGATGAATATTGGCCATGACACCAGGGAGCACTCCCCTGCTCTACTTTGAAACAGTGCCAGGGGATCTTTTATGTTCACCTCAGAGGGCAGGCACTGCCTCGGTTAAAACGTCTCATCCAAAAGATAGCACCTCCAACAGTGCAGCACTCGCCTGGTACTGCATTAGAAATGTCAGCCTAGATTTTGTGCCCACAGCCTTCAGGTGTAGAGGTGGGGGTGCTACCAGTGAGCTATGGCTGATAGATAGAGCTGGGTATAGGGTCTCAGGAATGCAGTGTTACCAGCTTATTACTTCAGTGATTAAACCATTAGTTTTAGTTGTAAAGAAACACATTACAAAAGATATTAAAACAAATCACAGTATGTTATTAGTTTGATTTTATTTTTCAGGCAAATGGTTTGTAAGCACTGGGAAGGACAATCTCCTGAATGCATGGAGGACTCCATATGGAGCCAGTATATTTCAGGTACTGACTGATTATTTGTAACTCATAGATATTGAGGGACACAGTTCCAAACAGGCTCTTGATTGAGGGATGCCTCAGGGATGCTGTTCATGTGATTTTCCACATGGCCAACTCTTGATTGCAATCATGCTAGCTTCCAGTGTTTCCAACTGGTCCTTTCAGTTGAAGGTGGGCGAGCCCGATCTCTATCTGCCCTACTGTTCTCCTCTTACTGGCAGCAGCAAGGGAACAGAACTGAGGCTCAGATCCATTAACATGCTCCACAGTCAAATAAGTCATGAACGCAGGCCCAGAAATAAATGGAGCAGTAAGTCTACTAAGCATATTGAATAATGGGGAAATAGACCTCCAAAACTGTTCAAAACAGCTAATTTGAGAATTGAAACAGCACACTTTCTACAGCACTTACCCTTCACTACTACATTCTTGTCATGTTCCTATAGAACAAAATACAAATTACTAATTTGTTGCCTAATTGATACTCTTATTTATTAGACTTGTATAACATATGGCCAGTGACAAAATCTGCCACAAGTGGACTATACATACAGAGAACGAAAAGTGGCTTCAGTAGCCCTGATCGGCAAAGAGAATTAGCCACAGTTCCTAGTCCCAATTGCTATCCAGGACTCCCTGCCACCAATGTTTACATAGCTATTGAATACTTTCTTGTGTAAAGTACCAGAGGTGAGGGCACTGCTCCTACTGGAATTGGTACTTTCAGAAGGCAAGAAAGGCCTTCGATAAGGTGCCCCATAATAGACTAATGAATAAAATCAGAGAACGCTGAGTCAGGGGTCAAGTGGCAGAATGGATTGCTAGCTGGCTTCAAGACAGAAAGCAGAGAGTGGGAGTAAAGGGTAACTATTCAGAGTGGTAGAAGGTGGGAAGTGATGTTCCACGAGGATCTGTGCTGGGACCACTGCTGTTCACAATTTACATTAATGATTTGGACTTTGGAATCAAAAACACAATTTCTAAATTTGCAGATGACACCAAATTGGGGGAAGATAGTCAATACTGAGGAGGAATTGCAGAATGGGCAAATAATTGGCAAATGAAGTTCAACACGGATAAATGTGTGGTAGTACATTTTGGTAGGGAGTATAGGGAGGTCACTTCTTACTAGGAAGGTGCGATTTTAGGTGGGGTAGAGGAACAAAGGGATCTTGGAGTAAAATACACCAATCACAGAAGGTTGTGCCACAGGTTAGCAAGGCCATAAAAAAAGCAAACCAAGCACTAGGCTTTATTTCTAGAGGGATAGAATTGACAAGTAGGGAAGTTATGCTAAACCTGTATCGAACCTTGGTTAAACCACACTTGAGTACAGCGTGCAGTTCTGATCACCATATTGTAAAAAGGATATAGAGGCACTGGAGAGGGAGCAGAAAAGATTTGCCAGGATGATACTAGAAATGCGAGGGTATGCATATCAGGAAAGCATTGACGGACTGGGTCTCTTTTCTCTTGAAAAAAGATGGTTGAGAAGTGACCTAATAGATGTTTTAAAATTATGAAAGGTTTTGATGAGTGGATACAGAGAGAATGTTTCCACTTGTGGGGAAGAGCATAACTAGAGGCCATCATTATAAAACAGTCACCAAGAAATCCAATAGGGAATTTAGAAGAAATTTCTGTACCCAGAGAGTGGTGAGAATATGGAACTCTCTACCACAGGGAGTGGTTGAAGCGAATAGTGTAGATGCATTTAAGGGGGAACTAGACCAGCATTTGAGGGAGAAGGGAATAAAGGGTTATATAATGATAGATTTAGATGAGGAAAGATGGGAGGAGGCTCGAATGGAGCTTAAATGCTGGCATGGACTGGTTGGACCGAATGGCCTATTTCTGTGCCAGATATCCAATGTATGTAGTTGGCGGTGCGGGAACTCAAAAGGTAGAAATGTGGTTTATATATGTTCAAGGACAACAATGTTTTTCACAATTGAGTTACTGAGACTATTTGATTTTTTCTTTGTCAAGTCAAAGGAATCATCCTCTGTGCTGAGCTGCGACATTTCAGTGGATGACAAGTACATTGTTACTGGCTCAGGAGACAAGAAGGCTACAGTCTATGAAGTGATTTACTGAGCAGCAAACCCTCAGCCAGCAAGAAATCTAAAGGGACACCAGGCTGTTAATGGACATTGGAATTAACTAGGGACAAGTTAAGGACAACAACAGCTACTGCCAAAGCAGACTACAATTGTACTGTTCAAAGCTGCAATATACTATAGAGCGAAACCTTCAGATACATTTAGGCAAAAAAAAAACACAGGTGGGGCGTTTGTCTTGTTTATACAACATCAGTGAGTTGTAATTGTGAAAAATGTACATATTTTTGAAAAAAATGGTTTTTCGTTGGCTAGTGTAGTCACAAACTGATCATTCATGGATGAAGTCCTTTCTTTTATACTGTCTTTACCTTCAGGAAGCAGGATTCCTGCTGACAGCCTTGTACTTAATATTGATTGACCACATCTACCACTGTATAGGGCACAAATGCACTGTGTAGAACTACTTTGTGATTTAAGCAACAGTCTCTATGTGAAGTGTTGAATGTTATTGTCAGAGTAGCATCTTTAATTCTAGCATTGGTTTCTTTTTCTGTCTCATTAAAATAGTGCCACACACCTGTGCAGGGCACTGCTCTACAAGGCATTACCAAAGGGATAAAAGTTGCTATTTAACTCCTAACTCGTACTGTGATCACTTTTCATCTCGTCGCCACCCAGTCACCATTCATGATGATGTCTTACCTGGATTGCAGTGGGATAAGTGTTGTCAGAAAGGCTGCTCTATGGTTATACTATTATGTTGTACTTTACAACCTCAACCAACAGGAGGCAACCTTTGATGTAACTGTCTCAGTTCTCTCCCACTCCACTGCTCGTGAGGATATCCTAGATGCCAGTGTGACCAAGAATCACCTAAATCCTTTGACACCCAATGGCATCAAATTCAAATGTCATTCACCATTGCTACCTGCCCATATTTAATTAAGAGTGAGATTGGAGTCCTTTCTCCCCCCCCGCAACCGCCTCACTTGTGGAACATTTGAATTCTGTCTGCGTCAATAGGTCATTTCCTGGAGAATGACTATGTAGCAGCATGCTTTGCATGAACAGATACTATGTGCTGTTCCAAGAGAATTGGGATCAATGCATCATCACAGCAAGAGACCCTTTGGAACACATGAACTGAGTACGCGCCTTTGTGGAGCCAGGGGAGGAAGACCAGTGATGCAGTGCCCTTCCTCGTGTGTGACTCAAAGAAGTAGGTTAAGGAAAGCTGAACAGAGGGACTGAGCGTGCGATGTACTATATTATATTGCAGCTTCAAAAAAAAAAGAATTTTTGCACATATACGTGCATTTCAAGAACAAGCTTCTCTTTTGTACAGGTCTATGTAAGTGAGTGACTGTAGAAACCTGCTGTATAGTAAGTAAAAACAAAAAAAAACATTAAACATGCACCGCTCTGCCCATCACTGTACCTGTCTGTTGAGTGTTCCATGACTGAACAGGAAAAGCTAGAACTATATTAGGTTTAAAAGTAAAACATTTCATTTATAATAGTGATTCAAACAAATTTGATAGTAATGCTTCGGTTAAAAGTTGAGACAAAACAATTGGTCAGTGCTAGCTGGGTCAGTTTGTGAAATGGACATTCCAATATAGTTGTCACAATGGAAATCTATCCTCGCATAATGGACTTGGCTTGTTTACAGAGACATAAGTTTGTGGCCAGTTGAGTGTGATTCTCCCAAAACTCATCCAATTAATTAGGTATCAGTTTTTAAAAATTATTTTGTAGGTGTGGCTGACAAGGCCAGCATTTGTTGCCCATCCCTAATTGCCCTCGAGGTGGTGATGGGAAGGGATTTGCAGGATTTTGATCCAGCGACAGTGAAGGAATGGCAATATAATTCTGGATCAGGAAGGTGTGTGGCTTTGAGGGGAACTTGCAGGTGGTGGTGTTCTTATGAGTCCGCTGCCCTTGTTCTTCTAGGTGGTAGAATGTTTGGAAGGTGCTGTTGAAGAAGCCATGGTAAGTTGCTGCAGTGCATCTTGTATATGGTACACACTGCTGCCACTGTGCATCGGTGGTGGAGGGAGTGAATGTTTAAGTTGGTGGATGGGGTGCCGATCAAGTGGGCTGCTTTCTCCTGGATGGTGTCAGACTTCTTGCATGTTGTTGGAACCACCCTCATCCAGGCAAGTGGTGAGTATTCCATCAGACTCCTTGCCTTGTACCTTGTAGATGATGGACAGACTTTTGGGAGGCAGGAAGTGAGTTATTCACCGCAGAACTCCCAGTCTCTGAGATGCTCTTGTAGCTACAGTATTTATATGGCTGAACCAGTTAAGTTTCTGGTTAATGTTAACCCCCATGATGTTATAGGCAGGGGATAGCAATGGTAATGCCATTGAAGAGCAAGGAGAGTTGGTGAGATTCTCACTCGTTGAAAATGGTCATTGCCTGGGACTTGTGTGGCACAAATGTTACTTGCCACTTATCAGCCCAAGCTGTTGTCCAGGTCTTGCTGCATACAAACACGGACTGCTTCAGTATCTGAGGAATTGCAAATAGTACTGATTATGCAATCATCAAGCGAACATCCCCACAGTTGCCCTTATGATGAAGGAAAGGTCAATGATGAAGCAGCTGCAGATGGTTGGGCCTAGAACACGACCCCGCGGAACTCCTGGAGCAATGTCCTGGGGCTGAAATGATTGGCTTCCACCAACCACAATCATCTCCCTTCATGCTGGGTGTGACTCTAACCTATGGAGAGTTTTCCCCCCTGCAATTTCCATTGACTTCAGTTTAGCCAGAACTCCTGCGAACACACTCGATCAAATGCTGCCTTGATGTCAAGGGCAGTCACTATCATCTCCCCTATTGAGTTCAGCAGTTTTGTTCATGTTTGGATCAAAGCCCAAAACATGTGCCTTGCATGTGCCTATCCAAACCAAAGGCAATTACCTATCAAAATTGGGAAAATGTCTTGGGAAGAAAAGAATTTGGCAAAAGGCATAGCTGCCATCATGGGCACTAACTTGGGAGAAGTTGGAGAAACTAGTTGCAGTGGGAGGGATAGGCCATCTCTTTCTGATTGGAGCCAGTACTGGATCCCAGTGTTGGCAGGGGAGGGGTGGGAGGGTAGAAGCTTCAACTCTTTCCCCAAAAAGCCAGTGTAAGGTGAAGTTGGGGGACAGTTTACTATTTGAACTGAGATTGGAAGAGGGAAGGCCATTTGACAACAGGAGTGCTTTTCAACGGAGACAGGGGAGTTGGGACACAGAAATGACTGTGCACTTTCAGGAAGCGATGGACCTGTTGAAAACTCATATCACCTTTCTACAACAAATCTGTTTCACAATTAATTATACAGGTTTAAAGCTGGTACACTTTTGTTCATTTTAATGTCAAAATACTGTATCTTAGGCTTGTGACCCATTGGAATTCTCTATCCCAGAGAGTTGTGGATGTTCAGTCATTGAACATATTCAAGTCAGAGATTTTACGATAGTAAAGGAACCAAGGGCGACGTGGATAGCACGGGAAGGTGGAGTTGAGGTAAATCAGCCATGATCTTGCCAAATAGCAAAGCAGTCTTGAAGGGACGAACTTCTATTTTCTTTATGTATTTATGTCTTACTGGCCAGGAAAGTCTGCTTCTGGACACCCTCCCTTCAACCAACAGAAATACACCACCAGTCAGCAAACACAATAATGCAACCCATATTTGAAAGGAATGTGCACAATGTTATATTAAATGGCTATAGCCCTGATTAAAATGTATCTATGGCTATTTAGATTTGGTTCAACTCACCTATTTAAAAGTGTTAATTTAAAAAGAAACTCAAAACTAATTTTTTTCAATAATAGATTACTGCTACAATAGGACAGAGAAAAAAAGCAAACAATCATTTCCAAATTGGAAGACAGTGCAAGTTTGTATAAAAATCAGAGATAAAAAAATGCAATGCCTATGCTCAATGTAGAGTCTAAATACTAGAAAATGCACAAAATGGTCTCAAAAATCATTTGTTTTCAGGGAGGGGCCCCATTACTATTACCATCACCACCCACCAACAATACATTTGGGTTTTCACTTCAGACTTTCATGTGCTTATGCAGCAAGAACTTACATTTAAGATAGCGACTTTCATACCTCAGAGTGTTTCAGTTAATGAACTACTTTTTCTGTTATGTTGGTAAACAACCACATGAACATAAGAAATAGCAGGAGTAGGTCAAATGGCCCCTTAAGCCTGCTCCACAATTCAATAAGATCGTAGCTACATCATTTACCTCAACTCCACTTTCCCACCCAATTCCCATATTTCTTGATTCCCTTAATGTCCAAAATTCTACTAATCTTAGTCTTGAATATACTCAATGACGACAAAGATTCACAACCTTATGAGGAAATGTACTCCTCATCTGTCCTAAATGGCTGACCCCTTGTGTGCCAAGACTATGACCCCCTAGTTCTAGACAGGGAAACGAGCCTGTCAGCATCTAACATGGCAGCCAGTTTGCACATCGCAAAGGTCACAAACAGCAAGAGAACAGGTCAATCTAGTCTGATGGTGCTGCTCAAGGAATAAACTGAACTTCTTCACTCTTCTTCACAAAGTGCCATGGGGTCTTTGATGGTCACCCAAAAGACAGCATCGATAACAATGCAGCATGCCCTCAGTACTGGTGTACCAGACTTCATTTTGTGCTCAAGTCTTGCAGTGTAGCTTGAACTCAATCTGCAGGCTCAGAGGGAAAAGTATGATCAATGAACCAAGCCAACACGGTTTTCCCTCCAATACAATTAAAGGAATACTGGGTATACTTGCAGCTTAGGTTACCCTGTGACTACATGCTTTCACGTCATAGATTTATAACTAGCCCCAGTTGAGTGATCGGAGCCATCAGCTGTTTTGAAAGTTGGTTAGCATTTGTTAGTCTTCTAATTACGCTCATATATTTCTATGTCACTCGCTGCAACAGACAAGAAATTCACAAGTCTCATTAAAGAGACATAATAAAAACACAGGCATCACATACAAAATAGTTTATTGGGAATTTAAAGGAATAAACTACAAATTCATCCCAAACTGGGATGCGAAAGCATGAAACATGGAAGGGTTTTGGACATTACAATCCACCACATTGGGCAACCAAAAAAAAAGTGTGTCACAGAAGAATATAGCAATTTCTTTCCTCCATGAGAAAGGCTTGAGGCACAGTTATCAAAGAGAATATACAAGTGGATAATTAGGGCACACAATGTATAGTCATTCATTTTAACTGTGGAGGCAAAAAAATGTATACAACCTTCTTGCATTGCAGACATCCATAATATTAAGAGGAACTGACTCAATCGAGGTACTGACCAGCTGCCCATGGACCTGAACTGGCCAGAGCTCATGCTGACACCAGAAGGCTCTTTGCTGGCAATTTTACACGAGAATGGTCTTCACAGTAACTTTGATGCTCCATTCCATTGCTATAGTGTATATGCCATTCCCAGTACTTGAACCAGAAACTTCAGAACTGGCCAAAATGGGAAGGCCACAAAGGGCGAGAAATCAAGAGGGGGAAAAAAAAAAGGTACATCATATTCATAAATATATATAATGAGTGGAACAGAAAATACAGAGGTATGGAAGTGAACTATAGAAGTATGACAGCAGCACAGTTTGAAGACCCTGGATGAACAAACCAAACAGATCACTTATTTGGTTTATGCTCCACTACATATGCTATTCAATAGTTTTTCCCAACTTTCTTATGATTTTCACATCCTAAGACCCACAACACCCAAAATAACCACCTCTCAGGGAATAGCTGCACTCTTGACTATTTTCCCCAAAATGGAAAAAAAAAAATCAACGCTAACTATGCATGTTTCTATAAGTTGCAAAATGTCACCAACCTATAGGCCATTTATTTTGGTCCTTCTGGGAAATGTAAAGTGTTTTTGGAAACTTCATGTAACAAAGTTGGGCAAGTGTTGATAGGAACATCAAGAGCCCCTTTGAACCCTCTACCATCACGAGAAAGCACCTGTGTAACAGGTTGCAACATTCCATCAGTAAGATCACGTACAGCAATTTATCTTCAAAAGCCAATGAAAACAGGGTTGGTAAGTGCACTTCCAGGCTACAAGTGAGCTATGCAGACCAGGAAGGACCTAGTTTAAACACTGGCCTGTGCTGAATTAGTTGATTAGTTAGGCGTAGCACTTCAATTGACCTCAGGAATAATTTTGAGTGGATGTGGGGTGCAGGTTGGGGGGTGGGGGAAGTATTGGGGGAAATAAAAGGTGGGAAAATTAGACCTTGGTTCTCACTCTTGATCACCAGTGACTTCTGCTAAAAAGTGCGCTTAGCTGTCAGGCAAAGACAGGATCTTGCACGAAGGTAGTGTCCTCCCAGGTCAGGTAGTCTATGGGTCACACTGTTCCGGCGTACACAAAATAATGGTGGCTTGGGCAAAATACTGGAAAGTAACCAGGACAAATGGAACTGTATATCAGCAAGGGATCAGCATTTTGAGGAATGATGAGTTGTGGGGTTACTGGGGAGGGGAATCTCTTTTAATGTGGGTTGGACACAAAAGGAAGTGAAGACAAAACATGTTAAATGATAGATATCACACCAATCGCTCCCCAACAAACAGAGTGTCTGAACCAGAGCCATTAGGCTACATTGCAAATTAGAAATGAAAAGCAGCCATCCTATTGCCTGGATGCTTCTCCTACAATAGACCGGCCATCTCATTGTAATAGTTGTCCACTTGCTTTGAAAGAAAAACTTGTCCAAAAATAAAGAAATCCAAAAGCCTTAAAAAAAAGACATTACAATTCATTTCCAAATTTGAGCTGTGTTGGCAACAGCATCATACAGTTTTCCATTAAATTAACAAAACTATGCAATGGCTACAGCCCTAGTTTCAGAAAACACAAATGAAATAAACGTTCAGCTTCTAAACCCAACTGGACAAGGATCACAAAGGCTTGTGATCCTTCAGTTCAAATAACCCGGATTACTTTTAGTTGTGCTGTGGACTATAGCCATCCATAGTTTGTTCACTAGCTCCCAGCTGCTGGACAGCAGTTGTACCAACATGAGACATAGATATACAAACTATTTTTACTGAATGGAATAAACCGATGGCTCAACACAGATTTTTTGATTTCTAAAAACAGCCTATTTCATAACATCACATTTATGGTCTACTGCACTAAGTGCAACCCCTGTGCTCTCCTCCTGCCTCACCAGAGATTTACCTACAGCTTCCAAATCAGATTGCTCCACAGTCAATGTCCACACTGTCAGAAGATCTTTTTACACAATGTTGGAAATTATAATCCGTGGCACAGCAGAGAATTAACCATGCCAGTTGGTAGGCCAGAGCATCAAATCGGTGATGAACCTTGAACTAAGAATGGGCAAATGAAAGCTGGAGCCAAATTTTCAAAGCAGACAACTCTTATATTCACATTTGAACGGCTGTCTATGGAAAGCTTACATTTAAAAACACCAGTCCGTATTAGTGGAGGAGGGGGTGCGGGATTGGGAAGGAGAGGAGAGCGAACCAAGGTGTCCTGTTTCATGCTGTTCTACAAACGAACAGCACACCATAAAAAGATACAGATTTTTTAAATACGTTTTAAAGCTAAACTCATTGTGAAATTAGGACACAAAGTTCCGTTGCAGTAAAGACCTTCTCAGATCCAGGGGCAGCATGCTGATGAGGAGTTACCACTGTCTTAAATTGAGGTTTCTCCCCACCAAATGTTACAGATAACAAAAAGGAACAATGAAAAAACAAATGTACAAGTAACATGTTAACCTAAACATTATCAAATCTGGAGTTAGCTGGACTGTGGAATCTTGAGTAGAGTAACTCTTCCTCTTCAGGTAAGCATCCACCGCTTTGGTCTACTCATATATCCTCTTTTGTTAAAGCAAGTCAAAGTTAAATTTCAATATCCAAGTCAAGGCCACATCAGATAGTCTTCCAGCGAGGACAAAGACTCCATTAAACATGATCCTTGGGTAATAAGGTTAACTGATCCAGGTTCAAGGTCTCTTCTCAAGTTATCTGTTAAAGGCTCCCCCCCACCCCCATCCCATGCTACCCAATAAAGAATTGAATCCTCAGTAAATTACTTCATACACCGTGGCCTTCTTGTCCCCTGAGCCAGTAACAACATATTGGTCGTCAACGGAGATGTCACAGCAGAGCACAGATGATGATTCTTTGGACTGAAAGGGGATAAAAAAAAAGCACGTTATCACCAGCAATAACAGCAGCAACTTATATTTATTTAGCACCTTTAAAGGTAATAAAAATGTCCCAAAGTGCTTAGAGAGGATAAATAAACAGAGGATGCAACGAAAACTCAAAGCAGTGGTAGAGTACAAAATGTAACTTTTTATTGTAACAGAATGACAGTGCGGTTTAACCAACTGAACTCCTCTTTCATGAAGGCATCGACCCTTGACTAGGGCTATGGTTCCACAGGCACTGGGAGCCATTGCTGTACCTCGCTGAAACACCCATTTTTTCCATGTCGGAGCCAAGACAATGAGTATTGTTGGGCTATTCCATCCAAGGACAACCTCGTCTCAGCTGAAACCTGCCACTTAGCTATGTGCCTTTTCCATCAGAAACCAGTGAATCTTAGCTGAAGGAACAATCGTGCCACTGCAATTTGCCCCATCAACCTTGGATTAAGGAGGGCACAATTGTTCCTTCAGCTGAGATCAGTTAATTCAAGCTAAATGTTCTTTCAAAGAGCCAGTACATGCACGGTTGGCCAAATAGCCTCCTTCTGCACTGTAGGCTTCTATGAACTCAGGACAGATCATGGATCAAATCTGGGGTCCTCTTTTATGTATAGCTTAATGCCACTTGGAGCAGCGCATGTCCCACTCAGGAGTCGCAAACTAATTGTAAGCTACAATTTAAGGAAAGTTTTAGGTTACACTTTACCCACCTCCCATTATTATCTATAACTGCTATCGTGGAAGGTCCATATTTCTTGGTACCTGTATGTGGCTATTTTTTGTTGCAAGCCATTCAACCAATGGAGAGCCATGCCTCTAAGCCCCTCAATCGCCATCCACCACTTTCAAAAGAGGGTCATTGGATAGCTAATGAAGCATCAATTTTGCTAAGGACACACAAGCTGATTGTAGCATCCACCCACCACCCTGATTGAGATTAGCCAGCTGAGAACAGAAAGGGGATTGAGCCTCAAAACTCCTTGGCTTATTTGGCTGGCTCAAGTGGGTAAATGCATCATTGCATGAGCCCAAGTTACACATTAAACACTGTCAACCAGGATGCATAGTATCTAAAATGATCAGGCACAATATGCCTGCCCGACACCCACTCCCAGTTAAAATTCCCCTCGTGGTCACTTCCTACCTGGAATATACTTGCTCCATATGGTACTCTCCATGCATTTAGAAGGTTGTCTTTTCCAGTGCTTACAAACCATTTACCTGAAATAGAGACAAAGTCAGCACACAAATGGTTTAGCTTTGAACAGTAATTGAAATGGGCTGCAGCCATTTTCATTGAGAGCCTCAACATCAGAAACCCCTTTGTGAGTCACAGATAGAACAACTCAGTATTTCCGTCCTCCCTAGTTCATTGATTTTAAACAGCATGAAGGAGTTGACATCAGCAAAAATGGTCTTTAACCCAGGCTATTTCAACACTGCATGTGTTCATTCACCTCCCTTGCAATCTCAAGCCAAGTTATTTTCTCAAGGAATCAACAGTCTTCAGTTTACATCTAACTGCTTGATGGAAAAATATATAAGTGATGTTAAACGGATTCATAAAAAAAAAAGGTCCTCATGTTTTTATTTCATCCCCACAACCCCACATATTGGTCATTTCTAGGGATCCCTATCTCCATTGTTATACCAAGGGAGAGACAGCAATATCATTTACTCTCATGCTATGCAAATAACACCCAAGTAATATGGAAAAGCCCAATATGACTTATTTACCTTCCCTCTAGTGGAGCAAAAAAAAGTGAAAATACAAAACATCAGCTTAACATATAAAAGCATCTCCAGTCTATCCAACGGGACCATCCTGATCAAGAGTCTCAAGTGCAGTTAAATAACTAAGCTGAATCAAGCAATTGTTCAGAATGCAATATAAAATTAGTTGATATCTTCTAGAATTGCATATAGTAGACTGATCATTTTAAGAAAAAGGTATCTTGAGGATTATTAGAAGCTCAGTTTGGGGCAGTCACATAATGTTAGTAACTGACCCATTATAATTAGTCACTTAATGTTATGTTCTCAGCATCATTTACTGGTGCAGTACCTATGGAATCTAGAGGCCACTAAACTGCTTTTAATATATAGTACAGCCAACCACATTACATAGGCACCAAACCTTTTTTTTTTCCTAAATTGTGTTTCAAGAATAGTTTCCGCAGGCTCACTCAAACCTCTATGTGCAAGAACAAACCTTATTGAGTTTTTCGAGAAGGTGACCAAACAGGTGGATGAGGGTAAAGCCGTGGATGTGGTGTATATGGATTTCAGTAAGGCGTTTGATAAGGTTCCCCACGGTAGGCTATTGCAGAAAATACGGAAGTATGGGGTTGAAGGTGATTTAGAGCTTTGGATCAGAAATTGGCTAGCTGAAAGAAGACAGAGGGTGGTGGTTGATGGCAAATGTTCATCCTGGAGTTTAGTTACTAGTGGTGTACCGCAAGGTTCTGTTTTGGGGCCACTGCTGTTTGTCATTTTTATAAACGACCTGGATGAGGGTGTAGAAGGGTGGGTTAGTAAATTTGCGGATGACACGAAGGTCGGTGGAGTTGTGGATAATGTCGAAGGGTGTTGTAGGGTACAGAGGGGCATAGATAGGCTGCAGAGCTGGGCTGAGAGATGGCAAATGGAGTTTAATGCGGAGAAGTGTGAGGTGATTCACTTTGGAAGGAGTAACAGCAATGCAGAGTACTGGGCTAATGGGAAGATTCTTGGTAGTGTAGATGAGCAGAGAGATCTTGGTATCCAGGTACATAAATCCCTGAAAGTTGCTATCCAGGTTAATAGGGCTGTTAAGAAGGCATATGGTGTGTTAGCCTTTATTAGTAGGGGGATCGAGTTTCAGAGCCACGGGGTCATGATGCAGCTGTACAAAACTCTGGTGAGGCCGCACCTGGAGTATTGCGTGCAGTTCTGGTCACCGCATTATAGGAAGGATGTCGAAGCTTTGGAAAGGGTGCAGAGGAGATTTACTAGGATGTTGCCTGGTATGGAAGGAAGGTCTTACGAGGAAAGGCTGAGGGACTTGGGGTTGTTTTCGTTAGAGAGAAGGAGGAGGAGAGGTGACTTAATAGAGACATACAAGATAATCAGAGGGTTAGATAGGGTGGATAGTGAAAGTCTTTTTCCTCGGATGAGGATGGCAAACACGAGGGGACATAGCTTTAAGTTGAGGGGTGATAGATATAGGACAGATGTCAGAGGTAGTTTCTTTACACAGAGAGTAGTAGGGGCGTGGAACGCCCTGCCTGCAACAGTAGTAGACTCGCCAACTTTAAGGGCATTTAAGTGGTCATTGGATAGACATATGGATGTAAATGGAATAGTGTAGGTCAGATGATCGGCGCAACATCGAGGGCCGAAGGGCCTGTACTGCGCTGTAATATTCTAATTCTAATTGTACTCATCCAGGATGCTTATGGTCCCTGAGGGCTAAATTTGATTTCCAGCGCTATCTGGAAGGGACAACCTGAGAAATGGTCTCCATCCCACTCACTTCTCTCAGTCTCACTCCCAGACTAGCCAGCTGTCGACAGTTCATCACACAAGATCTAGCTCAGCAATGCTCGACTCATTCCAGGTTCAGCTACTTTCTGGAAAATGCAATAAATAAAATTGCACACAGTAAAACTCTGAAGTTCATTTGATAGCTTTGCAGATTCGGGGGAGATCGAGGATTTTGACTGATTAGGAAACCAATGACCCTGATCTGAGGTAATGCACAGCTTCTCTTCCCCATAACACAAAAGAACAGGGCGGCGCAGTGGTGAGCACCGCATTCTCACAGCTCCAGCGACCCGGGTTCAATTCTGGGTACTGCCTGTGTGGAGTGTGCAAGTTCTCCCTGTGTCTGCGTGGGTTTCCTCCGGGTGCGCCGGTTTCCTCCCACAGCCAGAAAGACTTGCAGGTTGATAGGTAAATTGGCCTTTATAAATTGCCCCTAGTATAGGTAGGTGGTAGGGGAATATAGGGACAGGTGAGGATGTGGTAGGAATATGGGATTAGTGTAGGATTAGTATAATTGGGTGGTTCATGGTCGGCACAGACTCGGTGGGCCGAAGGGCTTGTTTCAGTGCTGTATCTCTAAATCTAAATCTAAAATCTATTACAACAATGCAACATTTCCCTTTAGTTTTGTTCTTGATCTTTGGCAAGATATTTTGAGCTGCTGCTGACATCAGCAGTACTGAGGCAAAACAACCAAAGCAACACTTCTGCTTCCAGAGGCCCTTCACCACCACAAGTATCACGTGCTACATGGATAGCAACATAAATGCCAACGCGTTTGCAAAAAATACGGACGGCCATGATTTCTGGCCATGAGAAAGCTGGGCAGCTTTAAAGACATTGCTTGATGGCTTATGTGGATCTTCCACAGCCAATGGGGAAATCATCCTCTGACCATGATTGCTTGCCCACTCCCTTACCCCCCCTCTCCCTTCACCCACCATTGGCCCTTCAGACCCTAGGCGACCCCTTCCTATGGATTTCCTCACGAAAGTTCTCTGTCTATCCATCTCTCTCTCTCTTTTAAGATCCTCTTTGAAACCCATCTCTTTTGACTCGGCCTTTAATCATTCCTCTCTCCTTTTTTGACCCAGCATCTATTTCTTCCCCAGATCGCTGAAGCAACATGGAATGTTTTGTCTTCTGTAAAGATGGTATATAAATACTAGTTGTTATTGTTACACAGCAGATAGATAAAATGTTGCACACCCACGCAGGACGGCAATCTTCAAACACGTTTTCCGAGATCTCTGCGCTCCTCCAATTCTGGCCACTTGCGTGCCCCCTTTAAAATCGCTTACCATTGGTGGCTGTGTCTTTAGCTACCTAGGCCCCAAATTGTGGAATTCTCTCCCTAAACGTCTCAGTTCATCTCTACCTCGCTCTCCTCCTTTAACAGGTTCCTTAAAACTTAATTTTGGTCAAGCTTTTAGTCCCCTGTCTTTATATCTCGAAGTGGCTTGATGCCAAATTTTGTTTGATTACGTGCCTGTGAAACATCTTGGGACATTTTACTATATTAAAAATGCTATATAAATGCAGGAAGCTGTTGTTTGAACTAGGAAATGCAAGAACGATGAGGCAGCGAACAATGGTTGGATATTAAAGCTGCGTCGTCTCGAAAACTGCTTTTCTATGTAATCGAAATGCATCACTGGTGACTGTCGACTTTACCAGTGTCAATGCCTCCAACCCATCTGTCTAGACAACAGAATACAGTGCTCAAAACAAGCCATTGTTTAAAAACTCTACCACTCCCAATAGCCTCTTCCTTAAACACAATCTAAAACAAAATTAGTAGATGCACAGCAATTTCCCAACATAAAGTAGAAGTGTATTTAGTCATTTAAAAAAAAATGCATGCAGCACTTGGAAACCTTATTTCTGGAAACAAAGCTTTCAAAATGCATTGATGCCTTCTGGTCTTAAATAGGAGCAGGGCTAGACCATTCAGCCTCTGAAGCCTGCTCTGCCATTCAGTAAGCTCACGGCTGATCTTCTGCCTCAGCTACACCTTCCCACACTATCCCTGTATCCGTTGATTCCCTTACTGTCCAAAAATCTGTCAATCTCAATCTTATTACTGTAAGATTTAGATCAAATAACCGGTCTCAAAATATATTAGCGTGCAAGGTCAGTGAGGGTGGCAACCAATTTCAAATAGGCTAATCACTTAATTGAAAAATTGCTTTAAAAAAAAAGTTACAACTGGTTCAGTACTGAAGCACAGTGTCCATGGCAATAGCCTCACAGAACTGTCTAAATGTAAGTGGGGGAGGGGAAAGGTGGAGGATGGGAGGTAAACTAGAAAGTGAAGCAATTCTACAAACATAATTATAATTAATTAACCACAGAAGTGTACTATCAAATAAATTATTGGGCCATGCATAGTCTTTGGCCCTTAGCAATTTTAAAACCAGTGACCTTTTTATGTGACAATTGAAAAAGAAAATGCTTTACACAAATGGAATAATAAACTGAGCACAGTAAACATAAAATTGCCTAAAACAGAATTAACCACAAATAACTTGTGGGCACATATAAAGGTCTGGCTACGTCAAGACACTCAAGTTGCTCATTTTACATAGAAGAATCAGCTTTTGTGAAACTCAATGATCAGTAAGGTATGCCAGTTCCCTCCAGTGGCAGAAAACCAGTACTTCAAACCACATGCATACAGCTTATTAGCTCTCCTACTTACTACTTGGCTTGTACAAATTGTTTCATTTACTTTTTTAAGCAACCCTTACGACAAACTGTAGCCTATACAATTGTCGAGAAATGTGTTCGTCACTTCCCGGGCCTTGCAGGATACGAGTAGTTTATCTCGAAGTAGCAAGCTAAAGCTGCAAGCATCCATATGCTGGCATCCAGTGGTATAAATTTAGGGTCGTTGTATTTAATTTGCAAATATATGTTGTAATCCCTTTACCTCCTGAATAAAGAGTCATAGGTCTTTTCTCACAAGTTCGTTACATGCATCGTTCGCTTAAGGACAACACGCACAACACTTCTGTTCAAATTTTGTACAGTACAGTCGGGAGGAATTAGCTTGCTCCCGCTCAGACCATTCTGGTTTATAGGTGATTTGTTCTCTACTGATATTCAGCTCATACATTTGTACAATTTTGTTGTTGTATAAGGAGCAAAATTCTGACATTGCCTTAATTTGACTGCTTCAGATCCCTTTTGATTATTCCCCATTTGTATTAATGCTTTGATTTTATTTTGGAAGGACTAAGGAGGTGAGGACTGGTGTAATTTAGCAGGAATGCACCATGATTGCTTTGGGACATTACTGAGGACTGCTTTCCTTTCGCCACTTCTCAAACCACTAGTCACAACTAGTCACAATACACACTTAAGGCCAATAATGAGAACCCAAGGCTATTCAGAACTTTAGAATTGGCACTAATCCAGTACTTACCCATCCGAGTGGGTTAGCGCATGAACAAACCTGTCAGGCGACCTGCTCTTTGACCTATTGCCACCAGCCCCACAACACCCCTTATGTAATTCCAATGGCCATAAACAGAATGATTAACTAAAACAGTTAAAGATAGTATCAAACTTAAAGAAAAAGCCTATAATTGTGTAAAGATGGGAGGCAGGTCAGAAGATTGGACAGAATATAAAAAAACAGCAAAGAATGACTAAAAGATTGATAAGGAAGATAAAATTAAAGTACGAGAGAAAGCTAGCTAGAAATATAAAGACAGATAGTAAGAGTTTCTATAGATATTTAAAAAAGAAAAAAAAAAGTTAACAAAGTGAGCATTGGTCCTATAGAAAGTGAGTCTGAGGAATTAATAATGGATAATAAGGAAATGGTAGATGAACAGAACAGATATTTTGTATTGGTCTTCACTATTGAGGATACAAGTAACATCCCAGTATTAGCTGAAAGTCAGGAAATGGAAAGGAGGGAGGAACTCAAGAAAATTACAATCACCAGGGAAGTGGTACTGAACAAATTGTTGGAACTACAGGCTGACAAGTCCCCGGGTCCTGATCGACATCATCCTAGGGTGCTAAAAGAAGTGGCTAGTGAGATAGTTGATGAGTTAGTTTTAATTTTCCAAAATTCTCCAGATTCGGAGAAAGTTCCATTAGATTGGAAAATAGCAAATATAAATCCTTTATTCAAAAAGGGAGGAAGACAGAAAGCAGGAAACTACAGGCCAATTAGCTTACCATCTGTTTCAGGGAAAATGTTAGAAGCTATTATTAAAGACATTATAGCAGGGCATTTAGAAAAATTCAAGGTAATCAGGCAGAATCAAAATGGTTTTGTGAAAAGGAAATCATGTTTAACCAATTTATTGGAGTTCTTCGGGAGAGTTACATGTTTTAGATTAGAGATACAGCACTGAAACAGGCCCTTCGGCCCACCGAGTCTGTGCCGACCATCAACCACCCATTTATACTCTTTCTTTTTTCTTTTCTTTTGGGCCTCCTTATCTCGAGAGACAATGGATACGCGCCTGGAGGTGGTCAGTGGTTTGTGAAGCAGCGCCTGGAGTGGCTATAAAGGCCAATTCTGGAGTGACAGGCTCTTCCACAGGTGCTGCAGAGAAATTTGTTTGTTGGGGCTGTTGCACAGTTGGCTCTCCCCTTGCGCCTCTGTCTTTTTTCCTGCCAACTACTAAGTCTCTTCGACTCGCCACAATTTAGCCCTGTCTTTATGGCTGCCCGCCAGCTCTGGCGAATGCTGGCAACTGACTCCCACGACTTGTGATCAATGTCACACGATTTCATGTCGCGTTTGCAGACGTCTTTATAACGGAGACATGGACGGCCGGTGGGTCTGATACCAGTGGCGAGCTCGCTGTACAATGTGTCTTTGGGGATCCTGCCATCTTCCATGCGGCTCACATGGCCAAGCCATCTCAAGCGCCGCTGACCTAGTACCAATACCCATTTATACTAATCCTACACTAATCCCATATTCCTACCAAACATCCCCATCTGTCCCTATATTTCCCTACCACCTACCTATACTAGTGACAATTTATAATGGCCAATTTACCTACCAACCTGCAAGTCTTTTGGCTTGTAGGAGGAAACCGGAGCACCCGGAGAAAACCCACGCAGACACAGGGAGAACTTGCAAACTCCACACAGGCAGTGCCCAGAATCGAACCCGGGTCCCTGGAGCTGTGAGGCTGCAGTGCTAACCACTGCGCCACTGTGCTGTGGATAAAGGGGAACTGATGGACGTATTGTACTTAGATTTCCAGAAGGCATTTGATAAGGTGCCACATCAAAGATTATTGCAGCAAATAAAAGCTTACCATGTAGGGGGTAAAATATTGGCATGGATAGAAGATTGGCTAGCTAACAGGAAACAGAGAGTAGGCATAAATGGATCATTTTCTGATTGGCAAGATGTAACAAGTGGTGTGCCACATGGATCTGTGCTGGGGCCTCAAACTTTTTACAATTTATATAAATGTCTTAGATGAAGGGACCAAAGGTATGGTTGCTAAATTTGCTGATAACACAAAGATAGGTAGGAAAGTAACTTAGGTTAATAAGTTGTGAGTGGGCAATGACCTGGCAAATGGAGTATAATGTGAGAAAGTGAGAAATTGTCCACTTTGGCAGGAAGAACAAAAAAGAAGCATATTATCTAAATGGTGAGAGATCACAGAGCTCCGAGATGCAGAGGGATCTGGGTGTCCTAGTGCATGAAGCGCAAAAGGTTACTATGCAGGTACAGCACGTAATTAGGAAAACTAATAGAATGTTGTCATTTATTATTGAATACAAAAGTAGGGAGGTTTGTTTCAGCTATACAGGGCATTGGTGAGACCACATCTGGAGTACTGTACACAGTACTGGTCTCCTTAGTTAAAGGAAGGATACGTTGGAGGCAGTACAGAGAAGGTTTACTGGACTAATAACTGGAATGGGCGGGCTGTCTTACGAGGAAAGATTGGATAGGCTAGGCTTGTAACAGCTGGAATTTAGGAGAGTAAGAGGCAACTTGATTGAAACACACAAGATCCTGAGGGGTCTTGACAGGGTGGATGTGGAAAGGATGTTTCCCCTTGTGGGAGAATCTAGAACTAGGGGTCACTGTTTAAAAATAAGGGGTCACCCATTTAAGACAAAGATGAGAAGAAATCTTTTCTCTCAGAGGGTCTTTGGAATTCTCTTCCTCAAAAGGCGGTGGAAGCAGAGTCTTTGAATATTTTTAAGGCAGAGGTAGATAGATTCTTGATAAGCAAGGGGGTGGAAGGTTATCGGGGGTAGGTGGAAATGTAGAGTAATCAGTTCAGCCATGAACTTATTGAATGGCGGAGCAGGCTCGAAAGGCCGAGGGGCCTACTCCTGCTCCTAATTCGTATGTAATAGGAAGAATTCAATCAGTAGGAAACAAACAGGTAAGAGCCATACTAGAACACATCTTGCATCTACATTTTCTTTTGCAAAATGTGCACATTTACAGATCCTTCTTTTGCCCACTTCAACCTCTATAAATAGCACAAATCCTGAAAATTGGACTATGTCACTGACAGTGGCCCAAGCCATAATTACCAACCCATCCCAACCAGGCAAAGAACTGCTACCACCCACTATCCCCATGAGTATTTCTACAGGTTTCATCTACAATGAACAGTCTCTCCTGCAAGATTACTCGGGGGAGGGGTGTGGAAGTGGAATAGGGAGAAAAGAAAGGGTATTAATTTTCAGAATAAAACAATACAAAGGCAATAAGACGTATATTTTAAAAGCTTCCCCACCTCCAGATTGCTAGACAACAAATGAGTGGGGGAACTAGCAGTGCTGAATTATCAGTAAAAAGGGGAGTGGTTATAGTCAATCTCCATGCCCCTTTCACCTTCTACTGCTTAGACTGCCCTACATGAGCAGGTCAGTTTAGTCAGCAGGAATGGTCTCAAATGAACAGAGCAGCAGCAGTAAATGGAGGCTAAGTTTGAGTCAGATGAAAGGCTCAAGATTCAAACCACTCTTAAAGCTGCACTCCGTTCTTGTACCACACCTCAGCAAGGATATACTGGCCTTGGATGGGATGCAGCGTAAATTCACCAGAATGATACATGGCCTGAGAGCGTTAAATTAACTAAGGTTGTATAGACTGAGCTTGTACTCCCTCAAGTAACAAAGATTAAGAGGTCAGATAATTGAGGTGTTGAAGACGATCAAAGGATTTGATTCTTCTTGTATGGGGCGGCGGGGGGCTGGGGAGGGGGGGGTGTGGGGCGAGGTCGTCCAAACAGAGGGAATAAGCTTAAAATTAGAGCTAGGCCATTCAGGGGCAATATCAGGAAGCATTTCTTCACCTAAAGGATAGCAGGAATCTGGAACTCGCTGAAAATGCTGTTGAGTCTAGGCCAATTGGAAATTTCAAAACGGAGACTGATAAGATTTTTGTATTAAAGGTCATGGAATGATGGATTTAAGATACAGGTCGGCCACGATCTATCAAGATGGTGAAACAGGCTTGAAAGGCCGAAAGATTTCCAGTTTTAATATTGCAGAATCTGTTCTTACCACAATAGGCAAATTTGAGCGACAGAACACAGCTCTCGTGAAGGTGAAGTTGATATTTATCCGGTTTGTTGACGTGTAAAACCTCTACATTACTGCTCTCTGTGCCGACGGCTAGCCACCCTCCTGTTGGGCAGCATCCTAGTGCAAAGATCTATTTGGGGGGGGGGAGGGGAAAAGGGGAGAAGAAGAAATAAAAAGCGTTGTTAAAAGCTAGATTTTACCACCAGTATATCACACAATAGTCTACTCTCATGTAAAGGTAGATAGAGTCAGAGTTATACAGCACAGAAACAGGCCCATCGGCCCCATCAAGCCTGTCTATTCTAATCCCATTTTCCAGCACTTAGCCTGTAGTCTTGTATGCTATGGCGTTTCAAGTGCTCTTCTAAATACTTCTTAAATGTTCTGAGGGTTCCTGCTTCTACCACCCCTTCAGGCATTGTGTTCCAGATTCCAACCACCATCTGGGGTGAAAAAAATTTTCCTCAAATCTCCTCTAAACCTCCTGCCCCTTACCTTAAATCTATGCCCCCTGGTTATTGATCCCTCCACTAAGGGAAAAGATTCTTCCTATCTACTCTATCTATGCCCCTCAATTTTGTATACCTCAATCATGTCCCCCCTCAGCCTTCTCTGCTCTAAGGAAAACAACCCTAGCCTTTTCAGTCTCTCTTTATAGCTGAAATGCTCCAGCCCAGGTAACATCCTGGTGAATCTCCTTTGCACTCTCTCCAGTGCAATCACATCCTTCCTATAGTGTGGCAACCAGAACTGTACACAGTACTCCAGCTGTGGCCTAACTAGCCTTTTGTACAGCTCCATCATAATCTCCCTGCTCTTATATTTTATACCTCAGCTAATAAAGGCAAGTATCCCACATGCCTTATCTATTATGAGGGGCATAGATAGGGTAGATATATATTGAGATGGAGCAGACAGGGAGAGTCTTAATGAGCTACAAACCAGATTACTGAGGTATTATCGGAGTACAAAGCAGCAAAGGGAAAGCAGAGGCCTTTATCTGCGTCAGAAATAAAATCAGCAACAATGAAATAAATGTGCAACAACCATCTCACCGCAGCTGCACCTTATTAAACCTAAAGACCTAATTGGGTTAGGATTCCATGATTCTTGGGCATATAAAAACAGCCAACTCATGACTGTGAAAGACAAGTTACAAAGTACAGTCAGGGTCTGAAGAACTTGCTGGAAACAGTATATTTGTAAATATAACTTACATTTAAGTATAGACTCTTGGTCATCAAAGCTGTTCATTGCAATGGTTTTTAAACTGACCAGATGAATGAATTCATAATGAGCCTGTTCAGTGGTTTCTAATGCCAGTTCATCTCACATAGTATGAATTAGTAAGAACCAAACATTTTAAAGATAGCATTAGGGCAAAAATACTCCATCTCTGTATAAAGCAACAAACTATGCCTGTACACCCAATGTCAAGGCACTGTCGATTGCTAAGGTCAGCTATAGGAATACAAGAAAATCATATTGAGGGGAATAAGGTTTGGTTGTTTTAAAATACGTTGTTGTCATTTTTCTGTCTGCACCTTCTAATTACTACTAATGCCTTATCATTAAAACAATCTGGCACTAGCACAATTCCAAATCTTCAGAAGGTTAGGCGACCTTGGGGTTCACTAAATAATATGAAAGCCAGGTTTCACAAGCCTGTGAGTGAGAGTGGTGTTGTTGACATCTTTGAATGTCTTGGAAATGAAAGATGGACAGCTCTCAGTGGCTATAACAAGTTATCACAGCAACAAAGTCCGAGGATCGGGATTCTCACTTGTGACTACTATATGGCGAGTTCCTAACCTCCAGTACATCACTAGAACTAGATACAAGTCACCATAACAAAGGAATAATTGGCAAAGTGTCTACTTGCACCACTTTGGCCATTGAGAGAGTGTCTACTTGCACCACTTTGGCCATTGAGTTGGAGGCAGGGCAGCATTACGACAAGATTCACAGTAAACAAAATCTATGCATTCAACAAACACAATCAATGTAAACTGCACACTCCAGCAAACAGTCCACAGTGTCTACTTAGAAAGAGAGTCTCTATGATCTACAGCAAAACTGACTGAAGCAGGCTGATAATACCTCCCGTTGAAAGCAAGATGACTTTTCCAGCAAAACGCAGTGAGTGGAGGATAGTAAAATAAGGCAAATTCTGTATACAAAATTAATCCAATCACTTAAAGCCAGGTGTGATTGATGGGGCAGCGGTGGGGGGAAACGGGAATGATTACCCAATCATCTCCATTCTGGCCAAGAATAGTTGCATCACTAAATTCAACCAAGAAGTTGGGGCGGGGAGGGGGGATGGGGAAGAGAAACTGCACCCCTAACTAAACTGACAAATTTTAACCTAATAGCAAGACACACACCTGCTCTGTAACCAGAGATATCAAAACGAAATGGGAGAAAACAAATTAGAATATGGACAGAATATCTCTCTCTCTTAATTACAATGTGAGCATTGGGAGCAGAAATCTAGGGTCTTAATAAGACAGGGCTGAAAAAAAAAATCACTGAAGATCTCTCCCAAGATAGAAACCAATCCCAATCTGCAGTATGACCATCTCCAACAACAGAGAATCTAACCAGCCTCTCCTCCCGACATTCAACGGCATTACTATCACTGAATACCACACCATCAACATCCTGGGGGCTACCATTGACCAGAAAGTTAACTGGACCAAACAGATAAATACTGTGGCTACAACAGCAGGTCAGGGGTTGGGAATTCTGTGGCAAGTAACTCACCTCCTGATTCCCCAAAGTCTGCCCACCATCTACAAGGCACAAGTCAGGAGCGTGATGGAATAGTCTCCACTTGCCTGGACGAGTGCATCTCCAACAACACTCAAGAAGCTCAACACCATCCAGGACAAAGCAGCCTGCTTGTTCGGCAACCCATCCACCACCTTTAACATTCATTCCCTCCGCCATCGACGCACAGTGGCAGCAGTATGCACCATCTACAAGATGCACTGCAGCAAAGCACCAAGGCTCCTTCAACAGCACCTCCCAGACCTGCAACCTCTACCACCTAGAAGGACAAGGGCAGCAGATGCATGGGAACACCACCACCTGCAAGTTCCCCTCCAAGCCACACACAATCCTGAATTGGAACTATATTGCCGTTCCTTCACTGTCGCTGGGTCAAAATCCTGGAACTCCCTTCCTAACAGCACTGTAGGTCTACCGACATGACATGAACTCAGCAGTTCAAGAAGGCAGCTCACCACCACCTTTTCAAGAGAAATTAGGAATAGGCAATAAATGCTGGCCTTGCCAGCGATGCCCACATCCCATGAATGAATAAAAAAATTCAATCCAACTCACTGCATTTAACACACAATATCCTATTACTAACAAGAGTTAATCCACTTAGGCAATACTACCAACAAGGAAGAAAGCAAATATGCTACTGACCATGACAGTTTTACTTTAGTTCATCATATCACAGAATGGTTGAATATGGGATCATGCTCACATTTCAATATCCTCCATGTTTCTCACCTCAACTGCCCCTCAAGGTGAAGGTACTGACCAGAATCCAGTCGCTTTCACAAAAGGTGAAAAGAAAGAGGCCGCATCGCCCTAGGCTTTTGCCCCAACTAGCAACCTGCCCAGGGCAGAATTGGAAAGAGGTTTAGTAGTCCCAAGACAAAGCATAGCTCAGGGAAGCCAGGGTTAAAGATCTATTGGATGAGGGCAAGATGGAGTAGACACTTCAGTAACAAGCTTTCCCATAATAGCCAATAGACATGATGTACCTGTGATGCAAAATCATGTTGATGCACCTGACGTCCCTCCCTCAGGTCCCAGCACCTGACCGTGTTGTCCAGTGCTCCAGTCCATAGCTTGGTCCCATCGTTCGAAATGTCAGTGCAGCTGACACCATCAGAATGGCCTTGGAACTGCCTGAAATAAATAAAAATAAATCAGGAGGTATAGTTTTCACAACATTCAAATGTCAATATAATTACAAAAGAAAAATGATTTCACAACATTGATATACAGTATTCCTAAAACTACCAAATACCAACCCCTCTCCCTAACAAGAAAACAAACCTTCACTTAAGAGGACAAGAAGGAAGTTATTGAAAATCAGTGATCACAGATCAAAAGCACACCCTGCAAATACCATCAGTTTAAAGAATCCAATGGTAAAAAAAATTACAGAAATGCATTAGTCATCACAGTTGCCCTATCAAGCCAATTAGTGATCCCACATAAATAACTGGAAGGCTGTCAGCCTGCATTCTTTAAAAGCATCTTAATGACTCAAACTTAGTGACTTCCTCCAACACTTTTGATTATTAGCACATATCAGCGTTTACAGATACTTTAATGTTCTGTTTACAGAATCCAGCTCACCAACAAAGAGATGCTTCATCAAACTTATAGAAAAAGTGATCAAAAATGCCTGGTTACATCTACTTTTATTCAGCTCACTATGGGAATCTGCCCTCAATTGTACTGTTGATGCTACTCTTACTCCAACCACTAGAAGGTGCAAGAGGACAGCCCAGAAAAATTGTTCTTCACTGCAGACAAAGTGCTTGACCTCACTCATCAGCTCCTGCTGACTGCACGCTAAGAGATCAAGTGTGGGTGGGGGGGTGGTGGCAAAAGAGTTGGAATTTATGAAGCACCATCTAACTGTATTGAGAAACTGGAATCTGCAGTATTGGACACAAACTTTGGTGACCTCAAAAGAACTCTTGGGCATGGTGTACAAGCAGCATTGCACCATGCCACCACAAATCTTTTGGAATAGTATACAGTCTTTAAAAGGTAAGAATTGTTAAAATAGCGGAGGAGCTGATGCTGGGGGTGAAAGTAGTGGAGGGGAGTGTTTTGGCATTAGTGTACAAATCTAAAAAAAAACAAAATTCCTAACTCATTTTGGTTAAAAAATTCCAAAAGGAAAAACATATTGTTGAGTGAACTAATTGTTTTACACAAGACGCAAGGATTGCTTTCGCAAGTTACGTATTTATATGATTCTTCAACCGCGTCTCCCAAAACCATGACCTCTACCACCTAGAAGGACAAGGACAGCAGATGCATGGGAACACCACCACCTGCAAGCTCCCCCCCAAGCCACATACCATCCCAACTTGGAAATATATCGCCGTTTCTTCAATGTTGCTGGGTCAAATTCCTGGAACTCCCTCCCTTACAACACTGTGGGTATACCTACGCCACAAGGACTGTTGTGGTTCAAGGCAGCAGCTCATCACCAAGTTCTCAAGAGCGATTAAGGATGGGCAATAAATGGGCCTTCGAGCAACACCCACATCACATGAATGAATAAAGGAATAAAATAAAAGGTATTGCCTGTCAGAGGTGCAGTGTGGCCACACATAATGTGAATTGATTTATTTCTGAGAGTTTCTAAATGCATTAGAATCCTGTCCTATCTTTGGGCAATCAGGCCCAAGTATGTCCCCACTCGGACAACAATCAGAATGCTACCTAACTTGCAGGAAAACCAAAAAGTATAGCGGCGGAGGTGGTGTGTGTGGGTGGATGAAAAACAGAGAATGAGTGTGCGTCAACAGTGTGACATAATACAATGACTTGTGGTCTTAGTGTTATGGTAACCAAATGTGTTCAACAGGAAATACAGTTGCGAGGGTAACAAAGGTCTAGCATGTGTGAAGAGAATGAACGAATGATTCCATTTCCCCCCAGCTATTGTTTTAGATTTTAAAATGCCTGTGTCAAGACACAAACACAATACATCATGGTTATTGTGTGCAGAGGTCTCAAGAGTCAACTCTATAGATCTTCGATAGCAGTGTTTTTAAAGCAGTAATAGATTAACTTCAAGAGGCATCAGGGGGGAGGGGAGACACGGACCACTTGGCAAAAGGAAATGAGCCAGAAAATATTGGTCTGGTCCAATTAGGACCAGCTGTTTTTCTAGTCATGCTGTATTAATGAATAAGCAGCAAAACATCCATTATTAGAACAAACAACTTCAATAAACAACTGTGTAACAGAATAGCGGCTGGTAATTTTTGTTCTTAAAACCACATTCAACATGCACAATTTGCTCACTGATTGCTATGGCAAAAAAGCTAGATCATCAAATTGTGTTACAGAGCTCACAGATAATCATTTCCCCCATCTGTATTTTAAGATTGCCTACAAGTTATTTCCCCAAATTGAGATATGCAAGTCAAAGCTGTTGGTGCAGCATAGCACCAAGGCTGAAGAAAGTAAGAGAGAAAAGACAAGATTAATCTAGCAGCATTGATTAGGTGACGCCAAGCTCGGCTATTAAAAACCTGCCCTATGTAAGAGCATATCAAACCAGATGTTAGTTTACAGCGAGAACAACACAGGGAAAATAAAGAGATAAACCAGGAAACCGAAGACAAATAAGATGTCAACTGTCATTTTGATCCTTGGCTCCATAATTGGACTGGTACACCACCAAGCTGCATAACCCAGCTCCTTGCCCATCTATTCCCTTCTACACACATCCCAATCCACCTGCCCTTCCTTCCCTTTCCTTTTCTCCATGCAGCCTCTCATTCTCTCTCTCCCCACCTCCTCCCAATGCATTTGCTTCGATAGAATGCACACCTCGTCAGGAAATGAACATCACATATGCAACAGCCCTTTCTTCCCCAACCCCAGCAAAAACATCCGCTCATGTTACCAAGGGACAAACCACAGATAGAAGACACTCAAGAATCTGCACAGTAGTGCAGAAGTTAATGGCTGAACAGATGAAGATGGTTGCACACAGAATATAAATGGTACATGTGCCGCATTTAAAGCGGCCAGAGCAGGTGCAATTCAACTTCAACGAGGATGCAAAACAGGCAGTGGCGGATGCGTTATGGAGAAGGAAGAAAAAGGTCAGGTGAGATGTATAATAGCCCTGTTTGAGCATTCAAATCTTCAATCACAGATTATATGTTTTTTGCGCGTGAATTTTAAGTTTTTTTTATATAGACTGTCTGTGGTGCAACAAAAACCACACAAACTTTAGCAGGGTTTTTAAAACACTCAAAACAATTTGGCGCAGACAGTTCCAGCAGCAGTCATTACTTCAACAGGACCCAGAGTCTGTTGAAAAGCCACTGAAGTCTGGAGAACATGTAAAACATTGCAGTTATTGCAGGGTTTATATTTATAGATAATTTGATGAGTAGACGTATGCACATTTAACTTTCAAAAAATTTGATATTTTAAAACTTAAAATAGAGTGTTAGAAATTAATAGGAAGTCCGATTTTCATGTTTTAGGATTGACCAATTTTTCCCCACAGAAAGGGTTTGGGAGATTACTGAACTAGTTTTAAAACAACATTTTTTTAAAAATTCATTCATGGGATGTGGGCATCGCTGGCTGGGCCAGCATTTATTGCCTATCTCAAATTGCCCTTGAGAAGGTGATGGTGAGCTGCCTTCTTGAACCACTGCAGTCCATGTGAGGTAGGTACACCCACAGTGCTGTTAGGAAGGGAGTTCCAGGATTTTGACCCAGCTACAGTGAAGGAATGCCAATATAGTTCCAAGTCAGGATGGTGTGCGACTTGGATGGGAACTTGCAGGTGGTGGTGTTCCCATGCATCTGCTGCCCTTGTCCTCCTAGGTGGTAAAGGTCACATGTTTGGAAAGTGCAGCCTAAGGAGCCTTGGTGTATTGCTGCAGTGCATCTTGTAGATGGTACACACTGCTGCCACTGTGCGTCGGTGGTGGAGGGAATGAATGTTTGTGGATGGGGTGCCAATCAAGTGGGCTGCTTTGTCCTGGATGGTGTCAAGCTTCTAGAGTGTTGTTGGAGCTGCGCCCATCCAGGCAAGTGGAGACTATTCCATCACACTCCTGACGTGTGCCTTGTAGATGCTGGACAGGCTTGGGGGAATCAGGAGGGGAGTTACTCGCTGCAGGATTCCTAACCTCGGACCTGCTGTTGTAGCCACGGTATTTATATGGCTACTCCAGTTCAGTTTCAGGTCAATGGTAACCCCTAGGATGTTAATAGTGGGGGATTCAGTGATCGTAATGCCATTGAATGACAAGGGGAGATAGTTAGATTCTCTCTTGTTGAAGATGGTCATTGCCTAGCACTTGTGTGGCATGAATGTTACTTGCCACTTATCAGACCAAGCTTGGATATTGTCCAGGTCTTGCTGCATTTCTACATGGACTGCTTCAGTATCTAAGGAGTTGCGAATGGTGCTGAGCATTGTGCAATCATCCCCATTTCTGACCTTATGATTGAAGGAAGGTCATTGATGAAGCAAGTGAAGATGTTTGGGCCTAGGACACTACCCTGAGGAACTCCTGCAGTGATGTCCTGGAGCTGAGGTGATTGACCTCCAACAACCATAACCATCGTCCTTTGCGCTAGGTATGACTCCAGCCAGCGGAGGGTTTTCCCCCGATTCACGCAAGCATTTTATAAAAAGGTGGCAGCAAAATAAGCGGCTAAATGCTAATGAGGTATACATTGATATTGTTTCTCCATGTACTACAAACAATAAAACAATTTGTTGGTCTGTCTCAGTAATCAATAAATACCTCACACCCATTGTGTTAGGTGGTCTTTGGTCCCAAGATGCTCAGAAAGGGTTGTGAACATTTGAGCCGTAAAAGACAGGGATAAAGACACGTGCCAGCAGTCAAAACTATAGGTAGTGAGAGGGTCAGAAGTAATTTTAGATCAAGTAAAGTGACCCACTGAGCACAGTGTGTTCATTACTTCATATTATTATGCACAGGCTAGTTGTATTCATTGATCTGAGTGAGTCCACAGCTTGCTCTATATGTTCACTTGCTGCCTGAGAAATAAAGCAGCTTAATGATTCATGTCTAACCTCATTTCACCAAGTGTTTTCTCCGACTACCTCCAAAAAAACTGAAGTACACTTGATGGCATTAGCAAAAGACCCTTACTCTATCCAGTTTGTATGGCAAATCATATTGTAGCATCTTTTGTGTAATGCTTTTGTACGAGTGGATAGGGAGAAGCAAAAGACCAGTTAACAAAGTGTCAGGGAGAAAATGACCATAGGGAACAAGATTTTGCAGATAGAAAGTGCAACATTTAAACAGATCTTTGATAAAACCCCGAGCATAAACCATTATGATAAGCCAACTGCAGGCAAGTGGAGCCATTACAAATTGAAGCTCCCTTTCCTCTCATTGCCACCACCTGCATTAGATCTTCAAACTAACTCACCTAATGAGTGTCTCATTATGCAAATCCCAGACAAAAATACTTCCATCGCTGCAGCAGGAGAAACAGACTTTAGCAT
The DNA here is from genome assembly GCF_036365525.1 of Heterodontus francisci. Taxonomy (NCBI): domain Eukaryota; kingdom Metazoa; phylum Chordata; class Chondrichthyes; order Heterodontiformes; family Heterodontidae; genus Heterodontus; species Heterodontus francisci. The sequence continues at coordinate 15,044,559 of NC_090406.1, forward strand.
CTGGGCTAATGGCTAGTGCGTAGCAAGCGGGGGCTGACGAAGTCAATTCAGCTTTTATTCGTGGGCTTGAAGCTGCAAGATCCCAGATCGAAATGGTGTTGGCTTCTCCACCCACAATCAGACTACGTCCATCAGGGAAGAGCTTACAGGTACGGATATAATTTTCTCTGTTCTGGAGAAAGAGATTACATTCAACTGTTAATTGCCCTTTTGAGGGCACAGCGATATACTCAACCACGAAAAGATACTAGTCATAGACTCTTAGATTTAAGTGTTCTGCAACTGTGAGGCATTTCTAATGTAGCAAGGTGTTTGAAATAATCTATGAAGTGGCAAAAAAAAAAATCAGAATAGTGAAAATGATGGATGCCAAGATGAGATACTAACGGGGACCCACTGGCTTCTCTCAGTTGGTAGCACACTCACCTCTGAATCAGAAAGCTGTGGGTTCAAGACCCACTCCAACGGCTTGACCACCAAGTCTAGGCAGACAACTCCAAGGGAGGTACTGAGGGAATTCTGCCCAGTCAGCACTGCCGTCTTTCGGATGAGACATTAAACAGAGGCTCTGTCTGCCCCCTCAGGGGGGAATAAAAGATCCTGCGGCACTACTTGAGGAAGAGCACAAGGACAAAAGCAGGAGTAGGCCATACGGTCCCTTCAGGCTGCTCCACCATTCAATTAGATCATGGCTGATCTGATTTTGGCCTCAACTCCACTTTCCTGCCCGCTCCCCATAACCTTAGATTCCCCTATAATTCAAAAATCTATCTCAGCCTTGAATATATTCAATGACTCAGCCTCCACAGCTCTCTGGGGTAGAGATTTTCCAAAGATTCATGACCTTCAGAGAAGAAATTCCTCCTCAACTCAGTCTTAAATGGGCGACCCCTTATTCTGAAACAATGCCCCCTAGTTCTAGATTGCCCCATCAGGGGGAACATCCTCTCAGTATCTGTAGGACTTCTCCCCAGTGTCCTGGCCAATATTCATTCTTTAATCAACATCACTAGAACAGATTATCTGGTCATTATCACATGGCTGTTTGTGGGAGCTTGCTGTGTGCAAATTGGCTGCCACGTTTCCGACATCACAACAGTGACTACACTTCAAATGGACATAATTGGCTATAAAGCGCTTTGGGATGTCCCGAGGTTGTGAAAAGGTTCGATACAAATGCAAATTCTTTCTTAATTGCTTTTCTCATGCTCAAAGTAAGTTTGGTCATGATAAAATGTTCACTGAAAATGGCAGGAGATATGGGGCTGAAAATGATCTTTGCCAGTAACGCAAAGTGGGCTCACAGCGATTCGGCAGCCCGTGATACCCAATTTTCTGTTCCATTGAAGTCATTAAGAAAATAAGGCACAGTGTAAAACGCATCCCAATTTGTGCGACTGGTGAAGACCAATTTCACCTTCTCTGGTGTCCCTTTAAAAGTGACTATGATAGCCTTGTCCTATAGAATAAGGACACACATCTTCATTATACTTCTGAGAGACTGATCAGGGATTTCTCTCAATCCAGGTGATTTAAAAATCCCAGTGGAATACGAAAGCATGAACTGGAACATTAACAGAGATTAAAAACATTCTGGACAGGGAGAAGATGCAAGTCTACAGAAGAAAACTATACCAGATTTGAGGAGTAAGACTAAGAATGAAATAAGAGTGCAAGAACAAAGTGAAGAATGAATGAAAATGTACCACCTTGTTGGTGGATATGAGGAATGCAGGAATTGCTCTCAAGTGAGAAAATATGCTGGAAGTAGGAAGTATTAAGTAGGTAACATAAATAAAAGCAAAATACTGCAGATGCTGGAAACCTGAAATAAAACCAAAAAAATTGCTGGAAATACTCAGCAGGTCTGGCAGCATCTGTGGAGAGAGAAGCAAAGTTAACGTTTCAGGTCAGTGACTTTTCATCAGAACTGGCAAAGGTCAGAAATGTAATAGGTTTTAAGCAAATAAAGTGGGGGTGGAGCAAAAGAGAACAAATGGGAAGGTGTTGATAAGACAGAGGGTCACCGAGAATAACTAACAAGGAGGTCATGGGGCAAAGACAAAGTGTGTTAATGGTGTGGTGAAATACAAAGCGTTAGTGCAGACAGGGTGTTAAATGAATAAAAGCCTTAGCCACAAGCAAAAACATGAAAAAAAAAGTGGGCAAGCACATGGTTAAAAAAAAAGTGTAATGATGAAACAAACTAAAATGAAATACAAATAAAGAATACAAAGTAAAAAAAATAAGGGTGGGGGGGGGGGGGGGGGGGTGGGGGGGGGTGATGGGGGCAGTCATGCTCTGAAATTATTGAATTCAATGTTCAGTCCAGCAGGCTGTAGTGTGCCTAATCGGTAAATGAGGTGCTGTTCCTCGAGCTTGCGTTGACATTCACTGGAACACTGCAGCAGGCCAAAGACAGATGATATGTGGGCATGAGAGCAGGGGGATGTGTTGAAATGGCAAGCGACAGGAAGCTCAGGGTCATGTTTTCAGACTGAGTGGAGGTGTTCCGCAAAGCGGTCACCCAATCTGCGTTTGGTCTCCCCCAGTGTAGGGGAGACCACATCGTGAGCAGCGAATACAGTATACGATATTGAAAGTAGTACAAGTAAATCACTGCTTCACCTGAAAGGAGTGTTCGGGACCTTGGATAATGAGGAGAGAGGAGTTAAAAATGCTGGTATTACACCTCCTGTGATTGCAAGGGAAGGTGCCGTGGGAAGGGGCCAAGGTATCGGGAGCATTGGAGGAGTGGACCAGGGTGTCGCCGAGGGAACGATCCCTTCGGAATGCTGACAGTGGAGGGGAGGGGAAGATGTGTTTGGCAGTGGCATCACGCTGGACATGGCAGAAATGATGGAGGATGATCCTTTGGATGTTATGGCTGGTGGGGTGGAAAGTGAGGACAAGGGGAACCCTGTCGAGGTTCTAGGAGAGAGGGGAAGGGGCGAGGGCAGAAGTGCGGGAAATGGGCTGGACACGGTGGAGGGCCCTGTCAACCACAGTGGGGGGATTCCTCGGTTAAGGAAAAAGGAAGATATCAGAAACGCTGTCATGGAAGGTTGCATCATCAGAGCAGATGCAACGGAGAAACTGGGAGAATGGAATGGAGTCCTTGCAGGAGGCAGGGTGTGAGGAAGTGTAGTCAAGGTAGCTGTGAGAGTTGGTGGGCTTATAATGAATATTAGTAGAAATATTAAGTAGGCCCAAGGCTCCTTTCATGCACAGTTCCCCACTGGGGTCAGTGAAGTTACTATACAGAGCCCAGCTTCTGGGCTTGTTTAGCTTTGGTGTCTGAATAGGTACAAGCTGTTACATCCTTGGAGGATTTTACGGTGAACTAGAGGGAGCCCACCAACCAACCTGGCTTAAAACACTGGCTCTACTCTGCAATTTGTGGTCATTTCTCTGTGAGGTATGAAGAGATGCAATAAGAGACATCATGTTTGTGAGGGACTCTGCACGGGCAAGCAGTAAATGTGGAAATGGCTGGCACTTTGAGGCATGTAATCTTGGGCAGTTGACCTGATGCACAGTACTGTCAGGTAGTCCTGCCTTGCAGGATTCCTTCAAAGTGTGCCATCATCTTCATTCATTTATTTCCAGGTGTGGCAATAGATCTAGCATGAGCTTAAATCGCCAATTGCTGTGAGGAATGCCCTTTGGAGAAGCTGCACTGCAGTGCTAAATAAAGCAACCTTCTTCGTGCAGCTGCCGCTTGTCCATTGTTCTAGCGTCGACTAAGGTTAGTTGGTGATGGGGGAAGGGGGCAGCGTGGTGTTGAGTGCTGTATCACTTGCCCATAACAACTTGCATTTATATAGCACCTTCAACATAGTCAAACATTCCAAGGTGCTTCATAGGAGCATTATCAAACAAAATTTGACACCAAGCCACATATATAGATAGGATGACAGGAAGAGGTAGGTTTCAAGAAGCATCTTTAAAAAAGGATCAATTCCATGCTTCCACATTGGATTGGGTTTTACTTCACTTAGTTTCCCCTCCTCCACCCTCGACCTTGACAAAGGTTAACAAATATTATAAGTTCACTTTTCACTGTTTAAAGGCTGAAATAAAACGTGTTCCCCCCACCACCACAACATGCCACTTTTAAGTATACACATTCCTTTAATTTTGACCTGCTATCCAGTATTTGCCACTTTCACCCATTAGTTTGGCTCCAATCTCCAGGTCAAAGGTGCAGAGCCAGTCACCAGTATTTATTCCTATAATATTACGACTGGTCAGTTGGTTGTGCGGTTGGTTAGCTCTACACCAGCAGCTCGGCAGAAAATCCTAAACCTAGGCTGAAGTAAGAGAAATTGCCCCATAGCTCAGTTTATTATCTGGTCCTCCTTCCTCTCCGGCACTGAAGGGACTGCAAAGCTGATCAAATCAAACAACGTGACACTGAACTCTAGTTGTCCCAGCTCAAAGTGAAACATTTGGGAGGGCTAGATTACTAGGATCATTTGCCAAAACGGTAAATACCTAAATAAATTGTACTGTGGAGCCAAGATTTGCTATTCTCATACTTAAGTGATTAACAGACTGGGCTGACTGCCAAAAAGCAATGACATTTATTAGGTGCAGTAATAGCTCCTGATAGCTTTTGGGTGACGGGTGCAGGGAATGAAGAGGTATCAGGCACTCTATAACAATGCAATAAAACATGACAAGATATTAAGTTCAAGCAGTTAGAAGCAAACAGCTCACTTATATCAATTTTAATTCCTCTACCCACAGCTACAGGTCTTCAGCCAATAGCCATTGTAAATGGAGGCATTTACTGGGACAATAGCTTGGGTTAAAGCCTCCAACTTCCTCCCCTAACTCAAGCCAGTTCCATCCCCTTCTGAAAGTGTTGATGCCTGTTGCTGGGGTACCATTCTGGGGGCACCCTGGCCAAATGAACATTATTCAAGTGCAAGTAGGGCATAGGCTGCCAGCCATGTCCATTCTCACCTCTACTTGCCATCCACTTTCAGCAGCATCTGCAGAATGGTCATCAGGAGCAGGAGCCCTCTCCCCAAGCCAGGGATGATAAAGAGCAACTAGAGGGTCCCCACTATTACTCTGGCTGAGATCAGATGACAAGGCGGACTGGGGACCAAACTTGGGCCTTGCTTGGTCTGCAGGTTCAGCTACTTGTGGCTAAGCTCACCAAGTCATCAAGAGGAGCTGGCTCACACTTCAACAGGGACTGCCTGTGTCGCAAAGCAGAAGACACAGATGGATGACATACATTTGCCATTTCCTCTGCGGTGGGCACGATTCACACTGATGTACAGGTATCAGCTATCCAGTACCTTGCCCAAGTGACTACTCTTCATATGATTCAAGGCAGTTAGTGCAAGATGACAATTCAACAGCATTGGTGTTGGAAGGTGGGTGGGCTGTCGGGGTCTTTCAGCTGAGAACAATTTTATTTTCACCAATGCCCACCCAGGTACTTTCCATAATGAGTTCCAAGACAGTGATAAGGAGTGGGAAGCTTGGTAGATTTTTCAACTCCTGGCATTGCTTGGATGAAGTACTGGAGGATGACAAAACATGGTTGTGGTGGAGGGGGGGTGTACTGGGGGCTGGTAGCAAAGGGTGAAGATGACAAGGACAACATGTAGATGCCAGCCAGATGGACCTCCTGCTTTGTAATGCAGACAATTCCCATCAAGAAGTGAAGGTAGCTCTGCCAATGACCCAGCAGATTTATCCAGTACAAAGGCCCCTTCTTCCTGCCCTAGCCTGAAATCAGCCAACTGAGCATGTACTAGGGATCAATCTACCAATTGTGCTCACTTCCCATTATGTTTATTTTTCTCCCCCGCCCTCTTTAGTGAGAGAGGAAAATAGAGGACCATCACTTTAACCTAGGCAAGCTCCTGAATTTAGTCACTGCCATGTTCATGGGCTTCCCCATAGCGACAGTGCAAATGTCCTGTACAAATCACCATTCGATTCAGACAACTCTGCTTCAAACTGAATGCAACCTCTTCAGGGCTGCAGAAGAACATTTGCAAGGCCAAGCCTGAGCTGTGTGGAGTCTGTAAGCTGCCATTGAGCAGGAATGCACTGTAAACAAGCTTTGAGAGCTCTGCTGGGATATCCTGTATAAATAACCTACATAAACCTGCCCTGCATGAGAAATGTTTATATGAATAAGGGCACAGCTTTATTCCTGCACTGTGCCCTTGATCCGAGACGCTGCATGATCCTTTGCAAGGTTTATAAGAGAAAGATAAATAAGGATACTGTTTTACCAGACAATCCAACTGTGAGACGGGGCTCCTGTTTCCTGGCTGACTGATATCCCACACTTTCACGCAGCCTTTTCCGCCAGTGTACACGTGCTTTGTGAAGTTACTGACGGCTACAGCGCACACCACCTCTCCATGGGGAAGGTTGTTGATCTGTCGAGCGTGCCGTGGGATGCCTGGGCCTGTGAGAGCATCAGTCGGGAAAGCAACAGGTTGCATCTGTCTGTCTGCTCCGACGTGAAATGAGTAGGCACTGTTGAGAAGAGGGGAAGAGAGGAAAAAACAAAGTTACTAGAATCTTTAGCTACAGGAAAAGGCCATTTGACCCAGCAAGCTTTCTGATAGATCTGGACGCCATTTGCCCACTTCCACTTGATTTTCTAATGCCCACCCCCAATTAATTCCTCCTCTCTCCAAAAAGAGACCCCATTAATTCTTGAACCCACTCTTGATATGACTGACCCGGAACATCGAGGAATTCAAGGGAGCTCAAACAAGACCTTTTGACTAACCATTTAACTATTGTGCCAATGGCGCCATGTTGACTCATTCACTATGCAAAGCCCTGGTTGGAAGACACCTAGAGTGCTCCGTTCTGGGCAGCACAGCTTGGGGAGGATATATTGGCCTTGGATTGCAGCATAGGTTTACTAGTAATTTAACTCTTTGTAACATTCAAGGAGAGATTACACAAACTAGGGTTGTATTGCCCTGGAATTTAGAAGTTTACAGGACGATTTGATCAAAGTTTTCAAGATATTAATCAGAACTGATAGAGAGCAGCTACTTTTGCTGATTGAGAAGGCTAAGGGAAATAGCTTAAAAAATAAAGACAGGTTTTTTTTTAAAGGATGAAGTGAGGAAACATGTACATACAAAGGGTGGTAGAAGTTTGGAACTCTCTTCTGCAAATGGCAGTTGATGCTAGGTTAATTATTGACTCAAAATCAGAAATCAATAGATTTTTGTTGTATTGAGGGATATGAGGCAAAGGCGGATATACGTTGTTAAGTCAGAGATCAGCTATGATCTCATTGATTGGAGGAACAGGCTTGAGGGCCTACTGCTGAACCTACTAAACAGCAATTCCCTTCCACCTGACTTCTTAATTCTAAATTGGATGAGTTGCAATTTCCCCCTCACTGTCAAATATTGGAAAGATTGAAGCTATTGTTCAAGAACTTGGGTTGGATACTGTCACACGGGCCCAGGAACAATGAGGATTGAAGCCCAGTATTTACCCTGCACCCCAATTGCCCAAAAGTGGCCCCTCCCAAATTTCTTGGCAGTCATCTTCTGGTCCCAACAGAAATTCTTGTGACCGATTCCATCTTTCTCCGAGGTCATGGTTGAACAGAATTGCTTGAAACCCTGCCATCCTATTAAACGTTAGCTGAACTCCCAACACCACATCTTTTCCATCACAAAGACGGCTTGCTTCCACCTCCATCATCTTCCAACCCTGCCCCTGTCAGCCCATCTAGTGCTGAAACTTTCATCATTGCATTTGTCACCTCCAAACCAGACTATTACAATTACAGGCTGGCCTCCATCCTCCACTTCAGCTCATCTGTAACCCTGTTTCACTAGCTGTATTCCTATCCCATACCATCCCACTCTCTTTCATCACTCCTGAGCTACATTAGCTCCCAATTCTCAGCTCCAAATTCTCAATGTCTCCAATTTAAAATTATCATATTTATATTGCCTTGCTATCTCTGAAACCTTCTCCCTTCCTCTCTGCCAATTCTGGCACCCTCCCTTCACCCTACCACTGATGGCCATAGCTTCAACATTTAGGCCACAAGCTGTGGAATTTTCTCCCTACACCCCTCCAGCTCTCTCCCCTTCACGGACACTCCTCAAGTCATTGTTTTGTTGTTCCAACTTCAAACTCTTAATTCGATCTCCTCAAAATCCTCTCTATTCTAATAACGAAGATTAATTGAATTTTGTTAGGCAAGGGTGTAAAGAACTACAGAGTCAAGGCAAGTAGACAGAGTTGCAATACTGGCAGAACAGACTCAAGGGGTTGAATGGCCCATACAGGTTCCTACATCTTATGTAAAAGCAGGCCCAACGTTCAGTTACAGTTCCTGCAAGATACAACACCATATGTTGAGCAAACAGCAACATTCACTGACGGTATTCTACTTTTATTCTCATGATACTTACGGTTTTCCTGCCGTTGCTGCCGACAGGCTCCCGGGAAGCCCTGGGCCCCGTTTGTGAGAGTGAGGCTCAAACCCAGCCTAAGCAGACCAAAAAAATGGTGTCAAATAAGAGAGAAACAGGACACATTAGATTAGAAATCGGCAACCATTTTATTTTTCATTTTGAAAGTAGAAGGATGGGCGTGAAAAAAGATTTTGTTGCAGTTCTGCCCAGAGGGCTGTGGAAGCTCAGTCACTGAATATGTTTAAAGCAGAGATTAACAGATTTCTAAATACAAATGGCATAAGGGGTTATGAGGATAATGTGGGAAAAAGGCATTGAAGTGGAAGATCAGCCATGATCATATTGAATGGCGGGGCAGGCTCGATGGGCTGAATGGCCTACTCCTGCTTCTATGTTCCTATATGTGACAAATAACTTCAGGAGTGGTTAACAGACAGTGGGTACGTGGAGGGAAATCTTTACCTCCCCCTTTCATCAAGTGGGCTTGACTATCCCAATGATTTCCTGGCCAGCCTCCCACTTTACACTTGAGTTTATCAATACTCTTTCTTAGATTCTAACTCGTATCACGTCCTGTTCACCCATAATCCTGTGCTTGCTGGGCTACATTGACTCCAGTCTGCCAATGCCTCAATTTAAAAAAATAATTCTCATCCTCGTTTTCAAATCCCTTCATGACCTCACCCCTCCCGATCTCTAACATTCTCCAACCCTCCGAGATCTCCGTGCTCCTTCAAACTGGTCTCTTGCACATCCCAATTTTAATCACTCCATCATCGCCTTCGGCTGCCTGGGCCCCAAGCTTTGGAATTCCCTCTAGTCATGCTGGGAAGCAGCTGTGATGAAATAAACAATGACTTGGAGGAATTCTAAAAATAAAAAGTCAACTGTTAAATTGAACCACAAAAATGGGCACACTTGTACAACAGCCAAAATGGAGTAGTGGTCGCGTGATCCCTCCTGTATTGACAATACATACCTCCATCTATTGAGGATGAAACTCGTTAACCTAATCTGAAATAGCTCTGGGGAGAACACATTGAAATTGAAAGAAGCACCATTGCATATTGATGAATCCTATCTACATGAATGAACTAACAAAGTATTCTGGAGACTGACTGACTCACAGCCCAAGCCAAAATGAATAGGTTTAAAATAGCACCATTATAGCAAAATAGTCCCTCTTCAGACATCAATAGCCATATTTTCTATCCTGGATCATTGTGTGGTCACACCAGGGGAAAGGGCCCTGTGACACCTGACAAAGACTCAAATGGTGATGGATTTTTTTTTAACCTTAAAAAGGTAGCCTTCTGGAGAGGGAGGGAGATCGAGCCAAGACCACAGAAAACCAGTTTCCAGCCAGAGGCTGTGAGAGAGATCCAACTAAACAGAAGAAGCGTGCTGAGCAACAGCTTTATCAAGCACTACAGCTGAGAAATTAAAAAGTGACTTTGAGGCACTCCAACTGTGAACCAAATTCACAACATCAACTTGTACTGAGTTTCAACCACTAGAACTCTACAACACCTCAGCAAGTTCAAGACTGCAAACATCCTGGCCTGCACCTTTAAAAAAGATTTTCCACCCAAGAAGATTCAACAGTTTTCTGTAAACCGTGAACTCTCTTATCACCTTGAACTTTAATTGCATCTTACCTTTTTCTCTCTATCTATTCGTGTATATGTAGGTGTGTGTGAATGAGACAGTGGGTGAAGGCTGTGACCATTTTAGGAATTGTTTAAAATAGAGTTCGTTTTTCTTGTAGGTTTTTTTTAAAAAAGGTGTCATTTGTCTGTTTATTTGACCCCAAAAAGACTCCAGGACTAATGCACCATTTATTTTAAACAAAACACGATTGTGGTTAGATGCGAAATGAAAAATGGAAGCCACACACATCGCTTTCCACTTGTCCGTAACACTCTCTAAACCTCTCCACCCCTCTCGCTTCTAAAAACCTACCTCTTTGACCAATCTTTTGATCACTTGTCCTACCATCTGCTTTTGTGACTCGGTGTCAAATTTTGTTTGATAATCACTCCAGAACACCTTGGAACATTTTACTAGGCTAACAGCACTATATAAATGCAACTTGTTGTTCTACTGGGTAACTGAGGGTTCAAGCTACAATTCCAGGTTCTGACCTGTGCTCCGTATTGTATTTTAAGAACTCTTCGAATCCCGGACAGTTAAGTAACAAAAATACACTGTTTATCACAGATTAGTGTGACTTGAGGATGCCTTCAGTTTCTTTAGGGACTGAGCTTGGCTGAAGCCCACAACTGGTAAACGGTCGGCAATTGTAACACTGTCTGGATTTGAAAATGAGACACTCAGCTTTCTGTTCAAAGCTAGACTCAGACACATGGGAAATGTTTGTGAACATGAGATTGAATTATCAGGGTTGACGAGTCAGCATTTCATGCCCCTCATGCCATGTACCTTCATTTAGACCATTTCTAAAAGGGAACTGAGGATATAATAGAGGTCTCCTGCATTGAGGAAGCTGCCCAATAAACAAAATAGCTCAGTTGGTAAACATTTCAGGCGCACACACCAGAAGCTTCAAGCAGTTTTCAAGAATCCAATTTTGCTCCCGTACAGGAAAAGGAATCATTTAGTTCAACAAAAAAAAAAGCAAGTGCTGGAAATACTCAGCATCTGGGGAGAGAGAAACAGAGTTAATGTTTCAAGTCTGTAACCTTTCTACTGCCAGACCTGCTGAGTATTTCCAGCACTTACTGTTTTTATTTCAGGTTTCCAGCATCCGCAGTATTTTGCTTTTACCTAAATCAAGGTCTTTCCTGAAATGTCCCAAGTGATGGAGGTCCACCGAATAAAACTGCTTTGAATTTGGAATGAATTGGCAACCACATTCAGAGGCCACAGCATGGCCAGTGAAGGGAAAATGATTCCTTCAGAGCAGGACTGTCTGAGCTTTTTACTTTTGTGGGCCACAAAAGGTGCACAGAGAACCTCAGGAGGGTACATGAAGTTTTTAAAGCCAGGCCCCCATTTATTTGCTCATCTCGACGTCTGCTGATATAAACAGACCTTGGGTTTTCTGATTTGAGATTTATCTGTCAATGAGGCAAAGACCCGGAGAACAGCCACTTTCAAATTTCCAGACCCACAATATTCCAAAGGATAAAAATAAACAAATCAAGAAGTAGAGCACAAATAGCACTGACTGGACTGGGCATGGAGGATTGTCAGGCCTTGGGAAGGACCGACCTGGAGATGCTCAAAGTGGAATGTCAGTGCCGAGCACAAACATTCCTTACCTCAATAAGCACAAACTTCACACAAAAAAAAAAACACATTTATTAGGCAAATAATCCTTGGATGTTAATTGTTCCCTCTTCTTTCCTTCTAGGAATCGAGGATTCACAACACATTTTCAGGATGTGAATTTTGTCGTTTAAGAACTGTCCAGACAGTACAACACAAAACACTCAGCTTACCACAGACGAGCGTCCAAATGTAGAGGCCGAGGCTCCACCATTGAGTTGAGAGGAAGCGAAGTGTAAGCCTGCGTAGGCATTGGCACCAGCAATCCCACCATTTACTGCTGTGTGGACCATCCCAAATGGGACAGGGAAAGCACCTTGTACGGAGAGGGGCGTTTTTAAGCCTAAGGCTAAGGGAGAAAGTGTAAAATTAGTTCTGTACGGTTACTTCATCCAAGTGCACAATTTGCAGTGATATTTGATTTATTTCCGCAGCACAGTAACTTAGCAGCAGATTACAAGAATGTGTTTTCTACGGCACTATTAAAAAAAACAATTATCGGTTCCCTACAAATCTAATCCAATTCAATGTAATGGTTAGTCTTTAAGAACACAAGAAAGAGGAGCAGGAGTAGGCCATAAGGCACCACCACTACACCCCCTCTCCCCTCACCCCACCCGAGACTGCTCCACCATTTGACAAGATCATGGGTAATCTTCAATCTTAACTCTGCCCGATCCCCATATCCCTTGATTCCCTTAGAGATGATTGGAGGACTGTTTGAAACAAGGCGGTTTTACCACGAGTAGAGATGTGCAGCAGGGAAAGAACTCCCACAATGTGAGAATAATATTTTGAACAATTCTATGGTTCAACAGAGTAGGAGAGTGGGATTAATTCAAAAAGCCAGCACTGGGATGACAGATTGACTGTTCCTGTAAGCACAGAAATTACAAGTACCTGTTTTAATGGTATTGAATGAACGTATAGGGGAAGAACTTTCTTTCACAAGTAGATCCTGTGGACAGCTTTCTAGAACCAGCTTGTAGGGTGATTCAGGTTCATTTCCTCACCACACTTAGCTCCTGATCTGAGCCTGGTGACAGGTACAATCGTCAGGCAGAAGAGGAAACAGGTATTAAATAAGGAGCAAGGGCACTACTCCCACTAAGCTGTGCGGTTGCACAGCAATTGGGAATATGCCGCGCAAGGGACAAACCGACTGCGGCAGTCCCTTTAAGATATGCACACGCGTGACCGCGCAGCAATCTTAAAAGGGACTGTGCAGTTTAACAATGGGCGGCGCCCAGCAAAGGGAAATTAGAGGGAACATTGGCCGAGGGCTATCAAGAGTTGGCCAAAATGGGCAGAGGTCTGGAGGCAGGGAGCCCAACCTCCAATCCTCTTGGCAGCAGTTATAAGTTAAAAATACAATAATAGGCATATCATCAATAAATAACAAAGTTCAGATCAGGTAGGTCACATTACCTAGAGGGTCAGCCCCTGCTTTGCCAGAAGTTGAACAGAGTTGTGATGTGCCACTAGTGCCAGGGGTTGCGGAATCGCTCCGTGATGCCGGTATATTGGACTTTAGACCAGGAGTACTGGATTTCTCGTTCTGCCATCAAGAGCACAAATAATACTGTTTTTAAACTGAAGCTCGTATTTATTTAGCATGTAATCACATCCTTTACACATCACAAAGTGCTTCACATCAGGCTTCTTTTCAGCCGCCCTCTGGGAGAATGGGCTTTGTAATTTTGCTCCCAGCGTTGTTGCTGTCTAATCGACTTTCTGTAGACTAGGGGATTCAGAGAGTGAGAGAGGACTGCGAAAGGCAGACTGATTCCCGACTTTCTGGAAAACGTACCTTGCAGTTGAGCCAACAATGCATTGCAGATGACCCTGTGGCCATTGTAATTCAGCCACCCAGAAGCTAGGGGATTGGGCGAATGAGGAGATAAAAAAAATGGAAGTACTTACCACAACTGGGTCTTTATTTTTTAGAGGAGGAGGAGGAGTGCTACTGGTGGAAACCAAGGATGTAGGACTATTCACTTGGTTCTTTCTCCTCACATGAAGTTTGTCCAATCCATTTTCATGTGCTGCTTGGGAAGGACTGCTGTGAGGCGATGAAGGTTCCTGCAACAGGCAACACTGCGCCATTACTCCAAAGTAAGAAGGCAAGAATGACTGATTTAAAAAATAAATAAATACTCTCAATCTCCAGTCTGTATTGAGCTGGCTGAGCTTAGCTGAGCCAGTGGTGAGAGTGCTACAATGGGTCTCCGTACATGTGGACTTTGGAGGGGGAGGTGCAAAGTCGTAAAGGGGAAGGAGGAAAGAGGTGGACAGAGAGACAGAGACACTCCTGAACCCCCAATGAAAAGTGCCTGCATGATAATTACAGTTAAGGAGAGCATATGGCTGTATAATGTGATGCTCTCTGTGGTTGAATAGTCAGTTATCACACATCAGCTACATTGACATTTTTTGAGAGGTAACAGGCATGCATGGAAACAAATCCCAACACCAATCAGTATTATCTCCCACCCAGGGAGGAAAGGGTAAGGAAGTGGAGTTCTCTCATTTTTGACCATAACCTTAATTGCCCAGGATACATGCCTAGTGGGAAGACAAAGTGTACCAGAGTCAAGAATGAGACCTGCTGTTCAGGAGCAAGGCTGAGAGGAAGGGAGAGGAGAGAAAGTAATGAGGGGATTTTGCAAGGCAGTCTTCTACAGTTTTATCCTATGATGGACACTGGTAATTGGCCAGGGGGCTGGTGGCAAGTGAGATTTGGCTCCTTGGGGGATTCCTAGCATGAGGTCCCTGTGTTTGGCAACACCCAGGGAGGAAGCTGAAAAGCACAGTCTTACAACCCAGTGTCAGTTTGCAGTCCTACTCTGACTTGTTTTGAACCACTTCAGCCCATGTCAACCCGTTCTCGACCAAAAGCCAGTTTACAGCGATATGTGAGGTATTTTTATGTCAATTGTAGTTGCAACCATAGTCAACAGATTAGTATGAAGAGCATGTAGAACTGAAACTGGCTTTGGACCAATAACAAGCCCAAAAATGAGCCAGGCGACAGGGGGCTAGGAATGGAGCGCAAGACCAGGGAACCGAGAATGGCATTTTGGGCGGGGCTAGGCCTAGCTTTGGCGGCAAGTAAGGCAGCACGTATGGTTGTGGCATTACTCAGAACTGCATTGGGGAGGCAAGAGGTTGGTTGCACAAGAGATGAAGTGTCCCTGAAGCCAACCTGACAATGGTTAGGCTTTAGTAAATGCATTTGAAAAATGATTTATGAATTGCACTTTAACCTGTATTAATAGTTGGCAGACTGAAGGAGAAAAAAACTGCAGTCAGAATAAATTGGGGAAAATATTTTGATGAGCTTGTTTTTATTGGTTGATCTTCATTGCTTATAATTAAAATTTCGGATTTGTTGCCATTTTATGAGCACACGTTTTGAGTCACACAACAAAGTGTGACAGCGTTTTAATATTTATGTGAAAGATGAAGGAAAGGTGGTCTACAAAAAAGCTTTTAAAATTATAAAAGCTGGTCTTAAAAACATTTAACAAAAATTGTACTGACCTCATTGGAAACATCAACTACAAGATTATCATCACTCTTGTCTTCATCACTGTCCTAATGAAAAAAGAGAAAAAAAAAAGTTAAATGCCTTAAAGATGTGCTTGGCTAATGGTCCTGCCATTTCCATCATGAAATGATCGATTAACTTTCAGCACATTTTCCAATACAGAACACATCAATAGTTGACCTTAGTCGTCATGAGCAAACAGTACAACGGTTATATTTAAAGAGAGTTGGTAAGTAAGCCACTAGTGTGGCACTCAGCTAAAGAAAGCAGGAAGGCTCCAGGTTTGCTTCCTGTGCAGGAAGAAATGCAGTCCTATTTTTGGTTGCCTTCAGTTACTGAAGCTTTAAAATTCACATTTTGAACCTTAGAGAAGAAGGGACATGCTCAGCTGTGATGGTCGCCTGGTCAGTGAGCCTACTGAGCACAGTCTTTGCTCAGACAAGTACGGAACGTAGTAGATGCTAATGCTAGTTGTAGAATTGTAGCCGCAAATGGAACATTTTTAGAAAAGGAGGGATAGAAAAGGGGGTGGGGGTGATAGAAGGAAGCTTTATTATGAAGGTATGATCTTCTAACTATTAGGACAATCGTCTGAACAGATGGAAAGAATGTGTAGCTGCCCAAAGGCACCCAACTGTACAGAATTAGCACCTCAACTAAATACAACCCAAGCAATTGCAGTGCAAAAGGAGGAAGGGAATACACAAGAGACATGATTAAAAGAAAAAGGGGGGGAAAAAAGATCAGCAAAAAGCTTATCTATAAATGGAATTTATTTATTAATCTGTCCCTTGCCAACTTGACTATAGTTGGTCACATGCACAACCTCTTAAAATGGCAGATAACCAACTAGTATGTGCTCTTCCTGCTGTTATAAAAATACTTGCTTTTTTTGTTAAAATTTGAGGACTTGTGTTTTATTTGGGGAAAACTGAAAAGAATTCAATTGAGTTTTTTTCACTGGGGTCATTGAAAGGACTGAAGTCTTGTTTGCAAACATGTACTGTAAGTCACCTGTTTTCAGATAAATACCCAGCAGGGGGTTTTTTTCTGACTTAGGGGAGATGTTTACAGAGAAGTGACAGGTCAAGATTTATAGGGGTCAGGAGGCTTGACTCTTGGGATATTGTTTTTGGTATCACTTTGGAGAGTGTGTTGGAGTTTTAAAAAAAACAGCCAAGAGAGCAGTCACCCAGCTCAGCCTTTTCCATCTCTTTGAAAAGTGGGTGTAAGAAATAGAGAAATTAATGCTACATTCATCCTGAAAGGCCTGCTTGAAAGCTCTATTGCCGCAGTTCTCCAAAGATGCTGGAAAAGCCTGCCGGATAAATCCTCGACGCCACCTGAATGAATTGCTTCAGAGAAAGATCCCAGTTATACTTGTCTATGGGACGCCAAACCAAAAAAGGGACAACTGACATCTTTCCATGTCTTCTCTTTTTTTCTTCAAGAATTAGCAAGTATTTGGCCAAAGTACTCATTTTTGCAACAGAGCGAGTGAGTGGGGCTACAGTAAAAAGAGAACTTTCTTATTTCACTGTGTTAATGCTTTGCTTCATGACTCATTAAGTCTTGTTTTATAATAAACTGATAATTTTGTTGTTTATTAAAGAAATCTGGTTGGTGTATTTTAATCTGGGAATAAAGAGTATGATTGACTATATCGGTAACTGGGTAAACATTTAAATATGTTGTGACCTGTGGAGAAATGGAACCAGAAAAGACAGTGCACTCTTCCCACCTCATTTGTAACATTTCCAGTCAACGTTAACACCTTTCAGTGGTGGTGTACAGATATATAGGGCTATGCACAACTTACAACTTGAGAAATCCTATACTGAATGCCCTTTCTCCACTCACCCAAATTTCTCTCCTCTCTAGTGACCTGCTATTATTCTACAAACCCTGTAGCTCACCTGTAGGATTGTCCACGTAGGTTTTCTTCATGCACGCACTAGAACAGCAAAAAGCACCTGGCTCGTGTACGTACATGCAGTTGGAGTGGCAGAGTCACAAGATAGCAGGAAGCCCTGGATGATTTCCCCAATCATCAGGCACGGAGGCTAACTTTAGCCCACTCCTGCCACTTTGACAGATCAGCCTCAGCTATTGAACTTGCGGCTTTAATGGCTCTGCACATCTCAGCTACTCTCCACCTTAACCAGTTGAGCAATCAGGATAGGGAGACACCTTCTGAGTCAAACACTCTTGGGTCACCCCAACATGAACTAATGTTACTTCATTGTATTGAAGTACATAGTACTGCAGTGGCTATAAAGTGCCTTGGGATGTCCGGTGGTTATGAAAGGCAGTATATAAATGCAAGTCTTTCCTGTTCCTTCCCCACTACCCCAACTTGCCTTAATCCCAGCCACCAAAGAGCATTCCCTGTAGCACCAGCGTTAGTTTAGTAGTCTTCTCACATCAGTCATGCTCGTGTCCTCTTCCAACAATCTGGCTAATGTTGAGCCAGAGGTGTGGACACTTTGATACTTTTGCTCCATGGCCACTGGGTAGTGTGGTCAGAATGTCTAAACTCATTTCACAGTGCCCTCAGTTGCATCCTACCAGGCTGGACTGAATTCAAGAACAACTTCCTGAGGTAAAAGGTCACGAAACCACCCTGTGGTTTCTATTTTTAAATTTTTAAAAAAGAGAGTTTTTAATCATTGTGGTTGAGCTGCAAAACATACAATAAAATCTATCAGTGCGTTGTAATACACATGAAAGCATTACTGGAACTGAATACAGTTAGTTTTATGAATAACTAAAAATAGAAAAGCAAAATCAGATAAAATATTCTCCATTTTAACTAGATGCCGATGTGGACTAGTCTGGAAATTAAGATTCTAAGATGATGTCAGATCAGGCAATTAAATTATGATGGAAGAAATACCTACAGCTGAACTCATTGCAGCCGAGGGGTTGGGAATGACAGATTGGAATATGCATGTTCAAAAAGAGGAAAGGATGTGACTAAGCAGTGAAAAAAAGTTCTCCAGTAAATCAGTAACAAGGGGCTCAGATTCAGGGTTACCAATCGAAGCAGCAAGGGGTTGGGAAACAAGAATTTATTTATCCAAAGGGTTCTTAAGATATGAATCTTTTTTTAAAAAACCATGTGGCTATTGAAGTTGAAAAGGATTGAAGCAAACACTTGAACGTGGGGAAAGACTGAGAATGTGTGATTGGATCCAAGTTGTGTTGTGGCCTTCAGTCTGGTCGCTTTAAGTGCCACGTTACACAGGCAGCAAACATCAACTTGCATTAATATAGCACCTTTAAATGTAGTAAAACATCCCAAGGTGCTTCACAGGAGCATAATTACGCAAAATTTGACAGCAAGTCACATAAGGAATTTATTAGAACAGATGACCAACAGCTTGGTCAAAGAGGCAGGTTTCAAGTGTGTCTTATAGGAGTAGAGAAAGGCAGAGAGGTTTATCCAACATAGGAAAGCTATTCACCTTAGACAGACTCACCAATTGCCTTGGCTGCAATAGCAATGAAATTGTAATTAAAGGAATTTACCATGCTCTGACATTGAACAGGGATACTGTGGCACTTCTCTGCAAGCAGTCCAGACATTTAGTTGAGACTCTGCATTAAATTGTGCCACATAGAGGTCTGAGCTGGAATTCAGCACCGCGAATCAGTACAGAGAGCGGGAATTAAAACAGTGGATTGTAAAGTGAAGGACTAAAGCAAATATTTATCAAAATAATGTTTGTATATAGACAGAGAAAAGTAGGTGTAGGAAGGAGCGCTATATTTCAGGCCATTCCAATTTTCCCATCAGTGACCTATACAAATCAAGCTTTTCAGTGGAGCTTATAGCAAATTTTACTCACAAGATGGCAGCGCAGAACTATTTATTTGGAGCCGGATAACCGCACTGCAGAGTTTGTATTCATGAGCAGCATAATTTGACTGCTGCAAGTAAATACATCACACCATTCGCTTTTCAATTTTTAGTCTAACCTCAGCTGCAGGTTTCTCACGGCCCTTTCTCCAAACTCGACTAGTCTGTAAAAGCAGATATGTGACGTCCTCACCTTTCAACTACACAGCTGAAGTAACCATGGGAAACACTCTGCTCCTACATGACCGACACCGACAAGTTCAAACCTGCTTCAGAACAGATTCAACCACTACTGGAGAAAAGCTTTTCCCCAAGATTGCAGCACTGCCACAGCGCTCAGATCCCCCGACATGGCGCTCAGCAATGTGCACAGGACACAGGCTCCTTCCTACAGTTTCGGCCCTTGGATTGCCAACTCTCCGTGAATTAAAGGTTAATCCCCAGGACACTACTGAAAACAAACCCAGAAAAAAATCATTGAGGATTTTTTTTTTTTTTTTTAAATGCATGCCGTTTTATTTTTTTGGAAAACTTCTATTATTTGTGAAAATATTGGAGGTTGGAAAATTGGCTTTTTGACTTTTCTTTTTATATTCATTCATGGGATGTGGGCGTCGCTGGCCAGGCCAGCATTTATTGCCCATCCCTAATTGCCCTTGAGGTGCGGGTGAGCTGCCTTCTTGAACCGCTGCAGTCCTTGCAGTGTAGGTACACCCACAGTGCTGTTAGGAAGGGAGTTCCAGGATTTTGACCCAGCGACAGTGAAGGAACGGCGATTATAGTTCCAAGTCAGGATGGTGAGAGACTTAGAGGGGAACTTGCAGGTGGTAGTATTCCCATGCATCTGCTGCCCTTCTCCTTCTAGTTGGTACAGGTCACGGGTTTGGAAGGTGCTGTCGAAGGAACCTTGGTGCATTGCTGCAGTGCATCTTGTAGACGGTACACACTGCTGCCACTGTGCGTCGGTGGTGGAGGGAGTGAATGTTTGTAGATGGGGTGCGAATCAAGCGGGCTGCTTTGTCCTGGATGGTGTCAAGCTTCTAGAGTGTTGTTGGAGCTGCACCCATCCAGGCAAGTGGAGAGTATTCCATCACACTCCTGACGTGTGCCACGTAGATGGTGAACAGGCTTTGGGGAGTCAGGGGGTGAGTTACTCGCCTCAGGATTCCTAGCCTCTGACCTGCTCTTGTAGCTCTTATATGGCTACTCCAGTTCAGTTTCTGGTCAATGGAAGCCCCTAGGATGTTGATAGTAGGGGATTCAGCGATGGTAATGCCATTGAATGCCAAGGGAAGATGGTTAGATTCTCTCTTGTTGGAGATGGTCATTGCCTGGCACTTGTGTGGCGCAAATGTTACTTGCCACTTATCAGCCCAAGCCTGGATATTGTCCAGGTCTTGCTGCATTTCTACATGAACTTCTTCAGTATCTGAGGAGTCACGAATGGTGCTGAACATTGTGCAATCATCAGCGAATATCCCTACCTCTGACCTTATGATTGAAGGAAGGTCATTGATGAAGCAGCTGAAGATGGTTGGGCCTAAGACACTACCCTGAGGAATTCCTGCAGTGATATCCTGGAGCTCAGATGATTGACCTCCAACAACCACAACCATCTTCCTTTGCGCTAGGTACGATTCCAACCAGCCGGAGAGTTTTCCCCCTGATTCCCATTGACTCCAGTTTTACTCGGGCTTCAGGCTCCTTGATGCCATACTCTATCAAATGCTGCCTTGATGTCAAGGGCAGTCACTCTAACCTCACCTCTCGAGTTCAGCTGTTTTGTCCATGTTTGAACCAAGGCTGTAATGAGGTCAGGAGCTGAGTGGCCCTGGCAGAACCCAAACTGAGCATCACTGAGCAGGTTATTGCTAAGCAAGTGCTGCTTGATGGCACTGTTGATGACACCTTCCATCACTTTACTGATGATTGAGAGTAGGCTGATGGGGTGGTAATTGGCCAGGTTGGACTTGTGTGTGTGTGTGTGTGTGCGTGTGTTCATTCGGAATGAGAAGTATTTAAAGGGATCCTTCAGGGATGGCTCAACATTTTTCTTATTTTGCCACATCCTCTCCTGAGGAGTGTGAATCCTTGTTGAGGGGGCAGCAAGAACCTCAGGACATCTCAAAGCGCTTTACAGCCAATGAAGTACTTCTGAAGTGTAGTCACGGCTATAATGTAGGAAATGCACACAGCAAGCTCCCACAAACAGCAAAGTGATAACGACCTGATTATCTCTTTTAGTGATGTTGATTGAGGGATAAATATTGATCAGACACTGGGCATATCTTCCCTGATCCTTTTCAAAATAGTGCCACAGATCTTTTACATTCACCTGAGGGGGAAGACAGAGCCTCAGTTTAATGTCTTATCCGAAAGATGGCACCTCCAAACGGGCAGTCTAGATTTTTGTGCTCAAGTCCTGGTGTGGGACTTGAACCTACAACCTTCTGATTCCAAGGGCAGAATACTTCCTACTGAGCCACTGCTGATGCCAGTGGGACTTGACATTGCCTATTCACAAATCTTTGAAGGTGGCAGGACAAGTCGATAAGGTTGTTCAGAAAGCATACGGGCTTTGAAAGTGGGGGCACTGAATACAAAAGCAAGGAAGGCGTACCAAACCTTTACATATCACTGGTTAAGCCTCAGCTTAACTGTAACTTAACTTAATTGTACTGTGTACAATTCTGGGCACCACAGGTTAGGAAGGATGTCAAGGCCTTGGAGAGGGTACAGAGGAGGTATACAAGGGATGAGGGACTTCAGTTATGTGGAGAGATTGGAGAAGCTGGGATTGCTGTCCTTGGAGCAAAGAAAGTTAAGCAGAGACCAAATGGAGATATTCAAAATTATATGGGGTTTTGATAGTTTCTCCCTGTTTTGAATGCTAGACTTTGTAACTTGATTATGTTTTAAAAACTGTGATTTTTAAAAGTTTAAGATAAAGTCCAAGAAGTCAGTGACGTCACATCAACTCTGCTTAAAGATAAGACAAGAATCTTTGTTGTCCTGCCAACCAAGATTCCAGATCAAAGACCTTTTTTTGAAAAGCAAAGACTGCAGGGGTATAACACCTGAAGAACAATGGGTTTCTCCAGACTTTCAAATTGTAAACCAGGAGTCATTGATTTGGAGGACATAAATGAGCACGTCAATTGCTAACACCTGGAAACAATGGAAAGCCCGGATTGCCCTGCTATAGCCAGACTTGTGGACTTTGCATATTGGAAAAGGACAATTGGCGATTGACTTTTCATTCCAGATAAATTCAACATATTTTCTGAAGGCAGACAGGCTGCAAGGACGATGACCAGTGGTGGGAGTCGAGAGCAAGAGAGAACGAGTGAGAGCAAAGGAACACCCGCTCTCAAAAGACTGATGCAGCGAAAGGCTGTGAAGACTTGAACCTGTTCTGAAAGTTGAGGTTTGTGAAGTAAAAGACCAACAGGATCACCTTATCCATGGAAATCTAGGTCGAAAGTGCTCGGAGAAGTGAGCGAAGAGGACACTGACTTTGAGAAAGGTCTGGTAGATCCAATCCATTGCAACTAGGAGGAGTTTGGGACTTTTAAGCACAAAGATTTTGCCATCAAGGAGGACTGTGTAACATACAAGTGCAGTGTGAGGTTTTCAAGTGTGTAATAAGTAAAGGAAAATACCTTTCTCTGTAATCTGGGGTATCAGCTACTTACAAAAGTATTATTTAGTTCATGCGGATTTCTTTTAGTTTATTAGTTATTTAAAAAGTCTTTTAAATGTGAAATCTTGTTGTGTAATTCTTTAAATTGGTCTGGGGGTTCAGATCCCGTATTTTAACATTAACAGTCTCACTGAGGTTGTAACACTCCCTACTTACCCCGTTTTCCTCTGGCAATTAAGTCGATAATCAGAGGTCATAGATTTAAGGTAATTGGTGAAAAAGACCAAAAGTGGAAATGGTTAAGATCTGGAACACACGACTGGAAAAGGTGGTGGAATCAGATTCTGTAGGAACTTTCAAAAGACAATTGGACATGTACTTGAAGAGGTCCAATTTGCAGGATGGGGAAAAAGACAGATTGCGGGACTAAATTGGACATATCTTTCAAAGAGCCAGCACTGACACAACCAGATAAATGGCCTCCTTGTGTTCTATAAGATTATACGATTCTAGGTATTATTTCACACTGTCCAATTTCTCTTTCAGGAGGCTGTTATTTACTTCAGAGCCTAGAGGGAGGGATACCATGCTAGTCAACTTTGAGGGAATTATAACTTGCCTGGTTCAGTCCTTACCAAACATGTCCAAATCCAGCTATCTATATATCCAATTATAGATAGCACACACATACACAAATAGTCTTAGCCGAGGTCACCAGACAGCAATCAAAAGCAGGAAAGTTGGACATCAACAGAAGGTTCAAAGTGTAATTTGAGGGTCATACTTTAAGTTTCCTTGAGAGAATAGTGTATCTTTAGCAAAACAAAGAATTGGATAGACAGTGAACAAAGTACAAATTGGAAAAGTTCAACCAAATAGCAGACATTATGGCAATTTCCCAGTGATGGGGGTTCAGGGAGACAAGAGGAAAAAGTGAAAGTCAAAGCGACAGGGACATGGGGCAAAGGCAACAAAAGAAAAGAGTGTAAAATCAGAGTGGCCCAAATTCAGCACAGGACTGAATGCTCCTCTCTGTCCCTCTCTATGAGGAGGTTTTCTTACTTGGTCAGGATGTTTAAAAACATAGAAACAAGACAGTGAATAGACTGTGCTCAGTCAGGCAAAGGGTAGCATGAAAACCTGGTGGTTTATGGGCTTCCCAATGTCACAAATGAAATTATTTTCCATTCATCACATCACTGAGTCGCATTCCTGTGTCCAATCAGTTCAGTGGGAAAAGAAAAAAGATTGTGCAGTAACGGTGCCTTAAGATAAACTTTTCAAATCATGCTGATGGCAATCGATCACCTTATTAAAATGCGACAGCTAAATATTGCACCATTTTTATTATATGCTGGCAAATGTTCAACTGGAATCCTTCTTACAGCTTTGGGATGGAACGTAAACTGACCACTAGATGGTATGAGGGTGTGTGTGTGAGAAAGAGAGAGAGAGAGAGGGAGAGAGAGAGAGGGAGAGAGAGAGAGGGAGAGAGAGAGAGGGAGAGAGAGAGAGAGGGAGGGAGAGAGAGAGAGAGGGAGAGAGAGAGAGAGAGAGGGAGAGAGAGAGAGAGGGAGAGAGAGAGAGAGGGAGAGAGAGAGGGAGCGGGAGCGGGAGCGGGAGAGGGAGAGGGAGAGGGAGCGGGAGCGGGAGAGGGAGCGGGAGAGGGAGCGGGAGAGGGAGCGGGAGAGGGAGCGGGAGAGGGAGCGGGAGAGGGAGCGGGAGAGGGAGCGGGAGAGGGAGCGGGAGAGGGAGCGGGAGAGGGAGAGGGAGAGGGAGAGGGAGCGGGAGAGGGAGAGGGAGCGGGAGAGGGAGCGGGAAAGAGAGAGAGGGAGCGGGAAAGAGAGAGAGGGAGGGAGCGGGAGCGGGAGAGAGACATATACAAATAAGGGATTGTTAATACTCCTTAGGACATACACAACATAGAAAAAGGGGTGAGTGGAGCAGATATATTTAAGTGGATGTTCCATCTTGGAATACATTCATGACTGGAATAGATAAGATTTTTGATCTCAAGGAATCGAGGGATATGGGGAGCGCGCGGGAAAGTGGAGTTTATGTAGACGTTCAGCTGTGATTGTATTGAATGGTGGAGCAGGCTTCGGAGGCAATATGGTCTACTCCTATTTCTTATGTCCGTAATATGGAGAAAAAGTAGTGAGTGGAGCAGGTGTATTTACATAGGAAGGTACAGTATCTTTGAGTTACTCCTTAATTGCGTGGGTTGGGGAGTGGTGGTGAACACAAGAACAATGATGGACAGGTAAAGGCCGTCCATCCAGCCTGTCCCATACAATAATGATAGTTTGTGTATCATGATATACATGCTCCAACCCCACCCAAAATCGTGTGATCTCCTGGGAAAAGGCAAAAATCCAGATTAAAAACCCAGACTAATTTTTGGGAGAAAAGTGTGTGCGGGAGGCGGGGACGGGAGTGCGGGGTGGTGACGGAGATGGAAAAGCAGCAGCGGAGAAAAACCCAAAATACCAAACACTACACCTACGTAGTCATTCACCGAATCACGCTCCTCCGTCTTCTTCTTCTTGAGGTGGTTTGGGTAATCAGTGGAATTCCTTGGCTTGTCCCCATTGGACGAGTGCACGGAACTCTGCAAGAGGCAAAAGGGGGGGGGGGGGTGGGGGGAGGGGAAATGGGGAGGAAGAAATAAAAACAACCTGAACAAACTCTGGCTGTAATTCATGCAGGCAAAGGATTTCAGGGTCAAGGATTTCTTCAACACTTCAAATCACAGATGGCAGCAAAAATCTGCATTTCAGGGCTGTGCAGGCAACAATTGGCTAAGTTTCAAAGGCGGGTTGGGGGGGTCGTGGTGGGTGCAGGTGGAACTTTTCAAAAATAAACTGTTTTGCAATTTCACCCTGCTGACTACAAAATTTTCTCTGTCCCTTCCAACTGTTCTCTTCTCGTAAAAATCAGAGTCTTACAGCAGTACAGCCGCCCATTCGGCCCATCATGCCTGCGTCAGCTCTTTGAAAGGGCTATTCAATTAGTTGCACCACCCCTGCTCTTTCCCCCTAGTCCTGCAATTTTCTCCCCTTCAAGTATTTATCCAATTCCCTTTTGAAAGTCACTATTGAATCTGCCTCCACCGCCCATTCAAGCAGTGCATTCCAAAGCCCTCGGAAGCTGGCCCATTCTTCCACCAATGTTGGACGTTTTCCTGCACCGTGAACATATTTGTTTTCACATGAAGATTAAATGACATGGGGTAGATTTTCAGCCTGGCTATAATTGGGCAGAAAAATCCAGCCCTAAGTATTATGTCATCCAATAATGGGAGGCATCACAACAGAGATTGATTTTTGCTCTCACCCAATGTGCTTGCATTACTGGATTTAGTGGAACCAGCGGGGCTCCCGACACCGGGCTGACAAGGGGGAGGGAAACCCACCTTGGCCATTTGGAGACCCCCACCATCATACTGGATCTGTTTAATGGCGTCCAGGCAATTAACTGCCCGGCGCGAGGATCCCTGTCCCTTGAAAGCCAATCAGAGGGCTGGCAGCTCAGTAGTATCGTCAGCGTAACCAGGAGCTGGGACAAAATCCTGGAACTCCCTTCCTAACAGCACTGTGGGTGTACCGATCCCACATGGACTGCAGCAGTTCAAGAAGGCGGCTCACCACCACCTTCTCAAGGGCAATTAGGGATGGGCAATAAATGCTGGCCTAGCCAACGACACCCACATCCCATGACCGAATAATAACAAAAAGGCAGTGGCCACTACCGGTACTGCAGGAGGTCTTGGAACCATTCACAGCGCTGGAGAACCTAACCTCAGGATAAGTGAGGTGGGGGTCACCAGGTCCAGTACAGCAGGCCCCGGCGATGGACTGGCCTTGAATGCAGGGGGATGGGGTTCAGGGAGGTGGGTTGTTTTCTGCTGGGGTCCCCTCGGAGGGTCACAGATTGCCACGGAGGAGCCATACCCCACCCCAAGCCCACAGGGAGGTCACCTGGTTTTACTGAGTGACCTCCTCGTGTGGCGGTGGCCGCCACTCCTGCCGCTGGCTTAATTCCAGTGGCAACGGGAAGAGGCTTTTAAGTGGCTGATAATAGGCCTCTTAAGGGCCTCTGGCCATCACTGGCCTGTCCCGCCGATCACCCCCCCACCACCCCCGGCTGTAATTCTACAGGCTCCCTGGCCTCCTGACTAACTGATCGGTTCACCTGTTATTGGTAGTGTTGTTTGATGAACGAATAAGAGGGCCAGAAAAGAGGAAAACTGCCTGCTCTTCTTTGGACAGTGCCTTGGGATATTTTAAAATGGCCAACTTGGGAGCCAAATGGCTCCAACTAAATGACAGCTCCTGTAACAACACAGCACCTCCTCAGCATGGCAGTATCAATCTAAATTCAGAGCTCAACTTCTGGCGTGTGGGTCAAACACAAACCTTTTGACCCAGAGACAAGACTGCCACTGACCTCAGCTAACCTGAGAGGTTTGGGAACTTCCTGGATTAGGCCTTGGTTCCATACCAAGCAGTACATAAACCCATTGAGCCACTGGCATATCTCCCAGCAAATAGCTCCATGAAGAATAGTTCGTATTAGGTATTTATTTGCTCAATATTATAGCATTTGTACTTTGGTCTCATTCAGTTTACAACAATACAAGAGAGGAGGTAGAATACTGGGGGAGGGGGACAATGTTACCCATTGGTAGAGTAGAAGTTCAATCATTAAAACCAACTCAAAGCAGCCAATCAGAAATAACCACTGGGTGTCAAACCCCATTAAAACAGGGATTTCCAGTTTGGATCAGACTCAAAACCCCCAAAAAACTATTTAACAGTGCAAACTGCTCAAGTTATGAATGCTGAATTGCTGCCCAATAGTTTTCAAAACCATTTGAATTGTAGGTACATCAATTCGATCCCCTATTAAATATGATTAGTCACTTTATGAATACAGAACAGATAACTGTGGAGGGATTCCCATTAAATTCCAACATATGTATAGTAACTTCATTCAATCAACCTGCATAGTTTTCAACTGAGGCTTGGTAGAAACACGATGTTAAATCAGCTACATTTCACTTATCCAAATATTCCTTTTAGATTTGGAACTATGACTGTGCTCCTTATTCACAGAGTGCAACCACTCTGTGTACAAGTTAAATGCAAGTGGCCGCTTTTAGCGTCGCTCCTGAAGACAAAGTTGCTCCACTGCCACAGATGATCAGGGGGTAACACACCCATGCCAGTGAGAATCGCAGCAGAGTATGATTGGCATGTATTGAGACATACTTAGTGCCCTCTGGCAAGGACTAAAGGCAGCTTCTTTATATTGAATGCCTGCTTGGTTACATTAGAGGGCCTCTGGAGATGGCTGGAGTGTTAAAACCTGACTCTCTCCTGTAGACAGCATTTCGTTGCCCTCTAGTATCTAACAGGGTCACTAACAAGCTTCCTTCAATGATTATGGTCCTTAAACAGATTGCAGAATTACAGACAGGGTAAATGTGTTGCCATCATTCTCTTTAACCCAGCACGTGTAACTGGGAGTCCAGTTGGTTGCACTACCTGCATTTTAAAACAGAGCAGCTGCCATTTACAAGACTCGAGTTCCCTTTCAAAGAGCCAATGAACGAGACGTCTGTTTATTGTGCTGACTGCTGTTGTCCATGTTGCTGGGAAAGAGACCTTTATTGTAGCACAGAGACTCCTCAACGGCCATAGGAACACTTACAGCCAAAAGCATTCTGGATCCACTCCAGTCAAGCCGTCAGTGGGAGGCATTAAGCATTTAACTCTAAATCCAGAGTCAAGTCAGTAAGCATTTATGCAGGACTTAAGTCATGCAGCAGAATCAATGCCAGACTTACTGGAGCGCAAGCCCTGCAAATAAATGGAGCTGTAAAGAGTTATCACGATGGCTTTCTGCAGAGGTTTAGTGAAGTGACTCAGACAGGAGTTAAGTATTTTATGGTTTGGCTGGAGGAAATTGTTTCATCTGCACATGCAACACTGATGCTGGAGGCCTAAGCCGCTTGTCAGATTCGCCTGCCCCTCCCCCCCTCCCCTTCCCCCACTGCTAGGGCACTTTGTCAGTCATTGTACATTGATTTTCAGTAGTTCAAAATCACAGAGCTTAGAAATCAATCACTTGGTCCTCTTGTGAGGTCTGGAGTCAGCTTCTCGCTGCCAATTACTGCTCGGAGGCCAAAAAACTAGGCCACAGCCACAAAACAAAACCTTAATTCACGATAAATTAAGTGTGCTGCGTTACCAGCTTCAGGTGAATTGTGCAAAACTTTAAGGCAACTCGATCTGTCGGGTCCTCCGCTCTAACCTTTCGGGTTGGCATGCTGCCAAGTAGTGAAAAGGAGCTCTGTCCTAACTTGGTCAACACAGGCTCTATTAAAACACATTTCTTTGCTATACTCAGACACTATTCTTTCTAAAATGGATAGTTATTACGGAGACAAAACAGCAAATTTAACCAAGCAGGATATTCTCTTCAGATAGTACATTAACCATTTAAACACTTAAATCAAAACAGGACACTGTTGCTGCATGATAAAAAAAAAACCACCATGTGTAAATAGAGCAAAATTAGAGACCATTATAAGATAATCACCAGGAAATCAAATTAGGAATTCAGAAGAAACGTCTTTACCCAGAGAGCAGTGAGAATGTGGAACTCACTACCACAGGGAGTGGTTGAAGCGAATAGGACAGATGAATTTAAGGAGAAGCTAGATAAGGAAATGAGGGAGAAGGAAATAGAGGGTTCTGCTTATAGACAGATGAGAAAAGACGGGAAAAACCATTGACTGGTTGGGCCAAATGGCCTGTTTCTGTGCCATATATCCTATGTAGAGAAAATAGATGCAACATGAAAAATTTAGAAGCCAAATTCATCAGGTCTTTTAGTACATTCTCGGTAAACTCGACCCAAGGTCCACATATGTATGTGTTATGCGTATGCATCTCCATGTGTATTCAGTTGTAGGTTCTGAAGCCCAGATTTTAACCTATCCCGCCTGGCAACAACTTGCCAGGGTTCAGGTCAGACGCCTGATTTACACCCCACCCAGTTTTACACTCCACTGATTATAGAGCAGCCCACAGCAAAAAGCTGGCATAGACAGGGTCAGTCGGGTGGCCTCCTTGTGAGCTGCAAACGTCTATGGTTCTATTGTGCAAAAAAACAACAAAATCAA
The DNA here is from genome assembly GCF_036365525.1 of Heterodontus francisci. Taxonomy (NCBI): domain Eukaryota; kingdom Metazoa; phylum Chordata; class Chondrichthyes; order Heterodontiformes; family Heterodontidae; genus Heterodontus; species Heterodontus francisci. Next base: position 15,074,538 of record NC_090406.1, read on the forward strand.
GGAGTGTTTTTTTAAATACCTGCTCTTTTGGCAAGGCTACAGCAGTGCATGTGTCAAATGACTGACCAGCCAGGCACATGGATCCACCATAGGAATTAAAATGCATGAACTTCGACAGAGAAATGACTAATGCAAACAAATGCTACAATACATGTGGTTGTGGTAGAATACAATGGGCTGGATTTCATGATGGAGGTTGGGATCCCGGTGCCGGGCTGAAAAAGTGGGGGGAAGCCAGTCTCTGCCTTTTCACGCATGCCGCCTCCCCCTCCCACCGGAGCAATCCTCCGGTCTTTTGAATCAAATTTTCAGGAGGCGGGATCCCTGTTCCTTTAAAGACTCTAAAAAGGATGCAGGCCCGGCCTCCAAGAACTGCTGGCCAATCACAGGACCAGCAACAGGATCGATGGCGACTGCCAGTACTGCAGAGACCTCAGACCCAGGCCCAGCACTGGAACCCCGAAACAGAGGTAGGTGAGGCGGGGTCACCAGGACCAGTCTGAAGGACCCAGGGAGGGGGTGGTCATGCAGTCTGGGGTTCCCGGGGATGGGAAGGGGGGGGTGAGGAGGTAGGTAATGTTGTTCCCAGTGGGAGTCAGTGGACCACAAATTCCCCACGAATGAGGGACACTTCCCCCGCGGGCTACTCGATTTACAAGGCGTCCTCCCTGCGCAGCGGAGGCTCCCCCTGCCGCTGGTAAGATCGCAGCGGTGACAGGAAGAGGCCCTTAATAGGCCATTAATGAACTCAAGAGTGAGAGTGACTGCCCTGGACATCAAGGCAGCATTTGATAGAGTATGGCATCAAGGAGCCTGAAGCCCGAGTAAAACTGGAGTCAATGGGAATCAGGGGGAAAACTCTCCGGCTGGTTGGAATCGTACCTAGCGCAAAGGAAGATGGTTGTGGTTGTTGGAGGTCAATCATCTCAGCTCCAGGACATCACTGCAGGAGTTCCTCAGGGTAGTGTCATAGACCCAAACATCTTCAGCTGCTTTATCAATGACCTTCCTTCAATCATAATGTCAGAAGTGGGGATGTTCGCTGACGATTGCACAATGTTCAACACCATTCGCACTCCTCAGATACTGAAGCAGTCCGTGTAGAAATGCAGCAAGACCTGGACAGTATCCAGGCTTGGGCTGATAAGTGGCAAGTAACATTTGCGCCAAGTGCCGCGCAATGACCACCTCCAACAAGAGAGAATCTACCCATGATATTCAATGGCATTACAATTGCTGAATCCCCCACTATCAACATCCTGAGAGTTACCATTGACCAGAAACTGAACTGGAGTAGCCATATAAATACCGTGGCTACAACAGCAGGTCAGAGGTTAGGAATCCTGCAGCGAGTAACTCACCTCCTGACTCCCCAAAGCCTGTCCACCATCTAAGTGGCACAAGCCAGGAGTGTGATGGAATACTCTCCACTTGCCTGGATGGGTGCAGCTCCAACAACATTCAAGAAGCTCGACACCAGCCAGGACAAAGCAACCCGCTTGACTGGAACCCCATCCGTAAACATTTACTCCCTCCACCACCGACGCACAGTGGCAGCAGTGTGTACCATCCACAAGATGTACTGCAGCAACACACTAAGGCTACTCAGGCAGCACCTTCCAAACCCATGACCTCTACCACCTTGAAGGACAAGGGCAGCAGAAGCATGGGAACACCACCACCTGCAAGTTCCCTTCCAAGCCACACACCATCCTGACTTGGAACTATATCACTGTTCCTTCACTGTCGCTGGGTCAAAATCCTGGAACTCCCTTCCTAACAGCACTGTGGGTGTACCTACCCCACATGGACTGCTGCGGTTCAAGGCAGCAGCTCACCACCACCTTCTCATGGGCTATTAGGGATGGGCAATAAATGCTGGCTTGGCCAGCGACACCCACAACCCATTAAACAAATAATAAAAAACTAAAGGGCCTCAATTGGCCTCTGGACGGGAAGGCAGTTGTCGGCCTATCCCGCCCCCGGGAAGATTACTTAGTGATGCGGAGGTGACCGGCCCTCTGCCCCGCCACAATACTCCGTGCCCCACCAACCTCCACTTGCCTCTGATCCTGCCTCAGGGGGCCTCACAAAATCCCAGGCAATATTTTTCCATCGGGAGGAGTGAGGAAGGAAACAGGAGAAAAAAAAAAAAGAGAGGTTGAGCCAACCATTAGCTGGAACCATATTTATTACTGGAATAGATTCTACCCTCAAACTCTGCTGCCTATGTTCTAACTCACACTAAGTTACATTCACCCATTGCCCTAGGTCAGTGATCTACATTGGCTCCTGGTCAAGGGACACCTCGATTTTAAGATTCTGATCCTTGTTTTCAAATTCTTCCGTGGCCTCGCCCCTCCATTTCTCTAATCCCCTCCAGCTCCAAAACACTCCGAAATCTCTGCACTCACCTAATTCTGGCCTCTTGCACATCCCCGATTTTAATCACTCCACCATTGGCGGCTGTGCCTTCAGTTGCCTAGGCCGCAACTTCTGGAATTCCCTCCCTAAACCTCTCTTTCTTCACTTAAGATGCTCGTTGAAACCTACCTCTTTGACCAAGTTTTTGGCCAACTCCCCTAATATTGCATAATGTTGGTCAGTGTCAGATTTTGCTTTCTAACACCCCTGTGAAATGCACTGAGATGTTTTATAACATTAAAGGCGCTATATAAATACAGAAGTTGTTATAGATTGCTGGTTCCAATATTGTGCCCATTCAGTTTACACTCTCAGTTCTTCATGTATCAGAACTCCTTAGTTTTACTGTAATGTCCAAATGCACCCAGTGAATTAATATTTTGAAGACTTTCATGCAACTGCACTGCTGCAGTCCTCTTCATTTCCAATTATGCAGGACTCTGTTACACTGTCAGGCATCACAACTACTGCTGTCTTGTTCATTTCAGAGTATCCTCACCACCCCCAAAAATCCAGTCCAAAAATAAACTAGAACTTGATATGAAGCTTCCCATAATGGGCAGCGGAGGGTTAGGGATTAAACCATTAAGCATGTGAAACGTGGCCCTAACCTGACGAGCATGTTGTTGTTTTCACGACAGCAGGTTTCTTGGCGTCCGAGTGTGCGGCCGCAGGAGGGCTCCCCCACTTCAGCCCCTCAATGAAGCATTCAGCCTGCCCTCCACCAATCACAGCCTCTCTATGTCCACCATCTGCCCTCTCCCCCGCCACCACGTCCAATCTCCCCCTCACCCCACTGCAAAATGGCTGACTTCCCCTCCCAATTGCTGGGGGCATCCCCAAGGGTCTCCGGCCGCTACTTCCTGCTGCTGATTTTCCTTCCCGGGAAATTGGCCGGCTGCAGGGCGGGAAACGAATTTTTTAAAAACAAAGAGGTTGTGCCATGAAGACGGGCAGGATAGACACCTCTCAGGCTTCGATGGGTTCTTGGGCCACTTACGGCCTCCCCCACACTCTCCTCATAAACATCGGGGCCCTGCCTTCTAAAATCATGCTCCTGCATCATTTTTTAAATGTAAAAGCCATACACTGCTCGGTCCTCGCTCTCCCATCATCAACTTCAAACTGAAAATTGTTAATGGTTCCTTTACTGGCATGACTCACCCAGCTATTAAACAGCAGGAGCAGCATAATGTATCAAAACGGTGATATGTTTATTGGATCCCATTATACCTCAGTGCAGCTCATTCAAATTACAACCCCTGGAGTGCTATAACATAAATTGATGTGAGAAGGGGTCGCAGGGGGTGGCAGGTTGGTGAGAAAGAGAGGTTTTCAGTTCCTGTGTGTATAGTTTTAAGAACAACCTGCAACAGATGTATATACTGTCTTCTATAGCAATGATTAAAAATAAAATAAGGATTGGGAAGTAAAATGAACATTCATTTTAAGTTGTGCAGCGTAACAGCATGCAGGAGATAGCAAGGATAATTGATGTCACATTTAACTGACATTGGGTGCCTACCAAAAGCACAAAAGACCTATAAAGAACTGATCCTGTGATGCCTGGGCCTGTTCCACAGCAGACACATTTTGCTCCTTAATTGTAAAATTACTCAGGCCATACGCAAAAATGGTTTATTTAATCTGAGTCAATTCTCTGAATAGGTTCAAGTTGGCTCATGGTCTGAAAGCTTTGTTACTGTTTTTTTTTTTGCAGAGGGAATTAGGGAGCACGTTCAGTGGGATTCATTTTGGATCTCTCAAGCAAAAGAGCTAGCACAGACACAATGGGCTGAATGGACTTGTGTGCTCCTAGCGCCACCCTCTATAGATTCCCCGTTTTGAAGGGTGGCAACTACTGCTGAGAATGAGAGATTGGCTACCCGACCCGATCCTGACCACGTGTGCCGGGTTCGGGTCGGGTCGGGCCTGTATTCTGCGTCCAGCATTCAGGCTCGGGTCCAGTCGGGCTGGACTGTACTGTTTTGCTTCGTATTGCTTTCATTTTAATCTACGATTTTTATCTGTTTCAACAATAAGTTTGTTATTTTTGGATCGGGTCGGGCATTTAAAAAAAATTAAAGGACTCGGGGCCCAGGCCGGGTTTTGATTTTATACCCGAGCCAGGCTTCAGTTGGAAAGTTGCCAATTGTAATAGTTCAGAGGAAGGATACAATGGATAGATTCAGCCCGACAGAAAAGCGAGGCCGAGTTTGGATGGCCACCAAACAAAGAGATGAATATTTCTCAGAATTCCAGATTAAAATCAGCACTGAATTCTCAGTTGATTTGACTATACTTCAAACACTTGGTTGAAGCTTCAACTTATAAATCTCTTCAAGTCCACTCATCAGAGCCTGGTGGTTAGTGTTTCATCTACCTCTATGAATCTAACTGGGCCAAGAAATGCAACCCAAAGAAAATGCACAACAGGAGCAACATGGAAAGAGATGACCTGAGGGGGGTGAGGGAAGGGTGAAAAATAGGTGTTTTCAGAAATACAACCGTTGCCTTTAACTTGATAAGGCCCTACACAGTATTCCTAAATTTCAAAAAAATGTTAGTCAAGCCTTTCAAGTTACAGGAATTGGGAGATAAATTTAGTCTGGTATGTGTTCCATTTGTTTCATTCCATTACCACTCCCCAACACTCACTTTTCAAATCAAAAGGCTCAGTACAAAAATATCTAAGTGATATCCGATTTGCGAAACGTCTGCATGTTGGGGGGTTGGGGAAGGAACAAATTAATAGCAGATAATAACTTGCTCAGCTTTGGATTTCAGTGATGACAGAAATGCAGCAAACTTTTCAGAAGTGCTTCTAAAGTGAAAGTATTAGGTTTTTGAATATTCATCGGGCTGGATTTTACTTTGCCGCCGCCAAAACTACGTCGCGGAGCCGCGCCGATATTCAACACGGTGGCTCATTAAAATGGCCAGGACCTTCTCCCCCACCCCCGAGGACATGGAGGGGGCGGGCGGTCCGTCCCGGCAATGGCGTCAGGTGCTGCTGCGCAGGCGCCGACGCCATTTTTAAAAGGGCTTCGAGCCCTTCCATTTAATGTGAAAATTTAAAAGAGATAGTGATTTTAAATTTATTGGAAAAAAAAATTTAATGTTTCTAGCCCCTCTCTCCCCCCGGCAAATAACCAAACAGTTCATTCCTTGCTCTCTCCCCCCACAAAATACCTTCCTTGTGTGCCAGACCTTCCCCCCGCAAAGTTCATACACTTTTAACTTCACCCCTTCCCACCATCCCCTATACCAACCAGATTGGTTTGACCCCGCTCCCCACTCCCATCCTGAAATACTTAGCTGCTGCCCACCAGTGTCCTGCCTCGGATCTCCAGACGGAGATCTGAAGGCACGGGTGCCAGCCACTGGCAGCAGTATTGGAGTGGGACGGACGGCAGCACCAGGGTAAGTGCTTAATTCATTAATTTAAACAAATTAAAATGTAATTTTTGATCCCATTACTGAGCGGCGAGCCGCCTCAAGGCCTCGCTGCTGCCAGCAATATCGGGCCGGGCCTCTCCCAGAGGCATTTTCTGCCCCCCAAAGTCGGGGGTGGTGGGGGGGGGGTGGTGGGAGGACTCTGTAAAATCCAACCCATAGAATGGGAAGTGAGGGCGCAATTAAAATAAAATTGTGGCTCTCAAACCCTTTTTTTTTTTTAAAGTAGCAAGTTCCAGAATGTTCACTCCAAACACCAACCAGTCAACCGTTGGTTTCCAGCCCCACAATGATGCACATGATGCAATAATCTGCCAAAAATTCCAAGTGCAGCTGTTGATTCAACATCGCTTCTGGCATTACTAAGGGCGATGCAGAAGCAGGTTTTCACATGCCCAGTCTAAAACCAATGCCAAGGTTTGTCATGGAGGGATGTTTTGTCGAAGGCAATGTAAGTATTTTGAGTTAGTAAGGTATCAAATTTAGTGCTTTGGTGACAGATTGACGGAGCTCCACAACACACACACACACTTCGAAGAATGAGAGGATGGAGAAGAATCACGTTGAAAGTGCTCTTGACAGCCGTGCTTAAAATCAAAACAGATGCTCAAAACTGAGCCACTGTTGGTGAGGAAGGCCCCAGTTAGCCTAATGTCAGGCAGGTAGCTGTAGCTGGCCTCGGTATCTCTGGGCTTGGGAGGAGTGACAAATTACAAGGTTCCTGCTCTCAAGCGATTCATAGTGGAAAATGTGCATGTGTGCGTATCAGGTCAGGAATGTGGCTTGGTTATGATGCTGCTCCCCCCTCCTCTGAGTAGAAGGGCCTACTGACATCTACCATCTAGATTGGCACAATAAGCACAGCCACTTAGGCGAGGTACCAGACAGTACTCTGCCTCTGTTGAACTGTACTTACCTCAGCATGAGCTGGTACTTGGAGTAGGAAGGGCAATATTTTAAAAGCTGGGAAGGCCACAGTGAAACCAAGGATGTGGTTGCTTAAAGAGATGCACAGATTTTAACACAGCAGGAAAGCTGAAGGACCACTGCCTGGGATGTCTTGAAGTCTAATGTACTCCAAGACATGTTTGGACTATTAAATGTGGACAAGCATTTTCCTAGAATTATAACTCTATTAAAGTCCATTACCAAAGAATCTGCTGACAAAATCAATCATGAAGTCTTTGCCACTATAACAATGGACAATTTACTGAATCTATTCAAAACCTGGAGCTATCTGTCAAATAGGTGATGCAAAACCTTTAGCCTAAAGAGAATCCCAGATGAAGCAAGGCAGTTGCAAGTGCCCAGTACTCCACTTTAAACACCTCACTACAGATGCTTAACCCCTCCCAACAATAAATATTGAAGTATTCTGGAAGGGTCACAATTAATCAGAGAAACCCAATAATCAGTATTCATTTGAAAAGTTGGTCACAAAATTCACACAAGGACAATTGATGGAGACACAGACAAACAAACAAACAAACAATGTCACAGGGCTGGATTCTATCGGTCCACCCGAGGTCAGAGGTGGGGGCTAAGCCCATAGAATCACTGAGAGGTGGTGGTGGAGGGCCCGTCGCCACCCCATCGCCAAGCGATTTTGCCAGGGGTGGGATAGGTTGACGATGGCCTTCCTGCCCAGAGGCCAATTGTGGCCCTTAGGAGGCCTATTAATCGGCCACTTAGGAACCTCTAAAATAAGTGCAAAATACTGCGGATGCTGGAACTCTCAAATGAGAACAGGAAGTGCCGGAAATACTCAGCAGGTCGGAACTGATGAATGGTCACAGACGTGAAACATTAATTCTGTTTCTCTCTACACAGATGCTGCCTGACCTGCTGAGTATTTCCAGCACTTTCTGTTCTCTTCGCTTAAGGGTGTCCTCCAGCCACTCCGGGATCTAACCTCCGCCACGCGGGGAGGGTCCCTTGTAAAGCTCGGTGACCTCTCTGTGGGCTTGGTGTAGGGGGGGTGGGGGGGGGGTGGGGGGGGAAATATGAGTGTCCTTCTGTCGTGAGCAATCTGTGGCCCACAGAGGAACCCTGCTGGCAATATCTCCACCTCCATGGACCTCCCTCTCCTTAACTTCACGCTCACCACCCCCACCCACCCCACCCCAACCCCTCACTTGGGCCTTACAGACCGGCCCTGGCAATCCCGCCTCACTTACCAGAGGTCTGGGATTCCAGTGCTGGACCTGGGTCCAAGGCCTCTGCAGTACCAGCTGTGCCCACCGCTAGCGGTTATACTGCTGAGCTGGTGGCCCTGTGTCTTTACAGGGACGGGGATCCCGGGGCAGGAAACTTAGGCAGAAAAACAATGGAGGATCGCTCTGGGGAGAGGGCAAAAGGCCGACCCTTATGGCCTGGTGCCAGGATCCCCGCCTCCTCCACAAAATCCAGCCCACATTGTGCAATCTCAGACCAATTACTGAACTTAGTGCAACGTACTCAAAATAGATACATTCCCGATGTGGCTCAGAGTCACAAAACAAAGTCACCGGGCTGAATTTTACACTGCCCCGCAGGTTGGATGGTGGGTGGGAGCGACGTAACATTGAGTGAGAGGCTCTGGAAGGCCTACCCATCCCGCTCCTGCCTCCGGTCAACTTTATGGTGGTCGAGCGTTTGGGGGGGGGGGGGGGGGGGGGGAGAAATATTTTACCCATGGCAAGCAGGTGTGCTGAGACATGAAAGGCTGCCCAGCAATAACTGCCAGCCTTTCCAAGTGCTGGGGCGGTGGGGGCGGGGGAGGGGGGAGGGGGGGGGCCCTCCCCCGCAAACGATCACTCCAGCCTCACAGCCTCACCAGGGAAGGACCAATCTTCCTGGTGAGGCATGCCCAACTTACCTCGTCTCTGGCTCCATCTGGTCGGCTGAGCTGCAATCAGAGTAGTGGCCACCGCTAACAGCTGCTGGCCCGCTGATTAGCCGGCAGCTCAAAGAGGCGGGACCTCCTCCCTCAAGCGGGTGGATGTCCCGCCTCGGGACAATTAAAGCATGGGGGCCCGTAAAATGCGGGACAGATCCCCCGGGCTAGGTGGAAATGGGTTCGCCACCAGCTTTTATGTCGGTGCCGAATTCCCGTCCGCCTAAATGTAAAATCCAGCCAACCATCTCTGTGCCATTAAGATCACAAGACCACACCCCCTGCCCCCTCTCCAGTTCAAGTGTGTGGCGAATTAACTGATCTTACCCCAGGCATTGAAAAGGCACTACAATAGGCTGGGGGGGAAATTACAATCAATGCCACTCCTGAGCACTATTTATCAAGCCTGGCTAGAGGTCTGTGTGTGTGGAAATACAGTTGAATACAGGTTCAAGCACAGCTTAGATGTTCTGTTAAATAGCTTGCAAACACTCAGCCACTGTATCCTAGTAAGGGAGTCAATACCGACAAAAGGGAAAGGTGGCAGAAACAAAAAAATTTCATTCGGGCCTCCTTTTCTTTTTAAAGTTACCAATGAGAAGTTCTAATTTTATTAGCCACGCCAAAGTGTCGAGTTCAAGTCACCATGCAACTAATTAGCTATATTAAATATATGGCAATTGTGAACTTCTGCAGCAACTACTCATCAGAAAACAATAGATCATACAGTATATATTAGACACAAGCATACTATACAGTGGAAAAGTTTCATAATGTCCAAACGCTATATCAAATCATTTACATTAACTGTCCGTGTCACTGACACGGTCATGGAGTGGGAGGGCAGCAACAAGCAGACGCATTTAGCAGATGTCTTCCTAGTTTGAAACATTTGCCTAGACCTCTGCCACAATCAGCTCAAATTAAGACACTTGGATCTTTTAAGCCAGTTTTCAGCCAATGTTTTGCAACTTGATTCTATCTCCCAAAATAAGGGTAAGAATGGGAGAGAAAAAAAAGGAACTAAGTATGTAATTATTTTAAAACTGTATTCAGCTCCAATCTTTTCATGGTGGTGGCCCTTCCTAGCTTGGAATTCTGCCACCAGCAGTGGTACCTGCTTCTTCACCCACTATGGTCTCTCCTTCAACCCACCCACCTCAACACCTCCTCTTTCCTTACAAACATCTTTTAGTCTTCAGCACCTCTTTTCTTGATATCTTTTACGTGGCGTCCACTGTAAAGTACTCAATGAGGGACTTTAGTTATATAGGAAGACTAGAGAAGCTGGGATTGTTCTCTTTAGAGCAGAAAATGTTAAAGGGAAATTTAATAGGTGTTCAAAATTATCAAGAGCTTTGATAGTTTTTTTCTTTATTTATTCTTTCATGGGATGTGGGCATCGATGGCTAGGCCAGCATTTATTGCCCATCCCCAATTGCCCTTGAGAAGGTGGTGGTGAGCTGCCTTCTTGAACTGCTGCAGTCCATCTGGTGTGGGTAGACCCACAGTGCCGTTAGGGAGGGAGTTCCAGGATTTTGATCCAGCAACAGTGAAGGAACGGCGATATAGTTCCAAGTCAGGATGGTGTGTGGCTCAGAGGGGAACTTGCAGGTGGAGGTATTCCCATGCATCTCCTGCCCTTGTCCTTCCAGGAGTAGAGGTCGCAGGTTTGGAAGGCGCTGTTGAAGAAGTCTTGGTGAGTTGCTGCAATGCATCTTGTAGATGGTACACACTGCTGCCACTGTGCATTGGTAGTGGAGGGAGTGAATGTTGAAGGTGGTGGGTGGATGGGGTGTCAATCAAGCAGGCTGCTTTGCTCTGGATGGTGTCGAACTTCTTGAGTGTTGTTGGAGCTGCACTCATCGAGGCAAGTGGAGAGTATTCCATCACACTCCTGACTTATGCCTTGTAGATGGTGGGCAGGCTTTGGGGAGACAGGAGGTGAGTTATTCACGCAAAATTCCCATCCTCTGATCTGCTCTTGCAGCCACAGTACTTATATTGCTGTTCCAGTTCAATTTCTGGTCAATGGTAACCCCACCCCAGGTGCTGATTGTGGGGGATTCAGCAATGGTAATGCCATTGAATGTCAACAGGACATGGTTGAATTCTGTCTTGCTGGAGATGCTCATTGCCTGGCACTTGTGTGGCATGAATCTAACTTGCCACTTATCAGCCCAAGCCTGAATGTTTTCCAGGTCTTGTTGCATATGAACCAGAACTGTTTCTGTATCTGCGGAGTTGTGAATGGTGCAATCATCAGCAAACATCCACACTCTGCCCTTATGATGGAGGGAAGGTCATTGATGAAGCAGCTGAAGATGGTTGGGACTAGGACACTACCTTGAGGAACTCCTGCAGTGATGTCCTGGGACTGAGATGATTTAACTCCACAACCATGTTCCTTTGTGCTAGGTATAACTCCAACAAGTGGAGAATTTTCCCCCTGATTTCCATTGACTTCAGTTTTGCTAGGGCTGCTTGATGTCATACTCGGTCAAATGTTATCTTGATGTCAAGGAATCTCTCACACCTCCCCTTGAGTTCAGCTCCTTTGCCCTGTTCGGACCCTGTAATAAAGTCAGGAGCCGAGTGACCCTGGCAGAACCCAAACCGAGCATCAGTAAGCAGGTTTGGGTAGATAGGGAGGAACGGTGTTCATTAGAACAAGGGTCAATTACCAGAGGCTAATAATTGGCTATGGCAGAAAGAGGCAAGATGTGGTGAATTTACACCATGCACTGCCAGAAAGGGTGTTGGAAATGGATTTAATACCCATTTCAAAAGGGAATTGAATATATACATGAAAAAGGGAAAACTTTGCAGAGCTACAGGGAAAGATCAAGGGAATGGGACTAACAGGACAGCTCGTTCAAAGTGCTGGTACAGGCATGATGGGCTGAATGGCCTTGTTCTATGCTGTAAAATTCTATCATGCTATCTCTCCTAAGAGCAGTATATGGAAAGACAGCTGTAAATGTTAATGAATGTAATGTTAACTCTTAAGCAGTTTAATACCCAACACAAAACATTAAAGCACTGCATCAGTGCTTAAGTTTCAGGAAGCGTCCCAGAAAGCCAGGCCATCATTTCCCTTAACTCAAGGGCTGTCTGCATGGACAGAAGAGGGTTAAATTCTTTTTGCAACATTAGGGTTTGGGGACATTAAGCTAAATGCCCATACAGCGGCAGCTGTAAATTCATTTTCCCCTTTTCTGGTCCCATGATCATTGTGTACATTGAGGCAGCTAATTATTAATAAGGAACGCAAGCATGCGTGACAGATGCACTACATCTCTGTCAACACATTCCCTGTGGACAAACAAAGACATCGCTTTGGCTGTTGTAGCAATTGTCAAGTCAAACATGATGGATCTCCAGTCTTTTGATTACATTCAAAGAGATCATTTTACCTTCAGCCCAGGGTACTAATGCTATTTGCAAGGACAGAGGAATTCGGTAAACAGGGGGAGGCAGCAACCAAGTTTTAATAATTCTCAAAATTGACATTAGGCAGTCATGTGCGATTTTCAACTTTATCCCAATTCCTGGGGTTCAAATCAATCTGATTTTCAGAATGCATAGTTCAGCCCACATCTTTTATTGTTTTCTTTTTTTAAAAAAACATACACTCATCAGCTGGAAGCATTCCAGTGCTGGAGGAATGAGACGCACTTGTACTTTGTACTTAGTGGTGGCATCAACCAATCCGAGGTCACCAAGAATCTTTTGAAGACAATCCCCAGTTGCACGCTTAATGAATTCCTCTTTCCACACTTTCTACCCTTTGGCCTTTTTGAGAATAACTGCAGCATGGCAGTTTGGGATGGATCGTGTGTCCATTGGAATTTGCATTCCATATACCAAGGCCCTTAGTTAGTGGAAAGAGACTTTCAACATATTAGCTTGGGCTGGATTTCACATCTGAACCTGACATTGAAGAAATTAAAGCTTCAATACACCTTGACAGCATTTTCTATTGGTATGTGCATGTACACACATGCACATACTGAATACTTTGCATTGTGTCATTAACCACCCAAGTCTAATTCGACAATTCAGCTCAAGTAATTGACAAAAGAGCCAGGAGGTGAGCTGAGGCAAATGTATTTTGCTCAGCAAGTTATAATGATCTGGAATGCACTGCCTGTAAAGGGTGTTGGAAGCAGATTCAATAGTAACTTTCAAAAGAGAATTGGATAAATACTTGAAGGGAAAAATAATTGCAGGGCTATGGAGGGGAAAACAGCAGGGGACTGAGACTAATTGGATAGCTCTTTCAAAGGGCCAGCACTGGTACAGTGGGATGAATGGCCTCCTTCTGTGCTTTAAGATGGACTTTAATTGTGCTAGGCATTGAAAAGTTGGAGTTCTGTTAAGAGTCAGCTTTAATTTTAAAAAGCCGTTCAATAAAATGTAAAGTTCACAAAAAAAATGGAGGGAAATAAAAAGTAAATTTTACTCTAAAGAATTAATTTGCTGGTAGAAACACTGACTAAAATTTTACCACTAAACAATTCTGGCAATTAAACTACTTCAAATACAGTCGACACCTAATAACAACAAAACAGATTTTGTGCTAAACATTAATTCTCCAACAACTTGAATTAAGCAATGTAAATAACATAGCAATATTTGAAAATTGGCATGGGAATACAATTCAAAAACATTTTGAATTAGTCAGATAATTCAAAATGAAACAACTTTTTGAATTAAGAGTAAATCAAAGAAGTGGGAACTCCCAGTGTAGGGAGTCCCCACCTAAAGACTGCCCCTGTAAAGGGCAAACGTTTTGCCCTCAAGGTCAACCCAGAAAACAAAGGGCACCAAGAGGACTCCAAGGAAATTCCAGGCCTATTATATTCAAATTTGTAGGGAGCAAATACAGTTTAGCTACCAGTCTGACCCTAATGTTAAACCTGTAATAAGAGCACCCTAAGTAAGCAAGCGGCCGATTTTGCACAATAATGAGATGAATGACCATATGTTGGTGGTGCTGGTTGAGAGTAAATGGCCAGGGCACTGAAGAACTTAGTGATCTTCTTTGAATAATGCCACAAAATCTTTTCCATCTACTTCAACAGGGAGATGGGGCTTCGCTTTAACGTCTAATCCAAAAGATGTTACTAAAATTCCACTTTCCATCACCCCAGGCTCAAGGGCCAAGTTCTTGACTGCAGTAACAGCTGTAACAACAATGGTTACAAATCAAGATCCCAATACTACACGGCTACCTGCCAGGTTGTAACACTCTTGCCTGTGAATTTGAAGTGGTGGGTTCAAGCTCTAATCCAGAAGTCGAGTACAAAATGTAGTTCGCCAATGCAATGCAGGGCTGAAGGAGAGTTGCACTGTTAAAGGTTCTATCTTCTGGCTTTACAGTGGCTCCCTACTGTGTGGATGTTTATTTATTTTTATTTATTTAGAGATACAGCACTGAAACAGGCCCTTCGGCCCACCGAGTCTGTGCCGACCATCAACCACCCACTTATACTAATACTACACTAATCCCATATTCCTACCACATCCCCACCTGTCCCTATATTTCCCTACCATCTACCTATACTAGGGGCAATTTATAATGGCCAATTTACCTATCAACCTGCAAGTCATTGGCTGTGGGAGGAAACCGGAGCACCCGGTGAAAACCCACACAGACACAGGGAGAACTTGCAAACTCCACACAGGCAGTACCCAGAATTGAACCCGGGTCGCTGGAGCTGTGAGGCTGCGGTGCTAACCACTGCGCCACTGTGCCGCATGTAAATGATGACACGGCACTATTGAAAAAGGAAATCTTTCAATGCCCTGGCTAACAATCATCCATAATCATAGAATCTTACAACACAGGAAGCCATTCGGCGCATCATGCCTGTGCCAGCTCTTTCAATGAGCCATCCAATTTAGTCCCACATTCCAGCTGTCATTTTTACCTGGTGATATCGAGCAAAGTCTGACACCACAAAGAAAATAAATAGGCTATTCATCTCATCCCTGTCTGTGGATTCTTGCTTTGCACAAACTGACAGCCACAACAGTAATTCATTGGACATGAAGCACTTTGCGATGTCACACTCCATTGGCTACTTTTATGACTACATTCTCTAGCGACTCCTTGCCTGCAATGAGAATTCCATTACCATTGCTCATAGAATTCTGTATGAATAATGGAAGTGATTCTGGGAAGACTGCTCAGCTACAGTTTGTAAAGGGAATGCAGTGGTAATAAACTATGCCAAGAGGTTCTTGTTCACTCCCCCATCAGTGGCAAATGGTCACAGATTTGAGAAATGATTGCACAAATAGACAATCCTCTTCTACCAGATCTTCACTGACCCAAAGATACCTTGAGTGAGAAAGCACAATGTTTGCCTACATAAAAATGCATATTACAATGAATCATAAAGGCTGAAGGTTTTATAAAATAGAAAAAGTAATGCAGAATATTGCAGCCCTGTCAAGAGAAAAATGTTTACTTTTTCCCCACTTTAAGGGGTTTCTTTAAGATTATAAATATGAATCTTTGTACGGTCAGAAACTGCATGCAACTTTATTCCTCATCACTAGTTTCCAAGAACTTTTACTCTTCCACCTTAAGTAATAGCCAGAGCAACCAATTGGCTTGATCAAGTTATGACGTTTGTGTCAAATTAGATCTTGATCAATACAAAATGAATTGATGCATTGCTGGAATACTCTGGCTATCCACTCTTAAAAAGGGAAGTCTACCTCTGTAGTCTCATGCTTTAATTCAGAAAGCTATGTGAACTCAGTCTTCAGAATTCAATAACAACAAGTTGGAGAAAACCCAAACATACTTTGGACATTTAAATCTCTTTTTTTCCAGGGGTCTATGGTGGACAAACATATGTTCCCACTTCCACTCCTAGCCACAGTTCCATGAAGCAGACAAGATCCAGGAAATAATTTCTGCCAAGTTACATTACTGAACCTTAATGGAAATGTGGCTGTCGACCTGCTTATTAGGATCTTCATGGTCCAAGCATGTAGCGGGGGGTAGTAATTCTAACCTAACTCGCCAGGCAGGAAACCTATGGGATCAGATGGAATGTTGATTTTTACATTCTACCCAATATTATTCTTCACTGACTTCAATGTAGAGTGAAATATGGAGGGGTGTAAAACCAACATTGAACCCAATCCGGTTAGTTTCTGATGGGTGGCTAAGTTCAAATTCCACCCAACTGATACAGACATCCCATCATTTAAAAACATGGAGCTGCCCTGCAGACTAAAGTTATGCATTTCTATCCCGTTACAGTCTAACTTTATTTTCCCAGGCAATGTACAGCGCAATAGTAAGTATGATCATGAACCCGACCTAGAATTGGGTACAGTGTTGCAGGCCAACTGGATTGAAGGATTCAGTATTACATATATACATGTCAAGAACTGATATCCTGAGTAGGAAGAAGAATATGTTAGATTCCCAATAAAGCAGGAACCTGCTTTCGGTGGGGGTGGGGTGGGTGGGGGGATGAAAGAGACAAATGTACAAATGGCCGTTTACCAACCTGGACTTTGCTGGATGAATCTGTGCAACGAAGGTCCTCTAACCTGACTAACGGAAAATTATGAAATCCTCTCTTTCAAGTAACTTGATATAAATATTCAGTATTGTCAATGTTATATCAGGGGTTTCCTACTGCCCCCAGAGTCCTGTCAATCTGGCCTTTAAAAAGGTCAAGTAATTCAGTCTCATTTGTGTCTACATTTTCTTATTTGGAGCTTTTGTGGCCCTATATTTGAAAAGGGGATGATTTAAGCATTGTTGCCTCATTGTTGGATAAATCCTAAATCAAAACACCTTAGACCCGTTAGTAGAAGCAACTAGAAATAAAGTGCAAGTTAATCGGAACATGGATTTAAACATTATGTGGGTTCCATGGCTACAGAGTACGCACTTATGTCGCCCCTAAAGACCAAAGCTTGGAGAACCTTTTTTTTTTAAAAAAAAAAATAGCTTTTGCAGAATTGTTCTCACATCAGATTTAAAAATCAGAACTCTGTTGGAACAGTATAGCTATCTTTCACTGTAAAATAACCCATTCTGCTGTGCAGGGATCTTTCTACTTGCCTCATACCCAGGGGAACATTAGTGAAACAAATTTAAAATTTCAAGTCTCAGGAAAGGAGACAATACAGAAACCAGTGTACGTATTAGACCTTATAATGTGTACCAGTATTGAGGGGTGGAATTTATGGTAATCTATAAAATTAAATGCCTTCCTAACATCTTCTGTGCCAATAGGAGCTGCTAAACATTTGATTCAGCTTTTATGAGCCTTCTAGGCCATTTGCCAAACCTCAGATAGCACTCGCCCTCCAAAAAACAACATTTGAAAATAATTTTGATACTACTTCCCACATTTGTAATACAGAGGTACATGCACATAACACACTGAATGCAGTTTTTAATTCTCTGCCGATTTACATTTCAAAATATCATACCTCGGCATTGCTCCAAACTAACAAGTGGAGTCACCAACTCCCTGACTATTCAATTTTGGGAACAATTGTTTTGTTTGACCTCCTATTTTTCCTTCATAAAATGGATAGCAACAAAATGTCATTACTTACTGAGCCTTGGTCTCTGTCTGACTCCATTGGAAATACATCAGACCACAAGGAACACAAGAGAAACAAAAACCAAGTTAGTCATTATGCCCTTCAGCATATGGGTCATATAAAACACAATCCATTCACTTTGCTTCACAACTACAACAGAGGAAATGTCAAACACTGAAGCAGACGAATACAGCCCCTCAAAGCTCAATCCTTCTTGTATGCCATCGGCCATTGCAACACCCAGCTCAATTAAATATTCTTATGAGGTAATATCGCGCCTTGTGATGGCAGCACACAACCATACCCCACACAACACCTCACTGCTTGGCATCCTAATGAATGCCCCAACCTGCCAATTTCAAAACTGGTCAATGCCCTCACCAAAAGCCCTGAGGACTCCTACACAGATAGCTGTATCCCCTCACTGCACAGAGTAACCTTATTCCACTATTGTGCCAGACAAATTATGCTAAACCATGAATCATCCTTTAACTAAAGAAGTTCTTCCCCAATTTAAATAATGCCCACTGGACCTGGTCTCCTGCTTTTCTTTAAAGTAATATTCAGGGTTTACTCTATCATTTAATTTAATGTTACTCTATCATTTGATTTAATGCAATTCAGAAGTTCCCACTTTGAAATGTACAATTTGATTTCCTCTCATCTTTCCCCATAGATCATCTTTCTTGCACTTGGGATCAGTCTTCCCTCAAATACTTGTATAACCCTATTACTTTTTAAGAATTTTCTTTTAATATATTCGCAAATGCCTACCAATGACAAGGTAATTATGCAATTATGTTCAATGGGGGCAGGGTGAATACCTCTCTGAGTTTTTCCGTGTATGAATGATGTCATTATTCCGCACCAATCTTAGTTACTTTCTTCCTTCCCCTTGAACCAAAGTGTACAATGCTACAGCACACAAAACAAGCCATTCAGCCCATCAAATCTATTCCTCTACACAAGGAGCCCAGTCTAAGCCCACTTTCTTGCTCATTCCCTGAACCTTTCAATACTTCTCTTTTTCAACTGCCTAATTCATTTTTAAAAAAAGAAAACAAAGTGGGAACTTGTAAAATAAGATTTAATGCAGGGAATTCAACATTCTAACCACCATTCCATGTCAAGAATTTATTATGATGAATTTTTACATTTGTGCTCTCTCATTACCTGCGGGAAAGAAAACATGATTTATCTCATCAGAACTCTTCCATCACCTTGACGTCCCCATCAGGTCACTTCTTAACCACATACGTAGTGAAAAAAGTGCCAAATTCTCAAATCTCTCTTCATTGTTTTTACACTTTTGTTGTAATCTGGTACAGAAAGCTGCAACTGTGGCATTGGGTCTTACATGGGTTCAACATTACCTCCTTGCTTTCGTATTTTAGGTCTATGGTTGACCTTACGGCCTCACCTACCTGCGCTGCCAACTCTAGTGACCTATTTGTTTGCAGGTCAAAATCCCTCTGCTCCCCTCCATTCCATTTAAAATCGTACAATTCAATGTGCATTTCTTTCCAAAATATGTGAATTCACATTTTTCTGTAATCAAACTGCACCTGCCAATCGGCACTTTTCCCAAGGAATGTTGTAAACCAAATCGGAAAGGATGTTGGGGACCTGGGCCTAAAATTCTTTGCCGCCAGTCAACCCCTTCCTGGAAGATGTGTCCAAGGGGTTAATTTTGAGAAAATTTGGGCCTACTTGTAGGATGAGGGGTGGAGTTCTCAGGGCTCTTGTGGTTGGAAGCCATTTTCTGCAAATTTATCTCTTATTAGCTACTCATGGCGTAAACCCACAGACATTAGCGGAGGCCAAATCTGCTTTCAACTCTATATTCTTAAGGTCAGTGAAGCCCCATGGGTTTTTCTCTCGATCACCTGTGGCATCCTTGGCAGAAGATCAGTGGAAACCCTGGTCTATGCAGTTTATCTGGCATTGCAACTGATCTTCCACTGAAGTTGCAGTGATGATTGAGAGAACTTGAGGAAATTCCCGGCGATACTGTTGAGCACTGTGCGACAAACAGCAAAGACAGAGTGCAGGTATCACATCAAAACCCCAACCTAGAGAGTAGCAATCATTTTAAATGCTCCCAACAGTTCGGCTGCAAGTAAATAAGCAAGATTGCTTTACCTCGTCGATGCTCTGAATCTTGATGGTTCTTATCTTCTTTAAGCGCGAATGGGGGATGAGCCGCAAGTGCGTTGGAGAGGGCTAGAAGACCTGAACTGGCACCAATTGAAGACATGGCAGGAAGCTGAAGGCCTGATGGGTGAAGAGTGAGCGGGAATGGCGATGCATGATGGGACAGCTGTTGTGGTTGGAAGTGGTGCTGTTCCAAAGGAGAGGAGGCAAGAGAATAAAAAAAACTGATTAGAAATTAAATTCCACAGTACATTTATACCTAATTAACCAAACCATCATTCTCCCCAACACGTAAATAATAAAATATGCTCTCAAAGAAGAATGATTAGATTTTAGAACGTACAGCATCTAACACTGCAGCCTCATAAGATGAATAATTCTTTACCTGAACAAAAAGTAGCATTTTATCCAAGGATGGGATATAAAATAAAATGACATCTGCCTTGATGTAGCCCAACAATTCGGAGTTGTGGTTGTGGGGGGCACGTCTTGGAGGGGCTCATTTGCCATTTTTGATCATTAGCCACATGAAAAGGTTTTGTGCTTATCACAACATCACTAGTCAATACAGGATTGCTTTGACTACCATGCTAAGATTTTATATATTAAAAAAGGTTATTAAGGCTGCAGTAAATTACCCATGTTTTTAAATCATGAATGCAACAGTGACTTAATTAAAACAGACAGCTTAAGCTGGGAGCTTCCAATTTGCTTGTGCTACCCAGAGAATAAAACCAACTGCATTAACATCTGTCACGAAATAGCCATTGTTCAAAAGAGGCCATTTTCACACTTTAGGCAAACATTTTCATTTTGTTTTCTTAATATGGTCACTTAAGAACTTGAAACACATGTGGTATCATTTAGGTGAAGTTAA